>NC_090444.1:1189635303-1190235303 GCF_031143425.1 Pleurodeles waltl
CCATGCCAAGGAGGCATTTCCTTACACAGGTTTTCTGGAAACGTCACAGCATCAAACACATCTTGAGACAACTGTCTGGGGAACAAAGAACTGTTGAGACCCTGCCCCTGAAAACGCAGCTGGAAGAAATCGTTAGGCCCCACATCGTGTAACAATCGTTCCATGAGTGTTATTTGTACGGCCTGGTGTATAGCTATAACACCCGGATCAGAGGAGTTTAGACGGTCTAGGTTAACAAATCTAAACTCCTCATAGTGCTCTGTAGCGTCAAACCTCCCTACAGTGCGGCTGTGCCTTCTTACACTTTCCAAAAACACCGGTTCTGAATCCTCAGCTTGAGGACCACCGTGGGCTGGAGGACTCCCTGGAGTATCATTCAGTGGTAGTTGACTACGGTTCGTTTTTGTGGTCTTTTTATGCCTCATTGTAATGCTTAGTCTGGCTTTCTTTAATTTTCTTATTAAAAGCTTACAGTTTCTAGCGTTATTTGCCCACCTCTGTTTCCTACAAACCCAGCTGTTTTCAGGCAATCGACCACAGCCTATTTGAACAATAGTTGCTGTATTTACAGGAGGGGTCCTTGTCATTTCATCTAATACGGGCAGGGATCCTTCAGGGTGTTTGGGGTTGAGCCGGCTCTGAACTTTACCCCTTGAGGCCCTGAAAATGCCTATTTTCTCTCTAAACTTTATATTTTGGGGCCTTATGGGGAGTGTTTTAGGTACTGAAGGTGCTACTTTTAAGAGTTTTAAACAGTTCAGCTTTTTGGTTTTGAGCGCTCGTAAAACATGCAGAGCTTTACTGAGTACATCCTGGGTCTTCTTTTTATATTTAGACCTACAGACATCCTTTTTACAAGAAGCAGCTATGGCACTTCTTAGGAGTACACGGTTACCCATTCACGCCAATATATTGTCTATGTCTGCCGTGTCTGATTCACAAGTTTCGACCACGTCCCGTCTACACCTTGCTAACCGCAGGATTAACGTTCTCTGGGATAGCCTGGAGGACCCAGTATCGACCCCCGACTTCCCCAGTTTTGAGGTCTTGAGCTTCAGACGTGATTTTAGTTTCCTATTGGCCTGTTGTATTTCTTTCAGGTACGTTTCCAAAACCCTGTTGGGGGTCAGGGCTCACATTTTGTTCCGCTACGTGTGACCTTAGCTGTGTGCTGTATATTACCCATAACCAACCCAGAGGTCTGATCACTGTTAACTGCAGTAAACCCTTTTGGAATGGGTGTGTTGGGACTGGTCAAAAGAACAGGACCCCAGTGTGAACACCCCAGTGCTTGGGAGGCCTGATCATCGCTAGATGGCATTCCAAAACTCTGATTTTGTGAACTGCTATTTCCTGTACTGCTATCAGGGTATATTGAGGAAGATGGTGAAGACCATTGCACGGTGTAATTGGTGACATCAGAGCTGGGGAGGTTAAATGTTGGTCATAATAATTCAAGGCCTCTGATGCATGTGAAGCGCTGTGGCTGGGTGCGGGTGATTGAGACCCTGGTGATTGCTTTTACCTCAGGAACAATCTGTGAAGAGTAAAAGCTTTAATCACACTGGAAGTGTCCTGACCTTTCTTGTTATTACAAGAATTTGTTGTGTATTTGTATGGTGTTTCTCGAAGCCATGGTCGGACCGCCACCTTTTTGAGCCTCGGTTATTCGGGTTCTTCTGGTGAATATATATATATATATATATATATATATACACAAAAAACATTGGATGCCTCATCCTGGAATCCGGTCCAGGTTTTTACCTTCACTTTCCAAACTCTCAACCATGTGCATTGGGTGGGGCTGCCTTGCTAGGAAGAAGGGTGGAGCCAGCTGCTGCACAGCCATTCTTCCTCCCATGCACACGGAGTTCCTGATGAGCTCCCCAAGCCCCTTGTAAAATGCTAGGGCCGGTACGTTTGGAGGCTTTGTTTATGCACCCCATGTACCACAGGTATGTAAAGGGGCCCCATTATTAATAGGGGCCGCCCACAACTATGGCTACATCTCTAAAAACATTATTTTCCCTATTTTTTATTTTATTTATTTATTCTTATTTGTTTCTTAATTTAATTTATTTTTTAAACCCCCCCCTCATGTGGGGTGCTGTGAAGGCCCCTCATGGGGGTTGAACAACGCCTGAAGCGCTGTTCAAGCCCCATGAGGGGCTTCAGGGGTACCTGTTGCTGGCTGTGGGGCCCCCAGTTCATATATGGCCTAGGGTGCCCTGTGTGTTTCACACACCAGCTGTTTTTTTTTTTTTTTAAATAAAGAAACGGCTGGAGATCAGGACCGTGCGCCACCTGGACCTCGGCCGCCATTATAGACACGCTTGTTAGGACCATGTGGTTCTAACAAGTGTGTCTATAATGGCAGTCGGGGTAAAGGCCGCACGCGTCCCTGGGCCCTGGGCCCTGTGTGCTTTACACAACATCTGTTTTTATTTTTTTTTAAATAAAGAAACGTCCGGGGACCAGGGTCGTGCGCGACCGGGACGCAATATTATAGACACGCTTGTTAGGACCATGTGGTTCTCACAAGCGTGTCTATAATGGCGGGCGGGGTCTGGGCTGCACGTGACACTGGTCTCTGGCCACTATTACACAAATGTTGGTCCTGACAGCCATATGCGTAATAGAGGCCAGGGGACCAGGACCGCGCGAGGCCCGGGCCCCCTGACCTCCATTACCCAGAACACTATTAGGACCGCGCGGTCCAAACAAAGTTATGGGTAATGGAGGTCGGAGGACTGAGGCCGCGCACGGTCCTGGTCCCCCGACCTCCATGACAGATAACTTTGTTAGGACCGCGCTGTCCTAAAATAAAGTTAGGGGTAATGGACGTCGGGGGACTGGGCCGCGCAATCCGAGTCCCCCGACCTCCATTAAAAGATAATGGTGTTAGGACCGTTCGGTCCTGTCAAAGTTATCTTTTAATGGAGGTCGGGGGACTCGGATCGCGTGCGGCCCGAGTCCCCTCGACCTCCATTAAAAGATAACGTTGTTAGGACCCGCACTGCCCTAACACTTATATGTGTAATGCCGGCTTGGAA
Source organism: Pleurodeles waltl (assembly GCF_031143425.1). Classification (NCBI taxonomy): domain Eukaryota; kingdom Metazoa; phylum Chordata; class Amphibia; order Caudata; family Salamandridae; genus Pleurodeles; species Pleurodeles waltl. The sequence continues at coordinate 1,189,638,357 of NC_090444.1, forward strand.
CACATGCCGAGTGTGGTGCGTGTCCCCGATCGGCATTACAGACATAGGTGTTAGGTCCAACATGACCCTAACACCTATATCTGTAACACCATTTGAGGACATGCGCCATGCTCTGCCGGTGTCCCTGACCGCCATTACCTACATCAATATTAGGGACCGTGGGGTCTCTACCCGGCTCTCCAACAACACTTCAGCAGCAACATTGGGGGCTGGGTTGAGACCCCAGGACCCCCTAACAACACCTCAGCAGCAACATTGTGGGGCTGAGTTAAGACCCCAGGCCCCCCTAACAACACAAGCGTAATAACGGTCGGGGCACGCGGTCCCCTGGGCCCTGACCTCCATTACCAGTGTACTGTTAGGAGGAAGGTGGGGACAGGAGCCCCGGCCCCCATTACAGATGGCCTGTTAGGAGCTCGCCTAACATAGGCCGTCATTTCAACCTTGGTGGGCGGCAACCGCTGTCCGACAAGTTGAAACCGCTGGGCGGCCGCCAATGCAGCCGCACTCCAGCGGGGCCTATGTGGAGATCCCCGCTGGGCCGGCGGGCGGAAACCGTCGGGCCAGAGGGGATCTCAGCCGCAACACGGGAGCTGGCTCCAAATGGAGCCGGCGGTGTTTCAGCTGTGTGACGGGTGCAGTTGCACCCGTTGCGCTTTTCACTGTCTGCTATGCAGACAGTAAAAAGCTGCATGGGGCCGTGGCGGGGGCCCCGCGACTCCCCTCTTCGACATCCTTTTCATGGCGGTTCGAACCGTCATGAAAAGGCTGGCGGGAGGGGGACTCGTAATCCCATGGGCAGCGCTGCAAGCAGCGCTGCCCTGGGGGATTTAAACCGCCGGGACTAAAGTGGCGGGAAACCACCAGTCCCCAGGATGCACCGCCAGCCTGTTGGCGGTGCTTCCGTCAAAACAGCCGTGGCGGTCAAAGACCGTCAGGGTTGTAATGACCCCCATAGTTCTGCTCTTTGCAGCCTGCATATTAACCCTCTGTGCTACTTTAGAGGTAATCGAAAATCATGCATGAATGTTAATTACAGGCTGTATCTTAACATTGTAAATGTATCCTAAAGACAATTTACAGTATGTGTTTTTATATTGTTAGTTTCATAAGTTATTGCTAAACATAGCGATCCCTGAGACCTGTGCCACCCTGTCCACATCACCACCAACCCTAAAGTAGACTCTGTTAACAACCTTTTTAAAACATACTGGCTCTCATTATGACATTGGCGGTAAATCCCACTTACCGCCATGCTGACTGCCGCCCACATACCGCGGCGGTGGCAGATATCCATTCACCATATTATGACACACACACCAATCCGTCACTATTAAGCCACATACACAATTCCGCCACACCAAAGGTCAGTGATAAACTGGCGGTATCAAAACCCACACCGTAATGCCAACAGAAAAATATCCACCACCTTATGGCCCTCATTACAACATTGGCGGTAAAAGCCGCTTACCTCCGTGCAGAAGATCACCAACACACCGCCACGGCCACGGAATTCCGCTACAGCTATTACGACCCACTGCTCAGAAACCGCCAAAATCTAGACACCCACACAAGTCCGCCACACCAAAGGTCAGTGATAAACTGCCGATAACCAAACCTCCACCGTAACGCCAACAGGAATATGCCCACACTATCACAACCCACGAATCACGCTGCGGTCTTTCAACCGCGGTAAACCATTGGCGGTACACACCGCAGCGCTCAAAATACACACACTTACAAAACACAACCACATTGGACAATTTGAAATACACACACCTGATACACATACACACACCACTCCCACACACCCAATACAATATAAAACATACACCCACATTACCCACAAACCCTTACTACCCAAAAATCCGAAGAAGGCCAGAGAGACAGCAAAGCAAAGACAACACCAGCATACAGAGGCACAAAACACCATCACACATACACATCCACGCACAAAACACTACACACCCCTAAACATCACCCCACACATCACAAAACACACCACCTCACACATCACCTACACCACCCCATGGCACCGCACAGACACCCCAGGTTTTCTGAGGAGGAGCTCAGGGTCATGGTGGAGGAAATCATCCGGGTAGAGCCACAGCTATTCGGATCACAGGTGCAGCACACCACCATAGCTAGGAAGATGGAGCTATGGTGCAGAATCGTGGACATGGTCAACGCAGTGGGACAGCACCCAAGAACACAGGATGACATCAGGAGAGGTGGAACGACCTACAGGGAAGGTGCGTTCCGTGGTCTCAAGACACCACATTGCGGTTCAGAGGACTGGCGGCGGTCTCCCACCTCCTCCCCCACAGCTAACAACATGGGAGGAGCTGGTCTTGGCTATACTGCATCCTGAGGGCCTCGCAGGAGTAGCTGGAGGAATGGACCCGGGTAAGTTAAATCTTTAACTACTTCATCCCCCACCCTACCTGCATGCTATCACATACCCCCATCCTCGCCCTCGCCCCCATCATTCCAACTCCTCACATATGTCCCACTATCACAAACCACACATCCCAACACCAAGCCCTGCATGCAAAAACAAAGCATTGATACCCATCACCAATGCATGTCCACTACACATACCCACACAGACTCCTAAACAATTATCACACAAAGTCCTACACAGGAATGGAAGCACTGGGGTACAGGGTCACCCACCCACCCATTGCACACCATGGCACACACAGATACTAAAACTATGCATTTACACCCCTGAAGGACCCCTTCCCAACGTCACCGGACAGGAGGTTCCAGATATGTCCACTCCCCCCACAGAAGAGGCCCACAGTGATGACAGCAGCTCTGTCCAACTGGATCTAGATGACCAGCCCGGTCCATCTGGGACCTCGGGACAGTCGGTTCCCCTCACACAGTCACAGGCCACCACAGAGCCACCCCCCTCAGGTAACACCAGCGCAGCACCCACCCAGCGGGCCCATACCTCTGTCACCAGGACACGTCAAGCAGCAGTGTGTCCACCACTACAGGGAACCCAGGCTAACCCACCACCCCAAGAACAGCAGGGACCTGGGGGCAGTGTTAGTGGGCATACAGTTCAGGGGACAGAGGCCCAAGAACACAGGGGAACTGGGAGGGCTGCTGTGCGACAGGGGGAGGACAGGCCCAGGGAACCCACTTTCACGAGGCCCTCTCCAACATCATAGGAGCCTACCATAATTCCCAGGAGACGATGGCAACGGTACTGGCCAAGTTTCAGGAGACCTAGCGGCTGCAGGAGGAACAGTATTTGGGGTTCAGGGAGGACCTCAAGTCCATCAATACCACCGTGGGCACCATTGTAGGGGTGCTGAAGAACCTCGTGAACACCAGGAGGGACACTGTGATACAACAAGGGGCCCCTGACACTAGCCTGGACAATGAACTGCCCTCCACCTCCTCCGGCACTGCCACAGGACCACGACACCAGCACCCCACCCCCTGCAGATGGAGAACCACTCCGCAAACGGTCCCTGAGATCCAAGACAAAGACAGACAACAATGCCAAGACCCCGCCAAGAAATTAGACCTCCCTGATTGTCATCCTTCTGTCCCACTTTGTCACCCTGTCCATCCTTAAACTGCCCTAACTTCACTTCCTATGCCCCTTTGGACAATGCACCTGTGAGACAAATAGACTAGACTCTGCCATGGACATTCCTCCACCATCACCCCTGACCATTTTACAACCCCCTCCACTAATTTTCACTTCAATAAACACCCTTGAATCACAAAACAATCTGGAGTCAGTCTGTGCTTTCACAAATGTGTATTAGCTATAACTAAGGAAAATACCAATGTCCATTGTATTTGCAACATACCTATGTCACACAGCTCTAGTCCATGAGGTAACATAGCAGAGGTCACACAGTGGGACCCACATCTGTGAAATCGAAAGGGAAAGTGACAAATCAGGGTCCATACACTGGGTGAAAGTGACAGACAGATGATAGGTCGAACACATTTATCAGATGTAGGAGGCAGTGAGGTCTTCTTACCTGTGTCTCACTGGAAGTATTGATAGATCACGGTGTTTCTGTTGTTTATGTCCTCTTCTTCTGCCTCCTCTTCTTCAATGTCCACAGGCTCCACAGCTGCCACAAGACCTCCATCTGGACCATACTCCTGCAGAAAAGGCACCTGTCGTCGCAAAGCCAAGTTGTGCAGCATACAGCAGGCCACAATGATCTGGCACACCTTCTTTGGTGAGTAGTATAGGACACCACCTGTCATATGGAGGCATCTGAACCTGGCCTTCAGGAGCCCGAGGGTCCTCTCTATAACCCTCCTAGTTCGCCCATGTGCCTCATTGTAGCGTTCCTCTGCCCTTGTCCTTGGATTCCTCAGTGGGATCAGCAGTCATGACAGGTTGGGGTAGCCAGAGTCATCTGCAAATGTGGGGGGACAACTGTTAGACACACACTAACCCTTAGGGACAACCCCAGACCCAGACAACTATTCACACTGTATAGGGTCCATGTCCTCACCTAATAGCCACACACAGTGCCTCTGGAGTTGCCCCATCACATCAGGGATGCTGCTATTCCTTAGAATGTAAGCATCATGCACTGAGCCAGGAAACTTGGCGTTCACATGGGAGATGTACTGGTCGGCCAAACACACCATCTGCACATTCATTGAATGGTAACTCTTTCGGTTTCTGTACACCTGTTCACTCCTGCGGGGGGGACCAAGGCCACATGTGTCCCATCAATGGCACCTATGATGTTGGGGATATGTCCCAGGGCATAGAAGTCACCTTTCACTGTAGGCAAATCCTCCACCTGAGGGAACACGATGTAGCTGCACATGTGTTTCAGCAGGGAAGACAACACTCTGGACAACACGTTTGAGAACATAGGCTGGGACATCCCTGATGCTATGGCCACTGTAGTTTGAAAAGACCCACTTGCCAGGAAATGGAGTACTGACAGGACCTGAACTAGAGGGGGGATACCTGTGGGATGGCGGATAGCTGACATCAGGTCTGGCTCCAACTGGGCACACAGTTCCTGGATTGTGGCACAATCAAGTCTGTAGGTGACTATTACATGTCGCTCTTCCATTGTCGACATGTCCACCAGCGGTCTGTACACCGGAGGATGCCGCCATCTGCTCACCTGCCCCAGCGGACATGCCCTGTGGACGAGAACAGCGATCAGAGGGTTAGCCAACACTGAGGTACGAAAAAACAACTTTATTGCACACATTTGCCAATCTGCTATGTGCCTGTCTCAGTGTGTATGCAAGGCCTAGATATGTGTGACGCATTTAAAATTAATGCCATGTGGCCCCCTGAAATGGCGGCTGCCTGACCTGTAATGTGGGACAATGGGATATGAGGTAACTGCGCTGGCGTTGTACACCGTTGCGGTAGGCGGTCGAAGACTGCGGCGCAATCCTGCATTGGTTAACATTGGACCCTATGGGTCCCAGGAGCCAATGACGATGTACGCCGGCAGTGACGGTACGCACCGCCGCGGACCGGACCGCCATTTACTGTCTGTTCACTCACTTGATACCTGATCTTCGACAGGAGAGGACCTACATCAAGTGCTGCTGTGACCTCAGTCTAGAAGCGACAATGGCTCAAGTGTCTGAGGAAAGGGCCCCTGCCTTCCCATCGGAGGAGTTGGACAAACTAGTAGATGGGGTCCTCCCCCAGTATACGCTACTCTACGGTCCTCCAGACAAACAGGTGAGTACACTGTAAGCATGCTATATGGGCAACGCCTGTTTGGAGTGGTGTGGATGGGAGATAGAGGGTGGGAATGAGGCATGCATGAAACAATGGTGAGTGGATGTGCGTCAGGGCAAGGGTGGGAACGTGGGCCAATGACTGTGACGGTCCGGATAGTTATAGTTTTTCCTTTTCCCCTGTACTATTCCTCTAGGTCAGCGCCCACCAGAAGAAGGATATTTGGCGTGCCATCGCCAAGGAAGTCCGGACTCTGGGGGTCCACCAGAGACGGAGCACCCACTGCTGGAAAAGATGTGAGGACATTCGCCGCTGGAGCAAGAAGATGGCGGAGGCCTAGCTGGGGATGGCCTCCCAACGTGGGAGGGGTGCCCGTCGCACCATGACCCCCCTGATGTTCCAGATCCTGGCGGTGGTGTATCTGGAGTTGGATGGGCGCTTGAGGGCATCACAGCAGCCACAAGGGGGTGAGTACAGTCACATTCATCTGATTCAGCGCGCATGGGAGGTGTCTGGGTGGGGGAGGTGGGTAGTGGGTTCCCCTAGGCCAGGGCAAGTTTTGTAGGCAAGGTCCCTTCATGAGGCAGGCTATGTAGCACCCCACCCCACCAGTGTTAAGAGCCATCTACCCTTAGTCAGGCTCCTGTGACTTCCATGTGTGCAGCAATCGGGCATAGGCCTTGTACTCCATGGCCCTGTGATTAATTAGGGAACTCTAAGTGCATGACGTAGTGCAGAGGGCTGCTGTGTCTGTAGTGTCCGCCAATGGTAGCGGTATTGCATGCACTAAACATGTCTTTCTACTTTCTTCCCCCCCTTTTTGTGGTCTCCCTGTTCTTGTGTGCATTAGCATCATCACACGGAGGAGCAGTGCCACCGGAGCAGGAGGGAGCTGCATCCCACATGGCCCTGGAGGGCGAGACTACAGACTCCGAATTCACCAGTGGGACGGAGGGTGAGGGGATCTCCACAGTGGGTACAGGAGCTGAGACCAGCGACACCAACTCCTACTCTGATGGGAGCTCCCTTGCGGTGGTGGGCCCCTCTGTGCCCACCGCACCTACAGGTACAGCTGCCACCCCCCTACCAGCACCACCCTCCCAGCAGCACCTCAGCGTGTGCCCCGTGGCCGCTCACCCAGGAGGGTGGGCATCTCTTTCGCCCCAGGCACCTCAGCCCCTGTCCCAGTCAGCCCTGCTGCCCTCAGTGAGGAGGCCATTAACCTCCTCAGATCCCTCACTGTTGGGCAGTCTACCATTCTGAATGCCATCCAGGGTGTAGAGAGGCAGTTGCAACAGACAAATGCATACCTGGAGGGCATTCATTCTGGTCAGGCAGCCCAACAGCGAGCTTTTCAGACTCTGGCCTCAGCATTGATGGCAGCCATTGTCCCTGTGTCCAGCCTCCCCCCTCCAATTTCCTGCACCCAGACCCAATCCCCAGTACCTCAGCCTATCCCAAGCACACCATCAGACTAGCATGCACACACCCCAACACATAAGGGTAGCTCTGGCAAACATAAGCACCACACATCCCACAGGCACTCACACAAGCATCATACCCATGCAGACTTACCAACAGCCACTGCCTCCACTGTGTCCCCCTCCTCCATGTCTCCCTCCTCCCTACCTGTCATGTCTCCACTCACACCTGCATGCACTACATCTTCAGCCACTACGTCCATCACCAGCATGCCCATCACTACACAACGCTCACGTGCACTCACCACCCCCACTACCATTCACACATCCCCTGTGTCCTCTCCCAGTATGTCTGTGAGCCCACCTCCCAAACTACACAAACGCAGTCACACACCCACCCAACAGCCATCCACCTCACGACAGCCTCCAGCCCAGGCACCTTCACCCAGAGTCAGCAAATGAACACCTCCTACAACCACTACCTCTTCCTCCACTCCCAAGCCCCCATCATCTACCTGTCCCAGTGTGTCTAAAAAAGTTTCCTGTCAAAACTTGACCTCTTCCCTACACCTCCCCCACTCCTTCCGTCCCCTAGGGCCCGCCTTTCCAGGTCGCAACCCAGCACCTCAGCTACCACATCACCGGGAACAGTGGTGCCAGCAGTAACCGGCTTCTGGAGTGTGCCAAGCAGCAGGGCAGCCAGTGTGCCAAGGAGCCAGGCCAAGGACATTCCCCAACCTCAAAAACAAAATAAGTTGGCCACAGCCCGGAGGGAGAAGGCCAAAACACCTGCCACCAAGGGCTCTCCCAGGACTACAGTTGGGAGAGGCAAGACAGCTGCGCCACCATCCAAGGTGGGGAAGGGCCAGAGAAAGAAAGGGAAGTCGCCGCCAACCTGCACAGCGAACAAGACCACCACCGGCACCGCCACATGCACCACCACCACGGGCACCGCCGCTCAGGACACCGCCGCCAGCAGCACGTTCAGTGAGCCCCCCACCAGCACCGCCGCCCAGGACACCGCTGCCAGCAGCACGCTCAGTGAGCCCCCCACCAGCACCGCCGCCCAGGACACCGCCGCCAGCAGCCCTCTCAGTGAGCCCCCAACCAGCACCGCTGCCCAATGAGCACGGCAAGCACCGCCGCTACTGAGGCCGCCACCAGCACCGCCAGCAGCCACGCCACATCCTGTGCCAGTGGCACCACTGCAGACATGTCTGCCATCCCCAGTGGTCAGTCGTACAAGGCTGGTGGTCAGTTCCAGGGGCCTGGACAGCTTCTATGTTGGCCCACCGTCAGTGGAGTGTCAGATCCACTACCTCAGTCCTTGGAAGGAGGAAGCACTCTGGGCACAAAGCCCCCTCCAGAACCAGTGGAGAATCACATCCACTACCTTTGTCCTTGGCAGGATGAAGTACTCTGGGCACAAAGCCCCCTCCAGAACCAGTGGAGAATCACATCCACTACCTCTGTCCTTGGCAGGATGAAGCACTCTGGGTACAAAGCTCCCTCCAAAACCAGTGGAGAAAGGCATCCACTACCTCTGTCCCTGGAAGGATGAAGCACTCTGGGCACAAAACCCCCTCCAGAACCAGTGGAGAATCACATCCACTACCTCAGTCCTTGGCAGGATGAAGCACTCTGGGCACAAAGCCCCCTCCAAAACCAGTGGAGACTGTTATCCACTTGAGAGACTGTGGCTTTGCACTCCCCAGGATGAAGCAGTGGGCGAACCACCCACTGGAGAGACTCGAGAGACTGTGGCTTTGCACTCCACAGGATGCAGCAGTGGACAACCCACCCACTTGAGAGACTTGAGAGACTGTATCTTTGCACTCCCCAGGATAAAGCAGTGGGCAAACCACCCACTGAAAAGACTTGGCAGACTGTGGCTTTGCACTCCCCAGGATAAAGCAGCGGGCAAACCACCCACTGAAAACACTTGAGAGACTGTGGCTTTGCACTCCCCAGGATAAAGCAGTGGGCAAACCACCCACTGAAGTGACTTGAGAGACTGTGGCTTTGCACTCCTCAGGATATATCAATGGGCATGGAGCCCCCTCGTGGAGCTGGCGTCTTGCACTCATCTGGCTGAGGTGCGGCCCTTTCCTTCCCCCTGAGGTGCCTGTTTTATTTCGATCTGATGCCCCTGCAGTGTTCTCTCTGTTTGAATCGGGTATTGAGTGTGGGCCTCGCCCATGCATTTTGGGCCCAGTGGTCCACGGACTATGTAGGTGTCTTGGTGTACATATTTGTTAATAGTGTATATATATTTTTGAGTAATGGATTTTTCCTGATTACAATCGTTTAAATCATTTCCTTTTGTCATTGCGTTCTTCCAGGAGGGGTTGGGGGGTGTAATGTTTCAACATGTCTTGGTGTGTGTGTTGTGTGTGAGGGTGGAGGTGTTGCGTTTGTGTGTCACTCTCTTTTCCCTCCCCCTTCCCTGTGTCGTAGGTGCAGTACTCACCGTGGTCGTCGCCGCCATCGGTCGTGCTCCTGGTAGAGGAGCAGGAAGACAATGGCAGGTAGAATTTGGATTTCCAGCTCCATCGCGTCCTGGTTCCTCGTGGGGTGTGTGAAGGTGAGAGTTTCCCCTTCCAAGTCCTGTTTCCGCCGTGTTTTTGTTCAAGTTGAATCCGCCCCGGAAAAGGTGGCGGATTGGCCTCTCATAATGGTGTGGGCGGTACATTGTCTTCCGCCTGTATGTTGGTGGTGACTGCCCTGCTGTTTGTTTGTACCGCCGTGGCGGTCGGAGTGTTAAAGTGACTGTCTATGTTGGCGGTTTCCGCCATGGTCGTGATTCCATTTTTTTTACCACCGGCCTGTTGGTGGTATTACCGCCGCTTTACCACCGACCGCCAGGGTTGTAATGATGGCCTATGACTCACAAATCACCACGGCAGACATTAAACGACGGTAAACCACTGACGGTACATACCGCCGTGTTCAAAATACACACACACAAACAAAACAACACCACACTGGACAATTCAAACAACGCACACCTGACACTCATACACACACCACACCCACACCACTATAAAACACCCACCCACATTACCCAAAACCCTTGATGACTACAAACCATTGCCACCAGACAGACACCACAGACAAGACCAGAGCCACACACTATCTACACCTATACACCACCCATGTACCCCACATCACACACCCCAACACATTACCCAACACACCCTCACCTACACACCCCACACAACACCCATTGCACCACAAAGACACCCCTGATTCTCAGAGGAGGAGCTAAGGGTCATGGTGGAGGAAGTCATCAGGGTAGAGCCTCAGCTATTTGGAACACAGGTGCAGCTAATATCCATTGAAAGGAAGATGGAGCTATGGAGGAGAAGAGTGGACAGAGTCAACGCCGTGGGACAGCACCCAAGAACTAGAGACGACATCAGGAAGAGGTGGAACGACCTATGGGGGAAGGTACGTTCCATAGCAGCAAGACACAATCTCGCAGTACAGAGGACTCCTACCTCCTCCCCCACAACTAACAACATGAGAGGAGCAAGACTTGGCAATCATGCATCCTGATGGCCTGGCTGGAGCAGGAGGAGGACTGGACTCTGGTAAGTCAACTCTTTACTACTATCACCCCGCTACCTGCATGTCATCACATACCCCCACCCTCACTCCCATCACTGCAACACCTCCCACGCACCCCACCATCACATCTCACTCCTTCCAATGCCAAGCCCTGCATGCTCTACCAATGCATGGACATCACTCACAGCCCAGCATGGACACCTATCACCAAAGCATGCACACTAGAGAGAATCAGCTAGCCCACCACATACCAGCTTACACAAGTTAAAGCTGCCAGGGCAAATACAACCAAAGAGGGCAACCCACTGATGCACAATATGTCACACACAGAAACAATAACACATCGTTTACATCCCCAAAGGTATCCCAGCTAATGTCACCAGAGAGAAGGTGCCAACAATATCCAGTCCCCCAACTGAAGAGGCCCACAGTTATGACAGCAACTCTGGTCACCTGGATCTGGATGACCAACCAGGCCCATCAGGGACCTCTGGAGAGTCAGTTTACCCAAGACCAGTCACACACCATCACAGAGCCTCCCCCATCTGGAAACACCACCACAGCACCAACCCAGCGTACCCATACCTCTGTCCCAGGACACATCAATCAGCAGTGTGTCCACCTCTACAGGGACCCCAGGCCACACCTCATACCCAAGACAATCAGGAACCTGGTGTCAGTGGCAATGGGCATACATTTCAGGGGACAGAGGCACAGGACAACAGGGAAACTGGGAGGAATGCTGTGCACCAGGGGGAGGGCAGGCCCAGGGAACCGACTCTCCAGGAGGCACTCACCGAGATCCTGGGAGCATATCAACATTACCAGGACACGATGGGCCAGATCCTGGACAATGTGCAGGAGAACAGGTGGCTGCAGGAGGGACAGTACCAGGGGATCAGGGAGGACATGCAGGCCATCAGCACCACCCTGGTCACCATAGCAGGGGTGCTCGCAGGCATGGGCAACATTAAGAGGGACGCTGTCTCACACCAGCGGGCCCCTGCCACTAGCCAGTCATCTGAACTGCCTTCCACCTCCGCTTACGCTAGTGGCCAGGAGGCCCTGCCACAGGACTCACAGGCCACCAGCACCCCTAGCCCTGCAGATAGAGAACCACCTCGCAAACGTTTGCTGTGATCCAGGCAGAAGCCAGAGACTATTGCCAAGACCCCGCCAGGAAATGAGACTCTCCAGATTGTCACCCCAACCTGTCACCCTGTCCTCCATGAACTGCCATTGCTCCCTTTCCTATGTCCCCATGGACAATATACCTGTGCTACAGACTGGAACTATACCCTGTAATTTTCTCCATCATCACCCCATCCCATTGCACTGTCCCCTATTTTTCTTAGCACTTCAATAAACACCCTTGGAAATACAACTATGGGGTATGTCACATTTTTCAAGCATGTATTTATTTAAACAGGTACAAACAATGCAATTCAACTGTACAGTAAATGAGCATATAAGAGAGGCTGCAGTGATCACACCAGGAGCTATAGTGAGGCACCAACATCTGTAAAATGAATTGCCAAATGGGACAGTAAGTGGGCATAGAAGTGGGAAATAACAGCATGCTAGTTCAAAAGAATTTCTAAATAATGACAATGAAATGTGAAGTTACACTGTTTTACATGTGTGTCATTGGAAATATTGTCGTATCACTGCTGTTCTGTTGTCTTCATCCTCATTCTCTGCCTCCTCATCCTCACTGTCTACAGGGTCCACTGCTGCCACACAGCCATCTCCAGTCTCCTCCTACTGCAGAAAAGGCCCATGGTGTCTCAGGGCAAGGTTGTGCAACATTCAGCATGCCACTACTATCTGGCAGACCTTCTTGGGTGAGTAGCACACTGATCCACCTGTTAGATGGAGGCACCGAAACCTGGCCTTCAGGAGGTCAAAGGTTCTTTCTATGATCCTTCTGGTTCGCCTAGGTGCCTCATTATATCATTTATCTGCTCTTGTCCTGGCATTCCTCACAGGGGTCAGAAGCCATGATAGGTTGGGGTAACCAGAGTCACCTGCAAATATTGAGGGACAACATTTAGCCACACTCTATTCCATATGGCCCACACCATACCCAGACACCAACATCTACTGGGTGGGGACCAGGGCTCACATATTAGCCACACCCTGTGCCTCTGTAGCTCGCCCATCACATTTGGGATGCTGCTATTCCTCAGGATAAAGTCATCATGCACCGACCCAGGATACTGAGCATTGACATGGGAGATGTACTGGTCCGCCAAGAACACCATCTGTACATTCATTGAAGGGAAACTTTTATGATTTCTGTTCATTTTGACGGGGGTGACAAATGCAGTATGTGTTCCATCAATCGCCCCAATTATATTGGGGATATGTCCCATTGTATAGAAGTCAGCCTTCACTGTGGCCAAATCCTCCACATGGGGAAATACAATGTAGCTGCACATATGTTTAATCAGGGCAGACAACACTCTGGTCAGCACTATTGAGAACATTGGCTGTGACATTCCTGCTGCCAAGCCTACTGTCACTTCGAAAGAACCAGTTGCCAGGAAATGGAGCACTGATAGAACTTGCACAAGAGGGGGGATCCCAGTGGGTGATGGATAGTAGATCTCAGGTCAAGCTCCAATTGGGCACACAGCTCTGTGATTGACGTTGTGTGCCGATGCAGAAGGTGGTCGAGAACCGCAGTGCAACTCGTCATTGGTTAACATTGGGCCCTATGGGGTACAGTGGCCAATGGTGATCTACGCCGGCGGTGACGGTATGCACTGCCGCGAACGTGACCGCCATTTTCTATTTGATTCCTCACTTGCTACCTGACCTTCCACAGGAGAGGACCTACACTGCATGTTCTGCTGTGACCTGTGTCTGGAACCTACCATGGCCCGTGTGACTGGGGACAGGGCCCCTGCCTTCACCTCTGCGGAGTTGGAGAGACTGGTGGATGGGGTCCTACCCCAGTATGGACTGCTGTATGGGCCTCCACACCAACAGGTGAGTACACTGTTGGCACAATGCATGTAGTATGAATGCATGGAGTGGTGTGTGGAGGCCTTGTGTAAAGGAGGTGGGTGGATGTCCCCTGGGCGGCGTACAGGTTGTGTGCTGGGCCATGTGTGTGTAAATGGTGATGTGAAGGGCTACGGTGGGCCATAGGTTTAACAGAAAGGTCTGTCTGACTGATACTATTTTCCAGTGTGTATTCCCTCTGCAGGTCAGCGCCCATCAAAAGAAGGGTATTATCATGACCCTCAAAACCTGCCACGCAGTAACAGTGAAAAGTCTGAGAAAAGCATTGGGAATGCAGACAAAGAAGTAACCTCAGTGGAGACAGAGATTTCCTAGTTGGAAGAAGGTTTGCCAAATTGTGTTGCGTTATTTACAAGGGAAAAGGCCAAAGAAAGGAATCCAAAATGGCCTACAAGAAACCAGAAGGTTAAGTTGTAGTTCTAGTGTTGCATTCAGCTAGTTGCTAGGATAAGCGTGCACCACTTGTGAGCTTCGCACTTCAATTGCGATTTGACAGGAACCAGATGTGCGGAGAGAGCGCGTCCTCTAAGGTAAACGTTTTTGTGGGGAAAAACTAGACTCAGCATGCAGATTTACAGATACCGAGTTATTGGCAAATATTAATAGTTCATGGAGAAAGGGCATTAACTGATTCATAAAGTCTTTGAGTGTTTTAATGAATTTTTGGTTGAGAAGGACAGTCAAGAAACGTTTGAAGAACATTTAGATATTTAAACAACAAACCACTAATCTAGTTACAGATATATAACAACTGAACGTAAGAAGACTTCAATTGGAAGTTCAACACGCATTGTTTATTTCAAGAACGAAAGCTACTTTTGTGACAACAACAATTCAAAGACAGTTCAGAGGAATGCTTTACCTGGACTAAAGCAACAATAAAATAACAGTTAACTATATATATATATATATATATATATATATATATATATATATATATATATATATAGTTGTATAGCGACACAACAGAATAGCAAGAACGTATTAAGAAAACATATTCAGAACTGAAAATATTATCATATGAGTCAAGCAGCAAACAACTGTTCGTGCTACATAAAGAACTATTCCACGAAGTTCATTGGTATATCCAGAATGAACATTCATATAGACAGAGAGAAGCAAAACCTCAGGGAGCTCAGGGTGAGTGAGTATAATATTGAAAGTCAGAAAGAATTAATTGTAAAATAATAAGAAAGCATACGAAACAAATAATGTTGTGTCCCTAGTAATTGTGAATGTGATATTTCAGGTGCTCTTATCCAGTCAGACAAGACGTGAAATAGCAGACCGAGCATTTGACGAAACACCATCTCTGAGGCAGTCTTGAATACCATTCCCCTTTCCCCTTCCAGAGTGCTCAATACAGAGATTCAATTTCATTGTGAGTAGTCTGGATTGGGTCTGAGGATTTATCTTCTGCTCCTGAGGAAATCAAATTAAGGTACTCTGACAGGTATATGGCGTGCCATCGCCAAGGAGGTGCGGACCCTGGGGGTCTACGGCAGGTGGAACACCTACTGTGGGAAACTGTGGGAGGACCTGAGACGCTAGGCACAGAAGACAGCATAGGCCCAGCTTGGGATGGCCTCCCAACGAGGAAGGGGTGCCCGTCGAACCCTGACCCCCTGATGGCCCGCATACTGACGGTGGCCTATCCTGAACTGGATTGGTGCTTGAGGGCATCACAGCAGCCACAAGGGGGTGAGTACAGTGCCCATCATCACAACTTACGCATGGTAGGGTGGTATCTGGGTGGGGGATGTGTGTCAGTGGGTGCCCCTAGGCCAGGCCTGACATTGCAGAATAGCTCCCCCGGTGGCAAGGGTCCTGAAGGGATAATCTGGCTACCTAGCTCGTAGGCATCTACTACTGGTCAGGGCTGCGTGGGTCCCAGGTGTGCTGCATTTGGCGGAGTGCGCCCCTCCCTATGCCTTTGGGGCCAACAATATCACTGGTAGTGCAATGAATATTGCGTAGGCCAGTACACTGTGTGTGAGTTTGCTGTGTACGCCAACGGTGGTGTTAGTGCAGCCATTGACCCAGTGCATCCTTTGTCTCTTCCCCTCCTTTTTGTTTTGTCACCCTGTCCTTCTGTGCATTAGCATCATCTGGTGGAGGAGCAAAGGCACCGGCGACGGAGGGAGCTGCATCCCACAGGACCCAGGGGGCAGAGTCCACTGGCAGTGAGGGCACTAGTGGGACGGAGGGCGAGGGGAGCACTACGGTGGAGACTGGAGGGTATAGTTCGGCCACAGATACCTCCTCTGATGGAAGCTCCCTGATGGTGGCGGACATCTCTATGACCACCCCAGCTACAGGTACAGGTACAGCCACCACCCCGTACCAGCACTGCCCTCCCAGCAGCCCCTCATCGAGTTTCCTGTGCCCGCTCACCCAGGAGGGTGGGCATCTCCTTTGCCCCAGCAGCTCAGGCCCTGCCCCAGTTAGCCCTGCTGCCCTGAGTGAGGAGGCTATTGACTTCCTGAGATCCATCTCTGTAGGGCAGTCAATCAATGTGAATGCCATCTAGGGGCTGGCAGCCCAGATGCAACAGACTAATGCATTCCTGGAGGGCATTCACACTGGCTTGGCGGCCCAACAGAGATTGATCCAGGCTCTGGCTTCCTCTCTGATGGCAGCCATTGTCCCTGTATCCACTCTTCCCCCTCCAACTTCTGCTTCCCAAACCTATTCCCCTCAACCCAACCTATCCCAAGCACATAGGCAGACGAGCATGCACACAAGACAACACCCAAGAGTGTCACAGGCAAACACAAGCACCACACTTCAACCCATAGCCACTCACACAAACACCATCCAGATGCAGACATACCAACATCCACAATTTCCATTGTCTCCCTCTCCTCCTCCACCTCCCTCTCAGTTCCGTCAAGATTCAAACCTGCATGCACTACACCATCATCTACTATCAGCATCACCACCACACCTATCAGAACACACACCTCACTGGCAGACACCTCCACAACAGCCATGCACAAGTACCCTGTGTCTCCCCACTGTGTCTGCCCCCTCCTAAATTACACAAAAGCAAGCACTCAGACACCCAACAGCCATCCACGTCACAACAACATCCAGCCCATGGACCTGCACCCAAAATCAACAAACAGACACCTCCTACAACCACTCCATCTTCCCCCACTCCCAAACCTTCTCCCCCTTCCCTCCCCAATGTCCCTAAAAAGCTTTTCCTATCCACCATCGAGCTCTTCCCTATCCCCCCCATTCCTGCATATCTGCCCAGGGTGGCAAAAACCCAGGTAAGCACCTCAACCACCGAGTCCATGGGCCGAGTAGTCACCACACTCACTTGTGGTGGGAAATGATCCAGGGCACATGTACTGAGGGTGAAGGAGCCTACACCAGGCAGCCTCAAGGGTAAGGAGCCTGCCACAGCTGCTGCCAGAAAGAGCATGGAGCCTCCCACAGCTGCTGTCAGGAAGAGCAAAGAGCCTGCCCCAGATGCTGCCAGGAAGACCAAGGAGCCTGCCCCAGATGCTGCCAGGAAGGCCAAGAAGCCTGCCCCTGCTGCTGCCATGAAGACCAAGGAGCCTGCACCAGCAGGCAGTAAGGGCCTTGGGCCTTGGGCAGGGACTCTGCCAGAGCCCCCACAACAAACCATGGTTGTGCAGCCATCTGAGGCTGCAGGGAATGGGCTTGAGCCTCCCCCCGCCACCATCAGCAGCAACACCACCACCTGTGGGCAGCCATCCGAGGCTGCAGGGGATGAGCTGGAGCCTCCCCACCAGCATCAGCAGCACCACCACCACCAGTGGGCAGCCATCCGAGGCTGCAGGGGATGGGCTGAAGCCTCCCCCACCAGTAGCAGCAGCACCACCTCCACCACTGAGCAGCCGTCACCGTCGGCGGACAGAATGTAGTCCTGCCTCCATGGGCTGCTGTGCAGCCTGCCCCCCTGCAAATCCAGTGGGTATGGCACCCACCTGAGAGACTGTGACCTTGCACTCCCCAGGATTAAGAGCACCGGGCACAATGCCCCCTCCAGAACCAGTGGGTAAGACACCCACCAACCCCACCCTCCCCAGGATCAAGAGCACAGGGCACAATGCCCCCTCCAGAACCAATGGGTAAGACACCCACCATCCCCAGCTTCCCCAGGATCAAGGGCACAGGGCACGATGCCCCCTTCAGAACCAGTGGGTAAGACACCCACCATCCCCAGCCTCCCCAGGATCAAGAGCACAGGGCACGATGCCCCCTCTAGAACAGTGGGTAAGACACCCACCAACCCCAGCCTCCCCAGGATCAAGAGAACAGGGCACAATGCCCCCTCCAGAACCAGTGGGTAAGATACCCACCAACCCCAGCCTCCCAGGATCAAGAGCACATCGCTTACTACCCCCTCCAGAACCAGTGTGGAAGTCACCCACTTGAGAGACTGTGGCCTTGCACTCCCCGGACCAAGCACAGGGCATGTTGCCCCCTCCAGAACCAGTGGTCTTGTTTCATCACCCGACTGAGGTGCTCACTCATCCCCCGTCCGCCTGAGGTGCCTGCCTATTTACCAACTGATGCCCCTGCAGTGCTCTCTCCGTGTTGATGCAGATGACAAGAGGGGTCCTCTGGCCCTGTGGCCCACACACCGAGGACTGGACAGTTGTATATATCTGTTGCATTGCATGTTTCTTATTTCTACTGTGTTAATCTTATTACACTCACTTTAGTAAATTCCTGTTTTCCTTGCAATATATTCATCCAAGGTACGGGGTAAATATGTTTTAGTACAGCAGCTATATGTGAGTATGGTGTTGGGGGTGGGGGAGTGTCTGTTACGTGTGTGTGTCACTATCTTTTTACTCCCCCCTTCCCTTGTGTGCTAGGCAGCCCTACTCACAGTCATCGTCTTTGCCGTGGTTGGTGTTCATGGTGGAGCAGCACGTAGAAGAGCATGGGGGACACATGCAACTCAGGCTCCATGGTGGCGTGGTTGTTCCCTGCGTCTCCAATGGTGACTCCTTTCCCTTCTGTGCAGTGTTTCTGCCAGCCTTTTGATGTTGTTGGTACCACCCCGGAAAAGGTGGCGGATTGTATTCTGGTAATATGGTGGGCGCAACATTGACTTCCGCCTGGCTGTAGGCGGCTACCGCCATGGTGCCTGTTGTTCCGCCCTGGCGGTCCGTGTGGTAAAATGGCTGTCATCGCCGTGGTCATAATTTGGCAGTATTTACTGCCAGCCTGTTGGCGGTATTACCGCCACTTTAACACCAACCTGCTAGGGTTGTAATGAGGGCCATAGTGTTTGATAAACGTATTTCATAAAAAAACAACAGAGTAATAAAATTGTGTTGGCCTAAACTACATAGCTAAGGATAACAATATTAAAAACATTTTAATCATCATGCATATTGGTCTATAAATTTAGATACTTAAATTTTTACCACAACCATTGTTTTTACACCTTTAAACATACTGTACACCTCTACAAATTAAACAACAGTTTTAAATACAATATAAATGTATGTCTCAAATAACCTGTGCAAAAACACATGCATTTTGCTCTGCTAGGTATAGCTAAAAAAGGTTGGGGATAACGTCTATGTTAAATTACCATAGAACATACACAGGCCCCACATAGTTACAGACCTTAAGTAGAAGAGGTTTAGCACCACCAGTCTGTGCTGTGCCCTTCATATTTTTCTCCTTGAGGGGTTCTGGAAGCCCAAGCTCTCCGTGAACTTCCAATATGTAGTTCAGAAAAAGAGCCCTGTGAATGCGGGGGTGTTTTTAAAAGGCCCACATTGTGCTAATTATGCATAGGTTTTTGTGGAGGGTTGGGCTTAGAAATCTGTTTTAGGGGGCATTGCTTGTCTTAGGTCTATTTCAAAACTTTTTTATATTGCCTAGTCACTTTATACTCTGACATATGCTGAGCCCCTTTTAACCCATGTCTGGGAACTCTTAGGGCTACATCTGTTTCAGGCTTGCAAAGCATGTCTTCTGTTTATTTCAAAACTTTTTTTAAGTGCCTGGTCACTTTATACTCTGACATTTGCTGAGCACCTTTGAACCCATGTCTGGGAACTCTTAGGGCTACATCTGTTTTAGGCTTGCAGTGCATGTCTTCTGTTTATTTCAAAACTTTTTTTAATTGCCTAGTCATGTTATACTTTGACATATGCTGTGCACCTTTGAACCCGTGTCTGGGAAATCTTAGAGCTACATCTGTTTTAGGCTTGCATTTCTAAATTGACTGGCTGGCTCTAACACAATCAATATTTGCCCAGCGCCTCTTTTTGGATTAGCGAGCAGTGTGGAGGTTTGGACTGTACTCCCAATGCTCTGCCCTGTGAGGAGGCCCCCAAGCAGCCACTTGGTCCTGAATGTCTGGCATGCCCAGACCTGTCCTCTTAAGCTCTGAAACAGGTTGCACACCAGGAGGGCCCTTACACAGCCCATAGACCAAGACACAGGGGCTACGACCCTGGCACATGACTAACACATGATCCTATGATGTCACAACCCACATGACACACCTACATCTACGTCAGGGCCTACGTCAGCACAGGGTCGGGCATCCACGTCACTGCCTCTGTCATTGCCTACGTCACCACGGGGCATGGTACCTGTCAAAAGCTTGATGGACGGTATCCCCTTATACTACTCCCATAGCCCCATATTTATCCCGTGCTACAAAGATGCACGGGTGGGAGGAGGGGCTAAATAATGGTGCAAAGCTTGCTTTGCACCATTATTTTACACCTGAGTCAGACCAGGCATTAAGGGACCACAGGTGCCCTCCTCAAGCCTCAGGAACACCCACACCAGAGGGACACCGGTGGATGGGGGAACCCCATCCCAGGTAAGTAGGGTAAGTATAGGTAAGTAATTTGTTTTTTAAAGTGCCATTGTGGGCCCTACTTGGGACCCCCTTCATGGCACAGGGTGCAATTGCCATGCTCAGGGGACACTGGTCCCCTGTGGTGGCAATTGGGGTGGTGGGCATGACGCCTGTCTTTTCTAAGACAAGAGTCATGTGGTATGGATGGTTTTGCATCAGAAAATGACGCTAGGCTGATTACAGTCATCTTTTTTTACTCTAACCAGCCTAACGTCATTTATTGGAGCAAAACCCCCTTCTCCCATAACACCATCCCCACCTTGGTAAAGTTTTTTTTTTACTCTAGCCCACCCTTTGCACAGCTTGCACCATTCCATGAATATTGCGCCCAGCTGGTGCTCAAGAATGCACAAGTCAGTGCTAAACTTTTTGGTGCAAAACTGCGTTAGTGCAGTTTTGCATCAAAAAGTATAAATATACCCCTAAGTCAGTGGGGTCACTGCAACCCTGATCCTCCCAGGAGGTGATAGGTGCCTCAGTGCCTGCATGGCACCCATTAAGACCTCTCACTTACAAGCTCAAGGTCGTTGTGATTTGTCTACTCCTGGGCTGTAGGTTCTTATGGAGATGTGGATTGTTCTTTTTTTGGGTAAGCATAGGAAGTAGTGTTTTATGTTCTTAATAAATACTCGTGCTTTGTTAATTTCATATAAAGAGCTCTGATACTTCTCAGGGGCCGATGTGGGAGGTTGCCATAGTAATAATGACGAAGTGAGTCAGTGTCCAGTAGCCAGCCGTTCCCACGAGGAAGCAGACAATCTGTAATCTTTGATTACAGATGAGGGATAGTGTCACTTATGACAAGCATTTTGATAATTGCAGGGGCAGTATCATCTCCTCTCCGTGTGAGGGGGCAGACATCAGGAGACAGTGGAGTCAGTACATTACCTTCACTTCCTCCATCTCAGAGATGGATCCTGGTACATCTTAGAACCATGGTGGTACCTTCAGTGGAAAAGATCCAGGGCCTCACCTGGGGGTGCAGGGACAGTGAGACGTCAGGGCAGGTGCTCACCCTCTGATTGTTCTATTTGTAGCACTGTAATGCGAATAAAAAGGCAGAGGCTGTTCCCCAGATGCTGGAATGTGAGGAGAGGGAGGTTGGAGTGAAATGAAGCGTGACAGGGCCTTAAATTGCCAGAATGAAACCTAAACAGTAGAGTAAGTGTTCCAATCCACTTCTGTAGTGTGGAGCCTAAAAAGAGAGAACGGAGTCTAACAGATGGTTGAAGAACGCATCTACCAGTCAGTGAGGCTAGGAGCCATCCCTACAAACTCCCTAGGACCTCTCTTAGCCATGGGCTGTTGTGTAACAGCAGGCACAGCTCTGCCACTTACACACTTATTATTAAACACCAACTAGAGAAAACCTGGTTAGTGACTCCTCCTCACTTGTCTTAAGAACTACATTACTGTTTTTTTGCAACTCACTCTAAGCTCAATAGTCATTGAGACTTACATCTAGTTATGATGTGCAACATAGCTCTACGTGCAGCACAGGACCTTTTCGGTGAACATGCAGCCAAAAAAGCCATGCAGCGCTTTCAGAATGCTATACATAACGAATGCTTTTAAGTCCAATAGAGCCCCACTACATTGGTCAAAACTAGTTTTGACGTTACAAGATGAGTGAAGCGTTACTATGCATTCACCAGAGCACAAACTATCCAATGTTGTTATGCCAAATTTCTATATCATATAGCCCTTCCCACTTGCACATTCTGGGCTTCTATTATATTTATGTGTTTTATGTAGTGCCACTGTTTTATTGATATACTTGGTGGGTTTAAATAGCACGACATGCTACTGCAAGGCTGCTTCAGACTGAACATTGTGCATGTGAATATTACAGTACTGATGTATACAGGCCATAGTGCATGAGAACTCAGTGGTAGTGTAGGAACCGGCTGTTATTATGCCTAAATAGTGCATTATTAGAAGGCATGCTGGTGCAGCACACTTTAGAGATGCTCAGGACCAGAACGCCACACCAGACTATACTTCATGAAGGGCCCATGAACTGTCATTGCCTCCTGACCTGTGGGGCTCAGCAGGGAGTGATGCAAATACAAACTTGATGCACACATTTCTAGAGAGCACCACAGATATTGCTTCCGTACTGACCACCACAGATACTGCTGCATCTCCCTTCTGACCCATTGCTTCATAATTATGTTAAAGTTTACTACGCTTCACCCACGGAGGCTTCTGCTGGAGTACAGCCAGTAAACGTCTTCTGCACAGACTCCAGTCTCATTGACTAGGAAGGCATCTCCACACTAGATTCTGCTTACCAGTGGGCTGCAGTCTGGCAGAAGCATGCTGCCGCTATGGCTGCAGGTGACCCTAGAAAGCAGGGTCTAATAACATCTTTACCTCATATGTATAGCATTCTATGGTTGGCCATCTGGAGAGAGGGCTTTTCAGATTCCTCCAGCATGGTACTTACCTGCCCACCTTCTTCCATATTTCCCCTATCCTGCCTCCCCATAGGTGCCTTCACTTTTCAGGTGCAGCTGACTGCCAAACATATGACCTTGGATCTTTTGGGAGCAGTGCCTGCTCAGAATATATTAAAGAGGACATTGGAGGTCTTGAGGAGAAAAGGAATAAGGAAGGAGACATACAAGGGATGTCATCCGTGGGATTATTATTCCTCGAGTGAAACGTCGACGATGTTGCTCCAGCCTGAATTTGGTTACTGTGTATAGTGCTGATGAAGGACCAAGACAGGGGATTTAATGCCTTTTTTAATTTAAGATTGGTTCAATGCAGAAGAAGATTAACCAACAGGCTGTTTTTTAAGATACGATACATTGATGGTTATGAGATTGATTTTCTCTTGTATCCTTTTTCTGATCACGAGTACTTGATCTTTGCACTTTCTTCTGTCCTTCGGTATTTGGGTATTTTTGATAGGGGCTTCCTTTGATGTTTTTTTTTCATGTAAATTGGTTTTGACTGTATATAAATAATAAAGTGAAACTTGTTTTGATTGTTTGTATACCTATGCTGCTTGTTATTGTAGAGGAATGTTTTTGTTAGTTTTTTTTTTTTTTTCCCTCAAGGGGGCAATGTAGTTTTTGTAACATAGAGGGTCATTACAACCAAGGGCTGTTATGACGGAAGCACCGCCAACAGGCTGGCGGTGCTTCCCAGGTCATTACGACCGCAGCAGAAGCGCCGCGGTCACACCGCCGGGGCTGGTGGTTTCCCGCCACAATGGCCCTGGCGGTAGTAATCCACCAGGGCAGCGCTGCGAGCAGCGCTGCCCAGGGGATTACGAGTCCCCCTACCGCCAGCCTTTTCCAGGCGGTTTGAACCGCCAGGAAAAGGCTGGCGGTACGGGGAGTCGCGGGGCCCCTGCACTGCCTAGGCCACTGGCATGGGCAGTGCATGGGCTGTGCAGGGGCCCCCTGACAGGGCCCCGTGCAGCTTTTCACTGTCTGCTATGCAGACAATGAAAAGGGCGACGGGTGCAACTGCTTCCGTCGCACGGTCGCAACACCGCCGGCTCCATTTGGAGCCGGCTCCCGTGTTGCGGCCGAGATCCCCGCTGGGCCGGAGGGCGGAAACCAGGTTTCCGCCCGCCGACCCAGCGGGGATCTCCAAATGGCTGCGGCGGGGGTGCGGCCGCATTGGCGGTCCGATCTTGGCGGGCGGCTTCAGCCGCCTGCCAAGGTCGTAATGAGGGCCATTATTCCAACCCAGACCCCCGGGGTTCATTTGGGTTACCCTCTGTGGTTTGTATTATAAACATATGACAAAGCAGGAACTTTTACATGATTTTCCAGTGTCAGGTAATTCAATTGGATATCAGTGTCTAAATACTGTCCAGGTAAAACTCGATACCTCAGGTGCTGCTGCTGTGCTGAGATTCATAAATCCTGCTGTACCCTCTCCTCCGAGAGCGGGTACCATGCCGCCATCACACCAGTGACTGTATCACACACAAGAGCTCTCAGAAGGACTCGTCTGTGGTGCCACACACTGTGCCGATGGTTGCAAATGCACCCCTTAACATGTCAGGGTATACCCCGCCCTGGGTTGGACTCAGATATCACTGAATGGCTTTCCTATGGACTGGTCCAAAATGTGAATGAAACAGCCAACATTACCAAGGCTGAAAAGGATAGCTCATTCCCTGACTATGTAGACTTTGCATTTCACTGATTCAAAAAGTGGATGACATCCCAACAAAGAAATGGCTGAGTTTAGCCCTTTTCTATGTATTATTTTTATGTATTCATCTACATTATAGAAATTCTGTCACATAGCTAAAATAATATTTAGGTAAAACCTGTAAAGGGAGGTAGAAGTTCATAGTGCAACACTGTGGAGCAAGAAAATGGAATTGTCATGTATTGCCATTCTTTAGGTATGGTGACAGAGAAACCCAAATGCATCAACTCAACCGAGTACTTTATGTCCTGCAGAACCACTCTTATGTAAAAAGTGATTTGGGCACAACAAGTATGAAATTCAGGTTACGACAAAAGCTTATCCACTCACCAGTATGTTATCTAAATATTGACTCACAAACGTCACCTCATCATTGTTCGATGGTCAAAATATTCTTAGTACAAAACTACCGTGACCAAAATAATGAAGGTAAGCACATAATTTTGTAATTGTTTCACTAGTATATTGAAATTTTAAAATATTATAAAATATCAAAATATATAATACTTTGTTTTTGCTATTTTCTCATGGTGTTTACTGTATTACTTTATCCTTATGTTTCCATTTTGTTTTATGTGTTATTATAAAATTATTAGTTTTTCTGACAATACTTTTTGTAATGTATATATTTTTCATATTGTTGGGTTGATTTGGGATTGGGTGGGTAGTATTTGTTTTTAATTCTATATTAATTCATGTTAATTACTTTGTTAATTATGTTTTATATTTTAATTGTTGCTTATTTGATTAAGTGTTTTAATGTTGAATATGTATTTTTAATTGTGAATTACATTCTTATTTCACGTTTTTAAGTTTATTGGGGTTTCATAATAATTGTTGTTAATTGATTGGTGACTTTTAACAGTTTTGTTGTTTAATTGTTTTATTAAGGGGTTTTTATGTACTAAATGTTAAGTTTAAATTGTTGGGTTGATTGGGGTATTGGGTGGGTAGTTATTTCTTAAATTAAATAAGAACAAATAGATATTGTGTACTATGTTAATTTGTTAAATGTTTTTTTAACTCATGGGCTAAAAAGTTTGCTACAGTTTAATTCGAGGCTTGGAGTGAATTTGTGAGTTGGATCGTAAGTTTTTAAATGAAATACTATAAAATTCAAAGTAGTTAATTAATGTAGCACTTTTCTTAATTTTTACATTGACAATGATTTAAATAATTATTAATGTATTTAAAAATGATAAATAATAATTTAAATAGTGTTTTCTACTTCTTTCAAAATTGTGTTTTTGTTAAATTTGATTTGTTAGTTTTTGACAAATATTAGTTCAATTCACATAGTTTTAAAATGTATTTTCAATGGTTTCACAATTGGGTATTACATTTTTACAATTAAAAGGCATTAATAATATTACATATATAGTATACCTACTTATGTTGTGTTTAATTATATAATAGAAAGTGTTGGTCTTAGATTTAAATTTAGAATTATCTATATTTATTTAATTAATGTATTTCAATTTACACTTGCCTTTCTTAAAGATATATCATTGTTAAATTTATTTGTATGAATTAATGTTTTAAAATATTATTTTGAAATATGAATTTTATTTTATTTCAAGTTACAATAATGTGAAATACATTTAAATGTATGTATTCACCTATGTAATGTTGATACTTTCGTTGACAATATTTTTGTAACTGCTATTTTTCTACTTTACATTACAGGTACCTAAAATCAGTATGTTGATCCCTGATATTTTGTTTGTATCATTATATTTTTGTGACTGATATTCTGTCAAACAACTCACTAACATAAGTTTCACACAATGCAAAATTGGTAAGCAGAAAATAACTGATATAATTAAGCAATAAGGATGTTTTGTTGGAAATAGATTTTTTTTTATTTAATCCCTATAATAATTGCAACATTTGTTAATAACAAAGAGATTGGCAGGCCAATGATTCAGGGACTTAATTTAGAATTCAGGTATTTGAATGTAGCATATAAAATATACAGCTATTCTAGACACTGAAATCCATAATGAGCTGCAGTAAAGGATAAACACTCAAGGGCGATGTAGTTTATGCATTAAAATCTGTTGGAAGGCATATTATTAGTAGGGGTAAGAATACACCTACCACTAGCAATAAGGCCACCAATCCAATGTTAGGTGCAGTCATGCTCTCAAAATATTAGCCCCTGGCTCAACCTGTGGTAGCTTGGCAACGAGCAGGGAGGCTTAACTTAGGAGACAGGTATATAAAGAATTTAAATACACCAATTCAGGAAATAAATAAGACACAACACAATAAAAAAAGAGAATATTTGTATCTTTAAAATAACACCAAAATTACAAAAAAACAATATAGGGAACTGGACATATTCATTTTTAAAGATTACATTTAAAAAATTTGCTTTCTTGTGCAAAAAAATCAATAGCGCCAACTGGGGACATCTGGTCTCACTAGCCCAGGATCAAGATCAATTTGAGGCTGACCACGATGGAGCTCTGCTTGGATACACAGAACGGGAGGCCTTGGTCAAAGTTTTACCCTCACACTTTTCTGGAGTTTTTCTCTCTCTACGTCATGCAGTCCTCTCCAGGAAGCCAATTTCGATGCAATGTTTTTGGATTGCTTTTCCTGGCAGCCCTGGTCAAATCCTGGAAGTCTGAAGCTCCGGAGCCTTCAGCAAGACAAACCTGAAACTCAGGCTGGGTCGTGGTTGAAAGTAGTCAGCTTGACTCACTACGTCAGGTCAGTTCAATATGGAACTTTTTTCCAAAATGGCGCCAAACTTTTCCATAGTTCTGGAATGTCTTCCTAAAGTTCCTCTTGAGGGTTCAAAGTGTCCAAAACACTACTGCAGGTGTCTAGGAGCTCTGAGATGGTCCTTGGAACTTTAGGACTAAAATTCCCACAGTGCACCTGGTCAAACACTTAAAAGTCCACTGGAAGCACTCCAGGCTGGGGACTGTTGTGACAGTTGGTGCAGGCAAGCGCTGTTAACCTGCTGCTCTCTGGGAGTCCACTGTTAGTCCTTTTAGGAGCAAGGCAAGGGCCTTAGGGCTGTTGTTCCAGTGTGCAACTGGAGTAGTACTTCACAGTGCAGTCCTGGGGGTTGCAGACCAGGGTTCCAACAGGGCAGTCCTTCTTCTTCTCCTTGTGGTTTCAAGCAGCAGATCTGAGTTTCAATGCTGCTCAGGCATATTTATTTAGTCATCTTGGGGGACAAGTTGGGTGCACCCCTGTCCAATGAGATGGAGGGTGCCACCCTAAAGCATGACATCTTCTTCCAAAGTGTGCTATTATTTTGTCCCACAAAGCACTGCACTTTAAAATCCGACCATATGCAAATTCCTTTCCTGTGCCTGCTATCTGTCTGTGGGGTACAGGGTGAGAGGGTAGGCCTGGCTGGCATTCTTTTCTATCCTGCTTCCTTTGAAGCCCAGTTTAATTTACCCAGTCCCCATCCTGGTCTTTGCAGCTGCAGAACTCCTCAACGAGATAACCTGTGCTCAGTATAGGCTACTTATCACCTCATCAAAACATCCTGGCTAATCCTGTTACGGCTGACCAAACAAGAGAGGCCACTAGCAGGCTGGATTTTGGCTTCCAGAAAAGAAAGTTCTATAACTTTTTTCTGTATTAGTTGTGATAAAGTCAACAGTAGCAAGTTTTGGGATTCATATATGTTTTTGTATTTATATATATTGGATATTATCATTTGGTCCTTTCCTGATACATTTAGCTCCTTCCTTGCAATATTTATACTAAAGGGAAAGATTCCCATGTTAGACTATGGAGCTAAGTATCTACAATGGGGGGAAATGAAAAGGGCATTTTTTCCTTCACCAGGGCATGTAAAGCACCTTTTATAATATCTCTGCTTATAGTTACATGGCACCTCGCCCCTAGAGTACCTAGGGGAGACCTTAGGGGTGACATATATGTTAAAATAAGGTAACTTATCACTTTGGACGTACCTTTAATTCCAAAGTCGAATTTGCATACATTTTACTTTTTGAAGACAGTCTGTAATGCAGGGCTGCCTTTAGAAACTACAGCAGGCAACACAGCAGTGCACACTTCAGTGCAGGAAATCTACAGGGTCTCTAAACTTCCCTAATCTTTTACATACTAGGGACTTATAGATAGTTTGAATCCCCCTTGCCCTATTAAATACTAGGGACTTACAGGAGTCTGTCATTGTCAGTTGTACTGCTTTACCATATACCTTTTGTTCAGAGCACTGGGCCTGGGCCTGGTTAGCAGAACCCAAGGCACAGTCAGCGTCAGTTACCACCAGTATCAGTTGGAAACAAATGGGGTGAACATGCTAAAAGGATGACTTTCTCACAAAAATCTATTTTCTTGAATCATTAACAGAGTCCCTCTTGATAGCTAGTTGCATGGAGCAGTGTAAAACCTTAATGGAAGGAAGCATTCTAGAAAGTAGAGAGGTCATCAAATCTCTATATGTTAAGCAGTGACTGGTAAAGGTCGCAAAAGTCACGTGGATGACATAACACCACAGAAATTATGAGGTAGGCTACTAAACAGAGAAACTGATTTACTGACTCACTAACAGTGATGTCAAATCCAGATTTGTATCTAAAATGTATGATCCAACCAGTTTAATATATGACTCACTTGGTATTGTGAACACATGTGCTAGGTATTATGAAACACTACACTCGTTGTGGCACCTGGCAGCTTTAGAAATGGAAACCCCAATAGTAAATTACCTTGTAATCCCCTAACTACATGATACAGATAGAGTGGTGTTAGACTTTCAGATCATTGAGGAGAAAGTGTCATAAGCAATTCATTTGAACTGGAGGGCATCAGACCCTAATGTATTTCCTTTGGAATTTCTAAAAACAAAAGCCTCAAGCCTAATCCCACACCTGAAAGCCATGTTTGCGGCGACCCCACTAGCAGGAAAGCTACCCAAGATCTCTGAATGAATTTGATCCTTTCTTTTGTGCCTGCATTAGTGTGCTGTAATTTTCTCCATGGACTAAGGTCTGGGTAAATGTAATTCTCTCCAGGCCTTTCCCCATAGGACATGGCACTGGACATGGTTGTTCCTTCCCACCCTTGTATTTGCCCTGGTAGGGGAGCCCCTTGTGAAGTGGATTAGACATGATGCACAGGTGTGGGGAATCAGATAGGGTGGTGGATTTAAAGACAACATCTCCTTGTATGCAGATGCTAGGGGTTCACAATGATGCTCCAGGCCTTATGGTTCACTGGGGCAAATCAACAATAGTCTCCCTTAATGGAGCGGTAAGTGTAGGTCACCTGGGTGCCCTGGCAATGAGGTGTAAACAAGAACACTTTAGATATCTAGGTATTCTGATCTGGAGAGACCCACAACAATGATGGGACTTTAGTATTGCCCCTCTTCTACAGAAAATTAAGAGGCACATGGCAGCCTAGAGTAAATTGCTACTGTCAATAATGGGGAGAGCATCATTTTTTAAGATGACCATGTTGTCCTACCTGCTATACATGCTGCAAAACTAACCCTATAGACCCTACACTAGCTTTTTACCACTCTGCATTCATCCCTGACTAGCTTTTCATGGGCAAGAGGCCCCCCTGAGGTAGTATCTGGCAAGTGTCTGAAATCATTGTTTTATGGCTGTGAGAAGATAAATTATTAGTTGGGGTAAAGGACAAGACACCACAGGAAACACTGTCACCATGCATCTTAGGTCCAGTAAAGTTTTCAGTAATTTAAACCTTAGCTCAACCCCTGGTAGCTATGGCACGTAGCAGACAGGCTAAACTCAGGACATTGTATAAAGCATTTAGAAACCAATGCAGTTAAAAGTCAAAAGTCCACTGCAATTTATAAACATGGAGAATAATTTAATGAACAAAATGACACCAGAGGTACACAACTCCAACAAGGGGAACCAGACATATTAGTTTTTAAAATGTTAATGAAAAATAGTATGAAAAAATGTAAGAGCCAACTACAGTTATCAGGTCGAGCTTGATCGGTACCTAGATGCAATTTAAGGCTGACTGCAATAGAGTGTGGGTAGGATAAAGGAACCTGGTTTGGCCTGGTCAGAAGACTTACTTTGTGACTTAGGTGGTCATTTTGCACAGACTGCCAAAGCCACGGCTGCCAGAGGACCGCCAGTGCTTGCGGTCGGAATGCCGCCATATTACGAGTACTGAAGGATTTCCGCCACAGTTTGGGAAGAAATCCTTCAGCAGTCGTGCTGGCAGTCGGCAGCGCAGAGGCATTTCCACAGCCATCACCACCACGCCACAAGGACCTCGCCCGCCGTATTACGAGCAGTAATACTGTGTGGCGGTGTCCTGATGGCTGGGTGCGGCCGGCGGTGAAAGCGCCTGTTTCCGTTCCCTGTCGGACGACCTCCTCGCCAGACAAGGTAAATCGATCATCTGATAGTGGAGGA
Source organism: Pleurodeles waltl (assembly GCF_031143425.1). NCBI lineage: Eukaryota > Metazoa > Chordata > Amphibia > Caudata > Salamandridae > Pleurodeles > Pleurodeles waltl. Next base: position 1,189,669,554 of record NC_090444.1, read on the forward strand.
GGGTGTGAAGGTGGGGGTATTGTGTATGCATGTGTGAATTCAAGTGTGCACGCGTGTGTGAATGTGTGTATCCATGTGTGATTGTTGAAGTGAGTACGTGTTGGTATGTTTGTGTGAATACTTGTCTGTTGGTGCGAGTGAATGAGTGTATGTATACATGTTGGTGAATGCCTGTACGTATGTGTGTTGGTGAAAGTGTGTATGTATGCATGTAGGTGAATGCTTGTATGTATGCATGTTGGTGAATGCATGTATGTATGTGTGTTGGTGAATGCGTGTATGCGGGGTGTGTGTGGGTATGTGTGTGCGTGTATGCGAGGACGGGGTGCTATCTTGAATGGAGTGTGGGGGGGTGGGTGTGCTGTCTTGGAAGTGGGGGTGAGGGGAGTCATCTGCCGGTGACAGGAAAGGAATTTCCTGTCACCATCAGCCTTTCCAGCAGGGTTTTCGTGGAGGTGATGCCCCCATGGAAACCCTGGTGGACAGGCAACTCCAAATTCTGCCGGCGGTCTTCAGTGGACAGGCGGCTTGGAGGTGCTGTCCTCTGGCCTAGCTGTCCTACCGCCCTGGCGGTACCAGTGGGGATGTGTCGGTTTGGCATAGGCCAAACCACCACACTCGTAATGTGGCTGTCTGAACCACTAGCCCGTCAGCGGTAAGATCACCACCACAGCCCTGGCGGTCTTCTGACCACCAAGGTCGAAATGAGGCCCTTAGTCTGTGAAATAGAAATAAAAAATCCTCAGTGGTGCAAGGTAGCAGGTTGTGGTCAAGAAGGGTTCCATGATGCTGAATAACTGTCAAAATAGGTCCCCGGGAAGCTGTTGAGTTTTGGTGGGAAAGGTCTAAGCAGGAGAATTTCAAAATTTGTATCCAAGGAAGGTCCCTTCCTCAAAAATTTAAGGCACCTTCACCTGGTGAAGATTTCTATGTTCAGACTAAGGGGCGTAATTATGATTTTAGCGGTCCTCGCCAAACTTGTGGAGGCGGTAGAACCGCCACACTCCTGGGGGTCCGACCGCCAGATTATGATCCTGGCGGTCAGACCGGTAGGAAACCACAGCCTCCGCTGGGATCATGAATCCTGACAGGTTGGCGGCTGTCAAAGTCATGGTCAGCCACAGCAGTGCTGAGTTTGGCACTGCTTTGCTGATCACGACTTTGCTTTCTGCTAGCCTTTTCATGGCGGGGTCCCCACCATGAAAAGCCTGGCAGAAAGACATAGCTGGGTTCCACAGTAAGGCCCCTCCACTGCCCACGACCGTGGGCAATGCAGGGGTCCCACTGTCAGCTCCCTCGGAATGCGCAATGTCTGCAATGCAGACAGTGCGCATTCTGAGGGTGCTGTGCGGGACAACACTGGCCTCGGCTCCTTGAGGGAGCCGAGGCCAATGCCACTGCACTGTTTCCACCAGACTGACAGTTGGAAATGTGGTAATACGAAGTTTCCACTGCTCAGCCCAGTGGAAACATCGTAAAAGGCCGGTGGAGAGGCCGCAGGCTTGACGGCCGCCTCACCACTGCCAAATTGGAGTTGTGGCAGTTCAACCACCCAACTCGTAATCGGGCCCTTAGTCACTTTTTTGGGGTTCAGATTCTGTCAGCAAGGCAAGGCTGCAAACTGCAGCCAAACATGGCTCCATGAGGCCAGATACCTTCTCCACGACGACCCATTGAAACGGATTTGCTGCTGTGGAAAAACTCTGGTTCAAGTTAATTATATGTCACCTCAATGAATTGTATGACTCAATGTCACAATTTCAGTAAAAAAAAAAAACATATTTATTATTCATCTAGGATAGTGGGTAATGCCAAGGAGACTTTTTCAACAATGACATTTCCATTTGGTGGTCTTTACTGAAGAGTGATCCATTACAGACACGCTGACATTCACCCGCATCATAGTGGCTGTGGTGTAGGCACGCCGATCCTTCATGTCTTACACTTAACTCCTGGCACCTTTGTACTTGGGCTAGGAGACTAGCAAGTCTATTACCTGATACACATTTGGGTTGTGAGGCACGGATGTCTGTCCCTGGGCCCCATCCTCCTTTTTTTAAGCACAGTGAGCTACATATGAGATGCTTTCTGAGATTGGCACACCATTTATTGCATTTTCTTGTTTCTGGCCCTCATCTATACAGTTAGATCTCCGGCTTTTAATTTGTAATGCCCTGATGATGATCCTTACATTGCAAGAGGATCAAAACATCATCCACCCTGCGCACTGATCCTTCATTGTATATCTAACTTAACAGGGCTGGATTTCAGTTTTGTATTGTGACATATATGCAATATTATTTAAAAATGTTGCTTGGAAATTGCCTGAGGGAGAAAGTTGTTAAAAACGTTGAAAAAGTCCCCTTGGCACTAACCACTATCCTGAATTATTGCTAAAGATGTATTTTTTTTGTAAAGAAATTGTAACATTTAGTCACACAATTAATTGAGGTGATTTGTGATTACATTATGCTATTGTAGGGACCATTGTTCCATATAATAGCATGTACCCTTGGTACATGTACTAGGGTTTCCCTAGTTTTGTTGAAAAGTGAAAAAAACTCAGAGCAGACAGCAATCTGAATATTTGGCTCAGCACAATGCACCTTTGTCAGATTGACTTGGCAGGTGTGTCCTGGTCCTCCAGAGGTCATTGAGCCAAAAGGTTTCCCAAGCTTATCTGGATGTTAGGAGGAGTACACTTTGACACAGCCAAGGTTCCCAGGACCTCAGGAACAGCATTTGAAGTTGAAGACTCACTCCGGCAGAAGCCACCAGCAGGGTCCAGGGCAGGTCTAGTTGAAACTGACCAGCTAGCCTCTTGTTGCTTGTTGTATCCCTTTAGTGTAACAGGATGGAAGCCAATGGACACTTGGAGTCCACTTCTTTCTCATGGGTACAAGTTTGAGAAGGTCTATCCTTGAAGGTATCCTCACAGATCTCAACAGTAGGTGCCATCCTTTTTCTGTCTTCCACTTATCCAGTAGTGTTCTGAAAATGGTGCCCAGGGGTCCCATATTCATGCTTGGCATTAGCCTGTAAGTTCGGGTGACTCCTGGCCATTCCCTAACCAATACGGAAAGGCTCATTCTTCAGACATTCATGTGTGACTTACTGGAAACAACCCCCCATTGCACCTCTCTGCCTAAAACCAGGATGATGAAACCCTTCTCCCTTTGTGCAGAGCCTGTGTGCCCACCTTAGAAGTGTGGGCATGGAAATGAACAACCTTTCCTCTGCGGTCACTGCAAACTCTGGGGCATCTCTTGTCCTACTGGCACAGGAGACTGCCTGACTAGGGGGACAAAGAAGGGCCTTGCCTAGTTGTCAGATAACATTTGCCTGTAATAGGCTAGGCCTCATTGAAATTAATCAAGTTCTTGAACACAGCCAAGATGATTATCCTGCTGGAGGAACAGAGCTAGGGGTGTGCAAAACTCACATAATGTGCGCTATTATAATTCTGTGAAATTGCACAAAATTATGTAATTTGATTTCTAGTCGCTCATGTTAAAATCACTGCCACTCATATTCGGATTTACAGTATTGTGCTAAAAAAGTACCCAAATGGTCTCCCCGGGTAAAAAATCTACCTGAAATGATGCTCGCATTCAAAAATTACTCAAATGGTACAACTTGTCTTAAAATGTCTCTCTGAAATTCTGTGATATGGTGCAATGGCTTAATCTGTGTAATTTCTCATACATTTTGTTAAGTGAAATTAGCAAAAGTACACCTATTATGCTGGAGTAGTTAACATTTTGCCTAGGCCTAAACTGAACACTTCCTTTCACCCAAAGCCTTTGCTCTGCTCTGGGAGCAGTTTTCACACCGCATCAAAGGGGCTTTTCAGCTGTCTGGTGACAGCTAAAGCTCATGCAAATAGGCATCCAGAGACTGAAGGCAGCCAAAAGGTAACTTCTTAAAAGTACCGTTCCCAAAATATTTATTACAAATCCAACTTTATCAGTGAATTCAGTTTGTAATAAATATGTTAAAAAGTCTGCGAATATAATTTGTAGCTGTTTTCTAGCTGGAGAGAACAGAATTAAATGTAATATTGTATCCCATTGCTTTCCTGTGGAACAACCAACCCTGCTACAGTGAAAACAACGTTTGATGCATTTACCCAGTCAGGGCATGTTAAACATTAAACTTTTTCATTTTGTACCTTTAAATACCATGCATCCTGCCTTACCGTCAGTAAAGTCTACTTAGGAATGAATTCATAAAACTTAAAAGGAAGGTTAAGGTCTGTCAAAATGCATTATTTTGAAAGACCAAATCTACAGTTTTAAAGCTACCATGTTAGCCTGCAGTCATGTTTGCACTCTCTCAGTAGTAGGTGGCACAATGGATGCTGCAGTCCACTACTGACATTTAACTTACAGACCCTAGGTACACTTCTACCATATACAAGGGACTTATATGTAAGTCAGATTTGCCAATTAGAAATGTAGCCAATTTTGCCATGTTTTAGGTGTCGGAGCACATGTAATGGGTCCTGGCTAGGAGAGTGTCAATGGACTCCATAAAAAAAAACAGCTACAGTCAGAAAAAATAATGGTGATCATGCAAAAGATGAATTTTCCTACAATGGGGGTTTGGGGAGTTCAACATCAAACTCTTCCTGAGAGACCCAGTTACTTCCGATTAATGACCTGCTGTTTGGAGGTAGGGATGATGCTACTGCCTAGATGAGAATGGCTTCATCCCTCATTTACATGGAAAAGGTTTACCCCTCAGACTCTACTGTCAATTACTAAAACACCCCTGGAATGCTGGTGCCTGGCTTTGAAATGGGTAGGTTGGGATACAAAAACAGTGAAAGAAACACTGGGATGTCTCATTTGGTGAGTTCCGTGCATTAGACAGATAGGAATGTTAAAACTTAGTGATGTATGGATAGCTAATCGGACATTGTTTCAGCAATTAGCAGTCAAATCTGTGGTCAATAGCTCACATTGTTTCCAATTCATTGAGTTAAGACATACATTGGAGGGATATTCCAACTGACTAAAATCAGTTCCAGACTTTAACCCCTTCTGTGCCGTGGACATAATGGTTACGTCCACCAGCACAGTGCTTATGTGCCGAGGACGTAACCATTACGTCCTCGGCACTCTGCTAGCGCTTCCTCTGTGGTCTTCCCTCCCAACCCCCCAAGGCAGGGATGGAAGGGGAAGCCCTTCCCCTTCCACCCCGACCCCCCCAGTGACGTCTGATGATGTCAGCGTGCATTCGCACGCTGACCTCATCAGAGGCCTAGCGTGATTTGTAGGAGGCTGGCCTGGCTTGTAGTGGGTACCAGAGGTACTTTCACCTTGTGCCAGGTCCAGTTATCCCTTATTAGTGTAGAAGAGGTGTTTCTAGCAGCTTAGGCTGATAGATGGTAGCTATGGCAAAGCAGCTTAGGCTGAACTAGGAGACACGTAAAGCTCCTACTATACCACTGGTGTCATATGCACAATATCATAAGAAAACACAATACACAGAAGTACTAGAAATAAAGGTACTTTATTTTTATGACAATATGCCAAAAGTATCTCAGTGAGTACCCTCAGTATGAGGATAAGTTATATACACAAGATATATGTACACAAACCAAAATTATGCAGGTAATAGCAAGAAAAGTAATGCAAGCAGTGTAAAGTTACAATAGATTGCAATAGAAGCACATAGGTATAGGGGCAACACAAACCATATATTCCAAAAGTGGAATGCGAACCACGAATGGACCCCAAACCTATGTGAGCTTGTAGAGGGTCGCTGGGGCAGTAAGAAAACAGTGAGGGTTAGAAAAATAGCCCACCCCAAGACCCTGAAAGGTAGGTGTAAAGTGCACCTACTACCCCCAAAGAGCACAGAAGTCGTGATAGGGGGATTCTGCAGGAAGAACAAACACCAGCAATGCAACAACAGTGGATTTCCAGACCTGAGTAACTGTAAGACAAGGGGACCAAGTCCAATAGTCGCAACAGTGTCGAGAGTGGGCAGGAGCCCAGGAAATGCCAGCTGAGGGTGCAAGGAAGCTGCCACCTGTTGGAAGAAGCTTGGGGTTCTGCAAGAACGAAGAGGACTAGGAACTTCCCCTTTGGAGGATGGATGTCCCACGTTGCGATGAAGCTTGCAGAGGTGTTCCCATGCAGAAAGACTGCAAACAAGCCTTGCTAGCTGCAAGGGTCGCGGTAGAGGTTTTTGGGTGCTGCTGTGGTCAGGAGGGACCAGGATGTCGCCACTTGGAGGAGGAGACAGAAGGGGCGCCCAGCAACTCAGGGAGCCCTCACAGAAGCAGGCAGCACCCGCAGAAGTACCTGAACAGGCACTTAGAAGAAAAGTGAACTGGAGTCCACCCGAAGTCTCAAAAGGGAGTCCCACGACGCCGGAGGACAACTCAGAAGGTTGTGCACTGCAGGAAGGAGTGTCGGGGACCCAGGCTTGGCTGTGCACAAAGGAAATCCTGGAAGAGTGCACAGGAGCCGGAGCAGCTGCAAATCATGCAGTACCCAGCAATGCAGTCTAGCATGGGGAGGCAAGGACTTACCTCCACCAAACTTGGACTGAAGAGTCACTGGACTGAGGGAGTCACTTGGACAGAGTTTCTGAGTTCCAGGGACCACGCTCGTAGTGCTGAGAGGGAACCCAGAGGACCCGTGACATAGTCTTTTGGTGCCTGCAGTTGCAGGGGGAAGATTCCGTCGACCCACGGGAGATTTCTTCAGAGCTCCTGGTGCAGAGAGGAGGCAGGCTACCCCCAGAGCATGCACCACCTGGAAACAGTCGAGAAAGCCGGCAGGATGAAGCGATACAAGGTTGCTAGTAGTCGTCTTGCTACTTTGTTGCGGTTTTGCAGGTGTCCTGAGCAGTCAGCGTCGATCTTTTGGTAGAAGGTGAAGAGGGAGATGCAGAGGAACTCTGATGAGCTCTTGCATTCGTTATCTGGTGAGATCCCCAAAGCAGAGACCCTATATAGCCAGAAAAGGAGGTTTGGCTACCTAGGAAGGAGGATTGGCTACTAAGAGGGGTAAGAGCCTATCAGAAGGAGCCTCTGACGTCACCTGCTGGCACTGGCCACTCAGAGCTGTCCAGTGTGCCACAGACACCTCTGTTTCCAAGATGGCAGAGGTCTGGGACACACTGGAGGAGCTCTGGGCACCTCCCCTGGGAGGTGCAGGTCAGGGGAGTGGTCACTCCCGTTTCCTTTGTCCAGTTTCACCCCAGAGCAGGGCTGGGGGATCCCTGAACCGGTGTAAACTGGCTTATGCACAGATGGGCACCATCTGTGCCCATCAAAGCATTTCCAGAGGCTGGGGGAGGCTACTCCTCCCCAGCCTATACACCTATTTCCAAAGGGAGGAGGTGTTTCACCCTATCTCAGAGGAAATCCTTTGTTCTGCCTTCCTGGGTCAGGGCTGCCTGGACCCCAGGAGGGCAGAAACCTGTCTGAGGGGTTGGCAGCAGCAGCAGCTGCAGTGGAGACCCCGGAAAGGCAGTTTGGCAGTACCCGAGTACTATGCTAGAGACCCGGGGGATCATGGAATTGTCACCCCAATGCCAGATCTTAGACATGTTACATGGCCATGTTCGGAGTTACCATTGTGACGCTGTACATAGGTAGTGACCTATGTACAGTGCATGCGTGTAATGGTGTCCCTGCACTCACAAAGTCCGGGGAATTTGCCCTGAACGATGTGGGTGCACTTTGGCTAGTGCCAGGGTGCCCACACACTAAGTAACTTTGCACCTAACCTTCACCAGGTGAAGGTTAGACATATAGGTGACTGGTAAGTTACTTAAGTGCAGTGGTAAATGGCTGTGAAATAACGTGGACGTTATTTCACTCAGGCTGCAGTGGCAGGCCTGTGTAAGAATTGTCAGAGCTCCCTATGGGTGGCAAAGGAAATGCTGCAGCCCATAGGGATCTCCTGGAACCCCAATACCCTGGGTACCTCAGTACCATATTCTAGGGAATTATGTGGGTGTACCAGTATGCCAATGTGAATTGGTAAATTTAGTCACTAGCCTGTTAGTGACAAATTTGGAAAGCAGAGAGAGCATAACCACTGAGGTTCTGGTTAGCAGAGCCTCAGTGAGACAGTTAGGCATAACACAGGGAACACATACAGGCCACAAACTTATGAGCACTGGGGTCCTGGCTAGCAGGATCCCAGTGACACATAACAAACATACTGACAACATAGGGCCTTCACTATGAGCACTGGGCCCTGGCTAGCAGGATCCCAGTTAGACAGTGAAAATACCCTGACGTATACTCACAAACAGGCCAAAAGTGGGGGGTAACAAGGCTAGAAAGAGGCTACTTTCTCACACGATTGGAAAAGAAATGCAAAGCATTTCTCTTACGATCATGTGATGAGAGCCTGAGAGGCTTCAAAGGAAAGGAAAGGAATTTCCTTAGGCAAGGGTCACTCCCCTAGGGGACAAATTATATTTAGGCCATTTCAGCCCCCCTTGGGGGGAGATTGGCCTATTTTTATGAGGCCAGTCTGCCCCCAAGGGGGGCAGAAACCACTAGACACCAGGGAGTTTTTCTTTTTATGGCGAATTCACAGAAGGGGAGCGACCCCTTAGGCAAGGGTTGCTCCCCAGGGGGGGTGAATTTATTTTAGGCCATTGTTATTAGGTCGATCTGACCCCGGGGGAGGGGGGAAGAAACCTCTAGGCACCAGGGATTATTTTATTTTTGATTTTTTGTTGGTTTTTTAGAGGTGCGTAGCGACCACTTAGGCACGAGTCGCTCCCATGGGGGGGTCAAATTGGATTTAGACCATTTCTGCCCCCCCTTGGGGGCAGATCGTCCTATTTTTGTTAGGCCAATCTGTCCCCAATGGGGGCAGAAATCACTAGGCACCGGGGATTTTTTTTTGGCGACAATTTCAAACAAGGGGAGCGACCCCTTAGGCAAGGGTTGTTCCCCTGGGGAGACAACATTATTTTTGCCCATTTCTGCTCCCCTTGGGGGCAGATCAGCGTATTTCTATGAGGCCGATCTGCCCCCGGGAGGGCAGAAACCACTTAGGCACCAGGGATTGGTGTGTGTGTATGTGTGTGTTTTCTTTAGGGGGGCAGCCCCTTAGGTAAGGGTCACTCCCCATGGGGGCACATTACTGTTGGCCATATCTGCCCCCCTTGTGGGCATATAGGCCTATTTGTGGAAGGCCCATCTGCCCCCAAGGGGAAGCAGAAAGCCAACCAGAGACCAGGGAAGTTTTTTTTCTCCAAAATAAGAGGGTGGGGGTATGGCTATACCCCCACCCCAAATAAATTGGGGAAAAAGTTGTTCTGTCCTCCAGTAGGCAGATGGGGCAATTACCCCTGATCCACACCCGGGGGGGGTAGAAAGTCAACTAGATGCCAGGGAATTAAAAACAAAAAAAAAATAGGGGGGTGGTGGCTACCAACCAGTATGGGCCTGGTTATGCCCCCACCCCAACTGAAGGGGGTAACAGTCTTTCAGCTCTCCCCGCACTCTAAAACATCTTATCCCACAGCAAGCAAGAAGACATTTGATTATTTTGGTTTTACATTTGGGCCATGAGAGCCTGGCTAACTCTCAAATTCGTCCCACTTGGAATGGTGAGGGCTGCACTTTATGGACTTTGGGATGCTGCCATGTAGAAAAATCCACAAGACCTAGACACATCTGAAAACTAAACATCTGGGTGATTCCAGGGTGGTGTGTTTCACCTGTACCCGCACCATTTTCTTATCCACAATGCCCTGCAAACCTCCAACTTTGCTGAAAATCACACATTTTCCCCACGTTTTTGTGATGGAACCTTCCGGAATCTGCAGGAATCCACAAAATTCCTACCATCCAGCATTGTCTCATCTATATAGATAAAAATTCTGCTGCACTTGTCAGCCTAAATTTTTTTTTTTTCAAACTGCCCTTTTGGACCTGCTTTGGTTCCCCCTCAATTTTGACATGTTTTTGGCTCTTCCCTGTCACAAGCACTTGGCCACCTACTCAAATGAGGTATCATCTTTACCGGGAGGCTGAGGGGAACGTTGGGTGGTATGAAATTTGTCCCGGTGCGGTGATCCCACACAGAAATGTGGGAACAATTTGAATTTTTAGCTAAATTTGAGGTTTGCTGAGGATTCTGGGTAAGAAAACTTTGGGGGATCCACGCAAGTCACACCTCCCTGCACTCCCTCGGGTGTCTAGTTTTCAGAAATGTCTGGATTTGGTAGGTTTCCCTAGATGGCTGCTGAGCCCAGGACCAAAAATGCAGGTGCCCCCCGCAAAAACAGGTAGTTTTGTATTTGATATTTTTGATGTGTCCAGATACTGTTTTGGTGCATTTCCTTTCACGGGCAGTAGGCCTACCCCCACAAGTGACGTACCATTTTGTATTGGGAGACTTGTGGAAGTAAATTTGTGGCTCCACTCTGATTCCAGAACTTTCTGTCACCGAAATGAGAGGAAAAAATGTTTGTTTGACCAAATTTTGAGGTTTGCAAAGGATTCTGGGTGACAGAACCTGGTCAGAGCCCCACAAGTCACCCCATCCTGGATTCCCCTGGGTGTCTAGTTTTCAAAACTGCACAGCTTTGCTAGGTTTCCCTAGGTGCAGGCTGAGCTAGAGGCCAAAATCCACAGCTAGGCACTTTGCAAAAAACAACTCTGTTTTCTTTGTGAAAATGTGATGTGTCCACGTTGTGCTTTGGGGCATTTCCTGTCGCGGGCACTAGGCCTAGCCCCACAAGTGAGGTACCATTTTTATCAGGAGACTTGGGGGAACGCTGAGTGGGAGGAAATTCGTAGCTCATCTTTGATTCCAGAACTTTCTGCCACCAAAATGAGAGGAAAAAGTGTTTTTTTGGCCACATTTTGAGGTTTGCAAAGGATTCTGGGTAACAGAACCTGGTCAGAGCCCCACAAGTCACCCCATCTTGGATTCCCCTAAGTGTCTAGTTTGCAAAACTGTGCAGGTTTGCAAGGTTTCCCTAGGTGCCGGCTGAGCTAGAGGCCAAAATCCACAGCTAGGCACTTTGCAAAAAACAGGTCTGTTTTCTTTGTGAAAATCTGCTGTGTCCACGTTGTGTTTTGGGGCATTTCCTGTTCTGGGCACTAGGCCTAGCCCCACAAGTGAGGTACCATTTTTATCGGGAGACTTGGGGGAACGCTGAGTGGGAGGAAATTCGTGGCTCCTCTTTGATTACAGAACTTTCTGCCACTGAAATGAGAGGAAAAAGTGTTTTTTTGGCCACATTTTGAGGTTTGCAAAGGATTCTGGGTAACAGAACCTGGTCAGAGCCCCACAAGTCACCCCATCTTGGATTCCCCTAGGTGTCTAGTTTGCAAAACTGTGCAGGTTTGCAAGGTTTCCCTATGTGCCGGCTGAGCTAGAGGCCAAAATCCACAGCTAGGCACTTTGCAAAAAACAGCTATGTTTTCTTTGTGAAAATGTGATGTGTCCACGTTGTGTTTTGGCACATTTCCTGTTGCGGGCGCTAGGCCTACCCCCACAAGTGAGGCACCATTTTTATCGGGAGACTTGGGGGAATGCTGGGTGGAAGGAAATTTGTGGCTCCTCTCTGATTCCAGAACTCTCTGTCACCGAAATGAGAGGAAAAAGTGATTTTGTGGCCAAATTTTGAGGTTTGCAAAGGATTCTGGGTAACAGAGCCTGGTCAGAGCCCCACAAGTCACCCCATCTTGGATTCCCCTAGGTGTCTAGTTTTCAAAACTGCACAGGTTTGCTAGGTTTCCCTAGGTGCCGACTGAACTAGAGGCCAAAATCCACAGCTAGGCAATTTGCAAAAAACACCTCTGTTTTCTTTGTGAAAATGTGATGTGTCCACGTTGTGTTTTAGGGCATTTCCTGTTGCGGGCACTAGGCCTACCCCCACAAGTGAGGTACCATTTTTATCAGGAGACTTGGGGGAACGCTGGGTGGAAGGAAAGTTATGGCTCCTCTGTGGTGATCGCTTCGTAGATATATGGAACACCGTGACATCATTTGCCCATGATGTCGGGATGTTCTATGTTCTTGTGGTTCTTGATGTTCGATGCCCTGTGAGGTGGTTATTTTCTCTGTGCCCCTGTTTCTCATGGACGTCTCTTCCTTACGGCGAAATAAACGTTTGCTGATTGAGCCACTACATTTCAGAACATCTTTTTAAGTGGCGACGAGGGTGAAACATAAGCTGTGGTGAGCTGCGATGAAGATTAAGGATTTGTGGGCATAGAACAACGTGTGTCCATTACGTTTATGCCTTGGTTGGCCAGTATACGTTTTCACGACCTACTGCAGATGCTCATAAAAGTGTACATTGAAGAGGAGTGGAGGCGTGAGGCACGGAGAGCTGTGGGTTTGCCTCTGCTTTGGGATGCCACCACGCGTTCTACAAAGCTAGCGGACAACAATTTACGTGAGTGAGAGTACTGAACTCAAAGTGTTTGGGGCACAGAGAACAACCGCTGAATCCTCCAGCATCAGAGGAATTACATGAGCGCGGTGCGTCACGAGCGCCGGCTGAAAAATGGTTGGGTGGCGGGCATGACTTGGTGACTACAGCTGCAGCGCAGTGTGAGACAATAATCGCGAGCTGTTGCAGACATCCAGAGACAACTATTAAACGATAGCAGCATTTGAACTGTTAACGATAAAGGAGTATTTCTTTATGAACACTCACCTGGTGTGGGACAGTGTGAAGTTGAAGACGTTGACTGTGATCGCTTTGTTTTTTTTTCTTTTACAAAGCACAACAACATAAAAGAAGGACTTCAGATCTTGATTCTCAGATCAGCCATCTTGGTTTGGGACTGTCTTCAAAATATATATAAAAGTTGATGGCAATTTTTGTTTTTTTTCTTATGTAAAAGGTCAAGACACTTTAATTGCACTAAGTAGTTTTATTTATCAATAGTTTTTTTTTCTTTGTTGTTCTGGTATTTTACTCTGGTATTTTGTTATATAGTTATTATACAATATTTAGAATGCAAAACGTAGTACCTCCAGCACCTTTTTTACAAGATCCAGGGGACCCACCTCTTGAATGGAAATTATGGCTACGATCCTTCAAGGCATATTTAGGCGCTATTGATGGACATAAATTTAGACCGGAAAGGAAAAAGAGTTTAATGTATTATCATTTGGGAATTGAGGGCCAGAACATATTTGATCATCTCCCAGCTTATGAATTGGGTGAAGAAGAAGAATTAGATGAATTTGATATGGCCATTGCACAATTGGGCAAATACTTCATCAAAACAAAAAACATTGTACTATATCGTTACAAATTCTTCACTTGGTCACAAAGTCCAAGTGAGAGTATTGATACTTTTATAACGGCATTAAAGGTTCTTGCAGCTAAGTGTGAATTTGAGAATTTTACTTCTCAACTTATTAGAGATCAGCTAGTTACCATGTGTCATTCAAAAAGAATTCAAGAGAAACTACTGAAATGTAAGGATCCTTCACTGGATAAAGCCATTGATATTGCTAAAAGTATTGAATCTTCAATGGAGGATGCCAAACAATTAGAGGTATCATTGTCCAATACAACCATATCTGGAGCAGTCATAAGTGCGCAAAGTTATAACAACAAAAAACTAGAGCGCACTGAGAAAAAACAGGACAATTCTAGCTTCAGAAGCAAATATAATCAGAGACCTATCTGTTACAGGTGTGGTTCTTCAGCCCATGTTTCTTCTTACAAGAACTGTCCAGCGACAAATCAACAATGTAGAAATTGTAACAAAATGTGACATTTCGCAAGAGTGTAGAAGTACCAGAAAGAGTATTGTATTTCTGAAGAACAGATGAGTGAATATATACTAGTGGTTAAAGATATTTCTACTTTGTCAAACTAGACTGTTGTTGATCCAGATGTTGATGTATCAATTGAAGGGATAACGATAAAACTTTTAGTAGATACGGGATCTCGTATCACTATAGTGTCTCAAGAAAAATTTAAAGAAAATTGGGCCTTCAAAACTCTTCATCCTCCAGATGTTTCTACTGTTGCTTTTGAAGGGAGTAAGATTGATTTGATTAGTTATTTTTGGGCTTCAAAGACCATTTCAGATGAGACTTTGAGTGGAAAGATTTATGTTGCTAAGAAAGGGATCAATGTTCTAGGGCTACTTCATCAGGCAGAATTTAATTTGACCATCAAGCCTGGACGAGACAAACCTGTTGTTATGGAGAAGGGAAGTTTGAGTCTGGTTAATACTGTTTATAGATCTATAAGTGATTGGCAGCAGAAATTTAAGAAATTATTCCAAGAGCAACTAGGAAAGATTACTAATTTTACACACACAATAAAGCTTAAACAGGGTGCTGTTCCCGTCAAACACTAGTTAAGGAATGTACCCTTGAGTGTGAGAACAGAGTTGTCTAAACGTTTGAGAGATATGTGTGAGCAAGGTATTATTGAGAAGGTTGAAGCTACTTTGTGGTTGTCTCCCATAGTTTTAGCTAAGAAAAAGACAGGAGATTTAAGGATGTGTGTAGACTTAAGAGGTTTAAACAATGCTATTTGAGTAGACAGTTTTCCCCTACCAAGAATTGATGATTTGATTACAGAGGTCGGTTCGTCCAGTTGGTTCACTAAGCTAGATTTAAGGTCTGTGTATCATCAGGTGGAATCAGATGTGGATTCAAGACACTTAACTGCTTTTGTTACTGCTGATGGAACTTTTCAATTCTGTGGGTTACCTTTTGGGTTAGTCTCAGCCGCTGCAGCTTTCCAAAGACTAATGTCAGACATGTTCCTGGATAATCCCAATGTGGTGTTTTTTCAGGATGATATTCTGGTCTTTTCTGATGATGAACTGACGCATGAACATTTTTTGGAAGATGTACTAAGTACATTGGAAGGCAGAGGTGTAACATTAAGGAAAGATAAATGTATTTTTAAAACTAGGGAGATTGAGCATCTAGGTCATGTTCTGTCAAAAGAAGGTATTAAAACCAAACCAAGTTTGGTAAAAAGCATTTTAGAAGCTCCTGCACCTAAATTTTGCAAAGAACACTGAGGTGGTCATTACAACCCTGGCGGCCGGTGTTAAAGCGGCGGTAAAACCGCAAACAGGCCCGCAGGAAAAAAAATGGAATCACGACCGTGGCAGAAACCGCCAACAAAGACAGCCACTTTAACACTCAGACCACCACGGCGGTACAAACAAACAGCGCAGCGGTCACCGCCAACAGACAGGCGGGGGACAATGTACCGCCCACAGTATCACAACCTACCAATCCGCCACCTTTTCAGGGGCGGATTCCCCGCGAACAAAAACATGGCGGAGACAGTACTTCAAAGGGAAAACGCTCACCTCTACACACCCCACGAGGAATCCGGACGCCATGGACCCCGAGCTCCAGATCCTGCCAGCCCTTATCTTCTTGCTCCTCTACCAGGAGCACGAACGCCGTCGGCGAAGACAACGGTGAGTACTGCACCTACGACACAGGGGAGGGGGGAGGGAAAAAACAGGGACACACACACGTAATATGCAACACCCCCACCCTCACCCACTACAACACACACACTAATACAGCATGATACATTACAGTTACACCCTGCAACCGCCCCGGAAGAATGCAAAGACCAAAGAAAATGAGTGTAACCATTGTAATACATTAAAATCCAGTACGCAAAAATATATATATACACTATAAACAAAATGTACACCAAGAATAGTAGTCCAGGTAGTGCTCCATTGAAGTCCGTGGAACACTGGGCCCACACGTTATGGGCGAGGCCCACACTCAATCCCCGAACATGACGGAGAGAAAACTGCAGGGGCATCAGATAGCAATAAAACAGGCACCTCAGAGGGAAGGGAAAGGGGGGGCACCTCAGCCGGTTGAGTGCACGACGCCAAATCCACGAGGGGGCCACATGCCCCACAAGTCTCCCAAGTGGGTGGGTTGCCCACTGTACCATCCTGGGGAGTGCCAAGCCACAGTCTCTCAAGTCTAACAAGTGGGTGGTTTACCCACTGTTCCATCCTAGGGAGTGCAAAGCCAAAGTCTCTCAAGTCTCTACAGTGGGTGGTTTGCCCACTGTACCATCCTGGGGAGTGCAAAGCCACAGTCTCTCAAGTCTAACAAGTGGGTGGTATGCCCATTGTTCCATCCTGGGGAGTGCAAAGCCACAGTCTCTCAAGTGGATGCCTTTCTCCACTGGTTCTGGAGGGGGATTTGTGCCCAGAGTGCTTCATCCTGCCAAGGACTGAGGTAGTGGATGTGATACTCCACTGGTTCTGGAGGGGTCTTTGTGCCCAGATAGCTTCATCCTGCCAAGGACTGAGGTAGTGGATGTGAATCTCCACTGGTTCTGGAGGGGGCTTTGTGCCCAGAGTGCTTCATCCTGCCAACGGCAGAGGTAGTGGATGTGATACTCCACTGGTTCTGGAGGGGGCTTTGTGCCCAGAGTGCTTCATCCTGCCAAGGACTGAGGTAGTGGATGTGAATCTCCACTGGTTCTGGAGGGGGCTTGGTGCCCAGAGTGCTTCATCCTGCCAAGGCTGAGGTAGTGGATGTGAATCTCCACTGGTTCTGGAGGGGGCTTGGTGCCCAGAGTGCTTCATCCTGCTTGTGATGGACTCAGTAGCATCAGTGCCCTTGGCGCCCATGGGCCAGCGGTGCTAGTGGCGGCGGTGCCCTGTTCAGCGGTGCTAGTGGCGGCGGTGCCCTGTTCAGCGGTGCTAGTGGCGGCGGTGCCCTGTTCAGCGGTGCTTGTGGCAGCGGTGCCCTGTTCAGTGGTGCTTGTGGCGGCGGTGCCCTGTTCAGCGGTGCTTGTGGTGGCGGTGCCCTGTTCAGCGGTGCTTGTTGCGGTGGGGTCCTTTGCAGTGACTCAGCTGCTGGCGGTCCTGTCTGGCCCAGCGGGGCTGGTGCTGGCGGTCCTGTCCGGCCCAGCGGGGCTGGTGCTGGCGGTCCTGTCTGGCCCAGCGGGGCTGGTGCTGCCGAGGCCTCCTGGGCAGCTGTGCTGGTGGCGTTGGCCTCCTGGGTAGCAGGGCTGGTGGCGGTGGCCTCCTGGGCAGCAGGGCTGGTGGCGGTCGCCTCCTGGGCAGCAGGGCTGGTGCTGGCGGTGGCCTCCTGGGCAGCGGGGATGATGGCGGTGGGCTCCTGGGTAGCAGGGCTGGTGGCGGTCGCCTCCTGGGCAGCAGGGCTGGTGGCCTCCTGGGTAGCAGGGCTGGTGGCGGTGGCCTCCTGGGCAGCAGGGATGGTGGCGGTCGCCTCCTGGGCAACAGGGCTGGTGCTGGCAGTGGCCTCCTGGGCAGCGGGGATGCTGGCGGTGACCTCCTGGGCAGCGGGGATGATGGCGGTGGCCTCCTGGGCAGCAGGGCTGGTGGCGGTGGCCTCCTGGGCAGCAGGGCTGGTGGCGGTGGCCTCCTGGGCAGCAGGGCTGGTGGCGGTGGCCTCCTGGGCAGCAGGGCTGGTGCTGGCGGTGGCCTCCTGGGCAGTGGGGATGATGGCGGTGGCCTCCTGGGCAGCAGAGCAGGTGGCGGTCGCCTCCTGGGCAGCGGGGATGATGGCGGTCTTCTCCGCCGTGCTGCTCTTCCCAGCCTTGCTGACTTTCTTGTGGCCCTTCCCCACCGTGGAAGGTGTCGCAGCTGAATCCACACTCCCACCTGTACCCCTGGGAGCGGCTTTGGTGGCTGGAGTCTTCCCCCTCTCCCGCCAGGCACTGGCCAACTTTTGATGCTTGACAGGTGGGGGACTGTCCGTGCTGTGGCTCCGTGCCACACTGGCTGCCCTAGTGGACGGTGCACTCCAGATTCTGGTGACTACAGGCACCACTGGTCCCGGAGATGTTGTGGCTGAGGTGCTAGGTTGGGACCTGGAGAGTCGGGCCCTAGGAGACGGATGGGGTGGGGGAGGTGCGGGAAAGAGGTCAAGGTTGGACAGGAAACGTTTTTTGGGAACACTGGGACGGGTAGCTGGAGGGGGTTTGGGAGTGGAGGAAGAGGTTGTGGTTGTAGGAGGTGTTCGTTTGGTGACTTTGGGTGAAGGTGCATGCGCTGGAGGCTGTTGTGAGGTGGGTGGCTGTTGGGTGGGTGTGTGCCTGCGTTTGTGTATCTTGGGAGGGGGCGTCACAGACACACTGGGAGAGGACACAGGGGACGTGTGAATGGCAGTGGGGGTGGTGACTGCACGTGAGCGGGGTGTGGTGGTGGGTGTGCTGGTGATGGAAGTAGTGGCTGTAGATGTAGTGCATGCAGGTGTGAGTGTAGACGAGACTGGGAGGGAGGAGGGAGACGAGGAGGAGGGGGACACAGTGGAGGCAGTGGATGTTGGTGTGTCTGCATGTGTGTGATGCTTGCGTGAGTGCCTGTGGGATGTGTGGTGCTTATGTTTTCCAGAGCTTCCCTTGTGTGTTGACGTGTGTGCATGCTGGTCTGAAGGTGTGCTTGGGATATGCTGAGGTAGAGGGGATTGGGTCTGGGTGGAGGAAGTTGGAGGGGGGAGGCTAGAGACAGGGACAATGGCTGCCACCAGTGCTGAGGCCAGAGTCTGAAAAGCTTGCTGAAGGGCCGCCTGACTAGAATTAATGCCCTCAAGGAATGCATTTGTTTGTTGCAACTGCCTTTCTACACCCTGGATGGCATTCAAAATGGTAGACTGCCCAACAGTGAGGGACCTGAGGCGGTAAATGGCCTCCTCACTGAGGGCAATAGGGGTGACTGGGGCAGGGGCTGAGGTGCCTGGGGCGAAGGTGATGCCCACCCTCCTGGGTGAGCAGGCACGGGGCAAAGGCTGAGGGGCTGCTGGGAGGGCGGTGCTGGTAGAGGGGGTGGCGACTGTACCTGTAGATGCGGGGGCACAGATGTTGCCACCACCACAAGGGAGCTCCCATCAGAGGACGAGTCCATGTCACTGGCGTCAGCTCCTGTTCCCGCTGTGGAGCTCCTCCGTCCCACTGGTGAACTCCGAGTCCGTAGTGTCGCCCTCCAGGGCCATGTGGGATGCAGCTCCCTCCTGCTCCGGTGACACTGCTCCTCCGCCTGATGATGCTAATGCACACAAGAACAGGGAGACCACAAAAAGGAGGGGGATGACAGAAGAAAGGCATGTTGAGTGCATGCATTACCGCTACCGTTGGCGGACACGACAGACACAGAAGCCCCCTGCACTACACCGCGGACTTGGCCTCCACTGTTCAATCCCTGGGACATGGCCTACAAGGCTATGGATGACATCTGCACACATGGATGACACAGGAGCCTGACTAGGTGTACTTGGCACTGTACACAGGTGGGTTTGGAGTGCCACAGGGTCTGCCAGAACAAGGGGACCTAACTAGCACACTCGCCCTGGCCTAGGGAAACCCAAAGCCCACCTCCCCCACCCAGACACCTCCACTGCGCGCACAATCTGCAGAATGAGAGTGTACTCACCCCCTTGTGGCTGCTGTGATGCCCTCAAGCGCCCATCCAACTCTGGGTACGCCACTGCCAGGATCCTGAACATCAGGGGGGTCATGGTGCGACGAGCACCCCTCCCACGTTGGGAGGCCATCCCCAGCTGGGCCTCCGCCGTCTTCTTGCTCCAGCGGCGAATGTCCTCCTATCTCTTATGGCACTGGGTGCTCCCTCTGTGGTAGACCCCCAGGGTCCGAACGTCCTTGGCGATGGCACACCAAATATCTTTTTTCTGGTGGGCGCTGACCTACATGAATTGTACAGGGGGAAAGAAAAGTTATTACCAAATGCACCGTCACAGTCATTGGCCCCCATCCCTACCCTTGCCATGATGCACATGCACTCACCGTCGTTTCATGCACGCCTCAATCTCCCCCCTCCATCTTTCATCCACCCCACTCCACACAGGCATAGCCCATACAGCATGCTCCCAGTATATTTACCTGTTTGTCTGGAGGACCGTAGAGTAGCGTGTACTGGGGGAGAACCCCATCCACGAGTTTCTCCAACTCCTTCGATGTGAAGGCAGGGGCCCTTTCCCCAGACGCACGAGCCATTGTCTCTTCCAGACCGAGGTCACAGCAGCACTTGCAGTGTAGGTCCTCTCCTGTCGAAGATCAGGTATTGAGTGATTGAACAGATAGAAAATGGCGGTCACGTCCGCGGCGGTGCGTACCGTCACCGGCGGCGTACATCGTCATTGGCTCCTTGGACCCATACGGTCCAATGTTAACCAATGCAGCATTGCGCCGTGGTCTTCGACCGCCTACCGCGACGGTGTACAACGCCAGCGCAGTTACCTCACATCCCATTGTCCCACTTTACAGGTCAGGCAGCCGCCATTTCAGAGGCCCACATGGCTTAATTTTTAACTGCGTCACACATACTGAGGCCTTGCCTCAACACTCATACAGTCCAAATATCGGATTATGATTCATGTTCTGTGTAAGCTGTGGGTATGTACCTCTGAGCTGGTTGATTCTGTGCTCGCTGTTGTCCTTCATAGGCACCGTACGCTGGGACATGTGAGGAGATGGCGGCATCCTCCGGTGTACAGACCGCTGGTGGACCTGTCGACAATGGAGGAAAGACATGTGATCATCACCTACAGGTTTGACCGTGCCACAATCCTGGAACTGTGTGCCCAGCTGGAGCCAGACCTGATGTCAGCTATCCGCCATCCCACAGGAATCCCCCCTCAAGTGCAGGTGCTGTCAGTACACCATTTCCTTGCAAGTGGGTCATTGCAAACAACAGTGGACATAGCATCAGGGATGTCCCATCCTATGTTTTCCAACGTGTTGTCCAGAGTGTTGTCTGCCCTGCTGAAGCACATGTAGAGCTACTTCGTTTTCTCTCAGGTGGAGGATTTGCCTACAGTGAAAGGAGACTTCTATGCCCTGGGACATATCCCCAACATCATAGGTGCCATTGATGGGACACATGTGGCTTTGGTACCCCCCCGCAGGAGTGAACAGGTGTACAGAAACCGGAAGAGTTATCATTCCATGAATGTGCAGATGGTGTGTTTGGCAGACCAGTACATCTCCCATGTTAATGCCAAGTTCCCTGGCTCAGGGCATGACGCTTAAATCCTGCAAAATAGCAGCATCCCTTATGTGATGGGTCAACTCCAGAGGCACCGTGTGTGGCTATTAGGTGAGCACCTGGAAGCAAGTCTGTGGGAATGGTTGTCTGGGTCTCGGGATATCCCTACAGGTTAGTGCGTGTCTAACAGTTGTCCCTCGCCATTTGCAGGTGACTCTGGTTACCCCAACCTGTCATGGCTACTGACCCCAGTGAGGAATCCCAGGACAAGGGCAGAGGAACAATACAATGAGGCCCATGGGCGAACTCGGCGGATAATAGAGTGGACCTTTGGCCTCCTGAAGGCCAGGTTCAGGTGCCTCCATATGACAGGTGGATCCCTATTCTACTCACCAAAGAAGGTGTGCCAGATCATCGTGGCCTGCTGTATGCTTCACAACTTAGCTTTGCGACGACAGGTGCCTTTTCTTCAGGAGGATGGTCCGGATGGCGGTGTTGTTGCAGCTGTGGAGCCTGTGGACATTGAAGACGAGGAAGCAGAAGAAGAGGACATCGACAACAGGAACTCGGTGATCCTGCAATATTTCCAGTGAGACACAGGTAAGAATACAAACCTGCCTACTACATGTACTTTAACACTACTACCTCTATACTGTCTGTCGTTTTCATCCAGTGAATGGTCACTGAGTTGTCACTTTCCCTTACGATTTCACAGATGTGGGTCCCACTGTGTGACATCTGCTTTGTTTCCTCATGGACTAGAGCTGTGTGACATAGGTATGTTGACATTACATATGAAAGAGCATTTTGACACTGTAATTGCTAATACACTATTTCGAAATCACATATTGGTGGGGGTTGGAAAATGGTGAGGGGTGATGGTGGAGGAATGTCCATGGCAGAGTCCAGTCTATTAGTCTCACAGGTGCATTGCCCAAATGGACATAGGAAGTGGAGGTGGGGCAGTTTGAGGATGGACAGGGTGACAAAGTGGGAAAGACAGGTAACATTCAGGGTAGTCTAATTTCTTGGCGGGGTCTTGGCATCGTTCTCTGTCTTTGTCCTGGATCTCAGGGACCGCTTGCGGGGTGGTTCTCCCTCTGCAGGGGGTGGGGTGCTGGTGTGGTGGTCCTGTGGCGGTGCCTCCTGTCCACTAGCGCTGGTGGAGGTGGTGGGCAGTTCATTGTCCAGGCTAGTGTCAGGGGCCCCTTGTTGTGCCACAGTGTCCCTCCTGGTGTTGAGTACTTCCTTCAGCACCCCTACAATGGTGCCCAGGGTGGAATTGATGGCTCTGAGTTCCTCCCTGAAGCCCAAATACTGTTCCTCTTGCAAGCGCTGTGTCTCCTGAAACTTGGCTAGTACTGTTGCCATTGTCTCCTGGGAGTGGTGGTAGGCTCCCATGATGTTGGAGAGGGCCTCGTGGAGAGTAGGTTCCCTTGGCCTGTCCTCCCCCTGTCGCACAGCAGCCCTCCCAGTTCTCCTGTGTTCCTGGCCCTCCGTCCCCTGGACCTTGTGCCCACTACCACTGCCCCCAGGTCCCTGGTGTTGTTGGGGTGGTGGGTTAGCCTGGGTTCCCTGTAGTGGTGGACACACTGCTGATTGACGTGTCCTGGGGACAGAGGTATGGGCCCGCTGGGTGGGTGCTGTGCTGGTGTTTCCAGAGGGGGGAAGCTCTGTAGTGGCCTGTGACTGTGTGAGGGGAACCGACTGTCCCGAGGTCCCCCATGGGCCGGGCTGGGCATCTAGATCCAGTTGGACAGAGCTGCTGTCATCACTGTGGGCCTCTTCTGTTGGTGGTGTGGACATGTGTGAACCCTCCTGTCTGGTGACGTTGGGTATGGGTCCTGCAGGGTTATAAAAGGATGTTTATTACATCTGTGTGTGCCATGGTGTGCAATAGGTGGGTGACCGTGTACCCCAGTGCTTACATTCCTGTGTGGGACCTTGTGTGATGGTGGTTTAGGGGGGTGTATGGGTATGTGCAGTGGCCATGCTTTGGTGATGGGTTTCCATGCTTTGTTGTTGCATGCAGGGCTTGGTGTTGGGATGGGTGGTTTGTGATGTTGGGACATTTGTGAGGAGTTGGAGTGATGGGGGTGAGGGTGAGGGTGGGGGTATGTGTTTGCCATGCAGATAGGGTGGGGGTTGTAATAGTTAAGATTTGACTTACCAGAGTCCATTCCTCCATCTACTCCTGCGAGGCCCTCAGGATGCAGAATCACCAAGACCTGCTCCTCCCATGTTGTTAGTTGTGGGGAAGGAGGTGGGGGTCCGCTGCCAGTCCACTGAACCGCAAGGTGGTGTCTTGAGACCACGGAACGCACCTTCCCCCGTAGGTCATTCCACCTCTTCCTGATGTCATCCCGATTTCTTGGATGCTGTCCCACTGCGTTGACCCTGTCCACACAGAATACAGAATAGATGAAAGCCAAAAACATTAATTTCTACAGGACTCCATCTCATTCATTTCATTACATGTGCTATACTCCTGGGAAAGTATGGGCTCAGCCTTTCCTTGAAGCTTCACTTGTCTACCGTAGAATCATGGCATTTCAGTGGTCAGGATATTAACTTTAATAGAAAAACAGGAAGAATCCATTGATCACCTCTAAAAATATTATCTGTAGGAAAATCTCTTGAAAAGACCTTGATGCATGTCGATGATTGGAGCCTCTTTACTGCTTTTCTGAATTTATGGAGAAAATAATCCAAAGTGATCAGCCGAGGTGCCTTAAGCCACCCCACAAGAAAATAAGGCCATCTGTGTTATTTCTCAATAGAGAAATTAATAGGTTGGTAAGGCTACAGTATGTGCTGGAGTCAAAGGACAGGAGTAGAATAATTTCCCTATTAAAGAGGAGAAGAGGACGTTTAAAGATAGGTATAAGAAAGGAGGAGGCCGAACAGAAGTGGTTCGCCTTGAGAGAAGCTGCTTTGTCTAAAAATACCCATACATTTTGGGCAATTATTTCTAAATGCTGCGGGTCTCTGTAATCTTCTTTTGCCCCTCCGATAGCTGAGGCAGAATAAAGAGATTATATACTCTCCTTGTATGTGGAAAATCTGGACATTGAGTCATGTGAAATGTTGGGCTGAGTTGGATAGTTACGGCCTTCCCAAAGTAACGGAGATTGAGGGTTATATAAGGTCTATGCAGGCTGCCGGAGCAATGGGCGCTGACGGGGTTCCTATTTCAATAATTAAGCAAGAATACTGTTATCTAAAAGGTGCAGTTCCAGCATCTTGGATTGGGAGTGTCATAGTTCCCTTATATGAGAAGGGGGATAGAACTTCTCCAGCAAATTACAGTCAAATAGCTCTGTTGGATGCAGTGGGCAAGGTTTTTGCTAAAAGTTTACTTGAACATTTAAAGACTTGGGTGGAGGAACATTCTGTCCTTTGGAACAAGCTGGCTTTAGGAAGGAGCATAATACTCTTGATAATATTTTAGTAACGCACATGAAATGAAAAATATGTACAGATCAGGGGTAGAGCTGAATATGCTGCATTGATAGACTTCTCAACAGCTTTTGAGAGGGTTGATCGCAAGATCCTGTGGAGGAAGGTATTTAATCTAGGCATCCCGGTAAATCTGCTACGTTTGATTAGAGCCTTACATTCTTCCACTTGGTGTAAAGTACTGTTAAGTGGAGATCAGGGTTTGTCTCCGGAATTTCCTACAAAAGATGGATTGAAGCAGGGGTGCCTGTTGGCACCGCTGCTTTTTTCTGTGTAAATTTATGATTTGCCCATCGCTTTAGGGAATAGTGAAGCTTTGCACCCAAATCTGAGGGGGTCAGATATCTTGTCTTATATATGCTGATTATATAGTGGCGATCGATCACACTCCAAAAGGATTAAATAGGCATTTGGTTGCTCTAAATTGCTACGCTGAACAACATTATTTAAAACTAATGCTTTGAAATCTACAGTAGTTTGTTTTCTAGGAAAAAAATCTTGTAAGAAAATAAACTTCTCTTGGTCCCTGGGTCAACATAAGCTTGAGCGGGAAAGGTTGATTGCTTTTGGGGGTAAATGATGGCTTGTTCACTTAGTGCCCAATAACATATGCATAATAATGTTAGTAAGGCCCTTTCTCAGGCACAAGGACTAATGGCTCTTTATAAGGCAGTTGGATGGCGGCATTTTATTTATCTACTGTCACTTTACCAAGTGAAGATCCCGGCCATTCTCTTGCATGGAATAGAATGTATAGATATATCAAACTGTAAGTTTTTAGATAAATTGGAAAGGCAAATTTTAAGACGCTTGGTTCTCTGTAATACCAAGGCATCTATTGTAGCTTTAAGGCTTAAATTTGGTATCAAGAGCATGTTTATACATGGTTTAGCTGCAGTGGTTCGGAGGGCATTTTGCCTATTTCAAAGTGATGAGTCTTCCCTAAGACACCTAACGTACAAAGACATTTTTGGTAAGCTAAGAGAGAAATCTAAGTTTTTCAAAAATTCTAATCTCGTCCTGCAAATTCTAGAGCTTGACTCTGATCTCAATATGTCCTCATCACCTCTTTTATGTAAAAAGAGTTTAAAAGAGGCCATAACTCGTAAAAGTTTTTTGTTAGACATCAAGGTTTGCCACCAAAAGAAGAGCTTTGTGGCTTTTACTAATTCAGTGATTTTCAAACAACCTCAGCCATATTTATTCTGGAATTTACCACCAGGGGTGAGGTGTTTCTGTATTTTGATGAGATTGAATATGTTGCCTCTAAAAGATTTTACCTCTAAATGGGATGGTTCTTCTAACAACTGTGATTTGTGTCAGGTGGGGGTACAGGATCTTAAGCATGTGTTATTTGTTTGTCCATCTCTAGTTTCACTGAGGAAAAATGGCTGAAACCTCTCTACTTGAATTTTAACATACACTAAGTAGGTGAGGCTTTGGAAGCAATATTTAATCCACTGAATGAAATATTCTGTTTCAGGATATTAAAGTTTTTAAAGACATTTCTAAATTTATATTGATTTTATTTCCTACTGGCAGACTATTAAAAGAAAGTATGTATTTTAATTGATTAACATATTGCATATTATGATGAATTTTATAGGAAATGTACTGTAACACAAGTCAGACGAGCTGTGATCTAGATGCACTTTATAGAAGGTATTTATTCAAATGGACCTATGTAGTTTATATATTGAAGTATTGTATGGCAAAGGCACTGGAACATAAGTTTGATGGGCTGTGATTTGGATGTATTTTATTTTTTAGATAATATGGATTCTGATGTAGATTGTACTTATTGAGTATGTATTGCATTCTGAATTACATTGCATGTGGACCTCCATGGAGTTCCAAATCATGAAATAAATAAATTCAATTGAAAGTGTGGACAATGGGGAGGTAAACAGACCATAATTACTTGAGGTGCAAAATAAATAGAGGGACCCTCCTACACACTGTGTGGGACTGTCCCATTATTCAGGTTTACTGGTCCTGAATATTTGCTGCACTGGAGACGGTGATCGGAATCCCTGTTGAAAGAAATACAAATATGCCTAAACTTTGCATAACACAATACTGAGATGGTCATGAGGAGAGGTTGGTAGATTGTTAGTCGGGATAGGGTGTACTGTGGATGAAGGAGGCATTGCCCTCCATTGGTGGTCCAGTAGAGTCTCCACCCTCTCTTCACAGAATGGCTATGAGGAATGGATTATTGTGCTGTTGCAGAGAAATCTGTTTATAAGATGAGGAGGGTGTGCCCCCAAAAGTATACTAAGATCTGGATGCATGATGGAACTACTTTAGAAATAAAGGGCCTATACCTTGAGGCCAAGTGGTCGAATGGGTGGGATTCACATAGGTTTGCATGTTGTGTCATAAATTGCTGATTCTTTTGTCTGAAACAATTGACGAATTGCCTTCATAACCAACCTGCAGTATGTGCCAATAGTTGTGCAAAATTGGTAGGTGTTTAGTTTTTACTTTCTTTCAGGTTCTGTTGCTACAAGTGAAAAAAAATCAATAGAAAGATCTTTAAACAATACACGTTGAATGCCAACCAGATGATTCTTTGCACTGCAGACTTAAACTTCAGTTTAGAGGTTAAATTCCCTAAAGTAGTTTGCAATTAATGATATGTTAAAGTTATTTAATTGATGCCTCTTTAGCCTAATGGAGAAAACCACATTTCTGGTGTAGTTATCGCTGATTACTAAGAGGCCCGATGACTGCTGCTGTCAGTGCCATGACTAAGCTTGTTTTCTAGCTCTGTGATCAAGTACCAGCCTCTGCACACTTGGAGCCCAATTGGACTACTGGGAAATACCTTAATTGCTGCTAAATTAAATGGCTGCGGACTGCTCTAAGAGTCTTATTTGTTTTTTTTTGGCGTACCAGCTTCCACTGTAAGGAGAATATTATGAGTTGCTCTGTTAATCTTCTAAGATCATAAGCAATTTTATAAATGTTTGATTTGACTTTTTATGTTTCACCAAATTGTTATTGTATGGTGTTTTGAAACAGTTAACAAAAAATAAAACATGCATTACAAAAAGAATATACAATGTTAAATCATGTATAGCATATCACACACCTAACCAGTATATATGTATTACATTACAATGGAATGTTGCACTTAATTTAAGGGCATGGCTATTTTGATGCAGAAGTTATAAAATGCTCAACCACTAATCTACAGTAGAACATTTAAGGTTCAGTTGTAGAACCATTCGGTTTCTGTGATAATGGGAATGTTTTTATAAAATCATAGTGATAGTAGGGCCTACTCACATACTCAGAGTCTGATTACGAGTTAGACAGACAGAGTGCCAGACCGCCAAGATGGCGGTCCCAAAAAGACCTCTGTGCCAGCGGTGCCTAGACCACTGTATTACGATGTAAACAGGCATAACCTCTGTCTGCCAAGCCAAAGTGTAGACCGCTAGTAGCGCGGCAGTCTGGTAATGTGGCAGTCCGTTCTCCCATCATCACCTCAGCTAACCACCAACCCTATTACAGACACACAGGGCCTGATTACAACTTTGGAGGAGGTGTTAATTCGTCCCAAATGTGACGGATATACCACCGGCCGTATTACGAGTTCCATAGGATGTAATGGACTCGTAATACGGCTGGTGGTATATCCGTCACTTTACCGTCACTTTTGGGACGGATTAACACCTCCTCCAAAGTTGTAATCCGGGCCACAGTCGACGTGGTCCCCTTCCGGCAGTTAGCCTATTGCTGTCGACCACCGCGGTCCGCGTTTAGCAAAGTAACAGACAAGTGCACATTGGAGAAATTTAAAAACAACACAGCTGACAATTATGGGCCCAGTGGACTCACCTGCAAATCACACTATAAAACACACCCTTTCACAGACCATGATTCTTTGCATCTCCACTGTAAAACAGCGAGACAGATACCACACTACTTTTTGTACTTTTTGTCATAGGCAGCCCTTTCTGACCGTCCCATTTTTTACCTTAAGCACACTTCTACTATTTTTTCATTTTTTTGTCCCAAATATCACTTGACTTGTTTACTTTGTCACGTTTCAGAAAATCCACGTTTTTCAGAGGATGAGATGCGAGTCATGGTGGAGAAAATCATAAGAGTAGAGCCACAATTGTTTGGAGCACAAGTCCAACAGACTTCTCTCAATAAGAAAATGAAACTGTGGCAAATGATCACCAATAGAGAGAATGCTGTAGGCAACACTCTGCAGACAAAGGAGGACATTAGGAAGAGGTGGAACAACCCGAGGGGCAAGATGTGTTCCCTGGCCTCCTGGCAACTGATGGAGGCCAACAAGACTGGTGGTAGCCCTCGCAGAGCCCCATTACAATCTTTTCCTGGGAAGAGAAGGTCTTGGCATTCCTGTATCCTGAGGACTTGACAAGAATTCTTGGGGGAGTGGAGTCTGGTAAGTTACAACACAAAAACTGTCACAAATCTTCAATGTCCTGCATGCTCACATCTCACCTTGTGCCACTGAGTCATTCATTGCCCCTAACAATATTCAATACCCAGAGTACCTGAGATGTAAGACTGTCATTGTGTATTGTTGGACCTAACCTCACAGCTACCAAGGCCCATCATATGCCATATGTAGGAATGATGCGTCTAAGTGTTTCAATTACAAAACTTCATCCCAGGACTCATGGTGTGCCTCAACATGTAAACGTATGCTCCAACCTAAATGCAGTTTGGCAACAGATATGTAATACCCAGCATTTGTCAAGTGTTGGGAAGTAGAAGGAGTGACCTGACTGCAACTCCCAGGAGGCCCTGTTTCTCTAACTCCAATCACCAGCCCAGTGTTCACTTTCCCAAATACATCTGTTAATGAACTCTCAAATGAAGTTTACTCACCTGGGAGTATACCATTTGACTGTTGTTGGGAAGTAGAGGGAGTGACCTGACTGCAAAGCCCAATAGACCCTGTTTCTGTAACACTAACCACCAGCCCATAGTTCACCTACCCAAAAACATCTGTGTGTGTACTCTCAAATGAAGTTTACTCACCTGGGAGTGAGTAAAATACAGATCATGCTCAACTCGAAGACGTGTCTATCTAACTCCATCTTGATCTGCTATCCCAAAATGAAACTAGTGAGGACAGGAAAGATACCTTCCAAGTTTGTACACCAAGGCCCATATTTACAAGGAGCTTGCGCTGTTGCTGCATCATTTTTGTTTGACGCAGCGATGGCGCAGGCTGCTGACCCATATCTACAAGGCTACACAAAGCCACTTTGCGTGGCTTTGCATGGGCTTGTAGATATGGAGTAAGGCAACGTAGCGCAAGTTGCTTACTTATCCTCAGGGAGTCATTTTCATGTGTGTTGCATGGTGTTCTCCTGCAACAGCCATGAATTTTGATGCATTCCCAGATTTATAAGGTTTTGTACACCTGGGATTGTGTCAAAAACCTATGCCACCCCGCATAAGACTGATGCAATGGGGAGAAATATATTTATTTATCCATGATTTTTCCTCTTTCTATGTGTGCTGTATTCTCAGCACACATAGAAAGAGGAAATCACCTCCAGTGATTGTTCTTGTGAAGGAAGGTGCCTCTTCCTGCACAAAAATAATCATCCCCACAACACAGGCACCCTTGCACAATGGTGCAAGGGTGCCTACGCTGATGCATGGCAGCAATTTCTGCATCAGCGCCTGGGGAGAGGACTGAAATGCACTGTATCTTGTAGGAACAGCACATTTCTGACCTTTCCCAGTGTCCTGCACCACGGGCCTTGTAAATACGGCCCCAAATATTCCTTAGGTCTTAAGCTGCATCAGCAGATTATAGCAGCAGCAAACACATCGACCCACCACTGCACACTTGATGACTGCAGATACAGATACAACAAAGTTGTGTGTTTGACTGTACCACACTCAACTAAGCCTCCACATGGTCAAATGCACATGTTGCCTCTCCACTGTGTTGGCGTAACTGCTGGTAAGATGTCCTTTTCATTCCCTCATCCAAATTGCAAATAATCAGCACATCTGATGAACTGCTTGAGTCCAACAGTTTAAGCAAGCTTCACACATGTTATGTCAAGTACTCCAAATACCATGGTAACAAGGCACAATAGGCTGGCATACAACTCAAGAATGTCCAATGTCTCCACTTAGTGTGACACAAAATATTTAGTGGTAGATGGCACACTTCAACCAATAACAATGTACTCTCTTACTCAACAGGTCGAGCTGTCAACCACCAGACTACTACTCCATCCCCAGATAAAGCCCTCAGTGAGCACAACACTCCTGGACTTGTGGACATGGAGGACGGTCCTGGCACATCTGGGCAACCTGGTCAAATGGCAGCAGTGAGTCTCACTGTGCCCACAACTATACCTCACAGCCCTCTTGCATCAAAATCACAGGCAACAACGTGCCCCAAAACCTGTGAACCTAGCACAGTTTCTACCATCTAGTGCTCCCCAGTCTTGGATCCTAAGGTCCAACCCCTGCACACTCTTGACACTAAGGTTCTAGGACCCAGTTGGAGAGGGCATCCTGTGCCAAGGGGATAGGCTTGTTGGGGTAGGGTCCATGGGAGGGATGCTGCAGGCCAGCACAGTGAGGCCACTGGGGCCAGGCATGACCAGGATACCATCAGCCAAGTCTTGGGGGTCTATCAGCAGTCCCAAAGCATGATGGGCCAAGTATTGACTGAACTCCACGAAATGAAGCAGCTGCAGAGTAAAATGCATTGGGAGATTTGCGAACAAATGGAGGCCCACAATTCCAACATGGCTTCCTAACAAGTGTGCTGAGGGACATCGATACAGCTCTAAACAGGGCTTTTCCAACCCAATCTTTCCCTTCCTTTGGGGCAACTACATCAAGCCAAAGTACATCTGCGGCATCCACAGGAAGGGAGGCCGTGCCAGAGGCACAACCACCCACAGACACCTCTGCCTCTATAGCTGCTGACCCCCTTGCAAGCGTGGATGTCAATGCAAGGATCCAGGGGGTGCGGATGGCTAGACACCCACCACTGCTGGCAATATGCTTCTTCCTTAATGTAGTCCTTTGTGTATCACACATACACTCTGTGGACTGATCCTGAACCACATTCCATTTCCAATGGGAGGAGTACTCTGGACTTTGGACTTCCAATGGTGTGGCATCTACTCTAATGATTTAATTCGCCCTGACTAACCCCTTCATTTGACATTTTGTTTATTTCTGTCACAATTTTGATATGTAGTTGCATTGCATTAAATTCACCTGTCGCAAACTCATTGTCTGTTGTCTTAAAATTAAGATTTAGCCATGTAGATATGTCAGACCATGTGAACCATACAATGAAGATCCAAGGTACTTATGTCAGCAGGGATATGTCGCATGTATGCAGTGTCCAGCTCAGGATTACAACCATTCCACACAAACTCCCACATACAAGGGTCTTGTCAAATAAGAAAGTTTATTTCATTGTTCAGCGCATAGGCTGTCAACATGTCTGAAACATAGCAAATCATACATGACTGAATCATACTGGGTAAATGATCAAATGTATAGGTACAGACCTCATGACCCAATTAATTTATTAGACATTGGTTTGTACAATAAGCAAACATTAAAGTTTTTGACATCATCCACTGGA
This sequence comes from Pleurodeles waltl, assembly GCF_031143425.1. Taxonomy (NCBI): domain Eukaryota; kingdom Metazoa; phylum Chordata; class Amphibia; order Caudata; family Salamandridae; genus Pleurodeles; species Pleurodeles waltl. The sequence continues at coordinate 1,189,701,596 of NC_090444.1, forward strand.
GCCATATCACCCACCACGCAAAAGTAATCCAACATCATATAATGCAAGACTCAGACAGATGACAGTACAACAGTTGCTGATCACAGGGTAATTACAACTTGTGGTGGTATGACACAAACAAATGTCAGTGATGTATCACAGACACTTTGACCTACAATGACGAAACAAATTAACAGCTGCATACAGTCCATACAAAATGAGTGTTTAACCAGTGCGGAGGTAAACTAACATGAATCTGGCCTAGAACTACATATTGTCGGACCACATGATGACACACATGTTGCATCAGGGTAAGACAAGAAACACGACCAATGGAGTCTTCCAAACTTCCATCCTATCACTGTGCAAGCTATTTTGATGCAGTATTGTACACTCAAAGTCTGTAAACCGCATTCTCAGGAACAATCCATGTCCACTTTGTATGTCTGAACAGCATTATATCCATGCCAATGTCACAACTCTGAAATGCCCACCTGAAGATGTTGTGATGAAGGTACCTGAACAAAGAACAAAACAAGGAGTAAAGTTAGGAAACCATACATATGACATAAGTCACATAGCAAGCTTCTGGAGAACAAAGTACATTATAATAAATCTGACACAAACCAAGCAACATCATCAAGATGTGAATTTGTCAAAAGTTACCTCATAAAACATCTTTTGTCTGACTTTGCCTGAGCATCAGCCCGCTATTTCCAATAATAAACTCACATTATCACAACTACAATTCATTGCACAGTCAAAGTCATGACATCTCATGGCATACTTACACTCATGAGAAGAAGCTGTTGATGAGATCTTCTCACAAGTTAGCTCCTTCCTATGCATGTCTATCTTTATTTGGCATTTCAGGATTCTCACCCAGTGGCACCATATGCCCCCCCTCCCCAGGGATGTAAGGGATATTCCTCCAGAGAGTGATGTCCTGTAGCATGCAGAATGCCACAGTGATCTGACACACTTTCCCGGACAAGTAGATGAGGGCTCCCCCGATCCTGTCCAGACAGCAAAATCTGGCCTTCAGAAACCCAAAAGCCTGTTGCAGTGCCTGCCATGTTCTTCCATGGGCCTCATTGAAGTGGACTTCCCCTGGCATAGCTGGATTCCTCAGTGACATCAATAACCAAGGCTGGTTTGGATATGCTGAGTCTTCTGTTTAGGAATGAGACTTAAACACTACAATGAGTCACTCACTTCATGATTGTAGCACCTGACATTGAACACACAAAATCAGGTAGATGTGACTTTCCAACCAGCCAGGCGCTCTCTGGTTGCAGTTGTGACATCAGCCAGGGTATGGTGCTGTTCCACAGTACAAAGGAATCATGAGATGAACCTGGGAACTGGACACAGATGTTTGGGATGTAGACATCTGATAAGCAGATAACTTGCACATTGATAGAATGGAAGTGCTTCCTGTTGCAATAGACTTGTTCACTGGCCTGTGGTGGCACCAGGGCAACATGTGTGCCATCAATGGCTTCCACCACATGTGGGAAGTAAGCAAAACAATAGAAGTCAACCTTCACATTAGCTAAATCCTCACATTTGCTGATAGGACATCTCTTCACACACCACTGAGCATAGGTTGAGACATACCACCAGATATGATCACTGTATATTGGAGGGACCCTCTGGCCAGGAAGTGTAATACTGCCATGGGTTGAACAATGGGTGGTATACATGTTGGATAAGTTTTTTCAGGCATCAGATCTAGTGCCACCTGATGACATAAATCCACAATTGTTTGCCTATTCATCCAGTACCGTATGATGATGTGTCATTCTTCCATGGTTTGAAGGTCTGGCAATGGACGGTACAGAGGAGGATGTTGCCTCCTACCTCTTCAGGGAACAACCTATTTGTGAAATGACATGAGATGGAGCTTAAGTCACTGTGTCCACACCAACATACATGATGTATGGCAACAAAATCATGTGACAAGGCATTTCTGATTGGAAATACATTACACCCATTATACATCACAGCTGCCAACTACACAAGGGTCAAATGTGACCACTATGGTTGCCTACATGTCTCCACAACATGATTTGGCCATCACCCAACTATCTGCTCCTCCAATGTCCCTGAAATGCATCAGTCTGTTCTGACCACCAAAAATACCATTAGCAGGGGTGGACAGTGCACCACCGTAATATGCCATTTGTGCCCAGCAACATACTACATTGGTGATTGTGTAGTAGAACCTACACAACAGGGCTGCTTTTGAATGTTCGTGATATTTGAGGCATACATTGGTGTTGTGAAGCATTTATCAGGGCCCAATACTGTATTTCCAACCACCAAAATGGAGGATGCCTGACCTATTTCACTGGACATTAGAAACCACCTGCGGCCACCGGTGGAGGTTGACCGTGCGGTGGGCGGTTTCAACCACAGCAGACATAGCTATAGGCTATCAGTGTTGCCTGTAACTGTCTTGGGCCAATGGCTGTGCCTGGCAGCAGTGATGACAGCATACGTGGAGTACATGTACGTTGCATTTTCCAAACTCACTCACTTGACTCCTGACACTGCTGCCATTAACATCTCCAGCACTTCAGATGCTATGTGCTTCCTCTGGCCAAGCAGGTGAAACGGCCCCTGCCTTCTCTCCTGAGGAACTGGAGAGGCTCAATGAGGAGGGCCTTCCCCTGTTTGTTCAGCTCTATGGCTCACCAGGGGAACAGGTAAGAACCCCATAGGCATGTTTGACTCTTTTCAACATCATCCTTTCCTTCCTCATAGGCTACAATGTGCTCCATGTGCCAGTTAGACTTTGTGGGTGCCAGTTGTCACATTTTGTGTGCCATACATGGGATATACATGGTGCAGGTGGTGGAGAAAAATACTCTATGTATTTCACATTTACATTGTGTTGTGTGATGTATGATAAGGCCTAGATCCTCCTTGTGTCGCATTCATATATCTAGGCAAGGAGACTTTACAGCTATACAATGACATATCTTTGGATGTGATTGTTGGAAATCGCAAACAATGTATATGTGCATCACAGCATGAGCTGTGTATGTATACTGTTTGAGTCATTTGAGGACAATGTTTATAGTGTCACAGAGCACTCAGACCAAATCTGGCCTTGCCAAACTGTTGTATGAGAACCATATAAAACTCACTGTGCCCTTCAGAGTGCCACACAAGCCACAACCCACAAAGAGGATTGGCACATGATATACTGTCTTGCATGGAAGTGGTGGAAATGTGAGTGTAATGTAGGTTCTGCATGCTCAGCCTGCAGAGACAAGGGCCTATGAACTGTATCTCCCAGTATGGGACATAGGCCAGGCTGGAGTAGAGTTACTGTGGCTATGCAACTGTGGCATCGGGCCCACTCCCTGTAGCCCTGCAGATCCTGGCATGTGGCCAAAATGAGTATCTGGTGGCAAGACTTGGCCTGAAGGCCTTTGTCCATTGACTACATTAGGAATGGGTACTGATGTAACTCCCCGACCTAGTACATATGTGCACTGTGCCCATTGTCAATGTGTGTCATTGACTTATGACAGCTCCCTTTCTCCCACGGCTCTTTTGTCACCTTTGCATAAGTTATATTCCTCCAGTACAGGCGTATTGTATAAGTGACAAACCAACAGTGCAGATAGTTGGTTGATTCAGGAGAGGGCGTGACAGGTGACTAATTAGCTTGATTACATGCAACTAATCATACCAACATACCATAGTATGTTAGATGCCATCTCTGTAGGATTGCCACATATGGTAAAAGGTGTGTTCTGTGCTACAAGTACATACCACACAAACTCACCCCGAACTGGTATGAGTTTACATTTGGTAGCCCACATGTCCACACATGCACAGGGAAGAGACTTTCCATGCCACCCATGGCAGGCCTATCATTGTCACTTAAGTCTTAGAGTGAAGTCTGTACTATGGTAGTTGTCTGTAGGAACTGCATGCATTGAGTCAATGTGGCTGGATGTACATGCGTCTGTCCAGTGAGGCCCAAGGAGTTTAACCTTCAGAAGGCAACAATGGTGTGTTGTGTTCATTGAGGCTCACATCACAGTACATGCTGCTTGAGCCTGGGCTTGCTGATGTCAGTAGGCTTGCTTAGTCAGTGTAGGCTATGAGCAGGGTAGTGGGTTTGTCTTAGAATGACTCCAAAAGTGTGTAGTCATGTCCCTGTCCTTATCCACATGTGTGCTTTACACTTGTAGTGTCTTGACAATTATAATTTTTTAGTGCTTGGTGTTTCTAAAATGTGTGTGACACAACCATTTGCCCCCAAAAAATGGAATTGTGACCTTTTGATTTGTCTCTTGCATCCATACAGGTCATCTCCCATCAGAAGAAAGGGATTTGGGAGCCATCACCTGAAAGGTGCGGACCTGGGGGTCCATATCTGGTGGAGTATCCACTGTCAGAAGAGGTGGGAGGACTTGAAATGCTGGGGCTGGAAAATTGCAGATGTCCAGCTCGGCTGTCCTCCCAACGTGGCGCGGCTCATATTGAAGCCTGACCCCCCCAATGGCCCGTATTCTGGCGGTGGCCGACCCTGAGCTTGATGGCCATTTGAGGGGAGAATAGCAGCTACAAGAGGTTGAGTCTCGCTTGTTACATTGCAAAATTGATGTGTTAGAGTCTGCCATCTCCCTCTGAAGATTGGAAATTGACCACGTGTGACACACAAGATGAGCAATTGTTTATGTCAGTATGTAGTTGGTGCATGCTGATTTGCCCTCCCTATTGGCCCAATGACATAGGACACAACAGAGTACAGTCATAACCAATTAACTCTCCAGGACCATCACATGTCTGAGTACAGTGATCAATCAGGTCATGTTCTTTGTTGTTGTGTCATGTGTACCCAAACGTCCACTTGTCTTCAGTATGTCAGCCCAGACAACATGAAGTAATAGATCACTGTACTCAGCCATGTGTCTGCTCAAGTGAGTATAGTGGCATCTGTCCCCTACCGGCCACTTCTCTTCAGTGTGCCACAAGTTCTGGTGCATTACTACTGTCTGTCATGTAAAAATGGCCATCATACATAGTGAGTGAGAAGGCTATTGACCTCCTGAGGAGTATGCCTGTGGTTCAGACTGCCATTCTGAATGCCATCCAGGTGCTGTGTAGCCAGCTCCAGCAGATGGTTGCGTACCTGGAAGGCATTCATAGTGCCATGTCTGGCATACAGAGATCTTTTCAGGCTCTGGCCTCCTCACTGATGTCAGCCTTCTACCACTCACAATCCTCCCTTCACCACCAACCTCTTCCCCATTCAATTTCCCTATTCCCCTACCTGTCCCAAGCACAGACACATCCGCACACACCCACATCAACACTCAGAAGCAGCACACATAAAAACAAGCACAACAAGACACACCGGTATGCAAGCACTCAACAGTCACTCACATATACCACAACATCCACCATTCCCACATAAACCATACCCACTGACCCACACCCATGATACCCCCAGACACCACCCCAACATCACGGGCCCACACTCCACAGACACTATACCCCCAGACACCACCCCAACGCCCACAGATCCACACACCACAGACACTGTACCCCTGACACTATGCCAATACCCACAGACACAGCCACAACACACACCATACACCCAGAAACAACCCCAGCACCCACAAACACAGGCACCATTCCCAATTTACCCAACACCTCCACCTCACAACCCCCCAAGAAACACAAACACCCACACTCACACATGCAACAGACACCACCCAAACCCAAGCATGCCTCAGACATGCACACACCAGCAGCATCAACACCCACAGCCGACACAACCACTTCCTCAACCTCTCAGCCCCTAATCCCTTCTGAAGTCCCTAAAATGTTTCCCAAATAAATTTTCCTTTTTGCCCTTACCCCTGTGATCATCACCCCCTCCCAAAATCAAAAGGACCTCACCCACATCCTGACCCATCCATTCCTCATCCAAGTCCTTCCCTGTTGCACATGCCCCCCAAAACCAGCCGTACCCCTCCAACCCTGAAGAAGAAGCCCAACCCTCCAAAAGTTAAGCACATCCCTCCCAAAGTGAAGCCCACCCTTCCTAAACTTAAACCCACCCAACCTGAACCCCATCCAAGTGTGATCCATGAGGTGCCTGCATGCACACTTGATGCCTCTTTCTGTAGAGGTTCTTTGGCAGTGACCAGAGTCAAGCTGGTGTACACCACTGTGCAGAGACTTTCTAATGGACTGGAGTTTATAAACCCAAGGTATTTTTTGGGGTGCATTTTTGTCCAACAATTACTTTTCTACCTTTTTGCTGTTCTTCTGTAATTTGAGAAGTATTCCTACGGTTGTGTATCATTCACCCTGATTGCTGTTTCATTTGCTGTGGTTGTCAAGATCTGATTTTGGGGGTAATGCCAGTGTTAACCAGGACAAGGGTAGATGTTGACTGGATGGATATGTGGCTGGGTGGATATGTGGGTCGTAATTGGGAAGTCATTGCATTTTGTTTGTTTGATATGGTAAGTATTTCATCTTGGCTTGGCCATTGTCAACATGTATTGTGTTAGATTTGACCCCCTGATGTAGAGTGGACACAAGTATCATGCATGCAGGCTAGAGTTTTGTTTGTCCACACATGGGACGTGTTCAATTGTGTTACCATCCTGTACATTTGACTGACCCTGTGCCCATTTTCATGTGTGTAGCTTCAAGCTATTTCATCTACATGTGTGACCCATACTGTTGCTGTTGTATTTGCTTTCTTGACTTGCACTTACACATTTGGCACTTAGGCATGGCACTTCGTTCTACAATTGGTTGTCCCTGTAATACACGAAGGCGTAGTTCTGTGCTAATGGTGTTTAATGGGCATGTGCAAAGTGATATGTGTCACAGGACTGCATCCTTCCTGGGGTCCCCCTGAAGCTGCCATCCCTATTTTAAAGGTATTGTTTACATTGTGCGCTTTGGATAATTTTCTCCCACAATATTGTACATCCTATTTACTTTACATTCTCTTGCAATGTGAGTGATATGTGTTGGTCCATAACAGGGATTTTGCATGGAAATGGTGTTTGGGTTAATTGACACATCCATAAATATGTGTCTTCAATATGTCGACAATCCATGTCATGTGTGCAATGTGATGGTGTCAGTTCAAAAGTAGGATGTGATATTGATGTGGTTTTGCTGTTGTGTGACACAATGTAATGTACACTTCACTGTCCCTGAAACTAGGCTGTGCACACATGTTTGGTTATGTGGAGTGTGGGGATGGAGTGTCAGTGACCTGCCCAAACGGGCGTCATGTTGTGTTCAACTCTGATCCGGCACACACAAACTCATACTATTTTCACAGAGCAGAGCCCCCATATCAGGGAGATGACGGCGTGTCGATTTGCAGTTAATTTTGGGGACACGGTTAGGTGTTTTGTCTTACCGTCACTTGCGTCCCCTGTAGCTTTGAATATGGGTTCCATCTATGAGCAGCAGCATCTGCAAAATGTGAAGGATCGGCTCCATACCAGCACAGGATGTGTGATGCTGCCTACAAGTGAGTTCTTGCCTTGTATGCCTCCATTTGCTCCAGCTGGGATGTAGTAGTTGGACAGCCACCGTCACGTTGGTGGAAGGCAACATCATAAACTGTCCAGCAGAAACAGTGTCTCCGACATGCCTCATTGGCCTGTTTTATGGCCGCAACGGTCTGTGCTGCTTGGCAATGCCATCAAGTCCACAGCTGTCTTTGGTCTATGGAACTGCACGCATCGTAATATGGTGGTCCATCCACCAATCCAACAGTGGTCCGACTGCCACCCCCTCCATGGCGGTCCACAGACAGCCAAACTCGTAATCAGGCCCTCTGTTATAATTGTTCCACATCATACAAAGGGGTACTGTAATGTTTGTTTTTTATGGTATTTTCTACTACGCTTTATAACAAGATTGGTTGGTTGCTGGATGTTATGTTATGTGATGTCAAGTTAGGCTATGCTATGCTATGTTATCTTATCTTATGTAGATTTGTAGAGCTCGCTATAACCCATGAGGGTATCCGGGTGATGAGTAGGGGTAAGTCTAGCCCACCTAGGGCCACTCAAAAGGCACATCTTCAGCTTCTTGTGGAACTCAATAACCGAAGAGGAGGATATTATGTGTAGCAGCAGGTAGTTCAACTCTTTAGGAGTGATATAGGAGAACACGCAACTGCTGGATGACAACACTAGGCAAAAGAAACAATCGGGAATGAAAAGAGACATAAAATATTACACTCACCAGCATCATTTCCTGTAGGGTGCGCGATTACACGCATGCGTTAACTCACTTCCCTGAGCCCGAAATCTCGATTCAAAAGCATGGACACTTCACACACGTCTGGGAGTGATAATAAAAAGATAAAGGTCAACTTGCTAACCCTTGGTGCATCAGTGCACCTGTCCATCTGCATCAGCTTTGTACGTGCTGATCAGGGAAATGTTTGACATCTAAATTAGCAGTAAACCTCACCTAAAATATGATAAAGGGGGTGATTCTAACCCTGGCGGTCGGTGTTAAAGCGGCGGCCAACCTGCCAACAGGCTGGCGGTAAAAAATATGGAATTCTGACCTTGGCGGGAACCGCCAACACAGACAGCCACTTTAACACTCCGCCCGCCACGGCGGTACAAACAAACAGCGCGGCGGTCACCGCCAACAGCCAGGCGGCAGACAATGTACCGCACACCCTATCACAACTCACCAATCCGCCACCTTTTCCGAGGCGGAAGCACCGCCGATAAAAACACGGCGGAAACAGACTACGAACGGGAAAACGCTCACCACGTCGCACTCCAGCAGCATGGAACCCGAATTAAACATCCTACCTGCTCTCGTCTACCTTCTCATCTACCACGAGTACGAAGTCCGGCGCAGACGACAACGGTGAGTACTGCATCTACGACACACGGGAGGGGGGAGGACGAAAGGTTACGGGCACACACATATGCGAGCCCCCCCCAACTATGTACACTCCAATGCAGAGCAACAAGTCACAGTGACACCACCCAAACACCCCAGAAAAATGCTAGGACATAATCAAATTTGGAATAAATATTTATGTACCAAAAAGGTCCTGAAAAATATCGTACAACCATGAAAGATATTCACAAGAAAACAAATGACATACACATCAGTGTATAACTGAAGTAACAAGTCCTGCACATCCTACGAATTCATCATGTCCCTGGGCCAAAGTTTTGAGAAACAAGGGCAAAGCCCACACAGGAGACCTGAGTCCTTTGGAGAGAACACTGCAGGGGCATCAGATGTAAAAACTACAGGCACCTCAGGGGGAAGGGAAGGGGGGGGCACCACAGCCACATGAGTCCACGACGCCGGATCCACGAGAAGCCACCATGCCCACTGTACCATCCTGGGGAGTGCAAAGCCACAGTCTCTCAATGTATCTACAGTGGGTGGGCTGCCCACTGGACCATCCTGGGGAGTGCAAAGCCACAGTCTCTCAATGTCTCTACAGTGGGTGGGCTGCCCACTGGACCATCCTGGGGAGAGCAAAGCCACAGTCTCTCAATGTCTCTACAGTGGGTGGGCTGCCCACTGGACCATCCTGGGGAGTGCAAAGCCACAGTCCATCAGGTGGATGACAGTCTCCACTGGTCAAGGAGGAGGCATGGTGGGCACAGTGAACCATAAACAGTGATTGAGACGGCGGTGCCCAGCGGAGCGGTGCTTGAGATGAAGGGCCCAGCGGAGCGGTGCTTGAGAAGAAGGGCCCAGCGGAGCGGTGCTTGAGAGGAAGGGCCCAGGGGAGAGGTGGAGAGATAGCGGTGCCCAGCGGAGCGGTGCTTGAGATGAAGGGCCCAGCGGAGCGGTGTTTGAGATGGCGGTGCCCAGCGGAGCGGTGCTTGAGAAGAAGGGCCCAGCGGAGCGGTGCTTGAGAAGAAGGGCCCAGCGGAGCGGTGCTTGAGAAGAAGGGCCCAGCGGAGCGGTGCTTGACAGGAAGGGCCCAGCGGAGAGGTGGAGAGACAGCGGGGTCCAGCGGAGCGGTGCTTGAGAAGAAGGGCCCAGCGGAGCGGTGCTTGAGAGGAAGGGCCCAGCGGAGAGGTGGAGAGACAGCGGTGACCAGCGGAGCGGTGCTTGAGAAGAAGGGCCCAGCGGAGCGGTGCTTGAGAAGAAGGGCCCAGCGGAGCGGTGCTTGAGAGGAAGGGCCCAGCGGAGAGGTGGAGAGACAGCGGTGCCCAGCGGTGCCCAGCGGAGCGGTGCTTGAGATGAAGGGCCCAGCGGAGCGGTGTTTGAGACGGCGGTGCCCAGCGGAGCGGTGCTTGAGAAGAAGGGCCCAGCGGAGCGGTGCTTGAGAAGAAGGGCCCAGCGGAGCGGTGCTTGAGAAGAAGGGCCCAGCGGAGCGGTGCTTGAGAGGAAGGGCCCAGCGGAGAGGTGGAGAGACAGCGGTGCCCAGCGGAGCGGTGCTTGAGATGAAGGGCCCAGCGGAGCGGTGCTTGAGAAGAAGGGCCCAGCGGAGAGGTGGAGAGACAGCGGTGCCCAGCGGAGCGGTGCTTGAGATGAAGGGCCCAGCGGAGCGGTGCTTGAGAAGAAGGGCCCAGCGGAGCGGTGCTTGAGACGGCGGGGCCCTGTTCAGCGGTGCTCTTCTGCACCGCGGGCCCTGTTCAGCGGTGCCTATCTTCACGGCGGGCCCTGTTCAGCGGTGCTCTTCTGCACCGCGGGCCCTGTTCAGCGGTGCCTATCTTCACGGCAGGCCCTGTTCAGCGGTGCCTATCTTCACGGCGGGCCCTGTTCAGCGGTGCTCTTCTGCACGGCGGGCCCTGTTCAGCGGTGCTCTTCTCCACGGCGGGCCCTGTTCAGCGGTGCTCTTCTCCACGGCGGGCCCTGTTCAGCGGTGCTCTTCTCCACGGCGGGCCCTGTTCAGCGGTGCTCTTCTTCACCGCGGGCCCTGTTCAGCGGTGCCTTTCTCCGCGGCGGGCCCTGTTCAGCGGTGCTCTTCTGCACGGCGGGCCCTGTTCAGCGGTGCTCTTCTCCACGGCGGGCCCTGTTCAGCGGTGCTCTTCTCCACGGCGGGCCCTGTTCAGCGGTGCTCTTCTCCACGGCGGGCCCTGTTCAGCGGTGCTCTTCTTCACCGCGGGCCCTGTTCAGCGGTGCCTTTCTCCACGGCGGGCCCTGTTCAGCGGTGCTCTTCTGCACGGCGGGCCCTGTTCAGCGGTGCTCTTCTCCACGGCGGGCCCTGTTCAGCGGTGCTCTTCTCCACGGCGGGCCCTGTTCAGCGGTGCTCTTCTGCATGGCGGGCCCTGTTCAGCGGTGCTCTTCTCCACGGCGGGCCCTGTTCAGCAGTGCTCTTCTCCACGGTGGGCCCTGTTCAGCGGTGCTCTTCTCCACGGCGGGCCCTGTTCAGCGGTGCTCTTCTTCACCGCGGGCCCTGTTCAGCAGTGCCTTTCTCCACGGCGGGCCCTGTTCAGCAGTGCTCTTCTGCACGGCAGGCCCTGTTCAGCGGTGCTCTTCTCACGGCGGGCCCTGTTCAGCGGTGCTCTTCTCCACGGCGGGCCCTGTTCAGCGGTGCTCTTCTTCACCGCGGGCCCTGTTCAGCGGTGCCTTTCTCCACGGCGGGCCCTGTTCAGCGGTGCTCTTCTGCACGGCGGGCCCTGTTCAGCGGTGCTCTTCTCCACGGCGGGCCCTGTTCAGCGGTGCTCTTCTGCACCGCGGGCCCTGTTCAGCGGTGCTCTTCTCCACGGCGGCCCCTGTTCAGCGGTGCTCTTCTCCACGGCGGGGCCCTGTTCAGCGGTGCCTTTCTCCACGGCGGGCCCTGTTCAGCGGTGCTCTTCTCCACGGCGGGCCCTGTTCAGCGGTGCTCATCCAGCAGGTCAAGGGAGCCAGACCTGGCCTGGACTCCCTGCTCAGTCGCCCTCGGACCGTGACGTTTCTGGACCCTTCGGGGACGGACTCCTGGCCTCCTTAGTGTCCTCCTTCCCAGCTGGGATGTGGCATGTGGGGTCCACCTTCTCCGCGCTCCTGCTGCCCTTCCGCTCCTTTGATGGGGCTCTCGGGCCCTTGCCTCCCCTAGATGGTGTGGGTGGTGAAGTGGCCACACATTGCTCCTTGGGGGCTGCCCTGTCGGTCCTCGCACGGCGGCCCTTGTTTTTGTGGGTCCTCTTGCCGGGGGGGGGGGCTGGACGTGTCCTTGCTGCTGATCGATGTGTCACTGCTGGCAAAGGGTGGGCTCCAGAACCCATGCACAACAGTGACACCCGAAGCTGGGCTGGTGGTGGCTGCGGTGCTCTTGGGACTCTTTGAAGATGGATGGGGGAGCTCATCGGGGGGAAAGAGGTCAAGGTTAGCCATGAAAAGTTTTTTAGGGCCAAGGTAAAGGGTAGGAGAAGTGGAGATGGAAGTGGAGGTAGAGGAGGTGGTTGTAGGAGAGTCAGGTGTGCTGTCATTGGGTGAAGGTGCTGGTGCTGTAGGCTGTCGTGAGGTGGATGGCTGTTGGGTGGGTGGCTGCCTGCGTTTGTGTGTCTTGGAAGAGGGGGTGACAGACACAGTGGGAGAGGACACAGGGGACGTGTAAATGGCAGTGGGGGTGGTGACTGCACGAGTGTGGACTGTACTGGAGGGTGAGGTGGTGATGGAAGCACTGGCTGATGTTGGGGTGCATGCAGGTGTGAGTGTAGACGTCACAGGGAGGGAGGAGGGAGACGAGGAGGAGGGGGACACAGGGGTGGCAGTGGCTGTTGGCATGTCTGCATCTGGGTGTTGCTTGGGTGAGTGTTTGTGGGATCTGTGGTGCTTGTGTTTGGATGAGCTGCTCTTGGGTGTTGAGGTGTGTGCAGGCTGGTCTGATGGTGTGGATGGGATAGGCTGAGGAACAGGAGACAGAGAAAGGCTGGAGGCAGTAAGAAGAGGCAGTAAGGAAACAGGGACAATGGCTGCCGTCAGTGCTGAGGCCAGAGCAGTGAACGCTCGTTGATGGGCAGCCTGACCCGAATGAATGCCCTCCAGGTACGCATTGCTCTGTTGCACCTCCCTTTGCACACCCTGGATGGCATTCAAAAGGGTCGTCTGCCCAACAATGAGCGTCCTTACCAGGTCAATGAGCTCCGCACTGAGGGCAGCAGGGGCAACAGGGGCAGGGGCTGAGGTGCCTGGGGCGAAGGAGACGCGCGCCTTCCTGGGCGAACGGGCACGGAGCGAAGACTGAGGGGCTGCTGGGAGGGCGGGGCTGGTGCGCTGGGTGGCGGCTGTACCTGTAGAGGCGGGGGGCACGGATGTTGCCGCCACCGCTAGGGAGCTCCCATCCGAGGACGTGTCGCTTTCGCTGCTCTCACCAGCGGTCCCCGTCGTGGTGCTCCCCTCGCCCTCCGGATCACTGGTGCCCTCGGTGTCTGTTCCTGGGCCCACCGGGGCCTTGTGTCCTGCAGCTCCCTCGTGCTCCGATGCCAAATCTCCTCCGCCTGATGATGCTAATGCACACATGCACAAGAAGATGAAGAGAAAGGGTGGGGGGAGAAAAAAGAAGACCAGGTTGAGTGCATGCAATGTCAACACCGTTGGCGGAGAGGACAGACACAGGAGCCTAATGCACTAAGCCGCGCATTCGGGGTACACTACTCAGTACTACTGACTAGGACAACAGGCCAAGAGACGTCAAACGCGCACATGGGAGATGCTGGACCTTCAATGGCTGTACTTGTCACCCTACCGAGGTGGGGGCCGGGGGCACAGGGCCATGCCTAAGGGAGAGGACTACACTACAGAAAGCGCCCTGGCCTAATGTCACCCACAGCCCTCCTCCCCCACCCAGACGCCTCCACTGCGCAGAAAGATAGGAGAATGTGCTGATACTCACCCCCTTGTGTCTGGTGTGATGTCTTAAAGCGCCCATCCAATTCTGGGTAGGCCACCGCCAGGATCCGGGACATCAGGGGGGTCATGGTGCGACTGGCACCCCTCCTAGGTTGGGAGGCCATCCCCAGCAGTGTTTCAGCGGTCTTCCTTGTTCCGCGGCGGATGTCCTCCCACCTCTTGCGGCAGTGGGTGCCCCGTCTGTTGTGGACCCCCAAGTTCCGGACTTCCTTGGCGATGGCACGCCAAATCTCGATCTTCTGATGGGCGCTGACCTATTTGACATGTACAGGGTGGAAAGGAGGAAATCATCAATGACCTGCATGTTAGATGTAATTGCCCCCCCCCACCAACTTTGCCATATGGCACATGCTCTCATCTGTCGGGCGTTGCACTCCTCATTCGCCCCCCACCCCACCAACTTACATCCACCCCAATCCACACAGGCATAGCCCATTCCATGTGCACCCGGTGTACTCACTTGTTGGTCTGGAGGACCGTAGAGTAGCGCATACTGGGGGAGGACCCCATCCACGAGCTTCTCCAACTCTTCAGACGTGAAGGCAGGGGCCCTTTCCCCAGTTGCAGCAGCCATTGTATCTTCCAGACCGAGGTCACAGCAGCACTTGCAGTATAGGTCCTCTCCTGTGGATGATCAGGTCTCGAGTGATTAAGCAGATAGAAAATGGCGGTCACGCCCGCGGCGGTGCGTACCACGGCGGTGCGTACCGCGACCGCCGGCGCACTTCGTCATTGGCTCCTGAAACCCATAGGCTTCAATGTTAACCAATGCGGCTTTGCGCAGCGGTCTTCGACCGCCTACCGCCATGGTGTGCCCCGCCAGCGCATTGACCTCACATCCCATTGTCCCACTTCACAGGTCAGGCAGCCGCCATTTCAAGGGCCTACATGGCTTAATTTTGACTGCGACACACAGGCCTAGGCCTTGCATTGCCACACATACACGCCTTTCAACCCATTGCCATTCTTTAACTGTGCAAGCTGTCTGTACGTACCTGTGGTTTGCCTGACTCTGTGCTCCATGTTGTCCTTCCTAGGCACCGTCCGCTGGGACTTGCGATGAGAAGGAGGAATCCTCGCGTGTACCGACCGCTGGTGGACCTGTCGACAATGGAAGAACGCCATATAATACTTCGATACAGACTTGACTGTGCCACTATCCATGAACTGTGTGCCCAGCTGGAGCCAGCCCTGATGTCCCCCATCCGCCAACCCACAGGGATTCCCCCTCTGGTGCAGGTTTTGTCAGTCCTCTATTTTTTGGCAAGTGGGTCATTCCAGACCACAGTGGCCATGTCATCTGGAATGTCTCAGCCTATGTTTTCTAAGATTTTGAGCAGAGTGTTGTCTGCCCTGATGAAACTCATGCGGAGCTACATCATTTTCCCAGAGGAGGGTGACTTGCCTACAGTGAAGGGTGATTTCTATGCCCTTGGACATATCCCCAACATCATTGGTGCCATTGATGGGACCCATGTGGCTTTGGTACCCCCAAAAGACGATGAGCAGGTGTACCGAAACAGAAAAAGTTATCATTCGATGAATGTCCAGGTGGTCTGTTTGGCTGACCAGTACATCTCCCATGTAAATGCCAAGTTCCCAGGGTCAGTGCATGACGCGTATGTGATGCGAAATAGCAGCATCCCCTATGTGATGGAGCAGCTACAGAGACAACGTGTGTGGCTAATAGGTGACTCTGGTTACCCCAACCTGCCTTGGCTACTGACCCCAGTAAGGAATCCCCGGACCAGGGCAGAGGAACGGTACAATGAGGCCCATGGGCGAACTAGGAGGATCATCGAAAGGACCTTTGGCCTCCTGAAGGCCAGGTTTAGGTGCCTGCATATGACTGGGGGATCCCTGATGTACTCACCAAAGAAGGTGTGCCACATCATCGTGGCCTGCTGTATGCTTCACAATCTGGCATTGCGACGTCAGGTTCCTTTCCTGCAGGAGGATGGTGCAGATGGTGGTGTTGAAGCAGCTGTGGAGCCTGCGGAGAGTGAAGAGGAGGAAGACTCAGAGGACGACACAGACAACAGGGACAGAGTAATAGAACAGTATTTCCAGTACCACACAGGTAATAATCACCCATGCCATTTTACATTTCCTGAAAGCCTCCTGCATCTCAACTTTGTCGGTTTCCCCCCAGACCTATAAACATGATGTTTGATTTTCCCTTCCCTTTTCTGTGCTGTATGAGCCACTGCGTGACCTCGGCTTGGTTGGCCCATGGACTAATGCTAAGTTACCTCGGTATGTGTAATTCACAATGTTAATTATACGTAATTGATATGTAATGTGTCATACATTTGTAAATAAGACAGGCTGAGTCCTGATTGATTTCAGTGCAATGTGTGATTTATTATTAGTGCATAGATATTGGTACATGATAGTGAAACAGTGATGGGTGGGGGTGGAGTAATGTCCATGGCGGAGTCCAGTTCTCAGTCTCACAGGTGCATTGTCCATATGCCTGTGGCAGGATGGAGCAGGGGCAGTTCAAGGTTGGACAGGGTGGCAATGTGGAACAGTGGGAGGACTTCAGGGGGTATGTGATGCTGGCGGGGGACTTGACATCCTACTCTGTCGTTTTTTTTTATCTCAGGCTCCTTTTGCGGGGCGGTTGTTGTTCAGCAGGAAGTGGGGTTCTGGTGGGCTGTCGTTGTGGTGAGGCCTCCTGTCCACTAGCGCCGGCGGAGGTGGTAGGCTGTTCCTGTTCCTGGCTAGTGACAGGGGCCCTGTGTGATGCCACATGGTCCCGAAACGTGTCCTCTATACGGTTCAGGGCCTGGACTATGCTCCCCATAGCGGTTGAGATGTTGCTGAGTTGGTCGCTGAACCCCATGTAGCGTTGCTCCTGCTGTGCCTGGATCTCCTGGAACCTGGCCAGTACCGTCGCCATCGTCTCTTGTGAGTGGTGGTAGGCTGCCATGATGGTGGTGAGGGCCTCTTGGAGAGTGGGTTCCCTGGGCCTCTCCTCCCCCCCCTGTCGCACAGCAGCCCTCCGAGTTGCCCTGTTTCCCTGGGCCTCTGTACCCTGGACGGTGTGCCCACTCCCACTGCCCCCAGGTCCCTGTTGTTGTTGGGTTGGTGGGTTACCCTGGGGGCCCTGTAGTGGTAGACACACCGCTGCTTGACCTGTCCTAGAGACAGAGGCATGGGCCCGCTGGGTGGGAGCTGTGCTGTTTTTCCCAGAGGGGGTTGGGTCTGCAGTGGCCTGTGTCTGGGTGAGGGGAACCGACTGCCCAGAGGTCCCCGATGGTCCGGGCTGGTCGTCAGGTTCCAGGTCGACAGAGCTGCTGTCATCACTAGGGGCCTGTTCCGGGGGTGGCATGGACATTTCTGGTCCCTCCTGACCGGTGTGTTGTCGTTCGGGTCCTGCATGGGGTAAGAGGTATGGTTATTGTTTCTGTGTGTGCATTAGCTTGCGTTTTATGGGTGCCCTTGTCCCCCAGTGCTGGCATTCCCTTGGGGGAGGTGTTGTGAGGGTGTTTTGTGGGGGGGGGGGGTGATAGGTATGTGCAGTGGTCATGCTTAGGTGATGGGTGTCCATAGTTTAGGGGTGGCATGCAGGGGTTGGTGTTGGGTGGGTTGTGCTGGGGAGACATTCTCAGGGAGGATGTGTGCTGGGGGGTTGGGGGTGAGGGTGGGGGTTAGCATGATGGGGGGGGTGAAGTGGTTGGCCTTGTACTTACCAGAGTCCATTCCTCCGTGTACTCCAGCGAGGCCATCGGGATGCAGGATGTTGAGTACCTCTTGCTCCCATGTTTTGAATTCGGGTGGAGTGTGTGGGGGTCCCCCGCCAGTCTTCTGCACTGCGATGTTGTGTCGCGAGACCATCGAGCGCACCTTCCCCCGTAGGTCGTTCCATCGTTTGTGGATGTCCTCTCGATTTCTGGGATGCTGTCCCACCGCGTTGACCCTGTCCACGATCCGCTGCCAGAGCTCCGCCTTCCTTGCTATGGTGGTGTGCTGGACCTGTGAGCCGAAGAGCTGGGGTTCCACTCTTATGATCTCCTCCACCATGACCCGGAGTTCTTGGTCCGAAAAGCGTGGGTGCCTTTGTGGTGCCATGGGGTGGTGTGTATGAGGTGTGGGGTGGTGTATGTGTGATGTGTGTGTTGGTGTGTGGTGCTTTGTGCTTCTATGTGGTGTGTGTGATGTTGCGGTGTGCCTCTGTGTGTCTGGCTATCTATTCTCTGATGTGTCTCTCTCTCTCCTTCGTCTCTGGTTTTTGTTGGTAGGGGTTTGTGGGTGATGTGGGTGTGTGTTTTATATGGTATTGGATGTGTGGGAGTGGTGTGTGTATGTGTTTCAGGTGTGTGCCTTTCAAATTGTCCAATGTGGTAGGGGTTTGTAAAGGTGTGTGTATTTTGACCGCGGCGGTGTGTACCGCCAATGGAATACCGCGGTTGAATGACCGCCGCGTCGATTTGCGGGTCATAATGGGATGGGCGTATTTCTGTTGGCGTGGCGGTGGAGGTTTGGTCTTCTCCAGTTTACCGCTGGCCGCTGATGTGGCGGACTGCAGTGGAGGGCGGATTTTCGGAGGTTTTGCAGTTGTGGGTCAGAATGTCCGTGGCGGCTGACCGCGGCCGCGGCGGTATTGTGGCGGCCTTCTGACCGGCGGTAAGCGGCTTTTACCGCCGAGGTCAGAATGACCCCCAAAGTCTCTTCAGAAAGCACTTTTCATTAGCATGGAAGCTTGGCCATTAACTTGCACTGAGATATCATTATTAAAGTGAGTTTCTAAACATGAATTTGGAACCATAATGCCACGCCCTCATAATAATTCTGTGCACTAAGAGGCAAGTAAGGTGTCATGCGCATACTGTATATGGCCCACATTCTTATAGATAGAGCAACATTACAGAATAATAAATCAAACACAATATGTTTGTTTGCCTCTTATTCTGAACTCATGTATTCGAAGGTGCTTTCATACGCAATAATGAATGTACCTCAAAGTTAACTCTTTATTTTTAACTCTTTTTGCATATTTTCCACATTGCTTACCAAGCACTGGAGTGACAGGTGCGATGTGTCCTTCGCTAATGCTCTCATGCCAATTAATTTGTCCCAGTTTGTACTTTCACGTAACAGTTAAATACCTCAAATTGCTAGCATTATTGTTCATCTTATCACTACCATTATCTGAGCATGCCTGAGGAATTTACTGTGACACAGCACCAGCAACATAGTCAGTGTGGTATGGACCCAAGTGCAAACAAGAAAATGGGGTCTTTAGCCGCTGTTTAAACTGTGAACTGTGAACTACAACTATAATCAATGTTCAGTTGGCCCTTTAGGCATCAGGCCCTGGTGTCAATTCTCGTGTTGCATCAATGGCACCAGCTCACTATTTTTATGTACTATGTATGAGCTGATACTATTACCAGGAATGTAGATACCATTGGTGCAGTAGGTGCAGTGGCACTGGGGCCTAATGAACCATGTAAATGCTGTACTTTACTATTCCAACAGCAGTGAAAGGAGATGTTTTCCTTGTTTGTACCAGGGTCCATGGCATCCTTGCTGCCCTACTTGCTATTACCAAACTGCATTCTGACCTTTACAAAAATATTCCTAACATACATTACGTGTCACTGCCAGCATTCATGGATGATTGTATTTTTTGGAAAGAAAGTGGATTTGCTCAGGACCTCGCACAGATAAAAAAATATCATTATTACGAGTCACTGCAACACCGCTGTCTGAGCAGGAGTGAACCCCTTGCCTACCTCTTCATAGTTCTTACAGGCCTTCCTTCTACGTAAAATAATGTTTTCCATTTTCCATTTCTCTCATTTAAAACCACAACAGTAATAATATATTTTAGTGTGCATGATATTAAAATCACTGTACAGTTCACACAATTATAAGCATATGTGTTTTGTAAAACGACACCACTCTCATTCTTACACCAGCAATATTTAAAATATCTCGACCCTGTATCAAGTATGCTGTAGTACACGTAATGTTTAGGATTGTCCAGGACAGGGAGAGAACACTCTTACAAAAAGAAGGCTCCAATCTGTGTTCCACTTTAAAAGAGATCTTAATAATACGTTATGTTATGTGTATTTGTAAAGGGCACTAACACCTACGTGGGTGTTCTAGCATTTAACAGGTGTGTATTCCTAGCCCTGCCTATGGATGATTGTTTAATCAAAAAGCCTGGTCTTCAGCTTCTTGCGGAATTCAAAACGAGAGGAGGAGCCTCTGATGTGGAGTCAGAGGCCATTCTGTGGTTTAGGACCGATTTAGAACACTCATCCAGCTGATCTAGTTCTGTGTATGTGTAGGATGTGTGTGAGTAGGAGTCCAACGGAGCGGGGATATCTAGTTGGTGGGTGGCAGGAGATGTGGCTGTTCAGGTAGGTGGGACCTAAGTTGTGTAGTGCCTAGAATGTGTGTTATGTGTGAGGAGTTTGAAGTGATCTTGTTTGTGTATTTAGAGCCAGTGGTGCTCCCTGAGGTGTGGTGTGATGTGAGTTCTGTGTAAGAGGTTGAGGATGAGTCTGGCTGTTGAGCTTTGGATGGTTTGTAGTCTTCTAGCGAGTTGCTTGGTGATCCTGGCATAAAGGTGTTCCCGTAGCCCAACTTGCTGGTGACTAGGGTGTGAGTTACAGTTTTTCTAATGTTGAATGTGTGAACAACTTTCAAAATACGACATCGCCAAAGGGAAACAAAGTGCAGTTCTTGCAGCAAGTGAATGGGAGGGTGGTGTGTGTGGGGTGGATTGTGAAGTAGAGGAAATGAAAGATAGTATGTGCAGGAGAGCATGGAAAACAGTGCTGAAGGGAAAAGACGTGACGTGTGAAGATTTCAGAAAGATGTGAAGAAAAAGGGTGTAAGTATCTAACAAAGTGAGAGACTGCAGAGAAAAGTGATGTTAAGGGAAGACATTCTGAGTTCACATTATCACACCAAAATAATTGTTACTCATTTATTTGATTCAGCTAAAAAGCATTATCAAAGTCAATAGGTCTGGATTGTTTTAAGTATAGGTAAATTTTTGTGTTATGTCTGGATTTACTAACAGAAAACCCCCAAAGGCACCCAAATACTAGTTAGATTTGTATGCCTTCTCAACTCTTTCATACATGCAAATAGGGTCAGGGAGACAGGTTCAAACACTCCCTCCAGATGCTAATGGTGGGAAAGTACACTTGTGGTACACCACATATTCTATTGTTGTGGTATGGTCTCATGAACCTGGTGTGATTTCAGTCACTCAGGTTTCTAGAGTAATGTTTGAGCCAGAAGAATGGCTCTTGTGGTTACAAGTTGATGATGCATCTTTGGCGTAATGTTACATTTGGGTGCCAGGTTTTAGGATTGTGGCAGTCTGCTGCCCAGTTCTTATGGTGTCAAAATCTGTCATCCCTGTTTTGCATTGCTATCATCTATTGTACTACACATCAATTGAAATGCAAGTTATAGGAAAATAGCCTATTTCTAATTATTATATCTATTCAGGTGCTTGCTGTATCATTTTATCATGGGATCTTCTAAAGGATCGCATCTGGCTCAGTCCTCCCTATAGATTTCTTTGCTCTCCCTGCTATTGCACTTGTGCAGCATGAGTGCCAGGGAAAAGCTCCATCACAAAAGGTGTAACACACAAATCAGGTTTATAAACCCTCAAAGCATAACAAAAGTTAATAAAGAAACACATGTGAACATGCCTGGTTGGCCTATACTGGAACCCCAGCTGACTATTGCAGGCTTAGTTGGTATCTTGGTGCACATAGCCTTGGCTGCAGTGTACAGAGTCGTTGCAATGCCCGTACAGAGGAAGAAATATTAGAGGGAGCATTGCTCATGACACTGAATTATAAATGGCCATGCAGTTATCAGTCCTTGTGACAATGAAACAGAGATGGATCTATCCATAATTCACCAAAGTATGAAAGAGAGAAGCAAGAAATCACGCTGTTGACAGAGAAAAGGGCACTCATTCTAGGGTGCTCTATTTCTGGTAGAATACGATGCTAAGGCAGTGTGTTTAATTCATTCCAGAGATGCCAATGTTGCTGGTTTTACATAAAATTACAATAAGAAGGAAGGGAGCAAATGAGAGAAGAAACATGACAGATTCGATGGATATATTTAATATTTAACTAAGGACACAAATCAAGGGTCAAGGAAAAGAGGAATCTGTTAACAATAAAAGGGAACATATTGATGATGTACACAGCACATTGATAAACGTGTATAATGAAAATAAAAATGTAGAAAGATTAACATTAAAATAGACTTTATAATATAGAATGAGCTAGGATACAACATGTTTTTTTTGGTGACAGATAAAGGTTTGTGGATATCTCCCTGTGAGTGAAAGATATAGTCCAATCTTTGTCTGTTAGATCTGTTGCCATCAGTGGTGATTGAACAATTTTCAGAGTGGGTTGCTGCCTTCAATGTCACATCACTGAAATGTCACACTAATAATTAATGTAGCAAATGAGTACTGGTGTAGCATGTAGTTCACAGGGACCTACTATCATTTTTAGGTCTGGCTTTAACCAAGACCTTTTCATTTTTAAACAAATATATGTACAATATACTTATTTAAAGGGACTTTTGCCCACCTTTCTTCATCAATTCGCCTGTTAATTCTGCTTCTGCCAACTCCAGCATACAGCATGGGGCAGAACGTCAGCCCACTCCAGCATGCAGTATGAGGTAGATCGTCAGCCTAACTTTACTTTAAGTCAGTGCATTTTATTCCTTTATGAGGAGCAGATTAGCACATGAGCTAGTTCCCTTCTGTGCCAATGTTTTTTTAATGTACTATTTTGATTTAGCTTTTGTGTTTAGTGTCTGTTATCACAGAGGGACACTATACCAGATGTGAGTACAGGCCGCATTCCATGCTTATCAGTTTCTGTCACCTGCCATTGCTTTTATAAGCTCCTTTTAGAGTGTCCTATCTTTATTGTTTGACTGCTGGTATTCCACAGCATACCAGATTGCGTCCATTTGAAACTGTTCTCTATTAAGTTATCAAAAGCTTCAATATTAGACATGCAAATTCACAAGCGGACAGTTCTTCAGAGCATGTTTATTCTGGACTCAATTTCACCAATGGTTATTTAATAAAATGTGCCCAGAAAGAAAAACAGCCTGTATCGTGTTTAATTTGCAGCACTTGTAACACTCTATTGTATTCATTATTTTAGTCTTCCTTCTTTCCTTGTTTCTTTCTTTCCTTGCTCACATTCCTCTTTTCTACTCTTTCCTTTTTTCATGCATTCCACTTTTCTTCTTTTTCTTTTTTAATTTGATCTGACATCCGCCATCCCCTGCTTTCCTAGGTTTCATTGGTGCCTGTGCTTGCCACTTACTTTTCCTCAATTTCTATTAGCTGGCATACCATTGTCTTGCAGTTACCAGTGCATTTTCGAAGTGTGCTTTTCTTATCAGTATCCCGGCACCAAAGTTCTGTTTTTGTCCGCTTTGTGGGACTTTTTTAGGTTAAGTTTAGGCACATCTGGTTACAAACATACATTTTTGCACTGCCCCTCAGCAGCACTACCCGATTACCGAAGGGCCAAGTCGCTGCTTAGAATGGGTGTGCCTGGGTCACTTTTACACTCCGATCAAGTGTGTACTCCACTGCTTGAATTAGCATTTAATTCCTGGTTCTCCGGTTACAAACATCCATTTTTGCAGTGTTTTTATTAATACATGTTCATAAAGTACAATGCTTGGCTCTCTGGTAAAATGGAGCGCACACTCCACTGCTTGAATTAGGATTTAACTCCTGGCTCTCTTGTTACAAACATACATTTTTGCAGTACCCCTCTGCAGCCCTGCCCAATTACCGAAGGGCTTAGTCGTTGCTTAGACTGGGTGTGCCTGGCTGAGTTTTACCCTCCTATCAACTGCTTGAAGCACAATTTAATTCCTCTCTCTGGTTAAAACATACATTTTTGCATTACTTTTATTAATACATGTTTGTAAAGTACTATGCTTGGCTCTCTAGTTAAATGGACCGTGCACTCCCCTGCTTGAATTAGAATTTAATTCCTGGCTCTCTGGTTACAAACATTTTTGCAGTGCCCCTCTGCAGCGCTGCCTGATTACAGAAGGGCTCAGTCGTTTCTTAGACTGGGTGTACCTTGGTCAGTTTTACATACAGCTGTTGGCAGACAATTCTGCCCGTGCAATAGAAAAGTGCAGAACGTATTTGGTGCATATAAGTGGGCTGAAGTTTGAAAGGCAACCACTTTTTCCACAATAAAAAAGACATTTGTAATAATTGTAAATTATAACATTGACTAATAGTGACTAAGGCCCTCATTATAACCCTGGCGGATGGCAGTAAATTGGAGAAAAGTACTGCCAACAGGCTGGCAGTACTTTTCCCCATATTATGACATTGGTGGTTTGGCCCAAGCCATACTGCCAATGTACCACACTGTCCGCCATGGCGGTAACGACCGCCGGGCTAGAGACTGCAGTCTCCATCCAGGCGGCTGTCACTAGCCTGCCCGCGGGATTATGACCCTGCCTACCGCCATGGTTTTCGTGGCAATCTTATCGCCACGAAAACCATGGTGGTAGGCAGTATCAGTGACAGGGAAATCCTTCCTGATTCCTCCACCTCCCCTTGTTTCCCCCCACCTCCCTCCAACTCCAGACCCCCCCCATGATATACATGCACCTTCACGCAGCATCGAACACACTCACTTACACACTCATGTCCACATTCATCCATGCGATCATACATCAGTTCACGCACACATCCACACACACTGACATACATACATGCACACACGCATGCACACAACACAACATTCACGCACTCACACATCCATACACGCACACACGGACAACACACATCTCACACCTGCATACACGCACGCACAGACATACACACACACACACACAACACCCAACACCCCTCCCCTGTCGGAGCACCCGACTTACCTGATTGCAGGGGGTCCTCTGGCAGGAGATGGGACAGGGCGCTGCTGCCAGCAGCAGCGTCTGCCAGCAGAACACCACCAGGCCGTACCAGGACGGCTACGGTCATAATTTGGCAGATGGTTGGTAGCCGCGGCAACGGTCTTTTGGCAGCCGTCGCCACAGTGGTAGGCGAGATATACTGCCATTGTTGTAATGAGGGCCTAATTCTGGGCCATTTTCACATTATCTTCGAAGTCAACTTTTTCTTAACTCATCACATTTATTATATAAAACATACGTTTGTTGTTTGGATTTAACACAAACTCTTCTTCAAACACTTACTTCCCTCTTATCTAAGTTTTAGGCAGTAAATTCCTGTTGCCACTTTACCATATGTTTATTTACTGTAATTCACACTTCACAAGTCCTCACCGTGGAAAGGTTGTTTGCATTCTTAAACCATGATAACATCTCTTCACAGGGAAGAGACAGCAACATTGTAACACAGAGGCAAATACCTTTTCTTCCCACACAACTGGTTGCCTAAAATATGTGAACATGTGCAGGACAGGTTAATCTGCATATATAAAGGGGGCACAGAAGGTTGTTTTTGCTTTAATTCATAGAATCACTTGAAGCTCCTTGAAAATGGACATTTAACTTTTTGGATTTCTATTAGAAAAGAGTTACTAACTGAACTGTGAAGTGTGTGCTTTTTAAACAGATGTAACACAGGCCCTAGCGCCCAAGGGCCTTCAGAGATCTCTGCGACCCACCCAAATAGTTTCTACTGCTTAATCTACATTTAATTGCTGGCCCTATGCTTGCAAACACAAACCTTTGCAGAGTTTTAACAAATAGACATTTCATAAAGTACTATGCTGAATTTCCTAGGAGGTAACTTAACTTTTTTCCCATTCTTACTCCACAAACGTCTTCTACTGCAGGGGTATTAAACATTAAGCCTGGGTTAATGTTGCAGCTCATGTCTCTCTAGTGCGGACAGAAACAAAACTTGGGCATTTCAGAAAACGATTTTCAGACCCTGTCATATATTTTCAGAAAAAAGCTTTAATGGACAGAAAAAGGCCAACACAGGTTCAGTTATAAAGCTCTTGTTTGCAAATAATTCCATGCTCACATTCTTTTCCGTGTATATGTGGTATCCAACCAATATCTGTTTGATTTTCTTATCAGTATAACATAACCAAAGAACACTTTTCAATATAACTTTCTAATTTCAGTTTTTTCCGAATTTACTAAAACAGCGCTTATGCTGACTTTGCTTGGCTATCCACCCACCGTTTACATATTTTCCCAAAAGCAGACCCAGTTTCAAACTTAGATGTCAGGTACACATACTTTTATCATAGTACTACCACATTTAACTAATCTCCACACTTTCTGATAAAAACAGTAATACATTATATTGCTTTTCTTAGAAAACAAAAACTAACACTTCAAAAAAACTTACAATAACTTAAATTTCATAACTACTCACCAAACTACAACTTACAACAAAAAACAACTTACTATTAATCACATTGGCATAACTTAATGCATTTACCAATTCTTGTTTGTTTTAATCTTACTTTCCTTCTCTCTTGTTTTCCTTTTTTCTTTCCTAGATATCAAGTACACATATTTGTATCATAGTACTACCACATTTAACTAATCTCCACACTTTCTAATAAAAACAGTAATAACACATTATAGTGGTCATTATGACATTGGCGGTGACTCGTAAAGTGGTGGTAATACCGCCAACAGGCTGGCAGTAATTACTGCCAAATTATGACCACGGCAGTGAAACCTCCCATAGACAGTCAATGTACCACACCAACCGCCAGGGTGTTAACACCACTGACCACGCCGGTAGCCATCAACAGCCAGGCGGAAGACAAGGTACCGCCCACCATATTATGACACAGCAAACCGCCACGATTTCCGGGGCGGTACCAATGCCATCAAAAGCCTGGCAGGCACACTCCACAGAAAACGAAAGACTCACCATCAGAGACACAGAGAAGACCTCTGCGGCCATGGAACCGGAATTTCAAGTCTTCCCGATGCTCTTCTATGGCATGGTCCTCCAGGAACACCAACACCAACGAAGACGATGACGGTAAGTACAGCCGCCTAGCACACTAGTGAGGGAGGGAGGGAAAGGAAAGTGACACACACATGCACACTACACACCACTCACACACACACCAAACACACAACCAGCTGCAGAGTAAAACCAATGTCACAGGACCCACATCTAATTAAAACAAAGACCACTGTCCCCATCTCATGTCCCTTGGTTTTCACCACCCTAGTCCTCCCTTTCTGAGGTGGAGGTGTGCTCACAGTAGGAGTGGCAGCTGTCACACTCTGGGGCCCCTTTGTGCCAGTAGCTGAGGATTTTATGGGAGCAGTGGCAGACTATTTGGCTGAGGTGCTATGCTGGGTCTTTGGAACCCTGCTCTTATGGGCAGGATGGGGGGTGGAGGGGGAGGGAAGAGGTCAAGATGGGCAAGGAAAAGCTTCTTAGGGACATTGAGGCAGGAAGTGGGAGGAGGGATGGAAGTGGAGGTTGAGGGAGTGCTTGTCGGAGGTGTACGCCTGCTGGACTTGGGTGCAGGTGCATGGGCAGTGTGCGTGTGTGGGGTGAATGGCTGTTGGGAGTCTGAGTGTGTGCGTTTGTGTCTCTTAGGAGGGGGCAGACAGGGTGGGAGAGGACAAAGGGGACGCATGGATGGATGTTGTGGAGGTGTCTGCAAGTGAGGTGTGTGTGCTGCTTGATGTGGTGATGGTGGTGCAGTGCATGCAGGTATGAGTGCAGATGTGACTGTGCGGGAGGAGGAGGGGGAGACAGTGGAGGCAGTGGATGTTGTTATGTGGTCATCTGTCTGTTGTTTGTGTGAGTGCATGTGGCCTGAAGTGTGCTGCCTGTGTTTGACTGTGCTACTCTTGTCTGATGTTTTGTGTGCATGCTTGTCTGTATGTGTACATGGGATGGGTTGGGGTGACTGGGAATTGGTAGTTGGAGAGGGGGCTGTAGGAACAGGGACACTGGCTGCCAGCAGAGAGGAGGCCACAGCCAGAAACAATCTCTGTAGGGCCCTCAACCCACTGTGGATGCCCTCCAGGTATGCATTGCTGCATCTGGGATGCCAGCCCCTGGATGGCATTCACTATGGTTGACTGCCCTACAGAGACGGATCTTGAGAGGTTGATAGCCTTCTCACTGAGGGCAGCAGGGCTCTCAGGGACAGGTCCTGAGGTGCCTGGGGCGAAGGAGATGCCCACCCTCCTGGGTGAGTGGGTACAGCCAACTTGTTGGGGGGCTACTGGGAGTGCGGTGCTGGTACGGGGATGGCGGCTGTACCTGTAGCTGGGGTAGTCCCGGAGGTGTCTGCCACCACCAGGGAGCTACCATCGGAGGAGGAATCAGAGTCAGTGTTGTCACCTCCTGTCTTGCTGTGGTGCTCCCCTTGCCCTTCATCCCACTGGTCCCCTCAGCGTCGGTGGACTCTGCCTCCTGGGTCTTGTGGAATGCAGCTCCCTCAGTCGCCAGTGCCCCGGCTCCTCCGCCAGATGATGCTAACGCACACACGGACAGGATGACAGAAGAAAATAAGGGGAGAGAGAGAAAGGGAGTACTTGGTCAATTACAGCACCAACATCACAGATGGCATACACATTACCATCACACACAGGGATCAGGATTGAGCACTATGCATCGCACTGGAATTCAATTGGCCAGGTACCACAGCAAGATGAGAGCCAACCACTGCCAACTGCACCCCTCCTGGGACCAACTAAGCCCTGTCTGACATGGAATGCCACCTAGCTAGATTACAAGTTTTTGCTGTACACCCATTTAGCTTGAACTGGACCACGGAGCAATGTCTGAGCTGACATTAAGGGGTACCACTAACTAAAATCCACCACCAGGATCCTATGGCAGCCAACAAACATGGTTGTCATGCTCACTGTACTCACCCCCTTGTGGCTGCTGTGCTGCCCTTAAGCGTCCATCCAGCTCAGGGTAGGCCACCGCCAGTATGCGGGCCATCAGGGGGATCAGGTTCCGACAGACACCCCACCCTCGTTGGGTGGCCATCCCCAGCTGGGCCTCCGCGGTCTTCCAGGACCAGTGTCTCAGGCCCTCCCACCTTTTCCTACAGTGGGTGCTCTGCCTGCTGTAGGTCCCCAGGGTCCACACGCCCTTGGCGATGGCATGCCACAATCCCTTCTTCTGATGGGCGCTGACCTGCAGAGGTAATTCAGACAGGAAGACCCCATTAACCATACAATCCAGCCTGCCAGACATATGGCCCACAAATACCATTTCCATCCCCATTGGCACACACATCACCCGGCGCCCACCATGTACACTACCACCAAATATCCCCCCAATTAACATGCTGCTAGAACACACATCTCCATGCAACCTTGTCACATGCATTGTGTCCATGGTGTACTCACCTGTTGGTCTGGAGGCTCATACAGCTATCCATACGGGGGTAGGACCCCATCCACCAGGCGCTCCAACTCCTCCGAAGTGAAGGCAGGGGCCCTTTCCCCGGCCACAGGGGCCATGGCAGGATCCAGACAAGGTCACAGCATCACATGCAGTGTAGGTGTAGTCCTGTGGAAAGTCAGGAATCAAGTGAGGTTTTAGACAGGAAATGGCAGTCATGTCTGTGGCGGTGTACACCGTCACCGCTGCTAGTGATCCCCATTGGCCCCTGTACTCTATGGAGCCCCATTTTAGCCAATGAGGAGTAGCAGGGCGGTGCAAAACCGCCTTCCGCCATAATGCCCAACGCCAGCGGCTTTACCTCACTTCCACCTGTCCCTACATACAGGACAGGCAGTCGACATTTTATGGTGGTGGACAACATTTTGAAAATTGAGAACTGCTTCATTGTTGTAAATTGCTCATACATTGCCATTCACATTGTCCCATCACAATAAATGCTCTATGTACACTGAGGTGGTGGTTCCATTGTTCAATTTGTGACACCCTACTCACTCTTGTGTCCATTAGATACCTACCACTGCGGTGGTATTTGAGGAGGAGAAAAGACCCCGAGTACAGACCCCTTGTGGACTTGGCTTCACTGGAGGACAGGCACATAATACTGACCTATAGACTGGACAGGGCCACAATCACAGAGCTGTGTGCACAATTGGATCCTGATCTGACATCAGCTATCCGTCATCAGACTGGGATCCCCCCTCTAGTGCAAGTTTTATCAGTGCTTCATTTCCTGGCAACTGGTTCTTTTCAAGTGACAGTGGGCTTGGCAGCAGGAATGTCACAGCCAATGTTATCAATCGTGCTGGCAAGGGTTTTGTCTGCCTTGGTCAAACACATGTGCAGCTACATCGCTTTCCCCCAGGTGGAAGATTTGGCCAGTGTGAAGGCAGGATTCTATGCAACACAACATATACCAAATATTATAGGGGCGATTGACGGAACACATATTGCATTTGTCCCCTCCTGGGCCAAAGAACAGGTGTTCAGGAATTAGAAGAGTTTCCACTCACTCATTGTGCAAATGGTGTGCCTGGCTGACCATTTCATTTCCCACGTCACTGCCAAGTATCCTGGGTCGGTGCATGACGCCTTTGTCCTGGGGAATAGCAGCATCCCAAGTGTGGCTAATAGGTGAGCCAGAGTCCCCACCCACTGTATGTCAGTGTATGCCTTCAGGAGTCATCCCCCATACCATTGTGTAAGGCTAATGTTTGTACCTCAATACTTGCAGGTGACTCTGGCTACCCAAACCTATTGTGGCTCCTGAACCCTGTGAGGAATGCCAGGACAGGGGCTGAGATTCGGAATAATGATGCACATGGGCGAACCAGGCGAATCATAGAACGTCCCTTTGGCCTCCTGAAGGCCAGGTTCAGATGCCTCCACCTGACTAGTGGATCCCTGTGCTACTTCCCTGAGAAGGTATGCCAGATAGTAGTAGCATGCTGCATGTTGCACAACCTGGCCCTCAGATGACATGTGCCTTATCTGCAGGAGGAGGAGATTGGAAATGCCCCTGTGGCAGCAGTGGACCCGGAGGACAGTGAGGATGAGGAGGCAGAGGATGAGGATGTGGACAACAGAACATCAGTTATACATCAATACTTCCAATGACACACAGGTGAGACAGTGGAACTGCCATTCCTCTGATTATGTTTTCAGTGTGGCTGTAGCAGGGTGGCATTCACTTCCTTTGCATCTCAACTGACTGTCACCTATGGCTTCTCATTTTGCAGATGTTGGTGTTATAACAACTGTGTACAGATGTGATGACTACAGACAGCTACAGGTCATTATTTGTATGCTATCACTCTGTTCAGGTCATTTGCACAAGATGTGACTGTTTCCATATTTACACATTTTCATCACATAAAACACTATCACTCAAGTTGTATTCAAGGGTGTTTATTGTAGTGAAATTTATAGACGTAAAAGTGCAAAAGAATGGGATGATGGTAGAGGTAAGTCCAGGGTATTGGTCCAGTCTGTTTGTAGCACAGGTCCAGTGTCCAAGGGGCCATAGGAAGGGGAGCAAAGGCAGTTCAAAGTGGACAAGGTGACAGGGTGGGACACAAGGAGCACATTCAGGATGGTCTAATTTCCTGGTGGTGGACTTGGTCTTGGCTAGTTTCTCTGGCTTCTGTCTGGGTCGCAGGGTACGTATGTCGGATGGTTCACCTTCTGCAGAGGGAGGGGTGCTGGTGGCCTGTGAGTCCTATGGTCTCCTGTCCACTAGTTGCAGCAGATGTGGTGGGCTGTTAAGTTGACTGGCTAGTGGGAGGGGCCCGCTGGTGTGCTGTTCATTCCCTCATGATGTTGGCCATATCAGCCAGCACCCCTGCTATGGAGACCATGGAGGTGTTGAGGGCCTGAAAATCTTCCCTGATCTCATGATGGTGTACCTCTTGTAGCCGTTTGTTCTCCTGCATGTTGTTAGGGATACGGCCCATCTTGTCCTGGGATTGTTGGTAAGCCCCCAGGACATTAGTGAGTGCCTCCTGGAGAGTCGGTTCCCTGGGCCGGTCCTCCCCCTGTCACACATCTGTCCTCCGTGTGTCTCTGACCCCCAGTGCCTGTGTCCCCTGAACAGTGTGCCCACTGCCACTGACCCCAGGACCCTCATTGTCTTGGCTGTGAGGTGTGGACTGGGATTTCTGTACAGGTGGGCACACTGCTGATTGACGAGTCCTGGGGACAGAGGTGTGGGGACATTGGGTGGGTGCTGTGGTGCTGGATACTGAGGGGGGAGGCTCTGTGGTGGACTGGGAGTGGGCTTGGGTGGCCGGCTGACCAGTGGTCCCTGATGGGCCAGGTAGTTCATCCAGATCCAGACGTCCAGAGTTACTATCGGCACTGGGCCATCTTCTGGTGGAGGACTGGATAGTCGTGGCACCTCCTCACCCCTGAGACTGGCTGTGGCACCTGTGGGGATGTATGTGATGTGTTATGCTTCATGTCTGTGACATTTTGTACATCCCTAGCTTGCCCATTATCGTTGCTGTTGCCCTGCCACTTTTGTTTGTGTATGGTGATGTATTGTGGGATTGTTAGTTCTCCATGCTGTGCATGCTTTGGTGTTGGGGGTACATGCAGGCCTGGGAGGGCTGTACATGCATTGGTATGGTATGCAGGGCTTGGCATTGGAGTTAGTCACATGTGTAAGTGCACTGTCTGGGATGGTGTAGAGTGATGGGAGTCAGGGTGAGGGGGGAGATGGTATGCAGGTATGGGGAATGATGAGTAGCGAATATTAGCGCACCAGTGTCCAGTCCTCCGGCTACTCCTGTGAGTCCCTCAGGATGAAGTATTGCCAAGACTTGCTTCTCCCATGCTGTCAGCTGTGGGGGAGGAGGAGTGGGTCTACCGCCAGTTCTCTGGATG
The DNA here is from genome assembly GCF_031143425.1 of Pleurodeles waltl. Lineage (NCBI taxonomy): Eukaryota > Metazoa > Chordata > Amphibia > Caudata > Salamandridae > Pleurodeles > Pleurodeles waltl. Next base: position 1,189,734,261 of record NC_090444.1, read on the forward strand.
GCGAGCTGGTGCCTTGATGCCACGGAACATACCTTCCACCATCGGTCGTTCCACCTCTTCCTGATGTCGTCCCTTGTTCTTAGATGCTGTCCCACGGCGTTCACCCTGTCCACGATTCTCCGCCATAGTTCCATCTTCCTGGCAATGGATATTTGCTCTACCTGTGCTCCAAACAGCTGTGGCTCTACCCTGACTATTTCCTCCACCATGACCTGCAACTCCTCATCTGTGAAATGGGGGTGCCTTAGTTGGGACATGGGTGTTGTGTGGTGTGTGTTGTGCAGAGGGTGTTGAGTAATGTGATTGGGGTATGGGATGTGGGGTGCGTGACGGATGAATGGGTGTTTGTGGTGTGTGTGTAGTTGTCTCTGTGATTTGCGTGGCTATCTCTTGGCTGTTTTTCGTGTTCGTAAAGAGTTGTGTGTGATGTGGGTGTGAGTTTTTTTAGTGCTGTGGGTGGGTGTGGTGTGTGTAAGAGTGTCAGGTGTGTGATTTTTGTTTTGTCCAGTGTTGTGTTGTTTTGTATTTGGGTAGCCATTATGACTGCGCCGGTGTGTACAGCCAATGGTTTACTGCCGTTGAATGTCCGCCGTGGTGAAACGTGGGTCATGATTTGGTGGGCGTTGTTTTGTTGGTATAATGGTATGGGTGTTCGTACTGACACTTTACCACTTACCTTTAGTCTGGCGGATTTGTGTTTGTGGCAGTATTCTGTCGGTTTAGTGTGTGTGTCATAATATGGCCAATGGATGTTCGCCTCCACGACGGTATCTTGGCGGTCGTCACCGTGGCGGTAAGTGGGATTTATCACCAATGTCATAATGAGGGCCTATATTGCCTTTCTTAGAAAACAAAAACTAACACTTCAAAAAAACTTACAATAACTTACATTTCAGAACTACACACCAAACTACAATTTACAACAAAAAACAACTTACTATTAAACACATAGGCGAAACCTAATGCATTTACCAATGCTTGTTTCTTTTATTCCTACTTTCCTTCTTTCTTGATTACCTTCTTTCTTTCAGTAATTCATTCCTTAGTTCTTTCTTTCATTCTTTCTTTTTTCTTTCTCTCTCTTTGTTTTTCTGTCTTTTTCTTTCTTGTTTGCCCTCTTTCTCTCGCTTCTTTTTCTTACTCTTCTACTTTTATTCCTTCTTTCTTGTTGTCAACCCTTATGTTTTCTTTCTTTCTTTCTTTCTTGATTTTTCTTTCTTTTCTTCTTTCCTACATTCTTTATTTCTTGACTTCCTTCTTTCCTTCTTTCTTGCCTTATTTCTTTCATTCTTTCTTGACTTCCTTATTTCTCACCTTCTTTCCTTCTTATGCTCTTTCTTTCCTTTCCTTCCTGTCTTCTTTCTTTCCTTATTTTCTTCTTCCTTCTTTCTTTTTATTTATTTTCTTCTTACATGCTTTACTTCATTCATTCTTTCTTTCATTCCTTCTTCTTTCTCAAAGGAAAGTGGCTGACAGCCAATTGCACAATAATTAGCTTAGGTCTGTGTTAGCCAAAACCTTTTCATTTGACTGAAATTATGTGTATGAAATAGTTACTTATAGGGGTCTTCAGCCACACTTTATCAATTTGTCTGTGACTGTGTCATTCACATTTTTCTCCAAACCATGAGCATGCAACAAGGTGCAACGCGTCACCTAACTTCAGTCAAATGCTGACTTCACTATGAGTAACAGCATTGTAGGAATGTTCTATTTATGACGTAATGTCTTGAGGTAATGTACAATGGTGGGGGATTAAAGTTCCAGAGGTTGGCAGTTGTTTCTGCTGTAAGTCAGCTGGAGGTTGCAGATGTTGAAGCTGATTAAAGAAGAACTAAACTCGCTAGCTGGTGTGAGATACTACATAAATTGGCGACGAGTGGCTTTGCATGGGACGGGCATCGGTGACTTCCACCCCTGGAAAGAATTATTGGAACATATTATAGTGGCTGACAGTAAGTGGCTGTAGTATATGTTTAGGATTGGATGAAAGGAGGAAGAGCGGGTTGTTTATATAGCAAAGATATTGAAACTGAACTAATCGAGTGAGCAAGCAGCTGTTAACCAATTTACTGTTGATGAGATCCCGGGGTTCTAATATTGCGTGTTGAGAAGATTGTGTGGGTCTAATATTGCGATGTGTTGATACGTCTGGAAAGGAATATAATTGAATGAGCTCCCAATTCATAAGAAGGAGAATTGAACTGTTCATCAAGGGATTTTCAAGTATGACTGTAGAAAGCACTTCTAAGCGGCCTTGCTCAGCCCTCTGCTGAACAGATGAGTGTAACGACTGGCGCTGGGCTCTCCTGAGGCACGTTGTAAGAGATAAAGAACACAGCAGTAGCATGTGCTGTATCCAGCACATGAAGAAATCTTATAGTTTATCGGGCCGGTGACAGACAGTGAAAACACACATGGAGACAGCGCTATGGTTTAATTGAAAGGAAATCTCACCCCAGTACGCTGTGCAGCGCCTCTGCAGTGAATCCATCATTGTGATGTGTGTCATTCTTCTTCATAGGCGATCTATGAGCTGTAGAAATAGAGGAAGGACTGTAGAGAAGTAGAGGAAGGACTGCAGTAATCATAAAGAAATAATCAGAAACGCTCTGAACAAGGAGGAGTTTTTGCTTTAGTTTATTGTTTTAGATAGTTATTTCAATTTGTTCTATTAATGGATTATTTTAGTTAGTTATTTTTAGCTTGATATAATAAAAAATAATTGCTTTACAGGAAGGCTGAACAAAGCATGATGGCACTGCCCACCTTCTTACCTACGCTTGGAAATCCTACTTTTCCTTGGAATAGATGGAAGAATGTTTTTTATGCAAAAAACTGGCAATAGGCGTGACAAATATGGATCAATAAGGAAACAGGCAATTCTTTTACATCATTTACGGGCAGAAGGAAGAAGGATATACGATAATATTCCAGAAATATCATTAGGTATTGGCGATGCTCAAGCTATAAATGTGCATGAAATGTCCTTAATTATGCTTGATAAACGTTTTACTCCTAAAGTGAGTATTGTTTTTGAATGACACACGTTTTTTTTCATGTGTCCAAAATGAGGATGAAGACATTCTGACCGATTTAGCGGAATTAGGAGGATTAACTGTTTCTTGCCAGTTCAAAGATTTGACTGACAGTCTGATTAGAGATCAGATTGTATGCTGTACAAACAATAAACGAGTGAAGGAAAACCTGTTGGCGAAGGATTTAAACTTGGATGAAACTATCCAAATTGCGAGAAGTATGGAAGATGCTGCGGTATGTATTAAGGAAACAGACAATGGGAAAAAGAAGCAAGGGTAGTGAAAGAAGATGGAGTAGCTGAAGTGAAGAGAGTAGATAGGAAAAAACTAATTAGAATGGGTGAAATTGATAACTGAATGAAAAATAGCATGACTAGCACTGCAGGGTATGCAGCAAATAAGGTCCTAGGGAATGAAAGAAGAAACAATGTTTGTTATAGATGCGGTTGTCTAGGGCACATTAGCTCTAGCATCAGACGTGGAGCTAGAAATGTTATCTGTAGGAGTTGTGATAAAAGAGGACATTTAGCTAAAGTATGTAGAACAAGAAGTAAAACACAAGGAGTCAAGACAGTAGATGATGTATGTGAAAATATAAAAGAAGTGGTACTACCAATAAATCAAATTGAAGAATCTGTGCAAGGTGCAGGATGTAGACATGTTGGAGAGCAAGGTGGAAAGGTGAGGATGGGAAGTAATTGTGTATTAGAGAAGCCACATTGTGATGTGATTTTTGATGGAAGGAAATACGAGTTTTGGTAGATTTGAGCACTTTATTCTCCCTCATTGGAATGAATTCCTTAAGGAACAGTTTAAAGGAAATGCAAAAGATCTTCGTGTATCTGACGTCAAGGCAGTTGGATATAGTGGCAAGAAGGTCAAAATTGTGGGAACGAAGTGGATGAATATTGCATTTAGGAATAGTGAAATTCAAGGTAGAGTGTACATGACAAAGAAAGGCTCAGATCTTCTTGGGTGGCGACGTAAGAAGGATATGAACATTGTCTTGGATCCCAATGCCAAGGAACCTGTTATGAAAATAGAAACTGTAAGTAGGCAGGACAAGGAATTCAATGAGGATGAGTAGATAGTACTTGAATATCCTCAAGTTTTCTCTGAAAAATGAAAGGTTTCTGTCACAGTGTCCCTTCCTCGGGATCTGCACGTTGCTGAACAAAAGGCCCACCTTCCGGCGTCATCAACTCAGAAAGCTATTATAGCACAGAGTTATGATGAAGCCAGTCTGGGGGAAAGGAATTGGGGTAGGGAACAGCAGGGACAGAGATCTGAAAAGAAAACGTTAGAACAAATATGCAATTACTCATTCATAGAAATATAACTCATCAATAGACTCTTGACTAAATGCGTCTCTGTGATATCAGAGGAAGACCCCTTTTTAAATGAGGTCAAAGCCCCTTCTTTGAATCATGGAACAAGAATAAACTATGACCTCAGAACCAAGAGATGGCAAGAGCTTTGGACTATGATCATACTCAGAATATCAATCCTATAACATCTATGCATTCATAACATAAACCTTTGATCATGACCTAGAAAATCTCAAATAATTAAAAATGCTTTTCACATATTATGTTTTCCAAAAACAATGAAAACTATGATTTGCTTATCTACAAAAACACTTTCACATTCACAACTATAAAGGCAGAAAAGTTTTTACTCATTGAACTTGAAGCGCTTTACTTATAATACCAGGAAGCGCTTTTACTTGTCTTGCCTGAAGCACTACGCTTGTTATGCTAAGGGGGTGCTTTACTCCTGTGGCCTGAATCACTTTGATTGTTGTGCCAAGAGCCTTTTACTCCTGTGGATTGAAGCGCGTTGATTGCTGTGCCAAGAGCGCTTGACATCTGTGGACTGAAGCACTTGAATTGCCGTGTCAAAAGCGCTTTACACCTGTGGACTGAATCGCTTGAATTGTCGTGCCAAGAGCGCTTTACATCCATGGACTCAACCGCTTGAGTTGCCGTCCCAAGAGCGCTTTACACCTGTGGACTGAAGCGCTTGAATTGCAGCGCCAAGAGCGCCTTACACCTGTGGACTGAAGCACTTGATTTGCTGCGACAAGAGCGCTTTACACCTGTGGAGTGAAGCGATTGAATTGCCGTGCCAAGAGCGCTTTACACCTGTGGACTGAAGCGCTTGAATTGTCGTGCCAAGAGCCCTTTGCACCTGTGGACTGAAGCACTTGAATTGCTGTGCCATGAGCGCTTTACACCAGTGGACTGTAGCGCTTGAATTGCCGTGCCTAGAGCACTTTACAACTGTGAACTGAAACGCTTGAATTGCCGTGCAAAGAGCGCTTTCCACCTGTGCTCTGAAACGCCTTCGATTGTCGCGCCAAGGCCGCTGTACTCTGGAAACTGAAAACGCTTTGCTCGTTGTGCTAAGGGGCGCTTTAATCTGGAAGTAATTACTTCCTCCAAAATTGGATTCATCAAGGCCTTACCGCTACGAGTACGACCTAATCATTTTTTAATTCACCATGGAAACAAGGATACTTCTATTGGATGTCACTCTGCCATGCAGGAACTCTGCTCTCCTTCAGAGAAACCCCCACGAGGTCTGACAGCATCGAAGTCTTCAAAATAGTGAGCAACGTGCTTGGGTGTGGCTGGGCTTTAATGGCCTGCCACACCCCAAGATGGCTGCTGCCTCTAAAAACATGGGAATTGTAGTCCCTTCATGGAATAGGACTGATAAGTGCATCTTGTCCACCAATGTCCTGAACCTGCAGCTCTATGGGCTTTTCCACAGGGCAGACTACGCTGATGGCCACCTTTGGAACAAGAGGGGATGACAAGTGGTGCGCATAAAGCGCTGCAGAGCCGCACAGCGGAGTTTCAAGCGGGACCTGGACCGCCCATGGGCTTATTCCTGACAGTTTCACTCAGAATAATTTTAAAAGAAAGAGCTGTGCCTGTCGTGCATAAAGTAATACCAGTGGCTCATTTGATGAGGGAGCCATTAAACAAAGAATTGGATAAGTTAATGGCAGAGGGGAGTATAGAACCCTTTGAGTTTTCTGAATGGCTATCTCCAGTGGGGGTTGCTCCAAAAGATGAAGGGGCAATTTGTTTATACATAGATTTATGAGAGTTGAACAAAAACATATGGGTGGACAAACGGCCGTTACCCAATATATCTGAGATGTTGAGTATGATGGGAGGAAGAAAATGGTTCAGTGTCCTTGACATGTTTTCTGCTTATCACCAAGTAAATCTACATAAGCAATCGGGAACATTAACATTATTTTTTACACGTTTAGGGGCATTCAGATATTGAAGGATTCCATTTGGTCTTGCCTCTGCCTCAGCTGTATTCCAAAGAATGATGCAGAGTATTTTTCAGGGTATGAAAACTGTTCTATTTTTTTTTCAGGATGACATCTTAGTGGTGGGTAAATCAGAAAGTGAACATGATGATGTGCTGAAAGAAGTTCTATCGAGAATTGTAAAGTACGGTTTAACTATAAAAAGGGAAAAATGCCAGTCAAAAATAATTAAGGTTGATTATTTAGGCCATGAAATTTCAGAAACAGGAATTAAACTAAAGAAAAGTATCATCAAAACCATATCTAAACTCCTTAGGCCACAGATTATGGAGCAGTTGAAATCTTTTTGGGGACTTGCTCAATATTGCTCTAAATGTATATGCAATTTTGCTGAGAAAGTAGAATCTATGCTGTTGTTATTAAAGAACAAACATGTTTTTGAGTAGGGAGATGAGTGTGAGAAGGCATTTGATGGGATCACACAATGGCCCTCATTCTGACCTTGGCGGGCGGCGGAGGCCGCCCGCCAAAGTCCCGCCGTCAGGTTACCGTTCCGCGGTCGAAAGACCGCGGCGGTAATTCTGACTTTCCCGCTGGGCTGGCGGGCGGTCGCCTTCAGACCGCCAGCCAGCCCAGCGGGAAAGAGGCTTCCACGATGAAGCCGGCTCGGAATCGAGCCGGCGGAGTGGAAGCTGTGCGACGGGTGCAGTTGCACCCGTCGCGTATTTCACTGTCTGCGCAGCAGACAGTGAAATACATGTAGGGGCCCTCTTACGGGGGCCCCTGCAATGCCCATGCCAGTGGCATGGGCACTGCAGGGGCCCCCAGGGGCCCCGCGACCCCCCCCTACCGCCATCCGGATCTCGGCGGTCCGACCGCTGGGATCTGGATGGCGGTAGGGGGGGTCGGAATCCCCGCGGCGGTGCAGCAAGCTGCGCCGCCGCGGAGGATTCAATGGGGCCGCGGTACACTGGCGGGACCCCGCCAGTGGTGCCGGTCCGACCGCGGCTTTACCGCCGCGGTCGGAATCCCCATTGGAGCACCGCCGGCCTGTCGGCGGTGCTCCCGCGGTCCTCCGCCCTGGCGGTCAAAGACCGCCAGGGTCAGAATGACCACCAATATGTCATTAAGTCACCATCACTATGTCATTGTAATGTAAATAACAAAACCATAGTCACCACTGATGCTAGTAATGTTGGCTTAGGAGCTGTACTAACACAGAGAGTAGATGGACATGAGATAATATTTGGATTTGCGCCCAGGAGATTGCAAGGTGTGGAACAATTCTATTCTACCATTGAGAAGGAAGCCTTAGCTTGTTGTTGGGCAGTAGACCATTTCAAATATTACTTGTGGGGTTTAGCCTTTTTCACTCAAACAGACCATAAACCACTAATCCACATATTTAAGTGTGAAAAGGGATTGGAAGATGATGCAACGCCAAGAATTACTAGATGGTTATTATCTGTGATGGATTTTAATTTTGTAGTAGATTATGTTAAAGTAAAGGAAAATGTTGTAGCGGGCTGTTTATCTCAAATGCCAGTGAACGCGAACCTGTATATTGAGAAGGAAGAAGATTTAAGAGTGGTGAGTGTTTGTGATGTGGGAGAATTTGCGTTAATATAAGATGATTGGCAACAAGCTGTAGCAGAAGATGAGACCTATGGTGAATTAAAGCACCTTATAAGTGAGGGTTGGAATCAAGAAGCTGAAGGGAATGAAGGAATATGATCGTATAGCATAGTCAAAGATAAATTAAGTATTGTTGTCTCCAAAGTGTTAATATGCAATTGTACTGTTCCACTGGGAAAATTGAGAACTAGAGTGACTGAGACTAGTCATGAAGGACATCTAGGGGGAAGCAAGACTAAAAGAAGATTACAGCAATTTTTGTCATGGGCAGGTATGGACAGGGAAGTGGAAGAGAAAGTGAAAGATTGCATAGCATGTTGTAATAGTGACAAGAGGAAGCTGAGGACGGAACCACCATTGTGTTGTGGAAAGTTACCAGAGAAACCTTGGGAGCATTTAGCAATGGATTTCATTGGTCTGGTGGAGAAGCTGGAGAGGCAGAATCATTTTTTGGTTGCTGTTGTTGATTAACATAGCAAGTGGTTCGTTGTTAAAAGTATTTAACATATAAATTGTGGTAAAGTTTCTTGTGAAAGTGTTCATGGAAGAAGGAATTCCCAAAGTAATCACCACTGACAATGGAGTACAATTTGTTTCCTCAATGATAGTGAAATTCTTAAAACAAATGAGCATTAGACATGAGAAGGTGGAGCTCTTTAGGACTCAAGCTAAAGGTTTAGTGGAGAGAGTGAACCGTATTATAATGGAGAACATTCAGCTTTCAGTAACCAATGGTTTATCATGGAGGAATGAGTTGGATAAATTGATTTGGGGCCACATAATCAATCCACATTCCACTACATGGTTGTCACCATTTATTGCTCTCAAAGGGAGAGAACCTTCCACCAATGAATCACCAATGTGCTACAGTATAAGAAACGGGATTGGGTTGATAGGAAGGCCATGGAAGAAAATGAGTAAACTGGAATACGATAAAAGGTAAGGGGTGAAGAATGTGCATTGACAATGCGGAGACTGTGTGGTGATGAACACATTTGGGCTACTGAAGAAAGGGGAGAGCACATACTCTCAACCTCGTCAAATAATAAAAGTAAAGAGGAATGTGGTTGTGTTGGAAGATGGAAAGAAATTGAGTTTCTGGAGTTTGAGTAAAGTGTGTGGGTCTACTGAATAAGAAAGAAAGAAATTCCACAATGTTTAAAGTGTAGAATGTAATGTATAAATGTTTGGAAAAATACCTCAATGTTAAAAATTTCTTTGGGGAAAAGATGTGTAGGAATGTTCTATTCATGAGGTGATGTAATGAGGTAATGTAGAATGGTGGGGGATTAAATTTCAGAGGTTGGCAATTGTTTCTGCTGTCAGCCAGCTGGAGGTTACAGATGTTGAAGCTGAATAAAGAAGAATTAAACTCAGTAGCCAGTGTGAGTTACTACAAGAATCTTTAGTCAATTTCCTTTTTTAAGATCAACAAACTCCCAACATCCTTTCAAAAAATAAAGTTTTGCAAAATCAATGACAAAACAAAACAAGAATTGCCAAAAGTCCGGCGGACAACACTAGACCTATTGGATTTGCCAATGCTTGTTAAAACTGTAAATACACTCCTGATTCACTTTTTCCTTTAATTTTCTTCACATTCTCATCAACTCCCCTCCACATAGATTCTCAATCACAAAAAAGCAACCAAGAATCAACGTGGGTACAAGATAGAAAACTGAAAAATTAAGCAAATCTCACAATCTAAGGCCACTGAGGACAGTTTTTTTGCTCAGGTTAGACAGGTCTTATAGTTTCAGACATCAGAACTGCTGCTGATAACCCAAAGTACGTGTAGTAATACACCGTCGTTTTCTATCCCTGCCCCCACCTGCGTAAATGTTCTGCTCCCTTTAAGTGTTCAAGTTTTCAGAGTGATTTCCCGCTCTTTGATGACGTGTCCCCACACTGGCTCCCACCTCCATACTTTCTATCCCTTCGAATCACATAATGGATATCTACAATGTGTGCATTTAGCCGTGAGTGTCCAGACATCCTGCTCTTTTACAGCTGATGTATTTCAGCTGAGTTATGATGAGGGCAGCACTTTTCGTTGCCTCTCTGCTCCTTCGAGCTATGTGGCTCGAAATAGTATTTACTTCTCGAGGTGGCACACAAATATTAAAGGAGCGTCACTCGCCTGTGTGCGACGCCACCACCATTAGAATTCTATCCTCGTCGTTTGCAGTTGTCCTTGCTCCCTTTTGCCTCTGAGGATGTCATTTTCAGCTGTTGATTATCAACGTTTTTAAAATCTTTCAGCAATTCTTTTTTTGAGGGGTCCTTTGGTCATAGCATTTCTTCTGTTTTCCAGTGCAAAGTCAAGGTCAGTGAACTTGTATTTATTTATATTAAATTTTTTAGTCCTTAGTGTTTGTCCAAGTAGTCATAATAAAGCCAAAACCTCTAAAAGTATTTATATGGTTTCTGAGATCTTTCTTGTCACTACCTCCCAGAATGGTTTTGTTTCAGTTCATTCCCACCTCATGTGGCAAAAAACACACTTTTATTGCCTTATGTCTGTGACTATTGTTTCTTGTTTCCTCAAACATGCGCCATATGTATTTGGGAGAGAGGTACGTTTATAATGTAAATAATTGAAGTGTGTATAATTCAGATGTGAATTCCTGAATACCGCACTTGTGTATTCCAAACACCATGGCCATTTGTTATATGTCCTATCAGTATCGCCTTACACTTTGCCTTTAAGCTAGCCCCCACCACATAAAATAGTGTCAGGGTCGCATTGCAAATTAACATCATTGTTTTTTAACATGCCGTGACTGGTAGAATTTGTGTAGTTAGTAGGATTGGATGAGACAGAAAAACCCGGAGTGAAGCTCCAGTACCCCGATTAGAAGATGCGATCCTGTTTGAAATAAATTGGGCCCCTCGGGATTATCTAAATAAGATTACGGATTCCATGAAATTAACTGCTTAAACAGACTATTGTGAAGCAAAGGATATTATATATATATAAGCATATGGATTTGTCATGACTGACCAGTTGGTGATTGGTTGACTTGTTTTTGATACAAATGTGCTTAGTGGTTGGTAGTGCATTCTTTTGTCCTGAAGAAGGTGGTGAAAGGACTTCAAAGACCACCGAACTGCGTGCATATTGGCATTGCTGGACCTACAGGAACAGGCTTTAATCAAACAGGGTTCGGTTACAGAAACCGATTGGCCTGTATCTACCAGAACTGGGACAGCTTACACACAATAGACAGTAGTGGATGTCTTTGTTTGTCTCCCTTATGTTGGATTTTGTCTTTTATATGTGATTCTTTTTTTTAAATATTTTTTTGTTTATCAGGTTTTATTCTATTTTTATAAATTTACGGGATTGTACTATTAAATAATTTTTTTTAATGGATTCCTTTATGCGAGATTGATTATTGGAGGGATTGCAAGTTTGAAATTGTGTGTTGAACGGTTTTATCTCCTTGGGGAGTTGTTCTCTTTTACAGTAGTTGTGTAACGTCTGATTTCAGAGGTTCAGCTTTGTCACCCCAGGTTAGTATTGCTGCTCTAATGAGTGTGTTGTAGTTTAAAAAATGCCTGGAGTTACGCCATGAGTCTCCCTCACACTGTCAAAAGACCGAAGTAATCCACGCTTGTAGAACTCCCCCACTCTGCTGAATCCCACCTTCAACCACAGGAGTTTGTGCTGTATTTTCAATATCTCATGGAACTTCGGGAGACACCACAGTGATAAGTCCCGGGAGGAAGGCATTACTCTCTTAATCACCCCTCTGCATTTTAGCCAGCAAAATCTGGCCACTACCATTAGTTTCCGATGGGTGAAATTGGCTTTACATAGCTATTCTTGTATAGTGCAGACTGTATTTCCGCCTGTATGCCGTCCTTCTTTTGATAGTTTCCATTAACAAACCACTGCATTAGGTATTGTAGCTGACCTGTTCTGATACAGGCTTCATATTGTAGAACTCAGAACTCCTCTACAGAGACCTCCCGGTCTAAGTATATTTTCTTACCTTTATTAGGTCAACGAGCATTGTGTGTCATTCTTTAAAATTACATAATTCAGTATACTGGCAAAGCCGAAAAGAAATACAATTGTCCGGGTAACATAATAGTTTTAGCGATCGCCACCCTTCCCACTGGGGACAGAGCAAGTCTTGACAAGAAAACAAGTGACTTTTCTGGGCGACATTATTTTATTCAAGTTTCCAGCTTCTCGCCTGTGTTTAATATATTTACCCCGATATTTAAATGCGTCAGGCTTCCTACCAATCTGAGTGTCAGGTAAACAGTATTTGCTCTCCGTTTTCCATCACTCTCCGAGGGAAGAGGCCTGATTATGTCAAACTTTTGTTGGGAGCTGATACCTTTCCAAATTCATTCAGTAAAGCCATAACGTCTGACATACTAGATTTCACTTCTCTCAAGAATAGGAGCGTGTCATCAGCATAAAATGCTATAACGTGCCATCAATTTTTCAAATGTATGCCCAGGCTTAGTTAGGTCCCCATTTAGGTCTCCTAAATAAAGAAGCCAGGGGTTTAATCACTAGGGCGAACAAAATGTGCAATAGTGGAAAACAGTATCTGATGTCCCTGTTTAGTGACCTTTGTTCTGAAAAGGTGTCCGGTGGTACTCTGACTCCTAGTTATGTGTCCAGTAGGGTCACCCACTTCAGGAACTCGGTTCCCATTCCTTAATGTTTTAAAGCATCTCATAGGCAAGGTCAATCCAGTGTCTCGAATACCTTTTCTAGCTACAGGAAAAACTAAAAGGGTTGGGACATCAGATGGGGTTGCAGCCATCACCTGGAATAGCCTCCACGAATTTTAACAGGTGTTAGGACTGGGTAAAAAGCCTTTATGGTCTGCGCATATTACCACAGGTGGTATGTGTAGTAGTCTGGTCGCTAGTACGAGTTTATAGTTGAGATTGAGAATGGATAGCGGACTATGGGGGTTATTACAACTTTGGAGGAGGTGTTAATCCGTCCCCAAAGTGACGGTAAAGTGACGGATATACCACCAGCCGTATTACGAGTTCCATAGAATATAATGGACTCGTAATACGGCTGGTGGTATATACGTCACTTTACCGTCACTTTTGGGACGGATTAACACCTCCTCCAAAGTTATAATAACCCCCTATATGATTTAACCCCTAATGGGTTGCACCCTTGTTAGGTGAGTTCACCTGTAGCATCCTCTCATTTGGATTACAACAGTTTTCCTTTTAGCTTTTCCGCTTTGAAAATCTCTAATTTCTGGGGTGTCTGCTATTTTTTATATGTCATAGATTTCTACTGTGAACCCATCTATTCTTGGAGTTTTGCCTCTAGTCAATTGATCTATTCATGTGTTTGTGATTCTACTGATGGGTTCCTCCAATGGTGCCCTTTAGGGTTGTGTTAATTGGGGAGTATGGTGGCTTCTGGATATGACTGTATCTGCCTGGTGCTCAGCGAGTTGGAAGTTTTGTATAATTTAATACTCTGTCAGTGTTTTGTTGATATCTGCCTGTGTGGTAACTATGTCCCAGCTCACAGTGTGACTAGCACATACAGTTGACTTATTCTCTGTTAATTTCAGTAGCTCAGCTGGCATTTTGGCCATGCTGTGCCCTTCCGCATATCGCCATGCCACACATTTTTTGTCATCGATGAGGCTGAGACTGTCAAACAGTGTATTATAGGTTGTCCTTTCTACATTCAGTCAGTTCTTGCTTTGTATGTTGATATTCAGTGAATTTCTTCTCCAAGTTCTGTCTGAGCCAGTTCTTGAGACAATGAATGTTACATCCTTTATGTTGGCTTTAAACATATAGCACGTAGTACCACTCTTATATGCTGCCCTCATTTCCTTTGAAATAATTGTTGATGCTGTCACCCACGGTAGCTCTAAATAGTGCCTCTAGCAGGGCTTTGGTGTGTAGGTGCCAGAGGGAGACGCATATGGTATGCTTCTGACCCACAGCATGGTCATTAGTTACTGGTTATGATCTGATGTGGTGTACCCTAAATACTCAGTATTTGTCTCGAGATATCGTTTATTTGATTGGTGTTGAGACATATACACACATTAAAGTCAATTGCTTGCCATTCAACACTCCTTTTGAAAGGACAGAAAACATGTTTTATTATTCATTGATGCAATTCAAACATTTAATTCACCGGAATTGATACAAAAGTGATGAATTGGTGGAAACTAGAATGCCTAGAACTAGACCTTGCTGTCTTTAATTAATTATTTACAATATGATGAACAACGATTTCCTTGATTGCTTGATTGGTCCGAGGGATACCTTCTGGAGACCGCTATTTCAACCTGATGATGACCCCAAAAAGAAGTCACCAGGGGGCCAAAATGTGCACACTTTTATGGACTTTCCCATTTAAAGGGTTGTAGAGTCAGGTTACGCAATTGGATGTCCAACAAGAAATGTTTCATGAGATAGGCGGCATAATATGTTGTTTGTTTTTTGTCTTTTGCAATGTAGTGTATCCATTGTGATTTATTTCATACGATTGTGGCTACTTTCAACAGTGCTATTCCTATTCTTCATGTATAACTATAAATATTAATAAATAAAACATTTTATTGTAGCATAACAAATCCTTGTTGAGATTCATTCTTGAAATATAATTGAGTATTAGTCACACATTTTGTTCCCCTTTTGGAGGAATGTGCTTGCGATTTATATATAAAACGAGGCTTATTTTGGCGTAATAGGATTGGCCTCTTTTTAGAGTACTGTGAAAACGTGTGTGGCGTTATTGACCCCCACTTTGAGATTCATTGGTATATCAGAGCCCATTGAATCCTCACTGATGCAGTGTTTTTTCAGCCTGTAAAGATCCCATTTGGTGCTGCAAGGAAGTCAAATAGTATAAGAAATTTGGGCCTGGATGCCCTCCATTGTCAAAGGACCATGTCATCAGACCACCTGCAGTATGCAAACCTTGTCTCTGAAGTTGGACAAATGTGCCACCGAGGGTCTGGGGGAAGAATGGAACAGGGTGCATACAGGGAAAGTATACACCGTCTATTGTGAAGGACTTGGGGGGATTTTCAGGAAACACTGACTTTGTATTACTGCTTTACTCTTTTAGGGTATGCCAACATGGATGTTATGGCACCAAGATTGGCCTTCAGCATTCTTATGCCTATACTTCAGCTGTTGTATCATTTCCTTCAAGTCCTGCACCTGTTTTTGAAGTTCCACCATTGTTGGTCTCATTGTCACTAGCTTGGAGTCATTTGCACCACCGCAGTCGTCTAACTACTTTTGATCAGCTCTCAAATGTCCAGCACCAATTGCAACTGATTAAATTTTAGCTGCTTGCAGCACTGCCCTGGCGGATTGAGACTGCTCGCACTGCCAGACCGTCAGCTGGTGGCAACCTGGCCATGCCGGCGGTCGGACTGTGCGGCTTCACCACAGTCATAATGTGGTGGTCAGACTGCCCCTGTCGGTGGCAGTCCAAGCGCCACTGTGAGTCTGGCAGTACATTGACCGCCAAACTCGTAATGAGGCCCTAAGTGTCCTGGCACAATCCTAAAAAGCAAAACTGACATGGCACACAACATGTGTGACTTGTCTACTACACACTGTATGGAATATAGGTGTCACCCCTCTGGCAGGCCTTTCAGTCCTAAGGCGGGGTACACTATAATGCATGTGAGTTCATAGGTGCAAGGGCAGTATGCCCCCACTGTGTCCTTGCCAAACCTGGGACATAGTAAGTGAACTGAGCCACCATTTTAAATGCATGTTCTGGAAACTGGTCAGTACGAGTTTCACAGGTACATGATGGCCACTCTGAACCCTGGGTTGTTTGGTATCAAACAACTCAGAAAAATAAATCCAAACTGGTACCAGTATTGGATTTATTGCAAAAGGCACCCAGGGGCCTCCTTATAGGTGACCCCTGCAAAAACTAACTAATCCTGGCATGGTTGCTGGCCGGTCACCTCTAGCCTGCCACCAGAAGACAAGATACGAGAACACTGGGGTGAAAGCCTTTGCTCTCAGGGTTTTGAAAACAAAGCCCTTCCTGGGCAGTAGTGTTCCACCTTTTCCCCCAGGAATGTGCACAGCCCTGTCTGTGAGCTTTAAAGGGCTTACCGCCCTTAAAACTCAACCACCAGCCCTGCTGCTAGCTAGTCCCCATTGCAAACTCCCACTTTTGGTGGGAGCAACGGTGGGAAAATGCACAAGGGACAGGGCGAGTGGCCACCTACAGCCTGCATGACCCCTAAACTGTTGCATGAGAGATGACCCCTCCATTTAATTTTCATCCATCATGCATGGTATAAAAATAGCCAATCAGGGATAGGGAAGTTACCTCTGCCCACAGGAAGTTGTCACATAGTGGGTGTAGCCTACCTAAGGTAAATGACCCATTGGTCAATACTACAAACTCCCCTTAATGCCCACTAAATGTAGTATTTAGTGGGAACCCCTAGACCTGCAGATCAGATTCCAAGGACACAAGAAGGCCAGCAACAAAGAAGACCCAAGAATCGAGAAAAGAAGTCCTGCTACACAAAGAAAAAGGCACCAAACCCAGCCTGCTGCACCCAGGACTCGACAACTGCTGCTGAGGGGTTGACTGGACATCAAACAGACTCTACAAAACCCCAGAAGACCTCCATCCTTCTGAAAGTTACCAAGGACCTTCCTCCAGAGTGAAGGCATCACTCCCTGCAACCAGTTCACTGACCGGCCACTGACCAAGGAACCAGTCAAAGCAACCAAACCAAATTCCACCTGACACACTCAGAGGACAAACCCTAAAAGTGTGCCAAGGTTGGTGGCACTGTGACCTCCAGTGGCTGAACTGTGCAATAGACAGGGGCACTGGACCCCCAATGTCTAACACTCTGGACTCTTCAAGGACCAGATGTAAGCATCAGTCGAGAGATTCCAGGACACATAAGACCCACCCCCAGAGTGGCCCTTCTGACCTGCAATCCACCCTCAAAGTAACCTGCCTCCTGGTTCTAAGGGCATGTTTGTGCACAGCTCTTGGTCACCTACCTGCTCTGCACCCAGCCTCCCTGGTCCCTGCACTTGAGAACCAGCTGTGCTCTAAGGATTCTCCACCCCTTGCAACCTCCACACTCCAAGTGGACCCACAGGACTCACCTTGAAGTCCGCCTGTGCTGTGCTTTTCCAAGTGTTCCCCCTCAGTGGCCTTGCACTAGCTCCAAGGACTTTTCAGCAGCTGCTCCCGCCAAAACCGGGAGTTGACCAAACTTCTCCGGCTGGCCCACAGGACATCTTGATGACCTCGACCTAAAAAAGAAGGGAGACACTCATGAATGCTTTTTCTGATTTTATATGCATTTTTAAAGTTTCTTTTCCATTGAATACTATGGTGCATGATTACACAAAAACTATTCTTGCCAACCTTTGAAAAATCATAACTTAAAAAGTACTTACCCAATTATGAAGATCTTGGTCTAACAATTTTTATAAGAATCTTAAGTATTTTTGTAAATTGGTCTCAGGTTATTCCTTTGAGCGTGTGTGCACATTTATGGATTCTCTGTGTACAACAAATGCTTAGCACTTCTCCAAGATTGGCCTTACTGCTCGACCAAGCTAATATAAAAATGAGAGCATTAGGTGGTCTATTTGTTTCCTCTGTAAACCAAGGCGGGTTGCTTGCACTTGTTGCACAGCACACATCATTTTTGTACACTATACAGAGAGCCAGCCTCCTACAGGGTCAAACCAGGAGATGCTAAAGTTTTGCAGGACTGTCGCTGCCCCTTCTTTCAAGGGACCAGAACAATCTTGTATCATCTTGTCACTCAGGCCACAGTTCAGATCAGTTGTAATCCTCCTGTTCCGTGGCTCTGGGTAGCCCCCTCTATGAAGTGTAACTTCTGGGTTCAACGGGCTCCTGAAGGAGGATGTCATTGTAGATGGTATTTTGGGGCATATAGTCAGGAAAATAAGGGGAAGCATGTCTCGCTAGAAAATGAGCTGCAATGGTAGATTTGCTGCATTTAAAGTTGATAGGATCAAGTGGTTCCTGTTCCAAAGATCAATGGAGCTCTGTTCTTATGCCCAATGTGAAGTCAACCATAGTTTCTATGCAGCAGCAATGTACTGCCACTGTTGTCAACACATAAAAGCATCTGATTGTAATGTGTTTTATTAAAATTTTGTTATTGAAGTTTAAACAAGTAAGGACAAACAGTTTGGGCAAGTACCTATACATAACAGATGTGTTAGACGCATGAGAACATAAAAGCCATCTCTTCCAGTCTGGATGATCATTGTAATGCATTAAGTCTGAACAGATTTGAATTTCAGCCTTAGTTATTCCATTATTGTTTCAAAACCAAGGTCCAGCCGCCATCATTTAAAATGTAGCTAACTTCATCCTAGTAACAATATTTTCCCATGGTGTGTCTTAGAACCCATGAAGAGTGGTCACGGCCCCTTCAAGCTCCCACCAGGACACAGAGAATTGTCTATAAATCTATCTGGTGCTCCAGGCCACTAGGAAACAATATCCCAGGGGGCTGAGGACCGATTCGGAGAAAGCTGGCAGGCCTGCCGTCTCTTGCTTATGTACCTTGGATGGCAGCCCTGAAATATGTATGACATGTAATGAATGTTGATGGCAAGCACGGGAGGGGGTACATTTGTTTACGAATAATATTCCCCTATGTCTTCTCCCACTCTGAGTGGGAAGGAATTCTACACATTTAGGGGGTGATTCCTACCCTGGCGGTCCGAGACCGCCAGGGTAGGGGACGGAGGAAGCACCGCCAACAGGCTGGCGGTGCTTCTGGGGCAATTCTGACCGCGGCGGTAAAGCCGCGGTCAGAAAAGGGAAGCCGGCGGTTTCCCGCCGGTTTCCCGCTGCCCCTGTGAATCCTCCACGGCGGCGCTGCAAGCAGCGCCGCCATGGGGATTCCGACCCCCTTCCCGGCAGCCTGGTTCTGGCGGTTTTCACCACCAGAACCAGACTGGCAGGGATGGGTGTTGTGGGGCCCCTGGGGGCCCCTGCAGTGCCCATGCCACTGGCATGGGCACTGCAGGGGGCCCCTAACAGGGCCCCACATTGATTTTCAGTGTCTGCTTGGCAGACACTGAAAATCGCGACGGGTGCAACTGCACCCGTCGCACACCAGCAACTCCGCCGGCTCCATTCGGAGCCGGCTTCCTCGTTGCTGGTGCTTTCCCGCTGGGCGGGCGGGCAGCCTTTTGGCGGTCACCCCCCAGCCCAGCGGGAAAGTCAGAATGACCGCCGCGGTCTTTTGACCGCGGTACGGTCTTCTGGCGGTTCCCGCTTGGCGGGCGGCGGTCGAGAATCAGCCCCTTAATCTTCAAGAAGGAATATGTTATGGACGAGCAGCTGTTGCTGCCGGTCCTGGGATTGGGAGTTGCGGGAAATGTTTTTGTGTTTTTAGATTATCACTCAACACACTGGATCAAACAGGAGGCACCTGCATGCAGTTGAAGGGTATCCATTGAAACTGGGCGGATGAAGGTTGGGAGCACGGGCTCACCTGTGGGGTCGACGGAAGGAATACTAGCACCAAGAGACTTGAATAAATATATTTAAATACACATTCCTGACATGAAATGTTATAGGCTTGGACTCATCGATCAAATGGTACAAAGTCCATGCATACTTAAAGAGAAGAGGTGCGCAAAAAGTATTCTTCCAGGAAACCTATTTGAAAGCACATGAAGCAGCTAGATTACAAAAGCACTGGAGAGAGCAGTTATTCAGCACTAGTCACTCCTCCTATGCCGGGAGGCGCTAAGGGTGAGGCCAAGGATTCACTTCCAGGCTACTGAGATTGAGAAAGACAATAAATCTTGGTTTCAGGTATACTTGATGGTCAGGATCTCACGCCTGGTTACATTTATGCTCCAAATGTGGGCCACCAAGACTTCTTTGAGCACTTGACCGGGACATTGGGCACAAATACTGCAGTTTAATGGCTGTTGGTGGGGGGGAGTCCCAACTATATGTTGGACACAGCACTGAACTGTTCACACCGCACTGGACAGTTCACACCTACCCCTACTGTCTGTCTCTGTGGTCAAAGTGGCAAGCATTGTTTGCGAAGTGGCTCCAGATTGGAATCTTGAGAATGTCTGGGGAATGTGTCATGCACATCACTGGGAATACTCCTTTTACTCCACACCACATGACTTACATGGTTGATTAGACATGTTCTTTTAGACAACTATCTCCAAAGATCACACATGGAAACACCTAGGACGGACAATATTGGACCATAACCCCTTACTGATACACATGCAATTGGGAAAGCCCTACTCTCAAGTCCCCATGTGGATACACCTGACTGCAATGCTCCTGGATGATGCTTTCTGGGATAAATTGAGGCAAGTTGTTAATAATTACTTTGAAGAGAACCAGGGCACAGCCTCTTCCCCAGAGGGAGGCATTCATGGTTTTGGTCAGGGGTCACGGTATTGGAGCAGCAGAGGGGGGGTCTCATAAATGCTAGAGAGAGAATTGACAGTCTTGGAGGATACCCTTAGATGGCTGGAGAGAGAGGTGGTTAATAACCCAGACCTCACAGCACAGTATCATGCAGAGAGGGAGAAATATGGTACCCAAATGGAGCAGCTACTACACGTTAGTTACAGGGACTATCTGGTGTGACAACCTGCAGAAGAAGACAAGCATGGCTTGTGAGCTCAGACATGGGAGTGGGACTCATTACACAGGTTAAAGAATCACATTGATACCTCAAGCATTCACAATATGATATTAACAGAATGTTCTTTAAATATTATAGAGCCCTCGATGACGAGGGCTCACAGATCTCCGATGTGGATTTTAGAGGCTTCTTGTCCAGATGTAGAGTCCTGCAGGCTGCAATTGAATAGAGAGACAGCCTAGGCTAGGCCATCACAGAAATGAAAGTTACATGTACTGGCAATGAGTAAAACCCTGACCTAGATGGATTGCAGACCGAATTATATAAAACTTATATGTATATCCTGGCTTCCTACCTCATCAGGATATATGCAGTGGTAAAGAGGAAGGCTTACTGCCACCAACTATGAGGGAGGGTCTACTGGTATCACTTCTGAAAATTGGTCAGGGACCCATCTGATGTGGCCTCCTGCCTTTCCTTGTCTATGCTCGGTCTTAAGCAAAATTCTAGCAAACCTCCTTTTGCCGATCATGCTCCTGCTTGCCACCTGGACCAATGCAGGTTTATACACTTGCGCAACACCTCTAACAATATCAGACGCCTTTTCCATGACCTTGAGGAAATACCACAATAGCCTTGTCCATTGACTTGGAGAAGGTGTTTGATATGTTGAGCTGGCAGTTTTTATGAGCGGGTTTGAATAAGCTGAATAAGCTGGCCGAACACTGGTCTAAGTGGATAACCCTGTTGTACACACAATCGACCGCCCTGGTGTGCACTGGGCGGATAATATCTGAGCCAACCGCTGTATGTAGAGGTACAAAACAGGGCTCCCCACTGTTGCCAAAGCTTTCCACATCAGCAGCAGAACCTTTTGCTCCCATAATCAGGACAGGACACATTCTGGTTGATGTGGAGTTGGCAAATGGTGTGCATTCCATCTCCCTCTAGGTGAGGTGGGTGACATGAGATTATACTTTAAGGGTTGTTGGGCAGACCTAGCTGTGACACTGCAACTACTGAAAGAGTTAAGGAAGGTCTCTGGCCTCCACTTAAACTGGCAGAAGACTAACGCATTCCCATTGGCCCCGCAGAGTGGGGAGGCACCAAGAGGTTTGGGGGATAGGGGTATTGTTATTTAGACATCAGGGTGTATCATAGCGCTGATGGCCTTAAGGAGAGAAATTTAGGAGTGGCGCTGTGATCCTTGAAAGTTAGCAGTGACTTCTGGAGAACGCTCCCCTTATTGATGATGAGTCGGATAGCCCTGACCAAAATGATCATGCTTCCCCAACTGTGGTATCATTTTGCCTGTCTCCCGGTGTGAGTTGGACTTGGTTGGTTCCAGGACCTTGATAAAATCTTGTGGGATTTTCTGTGGGGGCAGGGAGACACAGAGTGAATATGGTGGTCTTGAAAGCACAGATAGAAACAGGGGGTTGGGAGTCCCAGATTTTGATGTCTTAATATTTGGCTTCCCAATGACAGTGAATGGGGAGATGGATAGAAGGGTAGAACTTTTCAGATTTGGTGGCTCTGAGGAGCAACACAATGTCCAGTGAACTGTTACCAATGCTGTTTGGACGTAAACGAGGAACAGGTGACTTACCACGACTGGGAGCTATTGCAGTACGATGCTGGAACAGATATAGGGGCAAAACATGAGCGGTAGTGCTGTATGCCCTTACACTGTTGCCCCTAGGAATTGCTGCTGACTTGGCTGGAGGCCCCAGTGGCTATTCTGAGAGGACATGTTGAACTGGATAAACTTAGAATAGGGGACTGCTACAGTGAGGGGAAGTTTCTCACAGGTGAGGAAAAGAAAGCTGACCTTGGCGTCGCTACCAAGGACTGCCTCTTATATGGAAGGATATTGGGCATTGGGTCTGAGACAGCCACACATGAAGCATTACAATTATTGTTCATAATGAGGGAAGAGGGCAGGTTGATATCATGGTTTTATAGAACTCTTCTCTGTATGTTTATCCCACCACTACATGCCCTCAGACCTCGTTGGGAATCATGTATCCAGAAACCGCTCATAGGCTGAAGAGCACACAGAAGACTTCTCGCAATGCGAGGCTCAAATATATCATTCAACTACCTACATGCAACTTACTTGGCCCCCAAGATACTAATGCAAATATCTTCCACCACTATCTATTGTTGCCCAAGATATGGACATGTAGAAGCTGACTTCATGCACCTGGTATGGGAATGTGGGACAATTGCAGGGTTCTGGAGGGGGATCTTGGAATATGTGGGCAGTGCACCGGGATGAGAGATACCATGTTTACCTGAAATTTGTTTGCTAGGAATCACTCATTAAGCGACGAACCAGTGGGTGGGTTCCAGGTTTCTGATGCTTGCCATTACCCTGGCCAAACAGCACATTGCCATTAATTGAAAAGCTGATGGGGCTCCACCCACTGAACAATAGAGAAGAGACGTGGTCGAATGGGTGCAAAGTGAGCAGTTGGCATTGAAACTGGAACATAGCAGGGGACAAGGATACGGCAGAGACCTTGAGGGAGTTTCTGGAGACGTTTGAGCATTCGGGCCCGACACCTCAACTTTACTTAGCCCAAGAGAGGAGATCATTAAGAGTGTAAGGCCCCATTGGCAGTGACTTGCACTGAGAATGTGATGTGCTATTTCAAGGGTGTAATCATGTTGGTGGGTAATGTGGGTTTTGTGTTTTGGTCGGGTGAACAGTTCAATAGGTTTTGTCATGGAGCATAATATGATCTGTGGCAACTGTCAATCCTACAATGTTCTGACATATGCTGTGCTCATAACATCGATGATAAGTGCAATAATTCATGTGAAAGCTGATGCTCTGTATGAGACATGTACTAGCATATGTAATGACACCTCTTCCATGATTTTTTTGTAGACGTATCCTGCGGAAAAATTGAATCTCTCTTTGAACAGAAAACTCTGAACATGTCCTCCTTTAATGTACTGAAGCAGGAAGAACAGGGTCTGCCAGAAAATGACACTGACGTGGCAGGTCTGATATCATAGTGCAAGTGACTCATTGTTCTGTGGAGGGAGTGGGCACCCACGTGCATTAGCAGAAATGACTGGCTCAGCTGTTAATTCTGAAGACTAATCTTCAGGAAGCTGTTCTTTCCTTTTCCATCTATCTCCAATCCCTCTCCTCCTTCTGCCCCCTGATACGTTTGAGTGGAAAGCTCGAGAAGAGCTATTGATTCTGTATACAGGTGCGCAAGACATTTGTGGAAAATCCATTTTAGAGTTCATTTTGTACATTTCCCCTGGTTAGATGGAATACTCATCAATTTGTATTTGTTGCTTGCAACCTTTCTTGCCCGTTTTGTATCAGCACACTCGTCTTTTATGATAACAACGGCAAGAAAGCATTGCAGAAATGTACTAAACTTTAAAGCATTCAATGTCACGAAATAAATTACACCATCGCCCTCATGTAAGGACGACTCTTTCTTACTAGCAGTATCGACATTCAGCCGTCTGCTTTCAAGGGGAGGGTCATATGGCAAATACCTGCATGTTCTTTTTAATCATTATATACTTAACTCCTATCTAGTTACCCATCCTCCCTACCAGCCACACTGTCTGTCTCCATACCTGATTACCTCTCTGTCTGGCTTCCAAGCTTCAGCCCAGGACCCTGATTCTCAAAAGAAGTTGGTTGAAAAGCAATTTGAGCTTGGCGCTCAGGTCAGTCTGTCTTTTGGTCGTTAAAGGGATAGTCAGAACCCTTGATACTGAAGAAAACAGTTTTCCAAAAATCAAAAACAATCATTTGCAGTGCAACGGGTCTCACCTTTGCTCGAGTTAGAGCTATTAGCGTTGTAAACTCCTAACCGGACTCTTCTTGACATATTAATTGAAAATGAAAAGAAATACAGTTTCACACGAGCGAGCTGATTCAAAGTGCCACAGCATCAGTGTGAAGCAGCACCCAAAAGGAAAAAGAAGTTTTCTTGCAGTCAAAGTTATTGGCAAAAGTGCAATTATCCATGTCCAAGGCGGTAACTAAACTGCCCCAAGTGGGACAAACGTAACGCATTTACCAACAAAAATAAAAGATTTTTGAAGGGCAAGCCCATGAATGAGTGATACTGATGGGCTGTGGAGTGGGCCTGGTTAAAAGCCCAAATACATACCAACACGTTGGAAAAGCAGCACTTGTGCGCTGCTATGGTCAACCTAACCACACAGCCTCATTAACATTAATGGGGGGGCAATTAGCTTGTTGTTCATACGACATGCAGAGTTTTCTGGAATTGAGTCCTGCATTACACAGCAAACATCTAATGTGCTGGCTTTATAACCCCTGTCCTTTTAAGTGAAAAGGGTCACAATGTTCCTATTGGTTATTCTGATGTCAAGGAGCACGTGTAGGGTGAACACTATGAAACTCCCAATGTCTAGAGCCTGCACAAAGTGTAGAAACTGTCATACTCGTGGGGCTTACATTACCAGTTAGTAATTCCAAACTTCACAACTGCCTACGGAGTTGCAAGTTATTTCTACATTCCCCTTGAAAATCGCATGGAAGGGGAAACAACCCCTTTTCGCTTGCAATTTGCAAAGTGTAGGATGTGCGCTGGGCATTCACAATTGTAATTATGTATCCCAAAACATTTTTGTGCATTGACTTCAGGCTTTGAATTTGCAAATTATGTCGCACTTATTTTGCAAATGCAAAGTATTTTGAGAATCAGGGGCCAGATGTAGCAAAGTCCCAAATTGTGACTTGCAATTTGCGAGTCCCTGCGACTCGCAAATTGCAAGTCGCAATTTGGGATGCAGAAAGGTGTCTCAGACACCTTCTGCAAGTCGCTATGGGGTCGCAAAGACCCACCTCATTAATTTTAATGAGGTGGGTCGCAATTTGCGACCCCATAGAGAGTCAGGGCACTCACGGGGATGGAGGCCTGCTGTAGTCAGCAGACCTCCATGTCCGTGACTGCTTTTAAATAAAGCAGTTTTTTTTTTTTCAAAGTGCATCCCGTTTTCCTTAAAGGAAAACGAGCTGCACTTTGAAAAATAAAACGAAACCTTTTGTTTCGGTATTTTTCAGGGCAGGTAGTGGTCCATTGGACCACTGCCTGCTCTGAAAAATTATTTTTTGGTCCAGTCACAAAGGGGAAGGGGTCCCCTGGGGACCCCTTCCCGTTTGCGACTGGGTTACCATCCACTTCAAGTGGATGGTAACTGCGCTTTCATTTGCGACCGCAATCGCGGTCGCAAATGAAATTGCATACCAGTGCGACTCGCAAATAGGAAGGGAACACCCCTTCCTATTTGCGACTCGGAAATGCATTTTGCGAGTCGGTTTGCGAATGCATTTCACATAGGAAAGTGTCTTTAGCGACTCGCAAACAGCGATTTTCGCCGTTTGCGAGTCGCTAAAGCTTTGCTACATCTGGCCCCAAGTCCTTCGTGCTTTCAGATTTATTTTACTTTTTGCAGAGAGTCACTGGTAAAAACAGATGTTAACGTCATCCTTGTCCTTCTAGGCCCAATCACCCCCATGTACATTCATAATGCTACTTTCCTGCTAGTCACAGGAGAACCATGAGTCCAGTGGCTACTCAATTGTTTTTCATCACTGCTAATGTATCACAAATGAGTGACCTTGGAAAGGGGCTTATGGGGCGAGATGTCCCGTTGGAGGAGCAGCATACCTGAGGCGCAAAGTAACCAAAGGCACTGCTCTCTGTGTCGTCTTTGCCTTTGTGGGTGTGCCCTACATTATATTTGTTTTGATCATTTATTTTATAACACGACATGTAAGAGTAACCAACAATCTACCCTAAAGAGGTCAAATGGACCTTTGGACTCAGATAGGTGTAAGTGTTTAGCTCTGAAACAAAACAAAATCAACAATAAACAAAAGCAAACAATACCATAATTAATCAACATTAGAGTCAGTAATTTATATGCACCATCACCTATTTGGCCATGAATCACCACACCAGTTTAGTAAAATTCAAACATTTATTTGCCCTTTAGATTAACAATGCTAAGATCATGTAAACCAAGCGCAAATCCATATTTTAAAGATACATGAATAACACAGGTTGACCAAACCTTCTAATTAATCTCAGCTTTGACAGAATATGAATTAGTAGGCACTCAAGATCTTATCACCATACAGAATAACAGCAATATAAGATGCACAGTTGAGATTGAACAGATTAAGTTAACACAGATGTATTATTCATAATCAGTTATTTTGCACAGCCAGATTCAGAATGTGACATTCTAACTATTACCCTAATTAGATTTAGCATGTTGGACTTCATGCAAAAAGAAAAAGAAGACAAAAACTAGTTTGGAAAACATCTATCTATGGCGCAAGCAAAAAGAGCAGTTAGGTTTCTAGAAGAGAAAAACATGAAAACCTGCAAGAAAGACAAACGTGCAATTTTTGTTATACCTCTCCATAATGGGTTCAGCAGGAAGTGAAGTCTTCTTCAGTGGAGCATCTTCTGGTCATCTTCAGTGAACAGTGACATGTATGGGAACAATTTTAAAGTCCCAAAAAGTAACTAGATACTCTGTCATTGGTTTAACTATAGGGTGGCTTTGGATACAACCAATTAAAAGTAAAGCATGTTTCTTTATGTTGCACTTCTTGTGCTTTTCTTCCTTATTGGTTCAGCTCTTTTCACTGCCATCACCAGTTTCTGTGACAGAAATAAAATGTTTCAAGCTACATAAAACTACTGAAAGCCATTGTTTTCTGTGGAACACCAACCACTAGGAACTAAACAAATGTTTCAAAATACAACAAGAGAACCTTTTGTCTTGGACATTAGATCATCACACAGGATGTTTCAGAAAGAACAGAAAACTTTCTAAGCATCACATTTATTTAATTCTGGATTAGCTTAACATAGGCCTTTTTAAAAATGCATTCAAATGTACAGTGTGCAGCATTTCATAAAACTCAAACTATTTATTTTCTGAACAAGTAATTATTATTTTTCATTACTCTCAGTTAGTAAAACATAAAATACATTTAATTAGACAGTGATTTATTTTCATTTTCAAAATATCTGTGTCAATTATCAGTGTAGTCCTAATTTTCATTACAGCCTTGTACTTTTAAACACACTTTTTTCTTTCAGTTAGTCACGCAATTTTATTAGTAATTTTCACACTCTCACAATCCCTCCTCCGATGATCATATATGCCATCAAAAAACTATATTAATTAATTAATTAATTAATTTATTTATGTTAGCCTAAAACTTAGGCCCTCATTATGAACATGACGGTAAACACCACTCCGCTGGCAGTGGAAGTAACTACTGCCAACAGTCAGGCGGTCTGGGCCGCCAAATATGAACCACCTGAAAAACAGGCATCCTGAAAACCATTCACCGCCAGCAGAGGAGTGCCGACAACAATGGCAGAGGCCGTCCACAGGCTGACAGAAAGGCCCTACCCGCCCATCAAATAATGAAACACCAGACCGCCGTCAGTTCCAGGGCTGGAACCACCGCCATGCAAAGCCAGGCAGAAACAAACCAAATATAAGGAAACACTCACCGGTGGCTCACACAACATGCTGAAGCAGACATGCAGAGAGAGTTGCAAATCATGCCAGTCCTGCTCCTTGCCATATACCTCCATGACTGAGACCACTGACGAAGACGACGATGGTAAGTACTGCAACCTACTAAAAAAGGGAAGAAAGGGCACAGTTACATACTCACCCACTCCACCCACCCCGCAACCCACCCACAACCCCTCACAACAGCATAAGCCACACACCTCAGAGCAAGAGGTACTTACCCAACACAAGGCCAAGACAACCTGCCCAAAGTACACATATGTGCACAACACCTCCCACAAAAAAACGATGAACCACGGATCCAGAGTGTGCCAAAACCAACACTGGCCACACAAACTTTTTATTAAGCACCAGGAGCAACAGAAGTCCAACAGAAGGCCAATGGCCAGTCCATAGTCCAAAGTCTGATGGGCCCAAATGGCCCCAACTTGACTTCCACAAGTGCAAATGGTACTCCACCTTAAAGGGGCAACAATGGGGCATCCAGGCACCTCAGGGAACAGGGGCAGAGGGTGGTGGGGGTGGTGACTTATGACTTGGAGGAGGGGCTTGGCTTTATGTTTGGGGGTGGAGGGGGTTTGGGTCTGGCCTTTGAAGCTAGTGGAGAGGCCTTGGGCTGGGGTGCAACAGATGTAAGTGGGCCAGCACGGGGTCTCTTGCTCACAGGGGAGGTAGCACAGGAATGGGAAGGGCGGACGGGGGCGGGCAGTGACAATGGTTATCTGTCCTACAGAGATGGTCCCCAGGAGGTCAATAGCCTCCTCCATGAGGGCAGCAGGGGTGACTGGGGCAGGGGATGAGGTGCCTGGGGTGAAGGAGATGCCCACTCTCCTGGGTGAGCGGGCACGGGCAACTCGGTGGGGAGCAAATGGGAGGGCGGTGATGGTATGGGGGGTAGAGCAAGATGGCATAGAATGGGTGTGCCCACAAGGGTCCGCCACCACCAGGGAGCTCCCATCGGAGGTATCAGAGTCACTTCCTCCAGTGATAGTTGCCTCCCCGTGGTACTCCCCTCGCCGTCCAACGCACTGATCCCCTTGGTGTCGCTCAACTCTGGCTCCGTGGAACCGTGTGTGCCACAGCTCCCTCACCAGATGATGCTGATGTACACAGACAACACAAGAGAACAGGGATGTGGAGACAAAACAGGGGAGACACTTGTGAATAGCTGAATGGAGGTACATAACTGGTTCACACATACTCCCATCCTGCAAATATTCAACCATGCAGCACCTACCGCTATACACATGGTATGCCCCTGACTAGTGGCCAGACCCCTGCTCTACAGCCATTTCCAACATCACAGAAGGGCCTGAAGTACTGTAGACCTGTCCCTTACAACTTAACTTCCCATGGGGGCCATTATGTAAAATGACATCAGTCATGGTTTCTGTACTCACCTCCTTGTGTCTGCTGTGCAGCCTGCAAGCGCCCATCCAGGTCCGGATACCCCAACGCCAGAATGCAGCATATTAGGGGGGTCAGTGCCCGACAGGCACCACTTCCTCATTGAGAGGACTTCCCCTGCTGGGCCTCGCAGGTCTTCCTCGCCCAGCGCCACATGTCCTCCCACCGCTTCCTGCAGTAGGTGCTCTGCCAGTTGTAGACCCCCAGGGTCCGCACCTCCCTGGCAATGGCATGCCAGAGTCCCCTCTTCTGATGGGCGCTGACCTACCTATATTGGACACACAGAAAAAGTAACACAGAGGTCAGACAATGCCCATTAGATATAGCTCCCTTGTCAAATGTATTCCTAATGCCATGCATAAAACCTTCCAATTAAGTATCACCTAAAGAGCTCTTACTGACACACAGAGTCTTTTCTACCCTGAGTTGAGGGAATATACATATCATTCAGCATCACACCAATCTCAGTCAAGGATAGGCTATTGATATATTAGCAAACTTATGACTCAGGGCTTAGTTAATTCAGAAATTGGCTCTATAGTAATGTTCAACCATGTTTCAGCTTGGTCAGACTTTGATATACTCCACAGTAAAACTGAACCTTCATGTTAGAGATTTAACAAGTGATCCGATGTTTTTGCTGGAATATGATAATTGTGTTCATGAATTTCCTGAAATTAATATAACAGGAAATATTCCTGTACACGTGGTCTGGGATGCTCCAAAAGCTGCCTTCATATGTTTCATTAATAATTCTGTTTCTGTTACAAAAAAGAAGGCTGAAAATGATTCATTGCCTATTCTAGCCAAGCTCAAAATATTAGAACATAATATTACACTACCAAAAATAATAATGCTATTCTAGAAGAAATGCCACAAAAAGGTTTAACAAATCCTTCATGGATAAAGCTTGTCGTTATTTCTTAAAATGGAATACTTGGTATTATCAGGGCACAAGTAAAACGGGTAAACTAAAGTATCTCAAATTAAAAAAAAAAGAAAACAAAATATTAAATCTGTTCTCAATGTACAGAATAAGTAGGTTTTTAAAGATTTGGAAATTATGAGTAGCTTTGTTCATTATTTTACTAATTTATGCACTCCTGATAGTGACCCTTCAGACACTTTATTAACTAATTAATTCTCATCCCTGGATAAAATGATCCCTCAACCTTTAAATTTTTCATCTTTAGAAAAGTCTTAAACAACTCAAGAATTTTTACATGCACTCAAAACGCTTCCCACAGGTAAATCGCCTGACCTGATGGCTTCATGGTAGAACTTTATACACAGTACTATATTCTTCTTTTTCCTTTATTAAATAACCCCCTGGTTACATTTTCCTCTTTGAATGCTTCCCAAGGCTCCTTCTTGGAAGCTATAATATGTCTTGCACCAAAAGAAGGGAAGGGTCCTAGTTTGTGTCAAAATTTTAGGCCCATTTCTCTCGTAAATAAAGATTTAAGATATTTGCAAAGGCCCTTGCTCTTGTATTAGGAACATATTTGCCTGCTATTATTGGATTATAGCAAACTGGTTTTGTTGAAGGACCTATTATGTTAAATAACTTTTGCACATTTCTTAACTTCATACATCAGTCCTCTAAATTAAAACATTCTTTAGCAGACATATCTTTGGATTCTGAAAAAGATTTGACAGAGTCAATTGGCAATTTCCTGCCCCTACGTCTTCAATATATGTCAACAGTGTTCAATCTTTCTATTTACCTCTGCAAAGAAGTACATGGTAGGGCTGCCCATTATCACATCTCCTTTTTATTTTGGCTATGGAATCATTTTTGATTGAACTCATATCCCCTTCTAACTTCACCGGTCTTTTAATAAAAGAAAGACATATAAAGGGACCTGTTCATGCAGATGGTATTTTATTGTTTATGTCATCTCCAGAATCTTCCCTTTTGGCTTTCTTGAGTAAACTTATAATTAATTCCCAAGTTTCTGAATATAAACCTAGCATAACTGAATCAGTGCTCTTGCCCCTAAATAAATACTGTGTTGAGGGACAGTTTCCCCATATGGGGATGGGTTGGAATTTGCCCAAGATTAAAATGGTACGCATTTAGTATTGTAATTCACTTATGGACACTCTTAAAGAAAATAGCACTGATTTATTAGAAAAGCTTAAAGTCTCTACACAAAAATGGTCTCCTCTGCACCTTCCCTGGTACATTCGATTAAACATGATTACAATTATAGTTTTACCTATTATATTTTTTATGCTGTATTTAATTAAAATTTTAAAATCGATTTTTACAAAAATGGATAGTGTACTCTCCAAGTTTTTATGGAATGGGAAGAAGTCACATAGATAAATCACTTGCCAGACTCAAGCTCCCCAAGGTCTATGGAGGTGTTAACTTCTTGGACTTTAAACAATATCATAAAGCATATAGTATTAAACAACTTCAAGGTATTACATTTTCTTCCTCTTCCATAAATGACAAGCTAAAGTCAATAATAGATTTTAGGAAGTTGACATGGTTTAGGGTTAATAGTAATGAGTTTTTCTTGCTTTTCTCTTTGCAAAAGATATTTCTGGGTGTGGGGTACATATTATTTGGTTCCAACATTCTGTGACTGCAAAACTGGTAGATATGTTACTAGTATATTAGCTTCACAGGTAATCACCTCCAACTTTAAAATGAAAGAAAATATCTCCATTCATCTTTAGTTAAATCTAATGTGTCATAATCATAAATTAGATACATATAATTTGGCTTCAACTTAAATAGCTGTTAAGCATAGTCAACTGTGCTTACCAGTTACCTTTTTCTTAATCTAAACATTCCTCTTAATGTACTTACACGTTTTAAATATAGTGTTTGCAGTCTCTATTTCATCCTTTTGGATATTAATATGAGTAATGTATTTATACTGTTACTGCAAATCTTATTAGTGATAGCTATTTCACTGTCTTAAACACTTGTCACCTCTTTCCTTTTTCTTTCTCCCTAACTCTTTGTACTCCCTTGCTTTCTTTTCATTTCTTTTCTTCATTCTAATACAAATTACACACATTTTACAGTTTTTGACAATAGTTATGTTTGTTCCGATGTCAACTATAGCAATTCCTCCAATTTTTATTACATTTAATTAACTTCATTTTGTTCTTATGATAATGATATACATTGCACTTCTTTGTTTTTTTTGGATCCAATAAAGATATTTAAACTTAATGATTATGTATGTTGGCATCTCTTGTCTGATCAATGATAAGATTTGATTGCCAAGTTGTATTGACACTCATGTAGGGGTTTCTTTACATTATTGAGCCCTTTGGATTTTGTATTCTGTTGATTAAACAGAAATAAGCAATCACTGGCAAAGCTAATAGGTCTGGCTTATTTTAGGTAGACATGTTTTAATAGCAATAGTTTGATGCTGTTTGCCATTTGCGAAGGGGCATTTATATGTCATCACAAATATTTAGCAACTAAAGCTTCAAATTCAAGTGCTATGTGCTTACATATCATTGTTATATTGTGCATTAACCTTTTAAACTTTCAAATCAGTCTTACTGGGTCTTTGCTATGATGAAAAGAGCACACTGGTTGGTCACTCAGGATCAAACTTACTAACACTTTGCAGAAGGTTTGGGTTACTTTTGTAACACAAACCCAGTGGAAAGTGTTGGTGTGGCATATACTTTTCAATGATCTGCATTGGAAAGTTATCCAAAGTAACTCAGAATCACACTTTCTGCTATATTGTGCTAAATTGCAACAAGGGAATATTCCATGGGTGAAACATTGGTGTTCCCTTGTTTAAGGGTTTCAATGCAAATCCCAATGTACTACCATTAATAGGCAGGGTTTTCTCCAAAAACACACACCTCCTCAGGTCAGGCATACCCGTGCAGCAAGTTTTTAAAACACTTCTCATTTTCCAACTTTGCATGTGTGCTGCACTATACAACAGAGATAAAAAGTGGGAGGAGTATTGAAACATAGCTTTTGTACTTGAGGGGTCCCCTTCCAATACACAACTTATGCCTAATAGAGGGCACACAACTGCATGTTATCGTGCAACTTTGGTAGTTGCACTACGTGAAAAGTTTGTGAATCCGCCCCTGAATTACCAAATCTAGGTCCAAGTGCAAAATGAAATTGCTTAGTCAATGCTTGTTCAAACTTTGTTAAGGTACTGTTTGGCTGGGGAACGCAAAGCAGCTCAAGTTTTTGGCACTTTTTGCGTGCCCCTGTGTTGGACCTGGCCTTCTCTGCAGGGTAACCCCCAAACCTTTTGCTTTTTGCCCTTCACCTTTTGCTGAATTTGTTTTGTTGGCCTTAGGACTCTGTGCATTTTACAACTGCTAGCCAGTGCTAAAATGCTTGTGCTCATTCCCTTAAACATGGTTTGATTGGCATATACCTGATCGGCATATTTAATTTACTTGTAGAATGGTATACCATATACCCAGGGTGTGCAAATTAAATGTTAGCAGTGGGCCTGTAGCATTTATTTGTGCCACCCACTTAAGTAGCCTCTTAAAACATGTCCCAGGCCTGCCATTGCAGCCTGAATGCAGTGTTCCACTGGCAAGCCTTAAACTTAAATTTTATTACATTTGCGCCACCCCCGAGGAAGGCCCTAGATAGCCAATAGGGCACAGATGCTGTGTAATTAAAAGGTTGGACATGTACATTTAAGTTTTATGTGTCCTTGTAGGGAAAAGGTCCTAATTCAATTTTCATCACAGTGTGGCCTACACCTCCATTAAGATAACATTGGTGATTCCTTATTACATTTAATGAGTTGGAGTTCCAAATTGAGAGGAGTTAGATATATCATGTTTGGTACCTATGAATTTGTATTGATAGGCCCTGGTAAAGTTGGATGTTCATTACATTTTTGAAAATGCATCTTTAGAAAGTTGTCATTTTCCTTCCCTTTCCCCTTTGTGCCTGCAGCCTATCTTGGGTCATATGACTGGGGGTAGCTGACAATTGGACTTTGTGAATTCTTCCCAGACAGTCACACAATAGAGGGCCAACTGCTAGCAGGATGGGGGGTGGAGCTGATCACAGCCCAACTAACGCCTGAATAGCCTGAGTTCTGAATTCACACAAAGGGCCTTGCTACCCTGTATTGTCACTGCAGCCAGCTTGAAGCCACAACAGGGGAGTCTGGATATTCCATGCAGTTAAAAGAACTTTTCCAGAATCTCTCCCACCTTCCAGGAGAAGGTCACCAGGATATAAAACTAAGACTTTCAACCCCACTCTTCAGTACACTTCTGGACCTGTGGAGACTCTGTCAGGAAGAAGAACTGCTATGCTGCTACATGGACTGCCACTCTGATGGACTGCTTCACTCCTAAGAACTGCTTATCTGCTGTGCTGACCTACTGCCCTCTTGCCGGGGGAAGAAGAAATGGCCCTGCACCTTCATCTTGAGCATAGGACCCTACAGTGTCTCAAAGGGCTTGTCTGCTGGCCTCCAGACCTGAGCCTTAGGAACATAAAAACTCCCCAACAGCTCCTGGACCCATTTTCCTCAAGTTCCTGACCCCCAAGATGTGCCTCTCAGGTTTCAGACCCTTGGTGTGGTTCTCAGGCTCTTGAAATCAAGCTTTGGGCTCTATGTGACTGCAGACTGACCCGTTCTCACTGAGACAGAGCTGCTCACACAGAAAATCAGTACGAGCCACCACCAGCCTGTCTCTTTCGCACTTCAGCATTGACAGCTTGGCCCGCTCATCCAACTGCCAGCACACCGCCACCACTGCCAGGATCAGAAATCCTGACAAGTAGGCAGTGGTGCAAGTCGTGGTCAGCCACAACAGTGCAGAGTTCAGCACCTCCATGCTGATTATGACTTGCCTTCCATCTTCAACACAAATTCCATTTCAAGTGGATTGGCCCTGGTGCCAAGCAGCAGGTCTGGGTCTCTGGGATGTCGGTTGAAACTATCTAACTGAAATGCTGTATGTCTGACTGTGGTGATGAGCATTTCTCTGTTTCTGTGACCAGGTTATGTGTTTGGTGGACTGTCCAAACATACCTCACACTAGCCACTGGTCATGTCTATGACTCTGTTCTGGTATCAATGCTCTAAATGTGGAATCTTGGAGCCAGGGGACCGATAATGACCAAGTCTAATATGTGTGCCCTATGCAGTGCTTCCCAGTTCTTCCCTGCACCCTGCAGCACTTGTAGCAATGACTATACCGCTAGACTTCACATGAACACTGCTAACCATTAGGGCAGAAGATGCTTTTCGGTGGGTATCCTGGTGAAAATCTGTTGAGTCAGCCATGCAGTTCTATACGTTGTCTAGGCCTAATAATATAAACCACAATCTTTGGTATTTCCAGTCGTCGACCTTGATGTAAAAAAAAATGTTTTAGTAAACATTTTTAACGTATTTTTTCAAGTAAGAGGCATGGCCACAAAATAAGAAAACAACGAAATGCAGAATAAAGGATAGTCAAGTCATTCAGAGTCAGCCAAGGGATTCCTACAATTGCGTTGTGGTTTGTGGTCTGTGCCTTTGTAGAGACACGCAGTTGCACACTTCAATGTTTACAGATTGTATGGCTTTTTTACATGATATTCTAATATAGAGAGATTGCAGAAACACATGCTTGCTTTAGATAACTACAAAAACACACAATCTTCCACCCAATCAGCCACAAACATTAGAAGTGAATGTAATTGCTGGTTTCTCTGTCTTTCCCTGGCTTTTTTTTAGCTGTGCTGGTTCTCCCCCACCTCCTTACACTACCCTTAGTTCTAAGCCCACTAAACTCCAGCAAACTCTAACCGAGTACTTCACAAATCACTAAAACGAAGAAGGACTGGACAAGTTCCGCAAGAAAACTGTAAGGTACTTCAGAGAAAAGCATTGTAGCGTTAACATTAGGAATACAAAATTATTTTGAGTTTCGCAAGTGATACAAAGTAAAACAATCTATCTAAAAAAGTGTTTTCAAAGACGATGGGGCTTTTTGATCAATTTTGTTTTTTAGTCACAATTGCAATAATTGGTAAATGTGTTCCCGAACTATGGATTGTCTCTCTAAAATAAAAATAAACATGGCCTTATTGAGTGTAGAATGTAGCGCAGTTTTCATGTGAGACAACGATACATTTCACTGATTCCCAATGAGTAGCATGGTACCGCAAAACTTATAAAAGCCAACATACTTCTCTTAGGTATACTGGCTACAAACACATGCTAGGAGATTCATTAGTTGACTGACTGCATTAGCACTACAAATGGTATTAGTAAATCTCCTTGGCAAGTACTTCAATTTTGACTGACAAATGCAGAGGGTGTGTTTCTAGCATCCGGAGAGTGGTGTGGAGCTGCATCCGTGCAGGGGGCCTTCCGATGAAGCAATTGGTGTCTCTGCTGCTCCTCAATGATGAGGGCATATTTTTAGCTGGCAGCGAGCAGGAGTAACAGTTTGCATTGTGAGTGGAACTTCCTCACCTAAAATAGCTGCTGGTGTTATCGCGTTCACAGAGAGGCCTTCTAAGACGAGGGTATTTTCTTTATAAAACATAAAGGAGTGCTGAGGTCCAAGGAGGACATTGCACCAAGGCTGGGTCTGACATCTGTGCCTCAGTTGCCTCGGAAGATGTGCATCAAGTGTCATGGGGGAATCTGGGGGCAAACTGTGTGTAGATGGCAGAGTCGGATTGGGATCACAGTTAGGCCTGGAAACTCCCAAAAAAGTGGCCCAAATCCCCTGATCACCACTTTCATGGTTATATAGCATGAACTTGGTCCAAAGGCACAGGGGCAATGTACATGAACACCAGCTACATTACACAACATCAAATTAATTTTTATTTTAGGTATGGCTATTAAGTGATTTGCCTAGAATCACAGTATGTTTAGCTTACGCTGGGACCTGCACCTAGTTCCAATGTCTGCAACTCTGACTAAAGTGCAACATTCAAATTTATACAACTCCCCCCCACCAACAAGGCCTTAATGACACTGGGGCTGAGGTGACAACACCTGGCCCCTTGCATGGCCGCTTCTCTTACTCGCCCCCTCTCCAATTTACTGTAGTCTCAGGGCAAAGGCTTTGCAAGGGAGGTATAAAAAAAAACACACTGCTGCTGATCCAAGGGGGCTTAGGTGAGAATGGCCCATGGGCACAAAATCACCCATCCCTCCCGCACGAGGCCCCTGCTTACTGCCAGCCTCCCCACACCAACAACGCCTAAACGTTTTGTCCCGGAGAAGGATGACACTGCTTCTGCAGGCCAGCCCATGTGAGGCAGGGGCTGAGGTGAGTATGCCCCAAAGGCTAAAACAACTCCTGGCCCCAGCCTCAAGTTACAGTATGGCATGGGAGTGCCCATGATACTGGTGCCACATTAACATGCCTGGCAAGGACTGGGAAAGAACGTTTCTCGGACCAGTTTGCAGAGGCCCTAAAAAATGGCCCACTGGTGCCCCTGAGGCACCGGCCCATGGGCCAATGCCCAACTGCCTGTCTTCCCAATCTGACCCTGGTAGGAGGTTGCACCATGCTACAGATGCTGTAATCAAAGTTTACTTTAAGCAGCCTCGCAAAATGTGCATGAGAAAAGGATACGAAACAAGGGGAAAGCAAGCCAAAAATAGTCCACAAACACTGACTACCATAGTTATTCTCCATTCCAAAGTGCTAAACTTGTAATGGGGTGGTAATGCTTGTAGGAAAGTACCCTCTTTCTTTCTTGGCATGGTTACCCCTATTTTCTTC
Organism: Pleurodeles waltl; assembly: GCF_031143425.1. Classification (NCBI taxonomy): domain Eukaryota; kingdom Metazoa; phylum Chordata; class Amphibia; order Caudata; family Salamandridae; genus Pleurodeles; species Pleurodeles waltl. The sequence goes on from NC_090444.1 coordinate 1,189,772,585, forward strand.
CTGATGTCAGTGTGCTCGACTGCGTGGATCCTGCATCACGGGTGGTAGACTGAAGTGGTCCTGACAGTCCTTCTCTTCCAGCTGTCCCACTTTGTTGGAGGTAAGACCTTGCCTCCCCATGCAAGGCAGTACCCCTTTGTACTGTTTTTTTTGCAGTTGCCAAGGCTTGTTGGCATCCTTCCTCCAAGTCCTTCATGAATCTTGTAGCTCCATCCCCAAGCACACTATCCTGCAATGCACAGCTTCCTGAGTGGTTCTCCGGTGACGTGGGAACCTTTGTCATAGTGATGTATGGGTCTCTTTTGCACCTTTCTTCTCCCTGTGCTGTGGGACTCCTGTGTGTGCTGCCTGGTCTTCTGTGGGATCTCTGAGTTGCTGAGGGCCCCCTCTGGCTTCCCCTCCTGGCTAGAGCCCACCTGGTCCTTCCTCGTCCCGGGCAGTGCCATTTTGTGCTAACTGAGAGCTTTGCATGTGCGAAGGCTTGTATGCGGACTCCAATGACGCAAACCCAACTGCAATCCTCCATCTGGTGTGGGACGTCACTTGCACCCTTCTGGAACCCGACTTCACCTTCTTGGGTTCAGTGCTGACTTTTTTGTTCACCAGTGGTTCTCCTTTTGCACCTTCATCCAGGTTAGCAGGGGCTCCTGCTCTTCCTGGACTCTTCTGTGCTTCACGGACTTGGTCCCCTTCTTCCACAGGTCTTCTTGTCCAGGAATCCACTGCTGGTGTCTTGCAGTCTCTTCTGGGTTTTGCATAATTCTTCTCATTTCTGTGTGTGTTCTGGGAAAGTTACTGTGATTTATTCCTGCTTTCCTGGTCACTGGGGTGGGTTGTGGTACTTACCTTTGGGGGTTTCTAGTACTCCCAACTCCCCTCTACACACTACACTTGCCTAGGTGGGGGACCGACTTTCACATTTCACTTTCTTAGTAAATCGTTTGTGGTTCCTCTGGGCCCATTTCTAACTATTGCGATTTTCACTAATTGCACTGTTTTTTAAGTGTTTTTATGGCTATTTCTGCATACTAGTGTATATAATTTCTGTATTACTTACCTCCTAAGGAAGCATAGTCTCTATGGTATTTTTGGTATTTGTGTCACCCAAATAAAGGACCTTTATTTTTGTAACACTGAGTATTTTCTTTCATGTGTGTGAGTACTGTGTGACGACAGTGGTACTGCAGGATATTTGCATGTCTCCTAGATAAGCCTTGGCTACTCATCCACAGCTACCTCTAGTTTGCCTGGCTTCTAGACACTGCCTACTCTACATTAATAAGGAATAACTGGACCTTGTATAAGGTAGAAGTACCATAGGTACCCACCACACACCAGGACATCCTCCTACAATTCTGCAACGTGGAATGACTGTTCCCAGTAGTATAATAAACTCTGGATGCAATTTTACAGACAGGCAGGGCCTCATTACGACCCTGGCGAAAGGGATTACTGCGTCCCAAAAGTGATGGATATCCTGTCTGCCGTTTCACAAGTTCCATAGAATATAATGGAACTTGTGATAGGGCAGGCGGGATATCCGTCACGTTTGGGACGGAGTAATCCCCTCCGCCAAGGTCGTAATGAGGCACGCAGTCTCTTCACAGCTCAGTCTGTGACTCTAACACTGCAGAAGTGATTTGGGTCCCTTATTTATTGTTCTAGTCTAAATGATTCCATTATTAATTGCCCTGGACTGTCAATAGCAGTTGGACCAATGACAAGCAAGTCAGCATTTTTAATTTATTTTAGGTTAAGGATATGTATACATACATAGCGTGTAGCTAGGCACCGGGGACAGAACGGTTTAACAGTAACAAGTGGAGATGGGACCCAGTAGCCTGAGGGTGGCACCGAACCCTAATTATTGCTGCATGATACAGTTCAAACAGCAAGTAGGGGGACATTTCCCTCCATGATGCACTAGCTGCTCCACTGAAGTCAAGTATGAACAGTTAGAAAGCGTGGGAGCGTCAAATCAGTCCAGGAAGTAAAGTCTGAAGGAATGTGTTTTTAGGTCTTTCCTGAAAGCAAGAAGGTTGGAATGTATTCTTATGCTTTGTTGGAACATATGAATCTTGAAACAATGATGTAAGTGTCTATGTTTGCTAAAGTGACATGAGAATCATTTTATCGCATTGCTTCCGAAAGCGATATTCCATTAGGGAAGTTCTTAAGAAGATAATGGTAGAAATTCTCATGAGAATTTTAGAATACTAGTCACACAATAACAATTCTGTCCTCCACCCGTAATACGAGTATAATGTATACATGAAAAGCGTGGCTGATGTCCTGAAATGCATTTAAAATACCGAAAGCACATATTCTACTGTGAGCAACCTATCTTTTCTGTTTTCCCTAAATACAGTGTCCTTCCATTTTTTTGGCAAAAGCCTGCCTAAATTAAGTGTTTGTAGTCGAATCATGACTTAGCAGAAAATAGAACTGCTACTTTTCCAGAGAGCGTGTCTCTGCCCCTTTAAGATCTAGTGAGCAGATCGATGTTCTCGCAACTAAATACCTATGACCTAAGGTAATGCATCTTATGTCTTTCCATGACTTCAAAATAAATAAGTGGCTAAAGTAGTGTTTAGATTAAATGAATATATTCATGCATGTAATTATTTTTGCCACCCCCAGTGACAAGGACACATAATTGTTAGTAAAATTGACAGACATACAAGAAGAAAGGTTTTCATGCATTGCAGGGCAGAAAGTACCTTCTTGTGTTCTTTAAATAATAATAGCTGTAATTGGATACATGGGGGTGTAGAGTGGAATAAAATACACCAGAAACAATGCTTTTGACCTCAGAAAATGTATAGCACTGAGTAAGAACAGCACAAACGCATTATCTAGCAACAAATGCCGAAATAAAGGAATAGAACTGTACAGCTGACATAGATGTGTCACTGATAATGTTAATGGTAATGTCTTATTTCATGTCTTCAGGGAAATTATGATTGGCATTAGTGATCTGATTAAACTGTGTGCGGATTCATGAGCATTACATTTGGTGCTTAAGTTGTGGTTTGAATGGATAGTGAATGAGTTAGGGATTACATAGGTAACAATAACTGGGGAATTTCAGAGGTGTTTTAGTTTTAAATTCTAATATTATGTGTAGTTCAAATGTGTTACTAAGCCTGGATAAGTTTTCTTATTAAATATTTGCCAGTGATTATAAAGTTGGTATTTCACAGAAAAGACACCTAACTGAATTGTTTCCTGTAATTCATAGTGCTGAATTAATTTTCAAGAAATGTAGCTTCTCTAAACTAATACGTACAACATTTCTGTCTTTATTTCAGTTCCTGTAAAAAAAAAAAACTTTGACAATGGCAGTGCTGCTCTTAGATTGTTAATCAGCACCCCAGACAAGCTCACATTTGCAGTCCCATCCTTGATTCAAAGGTCTCATTTGAGGTCTCATTGCTGATGTCATCAATGACGTCATTGAACATGTCATAAGTGATGTGATATGTGAGGTCATAAGCAGGGCATGGCAGGGGTGCACATTATAGTTAACTCAGTAAACTGTATCTCATTAATTTCATTGTTTGTATTTAAAATGTGTAGTTGTCACTGACTTTTGCACCTAAGTATAATGTCGCTTTAATCTTTGCTTTTAAGTGATTGTAGCTGGCTAGCTAACTAGATAGATAGATAGATAGATAGATAGATAGATAGATAGATAGATAGATAGATAGATAGATAGATAGATAGATAGATATGGTTTATGCCTTTGTATTTTGCCCTTTTACTTGTTTACAAAAAATATTTAACCAACATCAGAATGCAAGAGATTAAAATTATGCAGTGAGGTAAAATCACATTGAAGAGGCCTTGCGATCTTTAGGAGAATCAATCTATCTATCTATCTATCTATCTATCTATCTATCTATCTATCTATCTATCTATCTATCTATCTATCTATCTGTAAACACACACCCAAACATATTTACACATCACACAGATAGATAGATAGATAGATAGATAGATAGATAGATAGATAGATAGATAGATAGATAGATAGATATGCAAAAAGAAGTTGTCCTCAGATGAAAGCACACTCCCAATAGGTTATTATTTATTGTGGAGTGCAGTAAAGCCAGCAACATACAGAGAATTCTTTAGCATTTTCATTTTTCCAGGCCTAACACGTTTCAGACATCTCAGTCCTTGTTCACAGGCCAGATGCATGGGTTCAGACGATTAATTGCAGGAGGCTGATCACTCAGTTAAATAACAGTTTACCTCAGTGGGCCTCTGAAGTGAGTTGTAAAGTGCATCTTGGCAAAAGAAGCCCTGCACCTTTTGATTTCATCCCCAGTGGGTTGCTGAAGCCAAACAAAATGTTAAAACACAGTTATTCACCCTTCAGTGGGCAAATCCAAAGTAAAATTACCAAGTTTCCTGAAAGTGTTCCAACTTGTTGCTCCAAATGTGACAAACCATAAAGTCACACAGACCTGCTCCTTCATGCAGTGGTGCTGCCTTCATGGCTGGACAGTCCATTACATTTGTGCAAAAAGAAGTTGTCCTCAGATGAAAGTGCACTCTCAACAGATTACTATTTATTGTGGAATGAGGCAAAGCCAGAAACATACAGAGAATTCTTTAGCATTTTCACTTTTCAGGCCTAACGCATTTCAGACATCTCTGTTCTAGTTCACAGGCCAAATGCATGGGTTAACCAAATTAATTGCAGGCACCTGATCAATCAGTTAAATACCAGTTCTACCTCAGTGGGCCTATAAAGTGAGTTGCAAAGTGCATCTTGGTAAAAATAGTCCTGCACATTTTTATTTCATCCCCAGTGGGTTGCTGAAGCCAAACAAAATCTCAATACACAGTTAATCAACCTTCAGCGGGTGACTCCAAAGTAAAATTACTGGGTCTGCTGAAAGTGTCCAACTTGTTTCTCCAAATGTGACAAACCATAAGTGTATATACACACACATATGTAGAGAGATAGATAGATAGATAGATAGATAGATAGATAGATAGATAGATAGATAGATAGATAGATAGATTATTTTTTGGGCCAAACCACAGTTCTGCTGATGAATCACTGGGCTAAGTGCGACTCCCAGTGTAAATCCACAATGGATCCGCAGATCCAGATCAGGCTTAAAAAAATAATACACCAACTTACACATGAAACCCCCACTGCACATGGCCAACGACTGTGCCCACCGTGGGTTTGGGTACATGCAGAAGGGTTGGCCCTGCAGCCGTGCACAGCAGTGGTTGTATTAATGTATGGTAATTATATATATATATATATATCTATATATAATTTATAATCACCTGTTATAGTTAGCGTTGTCTCAAGTAACTATAACTAATACCACCACCATGCACATTTTTCGGGAATATTTTTACTTCAAATATTACATTGAAATTATCAATGATGTTATAAAAAATGTTATGAGTACTGTAATTTGTGAGGTAATTAGCAGTGCAGGGCAAAGGTGTGAGTTATAGTTACCTTAGGGCGCGAGTTATAGTTACATGAGACAGCTGATGGATTTCTATGGTTTTGTACCTTTGAAATGTGAGCTTACCTATAACGTCCCTGTAACCTTTGTTTTTTCAAGTGAATTTCAATGTTTGTTTTAATTCTATTTTGTAACTAAAACTTCCCTGTAACCTTTGTTTTTTCAATAACTTTCAATGGTTTTTTTACGTACAGTAATTTTAATTACTATATGTTAATTAAACCACCTCCACATGTGACTTTGGCCATGTGTGGTGGGGTTTGGCTACAGGGCCTGGGCTGCAGCTTGTCCCTGTGACCAACACCCTAATATCACCCAACCCTGCGTCATGTACGGTGACGCAGGGTTGGTCCTCAGCAGCAGTTGGTTAGAAAGAACCCACTCAGCACAGTCACTACATGAGATATTGTGCTTGAAAAAGGCAAGCATGCAAAAAGCTCTATCAAGCATTTCAGATAACTTTTCAAGGTGGAAATGCAGAGAAAACACACTTGATTTGCCTTGACCATACACACACAGTCAGGCTGATTAGTACTTTACAGAAGTGATGCTTCACACGAGCACCTGCTTTGTTATACAGGTCATTTTAACGAAATTAGAACTTAGTAGCCGCTTAAGTTTAATTTCTGTAAAATGACCATTGTACCAGGTCAATCCTGCCATGTGTATTTATCCATGAAGCGGGCATTGTATTGTGCAAAATGTCTACCCAACTGCAAACATTTCTACTGGCTAATCAGTGAGTGCCACCTCAATGGGTAAATGCATAGTGCATCTCCTACTCTTCAGCTTAGTGAAGGGGGGCAAGTAATTGCCTGTGGGGGTGGTGGGGAAGCCTCAAGGCCATAGAGGTCCCGGTCGGCTCCCAACTCCTCCGGGAGCTGCCATTGCTCCCACAAGCAGGGAACTGCTTTAAATAGCAGCTTCTTGCTTGCAGGAGCAGGAGCAATGTTTTCACCTGTTTCCTTGCATGCATATTTGCATACAGGGAAACAGATAAAAACTGCACTTCATGCAAGCGGGAGATGTTTGACAGCTCCCTCTTGCATTGAGCAGTGTTATGTTTGTTTCTGCTTTGTGGGAGCTGCCAGCTCCCACCAAACAAAAGCAAATAGCTACCTCCCAATGGTGGTAGAAGGAGCCGGCCCTGGGTAGTGGCTTTCCCAAGGGCTGTCCATGGCTCAAGGAGGGGTGCCACACAGTTCTCGTCCATTGTTAGAATTTAGCCCTAGGGAGGTGGCGGCCCCCGGTGCACGGGGACCACATGGCTGAAGCTGAGTCTCAAAATGGCTTCCAACATATTCTGGTTGAAGTGTTGGCAGCCAACCAGATCTCTGCTCAAGATCATTGGTATTTGCGAAGTTGTCTCGACCCTAGATATACAAATTTGGATTTCCTTTAATTTCTACTAAACTACAGAATGGATTTACACCAAATGAAAAAAGAATCATCTGCATATCAAAAGCAACCTTTCTCTCAAATTCGGTATGATTCCATCCAGGGGTTCGGGCTGCAGGTGTGTCTAGAAAGTCCATGGGACTTAACATAGGAAATGCATTTTTCCCCCTCCCCCCTTTTTCACGACCTTCGCTTGACAGATCACACCAAAACTTTCCATACACAACAAAATTCTAGAACGCACCTTGTTTTGGGAACTTTCGTGAAGTTTCGTAAAGTAAACAAAAAAAATTCTATGGAAACTACGTCCTAACTATAACTACCTACTAACGACTATAACTACCTATTAATGACTGCCTGTAGGTGATATATATTTAGAATTTGTGATTTATGAATATTAGTTCTAATTGTTCATTTTTTGCACATTTTTTTCATCACTTTTTAAATTAGTTGTATGGTTGGACACTGAGCACTTTAATCATGAGCGATTTAACTTTTCTATTGATATTAGAATTGCCTCCCTGTGGATAAATCAGTATATGGATTGATGTATTCCTTCGTATATTTTTATGAAGTTTTACATGAGGTATTTAATTCTGGCTTTTTAATGAACCACCATTAATGATGGGTTGAGAATTAATTTATTAAAATGATGCATGAGATCTTATAGTATATATTTAAAAAAAATGTATATCATTAAAAAAAAAATTATATCATCAAAAAAACAATTTATACCACCAAAAAAAACATTTTTTACATCATCATTCTTTATATTAATAATTTTAGATCTCAATCATGGGGATGATTTAGACTATATATGGATTATATGTTTTTGCATATTCCATGTATTTTATACGTCTCATCCTGATTTGAATTTGATTTGATTAGAATTGCTATAGATATTCATACTGGAAATGTTTCCATTTCATGATCATCAGATTTTTATACTCATGTATCAATTTAATTTATTTTATCTGAATATTTATGGATATTTATATTTATTTATATCTATACTATATGCAAGATGGATTATTATTTTGCTTTCTGGTACAAAATTTATTGGAATTGGTGTGGAAAGATATGTTGAGAATGATCTCCATTATTAGTATATCCATGTATCCTATTGTTTTTTGTTTGGATATCCATACATTTTTTGACTGTGAGAATTAGATATTAGAGAGCCTTCCCATCATAGAAGTCAATATACTTGATATCCTTTTTCCATTATGATGATTCATGCCACCACATGAGGAAGCTTTATTGATATTTACTATATCATTTGTTGCATTATAGTAATAATCAATCATGTTTTAAAATGGCCGCTGCTGTTGTAAATGTGCAGTGGGGCACTGAAATTAAAGAAGGACTATATTTGTTAAAGAGATGTGTGCAATAATGTCTGCCAATGTCTAGTTGAAGGCGTTTGCTGAAACGCGTAGACATTTGGCCAGGACAGCGTGAATTTGTTTTGAATTTACTACTGCTATGGATTTTTTTTACAACAAATTGCTGACGGTGGATTCATATTTGAGAGATTTTTTTGGATTCTTTTCTCCCAACCGAACACGATCCCCGGGACATTGTGCAGCCTTCCGGTGATTTCTTTCTCACTGGGTTTGATTTACATATATATATATATATATATACATATATATATATATATATACATACATATATTTATATATAAATGCATGTATATATATATATATATATATATATATATACATGCATGGCTTTCTCGTCAAAAATGTTACTTCAAACATTACATTGATATCATCAATGATGTTATCAAAGATGTCATGAGTGCACAATTTGTGGCGTAATTAGCAGCGCATGGCGAGGGCGAGAGTTATAGTTACCTTAAGCACAAGTTACAGTTACTTAGGATAACTCTGACTATAACAGGTGAATTTCTATGGTTTGTAACGTTTGATATGTGAGCCGAACTATAATGTCCCTGTAACCTTTGGTTTTTAAGTGAATTTCAATGCTTTTTGATTCTATTTTCTAACTATAAAGTCCCTGTAACCTTTGCATTTTTCAGTGAATTTCTATATTGTGTAATACCCAATGATTTGGTGTCAGGGAATCGGGGGGTCCAGCAGGGCCTTCACCTGCAACTGGAAAGTAGCGATTGTTGCTTGTTCCTGGCCCCGGTGCATCATCAACAGCAGCAAGCAGTGGTCAGAGACAATGCACACTAAAAGGTCAGTGGACATTGTTCACCCACATATAGCATCACTACAAAGGAAGAGATCCATTTGTGTATGTATGTTATACACCAGGGAGTAAAACAAGTACTTCCTGGCATTTGGGTGTTGTAGCCACCACATGTCATGCAATCACATGTCCTCCATAAACCCCTGAAAGTGCAACAACACCTGACGACACATCACCCCCTCCGCAGGAGGAACCATTCTATCAAATGTCACATTCGGAACACAATTATAATCCCTCACCCAAACACATGGCACCAGAGGTAGAAGCAGCAAAGCCAGGGTTAATGCATTCAGGAAGGAAATTAGTGTACTGTACATTGAGGGCATAGAGCGCCACTAGGGCAAAGGAGTCTCTGTAAAGCAGTCCCTCCAGTACCATGTTGTGGCCCTCTTGGTCTATTCTCTGGGCGTGCACCACAAAAGTGACCCTAGGGGCAATCCAGACCAGCATCCCACGTGAGAGAGCTGAGTAAGTACTGCCATAAGCATTCCTTCCCCAGCACGCCTGTACTTTTCTCAATTCCTCCGTCACCATGTGTTTCTCTTGTAGAATGCGGTGACTTGTAAGGTAAGCGTGCACATCCTGCCTTTTACTCAGTGTAGCCATGGCCCTCACATTTCAAGTCACAAGACAATGAGAGGGGGCCAATACCTAAGCATCCTCACCTATTTAGGCAAAGTATGAGAGTCCAAATGAGCTCCCGCGCCCCTCCCCGGCCAACTAACCCATGGCTCCCTTATGTGTCCTGTCAAATAGAACATGCTGCACTCGGTATCTGATGAACTCCATCATGTTAGCAATCCCTCAAGTACAACCCCCAACTCAAGGCTGGACTCCTACAGCATAAACTGCCTTCAACAAAGAAAGTGTAATCCTACAGGCACATATAACAAGAGGAAACATGGAGACGGTTCTTCACATTACTCCTCAGTCTTTCCTTTCCACAAAAAATGCGGCCCCAATGTCCTGGACACCGGCCTCCATCATTATAGTTCAACTCCCTAGCCTCAGACACTGTTGTTCTTGGACTGGGTAGTCAGGGCCATCCTTAACATTCCATCCTCTGCTGACACTCTAGAGTCATTAGAACCAGATTCCAATCCTCACTCAGACACCAAGGCAGCAAAGGAGTTCTGACTTTGCAGCAGGACATCTGCCACCACCTCTGCTGTGTCATGGGCTGCCTGCTCACTAGTGGGGTGATGTCTAGGGCAAGGGCTGCACCATCTTCTCTGCACCTCCCAGCGACCTCTAAGCATGGCATCCCCAGGTAATTCTAGTGCCCCTCCCTCCAAGATCTAAGTCCTCACCACCTCAGGTGTCTTAAAGAAGTGGGTCGCACTGCCTGCCACCACCCACAGTTGGTGGGGAAGAGCAGAACATATTTAAGGCCCATTAGTTGCTGCTTGACCCCCATGTATGAGCTGCGGAGGTGCTGCACCTCAGCATTGTAGTCCAGGTATGTGGTGACTAGCAATCCCTCATAATGCCATTGACCCTTAAAAAGAAAGGGTTGAAGTATCAAAACTCTGTCCCTATAACTCAGTAGATGATCAATCACCAGTTACGGAGCCACACCTGGTGAGGGGAAAGGCTGTCCCAGGATCTGGTGGGGCTTCTCTATGGAGAAGAATTTGGTAACCCTCCTGGCCAACACTTTAGCCATCAACGTGTTCAAGAAATAATTCCACATTGGGCCACTCAGACCTCTCCAGCAGCGCCAAAAAGCGGACATTATTACATCAGGTTCCACCCTCTGCCTCCTCCACATGCAGCTGCTGGTGTTCCCATCAGCCTGGTGTAGCTGCACTTGCGATTGCACTTCTAGGAGGGAGGGGTATTTGGTAGTGAGGGCAGACTCTGTATAATCCACCCAGGAGGATAATTTCCAAGGGTCCATCAGCAGCAGGGACACTTCCATTGAGACTGAGTCTATTTTTACCTCCAAGGTGGACTTAGGGTCTGATTTAGAACTCAGCGAGCAAGTTCCTCCATCACAACGGTGACGAATATCCCATTTGCCGAAATCTAAATCCCATTAAGTCCTAATGGATTTTGATTTCGGCGGATGGGATATTTGTCACAGTTGTGCTAGACTAACCCACCTGCCGAGTTCTAAACCAGACCCTTAGGCCTATATTTATACTTTTTTGCGCTGCATTTGCTTTTTGTTTTCACGCAAACGCAGCACAAACTTAACTCCATATTTATATTTTGACGTTAGACATGTTTAAATATTGGAGTTTGCACCATTTGTTAGATGTGTGAATCTGCCTTGCGTCAATGAGATGCAAGGTAGGTGTTCCCATCTGAAAAACAGTGCTATCACCATAGTCCCATATTTTTCCCCTATGCTAAAATGATGCACAGGTGGGAGAAGAGCCAAATAGGTGTGCAAAGCCTGCTTTGCACCATTGTTTAACGCCTGGGTCAGACCAGGCAGTGGGGACCTGGGGAGCCATTTCCATGGTCAGACACCATGGAATGGGTCCACAGGTGCCCTCCCCAAACGCCAGGAACACCCCCACCAGAGGGACACAGGAGGATGGGGACCCCATCCCAGGTTAGTAGGGTAAGTAGAGGTGAGATTTTTAAAAATATATTTAAAGTGCAATTGGGGGCCCTGAAATAGGGCCCCCTACATGGCACTGGGTGCAATGGCCATGCCCAGGGGACCTTTGTCCCCGGTGTTGGCCATTGGGGTGGTGGGCATGACTCCTGACTTTTCTAAGATAGGAGTCATGTGTTATTGGATGGTTTTGTGTCAGAAAATGACTTGAGGCTGGTTAAAGGCATTTTTTTTTGCCTCTAACAAACCTAGCGTCATTTTTGGTGCAAAACCCCCTTGTCTCATACCCCCACCCGGCTAAAGTCATTTTTTTTTAATGCTAGCCGATCCTTACGTTTTGACTCAAAACTGCGTTCGCGCAGTTTTGCGTCAAAAAGTATAAATATGGGCCTAAGTGTCCTGGATAGCCTGTAGGATTTTAAAGAACTGCTCTGAATTCTGTCCCAGTGTGGCCTCCAGGTGGGATATGATCCTTGTTCCTTGAGTGATCATGGCAGGGGCCCCGGGTCCATCTTCTGAGGCTCAGAGCAGCGGCTTGCCACCCTTGGGTTACACCATCTTGGAACAGACACAAGAAAAGGAAAAAGGGTGCGTTGTCTCCTGTCTTCCTCCATTAGGTCTGTCATCTCACTCGCCACCTTTCAATGGGGGAAGGTTTTTTTCGCATACAGCCCAGTCCAGAGTGGGCCATAGACTTCCCCTTGGGAGGCACATTTCTGGTGTTTGCAAGTACGTGAGGCGGCACCAGTTCCAGTAATCTGTAGGGCAGTCATGGTCCAGTGTCCCAGAGGCTCTTCACCATTAGGTAGCTCAACTGAATGCCACAACCAGGGAGGGTCCAGGCACTATAACTCCAATCCAACTAGAGGAGGGGGAGATAGAAGGTCAATCTACACCCCGGGCAGTGACAGGCCCACCTCAGGGTCCAGCAATCATTTAATGTTGGGCTCACCTCCAGCACAGTCCTATCCCTGCACTCTAGAACTATAGGCCCTGAGCCCATATCTCCTGGCTGCCAGGCACCAGCAAGAATAAGGGTGTCTGTCTCACCCACGCAGTGCCCGCTGCCATGTGGCCTCCAGAAGTACAGGCAGCTGGTCTCCTGAGAGGTGCCTGTGCGAGCTGCCCTCCAAATTGAGTCACAAGTGTGGAGCCCACCCAGAGTTTCTGTCTATGGCAGGCCCCAATCTCTGGGTGGGGCCTATGAGCACCCCTCTGTGCTGCTCCTGCTCCCCCGTAGCTGCATAACATAGCCACATGCTCTTTGCCCTGCGGGGCTCACTGTTCCCCAATGAAGGTGGGCACTGCCCTTACTGCTGCTGCTCTCGGGGTTCCACTGACGGGGCATCCTGTGTCCTCACACCCACTAGGAGAAAGCCATAGCCACCACATTGCATGCTGTGCTGCGTGGATGATCCCCACAGTGCTGCGCAGTTCCATCTCCTGCACATTTCTGGGCTGTGGTCACCCATCCAACTACAGGGGAACGTCGCAAGTCAGTGTGCGAGGTCCTAGGGCACCAGTGCCAAGAAGTAGCAGGATGCAAGGGGCCCGGTGTGGAGCTCAGCAAGACACATCCATACTGGCCACCATCTTGGCCGCACCACCCTCACACCTAACTATAACGTTATTTTAGCCTTTGTTTTTTTCAGGTGATAATATATATATATATTTTCACTGAAAAAGCAAAGATAACAGGGATGTTATAGTTAGGAAATAGAATTAAGAAAACCACAGAACTTCACTGAAAAAAAAAACATAGGTTACACGGACGTTATAGTTAGGCTGACATTTGAAATGTACAAAACCATAGAAATGTATCCGTTACAATTAGGGTTATCTCAAGTAACTATAACCAATGCCCTAAGGTAACTATAACTCCTATAAAAATCCTATTGCTCCATTTACTAGACAGGAGTCTTTAAAATGCAGCCTGGCCACACAGGACCAGACCACCAGTAACTGAGCAACGAGCAAGGGTTGCCCCACCTGCACATCAGATATCCACTACTCACCAGCGCCTGTTGGAGCCATTGCTCGATCCCTGCATGTTGAGAGTTACGAACTTAGACAGCAGCCCTGAACCATGCCTTGGGTTGGGGTCCCCCTTGTCCTGTCAAGTGGTACCACTCCCCAAACTGTCAAAGTGACGTATCTGCTTCCAGTGCACACATGGAAGCTTGAGCAGCTGGGGGCAGCATCTCCTTAATAATATGCTTAAATTGGTCATCACATCTGGTCTGAGGTCATAGTGGGAGGCTGAAGCAGGGAGGAGCTGGATCAATTCAATGAGCATCAGAAGGGGAGGCCTCTTTCGCACTGTGGGGTCATGGCAGCGCACCTGTTCCCCGATCAGAGATCAAAGCCTATGAAGGGGCAGTATGGCAACCAGCAACCATATGCAGGCAGAGGATCTTCCTAGCCCCAGCCTTAGAAGTGGGTGCCCAAGGCAGTGCACATGGAGAGACGTGGGGCACCACAGACAGCCATGCACAGCACATAGCCAGGCAAACTGGGTTTTTCAGGCTGGGATGGACCGAACAAACACTCACCCATCCTGCCAAGACAGGGAAGGCCTTGCACACCGGAGGCGTACCTCTTCAGTTTTGAACAATCAAGGGTCTAAGCTTGAGAGGATGAAGGAAGCAGACCTCCCTGTGAAAGTGCCATGAGAGAGCCCCAAGGTGATTGATCCACGAATAGGCATAGTCTTGGGAGGAACCCACGGTTGCAGTGTGTGTTTGAAGTGGGGGCGATCAGTGTGTCCTGTAATTCACACTAATTCTGGCAGCTAGGCGCATTCTTTAACTACACACAAGCTGAGTGATCTACCGCCAGGAGTTACCAGCAACTTTAACAATGCTCACCCACCTGCTGGTACAGGAGAGGCAGGAGGAAGTCAGCACTAGCCATCCGGCACCCCTGCAGTGAAACAGCCCAGCACCCCATCATACTTCACCTATGGAACTTTTAGTCCACAATTTAAAATAGTTTTTCAATGTGCTAATCTAGGAGCTCCACACCACAGCAGGCAAGCGAGAGGCTTCCACCGCAGCAGAGGCAGTAAGTTACACTGCCGGCCATCCTGGGAAGGGGCACAAGTGATTTGAAACCCCAGCCTGGCTACACTGTACTAGGCCACCAGGTACCTGGCAGCAAGGGAGGGATGCCTTACCTGCAGATCAGCCTTCTGACAACCACTGGGGACAGTGGGAACCAGGGTTTGGCCCCTGCATGTTAAAAGTCCCCAGCTTAGGTGGCAGGCCCAAGCCACACCAGAAAACTCGGGCCCCCTTTGCCCTCGTGGGAGGCACTGAGGGGAGAAGAAACACCTTCCCCTAGATCCTCAAAGCAACTCACCCACTTTTCTTACACAGGTAGAAAATTGAGTGGCCGGGGGTAGCATCTCCTCCCACTCCTCAAAACAGTTCATCCTGGTTTTGAGGGGAAAAGTATCTTTACAGAGAGGAGCCGGGGTTCCTTTGTGGCCCCAGCTTCTTTCCACCCAGGCTGCCCTGCCTCCCAAGAGAGGCCACTCCTCAGTTGCTTTAAACCCAGGCAGCCAGGATCGGGCCAACGCCATCAAAAGCACGGCGGATACAGTACACAGAAGGGAAACGACTCACCTCTCAACACTCAAGGAAGAACCAGGGCGCCATGGAGCCTGAGCTGCAGGTCTTCCCCATGCTGGTGTATCTGCTCATACACCAGGGGCACCAACACCGGCAACGACGAGCACAGTGAGTACTGCACCTAGCACACAGGGGAGGGGGGGAGGAAAAAGAGAGTGACACACACGCAACACACAACACCCCCACCCTCACCCCCAACACCATACACACAAACTTAGGCAGCAGCCCTGAATCCCCAACACCATACACACAAACACATGCAACAACATTACATTTACACACTGTAACCCTCAGGAATAACGCAAGGACAAAAGGAATGGAGTCAAATGAGTGTAATATTAGAAATAGTTAGAAATACATTCAGAAATCAAAAACAGCATTTACAATATATACAAAATATACAAAAGGCGGGACAATGCCCACTCAAAATGTCAAAACACATAGGCCAAGCCCACAATTGACTCCTGCCTCAATACGGAGAAAACACTGCAGAGGCATCAGGTCAGAAACACACAGGCACCTCAGGGGGACAGGGAAGGGGGGCACCTCAGCCGGATGATGGTACAACACCACTGCTCCTGGAGGGGGCTCCATGCCCACTGCTTGGTCTTGGGGAGTGCAAGGCCACTGTCTCTCAAGTGGGTGGTTTGCCTATTGCTTGGTCCTGGGGAGTGAAAAGCCACAGTCTCTCAAGTGAGTGGTTTGCCCACTGCTTGGTCCTGATGAGTGCAAGGCCACAGTCCCTCAAGTGGGTGGTTTGCCCACTGCTTGGTCCTGGGGAGTGCAAGGCCACAGTCTCTCAAGTGGATGCCTTTTCCACTGGTTCTAGAGGGGGCTTTGTGCCCAGTGTGCTTCATCCTGCCAGGGATAGGGTGAGTGCATGCCTTCTTCCACTGGTTCTGGAGGGGGCTTTGTGTCCAGTGATGCAGCACATAGGGAGTGCAAGGTCACAGTCACTCACCTGGGTGTCAGACCCACACGATTTTCTGTGAGCAGGATGCATGACACACCATGAAAGCAGGACTACAGTCCATCCGTCGGCAAGGACAGCTGTACAGTGGTTGCAGTGCTGGTGCAGGTGTCGGTGCTGCCAATGGTAGGGGGAGGCACCAGCCCTTCCCCTGCAGCCTCGGACGGCTGCCCACTGGGGCTGCTGCTGCTGGCAGTGGTGCTGCTTGCAGTGGTGCAGGTGGCAGCGCTTGCGGCGGTGCAGGTGGCGGTGCTGGCCGCGGTGCAGGTGTCCTTGCTGCCAATGGTGGGGAGAGGCTCCAGCCCTTCCCCTGCAGCCTCAGACGGCTGCCTACTGGGGCCGCTGCTGCTGGCAGTGGTGCTGCTTGCGGCGGCGCAGGTGGCAGTGCTTGCGGCGGTGCAGGTGTTGGTGCTGCCAGTGGTGGGGGGAGGCTCCAGCCCTTCCCCTGCAGCTTTGAACGGCTGCCCACTGGAGCTGCTGCTGCTGGCAGTGGTGCTGCTTGCAGTGGTGCAGGTGGCAGCGCTTGCCACAGGGGCAGGTGGCGGTGCTGGCCGCGGTGCAGTTGTTGTTGCTGCCAATGGTGGGGGGATGCTCCAGCCCTTCCCCAGCAGCTTTGGATGGCTGCCCACTGCCAGTGGTGGGGGGAGGCTCCAGCCCTTCCCCTGCAGCCTCGGATGGCTGCCCACTGGGGCTGCTGCTTCTGGCAGTGGTGCTTCTTGCGGCGGTGCAGGTGGCGGTGCTGGCCGCGGTGCAGGTGTTGGTGCTGCTAGTGGTGGGGGGAAACTCCAGCCCTTCCCCTGCAGCCTCGGACAGCTGAAGTGCCCTGGCTGGCATTCTGTGCCCCTTTCTGCCCTTGGCAGATGGTGGTGCCTCCTTGCTTCTGCCAGCAGGAGTCTTTGCCTTGGCCTTGCTGGCTGGTTGTGCCTCCTTCTCCTTGCTGGATGCTGTCCCCTTTTTGCCCTTGCCAGGTGGCGGAACCTTCTTGGCCT
This sequence comes from Pleurodeles waltl, assembly GCF_031143425.1. Taxonomy (NCBI): domain Eukaryota; kingdom Metazoa; phylum Chordata; class Amphibia; order Caudata; family Salamandridae; genus Pleurodeles; species Pleurodeles waltl. Next base: position 1,189,789,867 of record NC_090444.1, read on the forward strand.
TGGCAGGTGTTGGTGGCACACTGGCTGGGCTGATGGGTGACTCCTGAGAGCCTCTCCGAGCTGCAGAAACCACAGCGGACGTGGCCTTGGTGGCTGAGGTGCTGGGCTGGGTTCTGGCCACCCTAGCCCGAGGTGAAGGACAGGGGGGAGGGGTAGGGAAGAGGTCAATGTTGGCTAGGAAAAGCTTCTTAGGGACATTGGGGCGGGAAGAGGGTGAAGGTCTGGGAGTGGATGAAGAGGAAGTGGTTGTAGGAGGTGTCAGTCTGCTGTGTTTGGGTGCAGATGCATGAGCTGGATGCTGTTGTGAGGTGGATGGCTGTTGGGTGGGTGGGTGTGTGCTTGTGTTTGTGTACTTTGGGAGGAGGGGTCACATACACAGTGAGAGAGGACACAGGGGACATGTGCATGGATGTGGGGGTGGTGACTGCCAGTGAGGGGCGTGTAGTGATAGGCGTGCTGGTGATGGAGGTAGTGGATGAGGATATAGTGCATGCATGTGTGAGTGGATACGCTACTGGGAGGGAGGTGGACGATGAGGAGGAGGGGGACACAGTGGAGGCAGTGGATGTTGGTGTGTCTGCATGGGGATAGTGCTTGTGTGAGTGCCTGTGAGACGAAGTGTGGTGCTTGTGTTTGCTTGAGCCACTTCTGTGTGTTGATTTGGGTGAATGCTGGTCTGAAGGTGTGCTTGGGATAGGTTGGGGCTGAGGGGATTGGGACTGGGTAGAGGAAGTTGGAGGTGGGAGGCTGGATACAGGGACAATGGCTGTGTCAGGAATAAGGCCATGCACGGTCCAGGTCCAGCCCGAAACTCCGCTGCGCGGCTCTGCGGCGCTTTATGTGCAGCACTTGTCATCCCCTCTTGTTCCAAAGGTGGCCATCAGTGTCGTCTACCCTGTGGCAAAGCTCATAGAGCTGCAAGTTCAGGACATTGGTGGACAAGATGCACTTATCAGTGCTATTCCATGAAGGGACTACAATTCCCATGTTTTTAGAGGCAGCAGCCATCTTGGGGTGTGGTAGGCCTATAAAGCTCAGCCACACCCAAGCACATTGCTCACTATTTTTAAGACTTCGATGCAGTCAGACCTCGTTTGGGGTTCTCTGAAGAAGAGCAGAGTTTGTGCATGGCAGAGTGACATCCAATCTAAGTATCCTTGTTTCCATGGTGAATTAAAAAACGAGTAGGTCATACTCATAGCGGTAAGGCCTTGATGAATCCAACTTTGGAGGAAGTCATTACTTCCAGAAGTAAAGCGCCCCCTAGCAAAACGAGCAAAGCATTTTCAGTTTCCAGAGCACAGCGGCCTCAGAGTGACGATCAAAGGCGTTTCAGAGCACAGGTGTAAAGCGCTCTTTGCACGACAATTCAAGTGCTTCAGTTCACAGATGTAAAGCGCTCTAGGCACTGCAATTCAAGCGCTTCAGTCCAAAGAGGTAAAGCGCTCTTGGCACAACAATTCAAGCGCTTCAGTCCACAGGTGTAAAGCGCTCTTGGCATGGCAATTCAAGCGCTTCAGTCCACAGGTGTAAAGCGCTCTTGGCATGGCAATTCAAGCACTTCAGTCCACAGATATAAAGCACTCTTGGCACAGCAATTCAAGCGCTTCAGTCCACAGATGTAAAGCGTTCTTGGCACAGCAAATCAAGCGCTTCAGTCCACAGGTGTAAAGCGCTCTTGGCACGGCAATTCAAGCGATTCAGTCCACAGGTGTAAAGCACTCTTGGCACGGCAATTCTAGTGCTTCAGTCCACAGGCGTAAAGCGATCTGGGCTTGGCAATTCAAGCGCTTCAATCCACAGGAGTAAAAGGCTCTTGGCACATCAATCAAAGTGATTCAGGCCACATGAGTAAAGTGCCCCCTTAGCATAACGAGCTTACCGCTTCAGGCAAGACAAGTAAAAAGAGCTTCCTGGTATTATAAGTAAAGCACTTCAAGTTCAATGAGTAAAAACTTTTCAGCCTTTATAGTTGCGAATGTGAAAGTATTTAATTCTTTGAGATTTTCTAGGTCATGATCAAAGGTTTATGTTATGAATGCATAGATGTTACAGGATTGATATTCTGAGTATGATCATAGTCCAAAGCTCTTGCCATCTCTTGGTTCTGAGGTCGTAGTTTATTCTTGTTCTGTGATGATCATAGTCCAAAGCTCTTGTCATCTCTTGGTTCTGAGGTTGTAGTTTATTCTTCTTCCATGATTCAAAGAAGGGGCTTTGCCCTCATTTCAAAAGGGGTCTCCATCTGATATCGGAGATGCATTTAGTCAAGAGTCTATTGATGAGTTATATTTCTATGAGAGAGTAAGTGCATATTTGGTCTAACCTTTTCTTTTCAGATCTCTCTCCCTGCTGTTCCCTAACCTAATTCCCGTCCCCCTGACTGGCTTCACCATAACTCTGTGCTATATTAGCTTTCCGAGTTGGTGACGCCACAAGGTGGGCCTTTTGTTCAGCAACGTTCAGATCCAGAGGAAAGGACACTGTGACAGGCTGCCATCAGTGTGGAGGCCAGAGCCTGAAATGCTCTCTGTTGGGCCACCATGCCAGATTGAATGCCCTCCAGGTATGCATTTGTTTGTTGCAAATGCCTTTCAACACTCTGGATGGCATTCAGTATGGTTGACTGCCCAACAGTGAGGGATCTCAGGAGGTCAATAGCCTCCTCACTGAGGGCAGCAGGGCTGACTGGGGCAGGGCCTGAGGTGCCTGGGGTGAAGGAGATGCCCAACCTCCTGGGTAAGCGGGCATGGGAAACACGCTGAGGGGCTGCTGGGAGGGCGGTGCTGGTACAGGGGGTGGCGGCTGTACCTGTTGTTGGGGTGGGCACAGAGGTGTTCGCCACCGCCAGGGAGCTTCCATTGGAGGAGGGGTCGCTGCCTGTAGTGTCCCCTCCTGTCTCCGTTGTGGTGCTCCTCTCGCCCTCTGTCCCACTGGTGCCCTCACCGTCGGTGGATTCGGCCTCCAGGCCCATGTGGGATGCAGCTCCCTCCGTTGCCGGTGCCTCTGCTCCTCCGCCAGATGATGCTAATGCACACAAGGACAGGGTGACAAAACAAGAAGGGGGGAGAGACAGAGGATTCACTTGGTCAATGCCAGCAACAACGCTAACGTTGGTGTACACAACACACAGGGATCAGCCCTATGCGCTAGGCCATGCACTACCAGTTACAAAGCTAGTCACCAGCCCATGGGGTACATTGCCCAACGCCATTGGCTGCACACCTCAAACCAACAGGACCCTGCCCAGTAGTAGATGCCCACTAACACTATTGGGGTTGGAGTGCTTCAGAGCTTGCCCAAGAAGGGACCTACCCTGCCGGTTCACCCTGGCCTAGGCGCACCCACTGCGCACATCCCCCACCCAGGAACCAACTTAACGTGCGCAAAGTCATGATTCAGAATCTGTACTCACCGCCTTGTGGCTGCTGTGATGCCTTCAAGCGCCTATCCAACTCCGGATAGGCCACTGCCAGGATGCGGAACATCAGGGGGGTCAGGGTACGATGGGCATCCCTTCCTCGTAGGGAGGCCAGCCCCAGCTGGGCCTCCGCCGTCTTTCTTTCCCAGCGGCGCAGGTCCTCCCACCGTTTGCGGCAGTGGGTGCTCCGCCTGTCAAAAACTCCCAGGGTCCGCACCTCCTTGGTGATAGCACACCAAATACCCTTTTTCTGATGGGCGCTAACCTGCAGGAAAATATGCATAGGAAAAAGGGATTAGTCATACTGTCTGGACTGTTACACTCATGGCCCACAATATCCCTCCCATCCCCTTACGCACAGACATTGACCACCAGACATGCAGCACTCTGCCCAGGACCCCTCAGCCCCCCCCACACGAGGCTTACACACACAGCAATCCATGCATTCATGGCCCACACATCATGCTCACAGTGTACTCACCTGTTTGTCTGGAGGACCATAGAGTAAAGTATACTGGGGTATACTGGGGCCAGCCCACAGGTATCCCCCCTCTAGTGCAGGTCATGTCATTGTTCCATTTGTCTGCCCTGCTGAAACACATGCGCAGCTACATCGTATTCCCCCAGGGGGAGGATTTGGCCACAGTGAAGGCTGACTTTTATGCCCTGGGACGTATCCCCAACATCATTGGTGCCATTGATGGTACACATGTAGCATTTGTCCCCAACCCCACCCACCCCCCGGAGAAATGAACAAGTGTTCAGGGATAGAAAAAGCTTTCACTCTCTGAATGTGCAGATGGTGTGTTAGGCGGACCAGTAGATCTCTCATGTGAATGCCAAGTATCCTGGCTCTGTGCGTAATGCTTTCAACTTGAGGAATAGCAGCATTCCATATGTGATGTCTCAACTCCAGAGGCACCGGGTGTGGCTAATAGTTGAGCCCATGGTCCCCACCCAGTTGATGTAGGTATATGGGTGTGGGGATGTCCCTAAGGGTGAGTGTGTGTCTAACAGGTATCCCTCGATATTTGCAGGTGATTCTGGTTACCCCAACCTCTCATGGCTACTGACCCCAGTGAGGAATGCCAGGACAAGGGAAGAGGAATGTTACAATGAGGCACATGGGTGAACAAGGAGGATAATTGAAAGAACCTTTGGCCTCCTGAAGGCTAGATTCCGGTGCCTCCATCTGACAGGTGGATCCCTGTACTACTCACCCAAGAAGGTGTGCCAGATCATCGTTGCATGTTGCACAACCTGGCCTTGAGACGCCAGGTGCCTTTTCTGCTGGAGAATGAGCCTGGAGATGGTCTTGTGGCAGCGGTGGAGCCTCTGGATAGTGAGGAAGAGGAGGAAGAAGGTGTGGACAACAGAAGTTCACTCATTCAACAGTACTCACAGTGACACACAGGTAAGACACTGTAATTTCACTTTCCATTGCAGTTTTGCATTACACATTGGACATTGCAACCTGATTTGCCTATGTCTATGGCCACTTACTGTACCCTTTTGCATCTCTATTTTCAGATCTCTGTGCCCCACTCTGGCTCCTGGTGTGTTTACTGCTGCCCACTACAGGTTGTACCTATGTATATATAACTGTACATATGAATTGCAATTTTAACAGCTTGTTAAACTAATACATATTTCAATCATTTGACAGACTCCATACTTGTATTTGTTCCAAGGGTGTCTATTTAAGTGCTAATAAGTAGAGAGGGGTGTGCAATGGGCTGGGGTGATGGTGGAGGAATGTCCGGGATAGATTCCAGTCTATTTGTATCACAGGTGCATTGTCCAAGGGGGCATAGAAAGTGGAGCAATGTCAGTTCAAGGTGGACAGGGTGACAGAGTGAGACACAAGGGTGACATTCAGGAGGGTCCTGTCTCCTGGCGGGGACTTGGCAATGTTCTCTGGCTTCTGCCTGGATCGCCGGGGCTGTTTGCAGGGTGGTTCTCCTTCTGCAGGGGGGTGGGGTGCTGGTGGCCTGTTGGTCCTGTGGCAGGGCCTCCTGTCCACTAGCGCCGGAGAAGGTGGAGGTTGTTCTTCAGTGTGGCTAGTGTCAGGGGCCCGTTGGTGTGCCACTGCCTCCCTCATGGTGTTGTTCATGTCAGCCAGAACCCCTGCAATGGTGACCAGGATGGTGTGGATGTGTTTGAGGTTCTCCCTGATCCCCAGGTACTGTCCCTCCTGCAGCCGCTGGGTCTCCTGCAACTTGTAAAGTATCTGGCCCAAGGTCTCCTGGGAATGGTGGCATGCTCCCAGGATCCCTGTAAGTGCCTCGTGGAGAGTGGATTACCTGGGCCTGCCCTCCCCCTGTCACTTAGCAGTCCTCCCAGCTTCCCTGTTGTCCTGTGCCTCTGTCCCCTGAACCGTGTGCCCACTGCCACTGACCCCAGGTCTCTGATTGTCTTGGGTTTGTGGGGTTGCCTGGGGTCCCTGTAGTGGTGGACACACTGCTGATTGACGTGTCCTGGGGACAGAGGTATGGGTCCGCTGGTTGGGTGCTGTGCTGTTGTTTCCTGAGGGGGGAGGCTCTGTGGTGGGTTGGGACTGTGGTAGGGTAACCGACTGTCCAGAGGTCCCTGATGGGCCAGGTTGGTCATTGTGATCCAGGTGTGCAGAGCTGCTGTCATCACTGTGGGCCTCTTCTGTGGGGGGAATCAACCAATCAATCAATCGATCAATCATTGGATTTATACAGCGCACTACGTACCCGTGAGGGTTTCAAGGCGCTGGGGGGGGGGAGCTGGTGTTACTGGTCGAAGAGCCTGGTCTTGAGGAGTCTTCTGAAGGTGAGTGGGTCTTGAGTCTGTCGCAGGTTGGTGGGGAGGGTGTTCCAGGTTTTGGCGGCGAGGTATGAGAAGTATCTGCCGCCGGAGGTCTTTCTTCAGATGCGGGGGACGACGGCGAGGGCGAGATTAGAGGAGCGGAGCTGATGGGTGGGGGTATAGAAGCTGAGTCTGTTGTTTAGGTAGGCTGGTCGGGTGTCGTGGAGCGCTTTGTGAGCGTGGGTAAGAAGCTTGAAAGTGATCCTTTTGTCCACAGGGAGCCAGTGAAGGTTTCTCAGGTGGTGGGACATGTGGCTGTGGTGGGGTACTTTGAGGATCAGTCGGGTGGAGGCGTTTTGGATGCGTTCGAGGCATAGTAGGTCTTTTGCTGAGATGCCTGTGTAGAGTGCGTTGCCATAGTCCAGATTGCTGTTGACGAGGGCCTGTGTCACTGTTCTTCTTGTTTCTGTCGGGATCCATTTGTAGATTCTGCGGACCTGTTTAGACAAGGTGAGGGAGGAGTCGAGCATGAAGCCCAGGTTGCGAGCGTGGTTGGACGGTGTCGGTGGGGTTCCTAGTGCGGTGGGCCACCAGGAGTCGTCCCAGGCAGAGGGGGTGGATCCGAGGATGAGGACCTGTTAGACTTTTCATCCTTGGCGTGGTCTCCCTTAACTTTTTGCCTCTGTTCCCCAGGTTGTTGATGTGTGCTGGACTCTGGTTTTACTGTTTTTTTTACTCTGGGCACTTTACCACTGCTAACCAGTGCTAAAGTGCAAGTGCTCCTGTGTACGTAATTGGTTCTCCATGATTGGCATATTTGTTTTACTGTTAAGTCCCTAGTAAAGTGCACTAGAGGTGCCCAGGGCCTGTAAATCAAATGTTACTAGTGGGCCTGCAGCACTGATTGTGCCACCCACACAAGTAACCCTGTAATCATGTCTCAGACCTACCACTGCAGTGTCTGTGTGTGTATTTTTACACTGTAAATTCGACTTGGCAAGTGTACCCACTTGCCAGGCATAAACCTTCCCTTTTCTTACATGTAAGGCACCCCTAAGGTAGGCCCTAGGTAGCCCCAAGGGCAGGGTGCAGTGTATGGATAAGGTGGGACATATAGTAGTGTGGTTTATATGTCTTGACAGTGAAATACTGCCCTCATTCTAACTCTGGTGGGCGGCGGTTGCCGCCTGCCAGACGGGAAGCGCCATTTGGCCGTCACGCAGCCAAAATACCGCTTACCGCATTCTAACATTCCCGCTGGGCCGGCGGGCGCTTAGCAAGTTAGCGCCCACCGGCCCAGCGGGAATGAGGGCCGCAACACAGGAGCCGGCTCCAAATGGACGGCGGTGCGACGGGTGCAGTTGCACCCGTCACACTTTGCACTGTCTGCTAAGCAGACAGTGAAAAGCCGCCCTGGGCCCTGTTAGGGGACCCCTGCACTGCCCATGCCAGTGGCATGGGCAGTGCAGGGGCCCCCAAGGGCCCCAGGACACCCGTTCCCGCCAGCCTCTTCCTGGCGGTGAAAACCGCCAGAAACAGGCTGGCGGGAAGGGGGTCAGAATCCCCAAGGCAGCGCTGCTTGCAGCGCTGCCCTGACGGATTCGCCTAGCCGGGGGTAAACTGGCGGGAAACCGCCGGCCCCGGTTTTCTGACCGCGGCTTTACCGCTGGGGTCAGAATGGGCTAGGAAGCACCGCCAGCCTGTTGGCGGTGCTTCCGTCATCCGCGGCCCTAGCGGTCTTTGACCGCCAGGGTCGGAATGACCCCCATAGTAATGTGGTTTATATGTCCTGACAGTGAAATACTGCCAACTTCGTTTTTCACTGTTGCAAGGCCTGTCTCTCTCATAGGATAATATGGGGGCTACCTTTAAATATGATTAAAGTGTAGATTCCCCTAGAGAGTAGATGGACATGTGGAGTTTGGGGTCCCTGAACTCACAATTTAAAAATACATCTTTTAGTAAAGTTGATTTTAAGATTGTGCGTTTGAAATTGCCACTTTTAGAAAGTGAGCATTTTCTTGCTTAAACCATTCAGTGACTCTGCCGTGTTTGTGGATTCCCTGTCTGGGACAGTTGGGTTGTTTTTCACCTCACACCAGACAGTGACACAAAGGGAGCTGGGGTGTAACCTGCATTTCCTGATTAGCCATCTCTGCTAGGAGGGAGAGGTGGAGTGGTCACTCTCATCTGAAAGGACTGACAATGCAGACTCCAACCCCCTGGTGTGTTTCTGAGGCCTTGACTGGGCAAGGCAGGATTTCACAAGTAGGTGTGAGTCCCCTTTGAAGAAAGGTGACTTCAAAGACTAAAATGGGTATAAGAAGGGCACCCAAATCTACAGACTTTAGAAACACTTCTGGAACCAAGAGGAACCTCTGCCTGGAGAAGAGCTGATAGCTGAGGAAGAAGTGCTGCCCTGCCTGTGACTGTGCTTTGTGGAGCTTTCCTGCAGTGCTGCTTCTGCCAGAGTAAGAGGGCAAAGACTGGACTTTGTGTGCCTTCCATCTTGTGAAGAAATCTCCAGGGGCTTGATTTAGAGCTTGCCTCCTGTTGTTTGAAGTCTCAGGGACAGCAAAGACTTCTCTCTGCCAGCACCTGGAGTCTCTGGAGAGACTCCTGCTCTGACAAGTGGTGCCCCATATAGTCTCTGCGCCCTTGAAAGGAAAGCTGGTGGAAATCCAAAGAAATCGACTTCGGACGACTCCGGACCGACGCCGCTGCTGAATCCGGTGACGTCGCCTGCACCCGACGCCGTAACCTTCGCTGGAACGCGACGCTCTTCGCAGGCCCAACGCCGCTGCAGCCCCGCTGAAGTCTGCAACTCCGTGGAAGCGCCGCACCACGTCGTGACCGACGCCGCTCGAAGTGCGCGGATTCAATGTTTCGCACAGACGCCGCGATCCCCGACTTTGCGCATCGGCTTGTTTTCACTCTTCACCAAAGGTACTGTACTTGGGGGTCTACACGACTCCGTGTCCAGCGCCGCTGGTGTCAGCTTGTTGGGAACGACTCCGTAACGACGCCGTGTTAACATCTCATCGAAGCATTTTTGTTTTTAAGCGCTATTTTTGAGTTTAATCTCTAAAAATTCATAACTTGACTTGTGTATGTTGGATTGTTGTCGTTTTGGTCTTGTTTTGTTTAGATAAATATTTCCTATTGTTCTAAACTGTTGTTGTGTCATTTTGTAGTGTTTTTCATTAAGTTACTGTGTGTGTTGGTACAAATACTTTACACCTAGCACTCTGAAGTTAAGCCTACTGCTCTGCCAAGCTACCAAGGGGGTAAGCAGGGGTTAGCTGAGGGTGATTCTCTTTTACCCTGACTAGAGTGAGGGTCCTTGCTTGAACAAGGAGTAACCTGACTGTCAACCAAAGACCCCATTTCTAACAGGACCTCCGTCTTGTTCGAGTTCAGTTTCAGACGGCTGATTCTCATCCATTCAGCGATGGATTTCATCCCCTCGTGGAGGTTGGTTTTGGCGGTGCGCGGGTCTTTGGTGAGTGAGAGGATGAGCTGGGTGTCGTCGGCGTAGGTGAGAATGTTGAAGTTGTGTTGTCGGGCCACTTGTGCGAGGGGGGCCATGTAGATGTTGAACAGCGTTGTGCTGAGGGATGAGCCTTGGGGGACACCGCAGATGATGTCGGTGGCTTCGGAGTGGAAGGGGGGGAGGCGGACCCTCTGGGTTCTGCCAGAGAGGAATGAGACGATCCAGTCGAGGGCTTTTCCTTGAATTCCGGTTTCGTGGAGGCGTGATTCCAGGGTGCGGTGGCAGACTGTGTCGAATGCGGCAGATAGGTCCAGGAGGATGAGGGCTGATGTTTCGCCGTTGTCCATTTGGCGTCTGATGTCGTCTGTGGCGGCGAGAAGGGCGGTTTCTGTGCTGTGGTTTCGTCTGAAGCCGGACTGGGAGGGGTCTAGGATGCCGTTGTCTTCAAGGTGGCTGGTTAGTTGTGTGTTGACGATTTTTTCAATCACCTTTGCTGGAAAGGGGATCAGGGAGATGGGTCGGAAGTTCTTGAGGGCAATATGGGTCTGCTTTGGGTTTCTTGAGGAGGGGGACGCGGATTTCATCGTGTTTCCATTTTTCAGGGAATGTCGCTGTTTCGAAGGAGATGTTGATGACCTTCCGTAGTTGGGGGGCGATGGTGGCGTCGGCTTTGTTGTATACGTGGTGGGGGCAGGGGTCTGATGGAGATCCTGAGTGGATGGAGTTCATGATCTTGTGTGTCACTGTGTCGCTCACGTTAGTCCAGGAGGTCAGGTGGTTTGCACAGGTGGAATGTTCGGAGGTGGGGTCTGGCGTGGGAGTGGCGTCAAAACTGTTGTGGATGTCGATGATCTTCCGGTGGAAGAAGGTGGACAGTGCGTCGCAGAGTTCTTGGGAATTAATGTTGGTGGCACCTCCTCTCCGGTGATGTTGAGTGGGGGTCCTGTGGGGATGTAAATCCAGTGTTATTGTATCTGCGTGTGCCATCTTGTGCATGGATATGTTTCCCTCTATGGTTGTTATTAGCAAGGCACGTTTGGGTTGTGTGAGATGTTATTGGTTTGGCTAAGTGATTGTCACTAGTGTGCATGGTGTGGTGATTGGCGTCCATGCAGGTCTGTGATGGGTGTCCATGCATTGGTGTTGCATGCAGGGCTTGGTATTGCAATAGGTGGGTTGTGATAGTGGGGTATATGTGAGGTGGTGGAGTGATGAGGGTGAGGGTAGGGATAGGAGTTTGTGATGGCATGCAGGTAGGGTGGCGGATATAGTAGTAAAGTTTTGACTTACCAGAGTCCAGTCCTCCTGCTACTCCTGCGAGGCCCTCAGGATGCATGATCGCCAAGACTTGCTCCTCCCATGTTGTTAGTTGTGGGGGAGGAGGTGAGGGTCCACCGCCAGTCCTCTGTAAGGCTTCCTTGTGTCTTGCAATCACAGAACGCACCTTCCCCCGTAGGTCGTTCCACCTCTTCCTGATGTCATCCCTTGTTCTGGGGTGCTGTCCCACGGCGTTGACCCTATCCACGACTCTCCGCCATAGCTCCATCTTCCTTGCAATAGATGTCTGCTGCACCTGTGATCCGAATAGCTGTGGCTCTACCCGGATGATTTCCTCCACCATGACCCTTAGCTCCTCCTCTGAGAACCTGGGGTGTCTTTGTGGTGCCATGGGTGTAGTGTGAGGGGTATGTGTGAGGGTGTGTGGGGTGATGTGTTGGGGTGTGTGCTGTGAGGTGCGTGGATGGTGTATGAATGATGGTGTTCTGTAGCTCTGATTCAGTGGGTGCCCCTGGCTTCTCTCTCTCTCAGTTGCCAATATTTCTTTTCGTTGTAAGGTGTTGTGGGTAATGTGGGTGGGTGTTTTATATTGGATTGGGTGTGTGGGTGTGGTTTGTGTATGTGTGTCAGGTGTGTATAGTTTGAATTGTCCAATGTGGTGTTCTTTTGTTAGTGTGTGTGTATTTTGAGCGCGGCGGTGTGTACCGCCAATGGTTTACTGCGGTTGAATGACTGCCACTGTGATTCGTGGGTCATGATGCTGAGGGCATATTTCTGTTGGCGTAACGGTGTGGGTTTTGGTACCGACGGTTTATGACTGACCTTTGGTCTGGCAGACTTGCAAGGGTGTCTGTATAGTGGCGGATTTCGCTACGGGTCATAACACCCGTAACGGTATACCGCTGCGGTCATGTATGTTGGCGGCTGCCAGCACGGTGGTCGGCGGCATTTACCGCCTGAGTTGTAATGAGGGTCATAGTCATTACAACTCTGGCGGTAATGAGGGTCATAGTCTCCTTTCCATACTTTTGGGATAAGGGATGCCAAGGACACCTGAATTAATGTGCCTAACTGAGGATAGAGACTTGGACCCTCTAGAGCAGTAAACTTATCCACTTAGGCATTGAAAGGAAATATAATATTGGAGTCCTTGTGGGAGACAATGATCAGATTTATACCACTGCCACTGTTAATACAGAATGACTAGTTGTACTTTCTAAGTGATTATATTGTGTTACATTACAACTTCTAATTCTATGTGAAAACACACTTTGTCCTCACCTTGGGTACACAAAAACCTTAAATAAAGTTGTTAAAAAAAAGACAAACATATGCTACTGGCAGAATCAACCATATAGATGCACCTACTGGACTGCCGGAGAAGGCTTGTGCCCCTCCTGGACCAACCTTCACACCCCTTGTGAGCCTGCTTTGGGAGCATCTGAGAAAACAGTCTTTTTGCAGTTTTCCCCCAACTTTTTGCCCCAAATTAGGCTATAATCTGATGGTTTTCGACTTTGAAAGTGCACTAAGGCCTGGTGTCCAGACCTCAGTGACAATGCTGTTTCCTTTTCAAAATGGCATGTTTATTTGGGTGTCACCAATTGGCATGGATTGACTTACTTATAGGTCCCTGGTGTATAGTACAAAGGTGCCCAGGGCATGTAAGGCTGACTGTCCACACAAGAGCTGCCGCACGGGTTGTGCCATTCTGTGTGTGACACTGTGAAAACTCAACTTTCAGCTGCCATTGCAGACTTAAATTGCTGTGAATGCACTGCACCATTAAGGTCAAGGGGCCATCCCTGGGCCTGTGGGTCGCTGTCCTGGGCACTTCGTGACAGAGCGCACAGAAACTAGGTCCCCAGGGTCTTCATCACTGGCCTGCCAGAGGACTACCCTTTCCTGTAATACATGCAAACAGAGTGACAGAGGGAGACATTTGAGAGAATAAATCCAGTCTCCTGGAGATCTGACTGGGCTTCAAGCTTCAAATGAGCCCTCATTGGGCCTTCCAGGGCAGCATGGGATTCTGAACCCTGAGTCATGTGAAGGAAATTGCATGATCTATTCTTTGTTAATGACAAAATGTAAGCAGTGATGTTGGCATGGCACATTTTCCCCAATTATGTAGGCATGGCAAATTACCCCTAATTTGAAATGCACCCAGACATAATTTAGGCAATCAGATAGTGTTTTAATATAACCTACATAACAGAGACACTGTTGCATAGATTTCTGTCCGTATTCTGTATATTGTCCTGTGTAGTCAACTTGAACAAGGGATCTAATATATCCAAATAGTTTCAATCAAACACATAATACAATATGTAAATATGGCACCAATGAGCAAATCTTGCTCCTACTTAGTATATGCACTGTTAAAGTTCTTTGAAAAAGCAAACTTCAATCAATAGACATGGAAATAGACCACCAAATCAACATAAAATGATGTAGGCAACGAGGATACTTAACCAGCTTGTACCCAATCACTGCAATGCCAAATAAAATCTTATCTGGGGTAGCAATGAGATCCATATGCAGATCATTGGACAGAGGAAAAATCATCCAAACATTGTCTCCGGCGCCAATACAGTCACATAAATCAGTTTCTAGAAGCTTCATCCCGGCGAAATCACCAGCTGGTGTTAAGCCAGGATACCAGAATTCAGCGCATCCCATGCGAACTAAAGGGCGAGTCTGTGCTGCATTATGTCCTGTTTGGTCTTGATTTTGAGGATTAATTCCTTGCTGCAAAGTGATTAATAGAGGGAGGCCATAGTATATTGACGTGTTCTCCAAAAATGTTTTGTTGTCCTGATGATGACCCTGTGAGCAAGGGTCAAAACGCTGTTGACGCCTGTTTGAACGTAGGCATCGTGTTTTATATTTTCTGTCTCATCCTTTCTTTATTGTGTTTTACACTGTACATGATTTGTGTAAACTGCGTTAGTGTAATCTGTGGAGCCATTATTTTTTATAAAGGTTATCACTGAACAATTAATCTTTTTCTATCACTATGTTGTGGCATCTTTTGTTATTGATTTTTTTCATTCTTCCAACTATTGTTGTTAATATTAGTATTTGTCAGCCACAAGTTCGCAATTTGGCAGTGCAGCCCCTTTTGTTTAAAACAGTTGTGGCCTATTGCAGCATTTGCTAGATAATACTACACACAAAACGTTTTCGACAAAGGCAGATAGTGACAAACACATTTTGATATCAGACAACCACTAAACCAAGCTCAACAGCTAAGATGTACCTTAATGAACACCATGCTTTCATTGTAACGTATTCAAAAAGACCTACAAAAGTGTTTGAGCCATGATCATGATTGGCATTAGGCCCAATAAGAGTATGTTGAAACACATCATAATGCATTGGACAACAAGACATGTGAACTCACTAGTCCACACTTCCACTGCACTTGTCTAAATATATTAATTTGTAAAGGCTGTGTCAATGTGCAAGATTCAGTTGTCCATGATCACACTAAGCCACTAGAGATTGTGGTGCTCAGTAATGCCAGGTAATAAGCACCTTTGTTGATGACCTGCAGAATGCCACTAGTCTCTGGGCATCAGATTGGCCCTACATTCCCCCTCTTGGACTAGCTAAACCAACAAGAGTCGAGCACAAATGACATTGATAAGGCAAAGATGTGTAAAATGCATGTTGACCAAAACCAGAAAATTAGGAGCCAAACAATCTTTTAACACCTGAACACAACGAGTGTCCTATTTCCCCTTAGCAGCTAATATGCTTTACATTGAGCTTGAACATCCTGACAAAGAAGGACTCGTCATTAATCAGCTTGTGAACATCATATAAAATGGCGATGTTTCTCATTTTTGTTTGTCCATTAATATTTATATTACTTGATTTGGTCTGACCATTTCCTATATTGGTTATAAAGTCCCAAAAGGCTTTTATATTATTACTTTTGCAGATTTCTGTCAGCATGGTCCACATTTGAAAAGTGAGCAGTTGTTTTTGCTCGCTGCATGTTTATTTTTTATTTTTGCCGCAATGGACACACTTTTTGCAGTTCCATTTGATCAATTTTGGCTGCTTTTATTTTAGATGTCCCAGTTCTCTGTTGAGGTTTCTTCTTTCTGTTCTCAAAGTTTGTGAGAACCAAGCATTTCTCAAAGTAGCCTTACCCAGTTTGATACCTCTAGTTCTTGCTGAGGTTGAGAACTCAGCTATTACCGCCTTGAGACCCTACGGGTGATTAGCCGCGCTTTAGAAATGTTTGATTGATTGATTGTTAGGCTTCGGTAAAACTTTACAATTTAAGTAGGCGGTTTAAGTGATAGTCCATCTCATTCCTATTTTATGAGCAATACATAATTGTGTTGTGCTCCATTTTTATCTGCTCCTACAGTCTGCTCATTGGTTATTCAAGTCAATTTCAGACACTTTATGTTTAGTTGGTTGACCGATTCAGCTTCTTTTTTCTTTTTGTATGGTATTAATGAGCTGTCCCATTACACTACGTTGTGGAAAGTGATCCTTTTCTGCGTTTCTATCTTAAAAAGTACTATTGTTTTCCTTAGGTTCAACCTTGTTAACACAGAGTCCATAATTGTTTTTGAGATTTATCCAATGCTTGTTGGAGCAGCTGACTGATAAGTGTACTGATTGTAGTGGAACATGGGTAAGTTCTTTTGTCTTTTCTTGAGTCATTCTTATGCTGTTGAGGAATATCCCATTGATGATTCTGGTAACTTGCTCACAGTCGTGTACATCATTCATCATGTTATTTTGAAGTTGCTTGTTGAGAACCATTCCGCAAAGGGGAATACACATTTTAAGTCAGCGATGATCTCGCCTATCCTTTTTATATTTCTGTGTTTTGGCTTGGGTATGGATTTGTACAGATGTTTGATAGTAGTGTTTTGTTTGCCCCTCAAAATGTAAACTTTTTGACCAGGATCCCCAATAGCCATGATTCTTTTATAACTAATCTGGTCCAAACACAGATTTAACGTTAGATGAGCAGTCAGTCCCCCTTTAGGTAGACGTTTATTGCAGCTTTGTGTTGCTTATTGTTGATGTTCTATCTAACCTATTAATGCAAAAGCTGTTTCACACTGTTTCCTGTAGCAGGCGAATGTCAAAAATTTGCCACCAATTTCGCACATTTTCACCCGTGGATATTGGAGGACGTCCCCATCGTTTCATTAGCATATTTCAAACGGTGTAAGGTTTTTTAATGGTCCATAATTCATTCATTTTTTCCTGCTGATTTCACTAAAGCTGAGGGCAGCAAAGTCCTATCTGCCACTTGTCTTCCTATTGTTGAATTAGTGTGAATTCGTACACTTAATTTTTAAGTGAGCATAAAAGTTGTGTGACACTGATGCATTCTATTAGATTAAACTGACGGTGTTTGTATCGGCGAGTTCTCCTTGAGCTTTAAAGGTAATTCGATAAAAGGAGCTGTGGTCTTCCCCAGTATTATTTCCCCATTTATTGAAATATTTATTTTGACTGGAAAACGTGATTTGTAATCTCACTTAAAGATGAAGTTACTAACGTTACTTCATTTGCTTGTGTATTATTTACCAGCTGAAAGTTGATTGACTTTATGTCTATCGATCTTGGGAGAGACAGCTCCTTAACTGCTCCACCCAATTTCAAACTTTTCCCCATTTAATACGTCAAAGTTGCCAGAGGAAAATGTGGAATCATTTTTTTTAGTACCAGGCCTTTATTTTTGATGGGTGACATTGACACTAATTGATTCGTTTTCCCCTTTGTTGTCAAATTTCCGTTTGATGTAGTAGGATAATTTCCCTTTAAGTATAATAGGTTGGTAACTATGGGTGGTCTGTTCTCTGTCGTATGGTCTTTGCCCTATCATTTCTATTGATTATCTCGTACCTGCTTGGGCTGTTTCCCTCTCTGTAGTTGTACTGGTGTGCCACGTGTTTGCCTCAGTTGCTGTATTACAGGTTAGTCGTAGTAAGTAGGTACTTAGCCTTGTATTTCTGTCTCACACAGGTACACCCCTTTTGATGTTGACTAGTAATTTGCATGTCTGTCTTCTTTTCAAAGCTTTCTTTGTCCTTTTTTGATACAACGTCTTTTCTGGAATCCTCTCTGAGTAGAATGATTACATAAGAAAGTTTTTACTTGTTCTTTTTAAGATGTCTTTAGTCTGTTGCTGATTAAAGATTGGAAATCAGCTATCTGATGCTACCTTGGAGCAACAGTTAGGCGCTGTACGGGCCTGTCTTAATATCGTCTGCTCTCGTTTTGTTAATGGTTTCAGGTGATCACTATGGAAAAATGCTGGAGAACTTTTCATGTGGTCCTCGTGTATTCCAAACTGGGTGGTCTATGGTCATTTGAAATGGGAAATAGATTCAACCTCCAAATGGTTACGAATGAAAACAGAGTGTTTCCCCAGTGTTGGTTTGTTATAGTATGTGTTCGACTTTAGTAGCATTTGTGCCTCGTTATTTGTACCATTACTACCTCGATATTTACTACGTGTTCCAATACCTGATGATCAGTACAACCGTTAATGACCCGCTGAGTTGGCAATACTGTCCCAGTTTGACTCTGAGGGCTGATGGATGTCTTTAATGGTTTTCCTTGGTTAGACCAAGGAACTTTGGGAGGGTGACAAGTTTATTTACTTTTGGAGCACAATCATAGGATATGAGTACAATAGTAGAGTCAGATTTATGAAAGGATTCATTGCCCTTGCATCACGAAAGGTGATGCAAAGGCAACACAAGGCTTAAGTGATATTTACTATGCTCTACAAATCCACTTTTTGTGACTCAGCATAGCATTGTAAATCTGGAGTAATGCAATGCGTCACAATTTGCTGCCTTGCTTACTCTGCCCTGGAGAGGTATTCCTTGGGTGGAGCAAGAGTGTTCCACACATCCACCCATAGATTTTGATGCATTTCCAGATTTACTACCAGTAGTAAAGCTAGAAATTTGTCAAAAACTTACATCATCCCAAGGGAGGCGTAACGGGGAGGAATAACTTATTCCTCCTCATTTTCGCCTCTTCACATGTGTGCTGCATTGTGCAGCACATGTAGAAAAAGGAAACAGTCTCTAGGGATTTATTTTTCCTGGAAGGGTTTTTTGTGGAGGAAGGGATGCATTCCCAGGTTTAGTACTGCATCTACTTAAAGGAGTTCCATAGATGTTTATTATGACTTGAGTCAGCTTCCAAGTTTTATGACATGATCACTTTATTGCATGGTTCAACTACAAATGGAGAGTCAGAAAAGGTGTTTACTATTATCGACTAACTTTTTAATATGGAGACACCGAGCTGCAGAGATTGCTGTCACTGCCCATAATAGTGAGTCATCAGTCATTGGTTCGTTTCTGTTCAATACATTTTATTGTATTTTTGCAAGTGAAAAGACAATACAAAAAAAAATACATTATTGGTATATATAATGAAGGTGTACATAGCTGTAAAACAAAACTCTTATTGCCTTATATATATATATTTAAAATAAGTATTTGTCTTGAATGTAATAGAAAATGAGGAAAAAGGAAAAAAACAATGTCTACTTCCCAATACATTAGGTTTTCACCCCGAACTATAAGTAATAAATATAATTACTAAATACTTTACATGTATGTGACTATATAATCATCAATCGGTTAGAATGGGAATCTGATAAATTAGAAGATAATGCATGAGATTTACAAAGAAGCAAGCTATATACAAGAGAATCTGTGATAGGAAGTATTTTAACAATAATATCCCAAAGCATTAGTTTGTGATAATAATGCAGGAAACTCTCCTGAAATTCTAGTTATCCATATTTGTCTCCACTCATTGAAGGGGTAATTAGTAGAAAGTTTGGTATTCCAGTATGTGGTTATACAATTTAAGTTGGTGGTACTGGTACAGTTTAGTTGTTCCAAACCCTTTTCAAAGCTGCCCTGCAGGGATGGGGGCTCCCTTCATTTGGATATTGCTTATATGTATATATATATATAGATATATAAATATAAGATTAATATAAATGCAAGCAAATAAGCCAAAACAGTGAAGAGATGATTAAAAGCTCCAGGTGCCACAGCTAGAACAGACTGTGGGAGGATTCCAGGCCGAAGCTGCACCCTTTCCAGGAAGGAGAAAACCCCACCTTCCTGAGGAACACTGAGGGAGGAGCAGAGAAGAGCCTCGGTGTAAGTATAGTGGCGTGCCAAAGGATGCCAGTGGAAGCTATAGCTCCCAGAAGAAACCAGCAAATTCCTTACCTCCATGGGGGTAATAAAATGTTTAAGTATTGCAAAAATGCCATATTAAGTTATTTTAAAAAGCTCGTCACTGCAACAGGTGTGTCGGAGCTTAGCAGGCATTCTGACTCATGTGCTTGCACATCTTCCATCGGTTGTAACAAATAGATTATATGCCTGGTTGGTCCGCATGCTGAATGTGACTTGATTGAATAGTTTGCATATTTTGTTTGCTCATTCCCAAAAAGCGGGCTGTCCAATTTGTCCGCTCTCCACTTTACTTAGTGTACACTATGGTTTTGAGTCAATATCACAGAGTAATTTTTAATTGCCCTTGATGGTTTGCGATTTTTTAGAGACTTTGGCTCAGGGCAGGGGATGTTGTTTGAGTATTGATTTTGTTGTCCATGTTCTTTTTGTGCCCTAGGTTATGTTTGCCTTGTCTGTTTTTAATTATGTTTCACCAGTGCAGTTCTCAAGCACACTGATCTCATATTTATTGATAGTAGTTAGCACGTGCAGTCAGTCACACTCTTTCGCTGTATTTACAAAACTTGTGTGACTGTTATATAACAAAGTCACATTACTGGCTCACTGCTTTGCCTTAGCCTATTTTGTCCTTGACAGATTAGAGAAAAATGATACTATAGGACACTGATATGAACTTATAGGCTCCAGGTCTTTAGTCATGTATTTTGCTTTCACGCTTTACTTATATGCACACTGCTTGTTTAGTAGCAATGTCATTCACCCCACAGGCTTCACCAAAACTGCCACACCTCCCAGGTAACCAAGCCTCAATATCCTTGGCCCAGAACATCTATCCCACAGAGTTCCCCACTAGCATCCACCCCTCCCTGCTTAGTTGAAGTCAGCACCTCGGTGGGGGGAGGGCGATGGGTTGGGGTACTAGGGCTCGGATCACTGCCAGTTGGGCAGACCAGCCACATCGTGCTGCCACAGCCTGCTGGCCTGATGTCCTGTTTATTTTGTTCAGTTTTTTGGCTGAGCAACCGGTGTGCGGGGGTGGGGGGCTTGACAAGTAAATCCACCCCAGCTTTGTTTGCAGCCTTGTTGATGATGGCTGAAGGGTGAATGGCCCCACTTTGAAGTCCTGCTTCCTTGATTGTGTGGTCTGCTCAAGTCATCAACTGCCATACTGCCTTTTCCGATTACCCATCACAGTGCCACAGTACTAGTACCTCCTAGCATGGATCAGACCGCTCGTACTCATGCCTCCTGGGTGCCTAAGCACTTTAGCAGAGACCTTAGATGCTATGTGATCCCTGCAACAACTTCTAAGCCATGCAGATCCTACTCAGGCAGCACACAATGCTACAGTGGCTGGGCCACTACAGCTTCTCTACGTGGCTCCTTAGTGGCACAAACAGCACAATGTGGTCATGACTGCAAGATGGCTTTCGCCTCAGTCTGGTACAATCCAAAAGGAGATGAATAGTGCAACTCAACTGCCTGGTGATCTGGTGATTGAGTGCAGTATGTTTTCTCTGCGGTCATCCCACTCTCCCTCTCTCCATGATGTCTATGTGACATTAACTTGTTTTGGTGAACACCAAAGTCTCCCAATTAACCAGAACTCACCTCTCTGGTAGATACAGCACAGAGAAGCAAGGCTTAACCTAGTGCAATGTGTAAAATATTTATGCAGTACCCAAACAGTAGTAAAATCAAAACACAAAATAACAAAAATCCCAAAACGAAGGAAAACAAAATCTACATTTTTATAAGACTAATACCGTTAAAATGACAAAAATCCCATGAGGAGAAAGGTAGATAAACATTTTTAAGTAAAAAATAGCACCAAACATCACTAAACACCAATATTAGTCTGTGGATGTGTTAGAGTCATACCTAGGCATGATCTTAGGCTAACCACGATGGAGAAGGTGTCTGATTTCCAAAGTGATTTTGTCTGTTAAAGGTTTTGCTTTCTGGCATAGCCTTTTCAAGGGGCTGAAAATCCTCCAGCAGGGAAAGCTTGAAGCTATATCCGATAAAGTTCCATCAAATAGTAACACCTTTACTATGTGGTACCCCAGGTAGCTTTTGGGGTCTTGGAAATCCAGACATTTTCGAATTCCCAGCCTTCCAGGATTTTTAAGCAGCTCCTCTGGTTCACTTCTAAGGCTTACAAGATCTCATGAACAGTACTTAGGGGCTAGTACTCACTCCAGCAAAGGTCACAAGACAGTCCAGGTCCGGTTGGTAACAACCAACTAATCACTTCAGGAAGAGGCATTATGTAGCTTGTTGTGTTCCTGTTGCTACTCAGAAGGTCAGCCACTGACCCCTGAAGTCCACTCCTATGTCCTACTAAAAGAAGGAGGTGGTCCAGTTCTTCAGGATCCTCTCAGGTTACATCAAACGGAGTCCAGCTCTCTTCTCATCTTCTGCAGTTAGTTACAGAAAGTGTTCTAAGGAGGGTTCCTTGAGATGCCAAAATTATGGAGTTTGCACTAGCTTGTGAGAGGGGGGTGATTCCTGGACTCTCCATAACCAATGAGGAAAACGTTTTGAGGGACAACCCTCCTCACTTTTTGAGAGCCTTCTATTTGCCTTATAGATTGCTAAAATCCAAGATGGGGGAACTCTTCCTCCCTTGTGCAGATCACTTTTGTCCACTCAGAGATGAGGCCAGGGAAATTAGTAGCCCCCATTCCTGGGTCCACTCTGAACCAATTCTGGGGGTAGCTTCACTCCTAATGGGTTCATAGGCAGCCTAGACAGTTTAGGTTTGGGGACAAAAGCTTTCTCTTCTTCGCTAAACAATGAGTAGACAACCTTCACCACTGTCCCTTTTAAATTAATGAACTTAATGAAATTCCTTGGCTCACTCTAACTGTCCTTCCTAGGCCCATAGGGATCAAATGCTCCACACCAAATCTATCCTGTCACCAAGCCAAAGCTATTGTTATGCTCCGGGAGAAGTATTCACTGATGGTGGGTGAAGTTTTCAGTTCGGCCCCGAAATAGGTGGAATTTAGGCGACGTGGTAACACAGAGTACCTAAATTCCGCCATTCACCGTGTGGTCGGATTTTTTCTTGTGTGTGGCTCCAGAACAGTAAGTTGGCACGCACGAGGGAGATGTAGCGTCTGCTAGTACAATTTCCAGTCACTAAGAGGATATATGGTGTGATTTTCCTAACACAGTGGTCACAGGAAGTCGAAGGGTGCTGCTCAAATAGAAAATGTACTCGAGCAGCAGCAAAATCAACTCAAGTTGCTGCGTCCCTAGGCACGTCATGTGGTGTCATTTGCTGTGATTTTTCAGTGCAGAATGCGCTCCTGATGCTAAATCACAGCGCAAGCAGCGCAACATGCCTATTTCCACCCATTGGCAGAACTCAGTGGAATCTTGATGAATTTTTATAAACTTAGCAGAATTCCATCTAGTCAAATTCCATGAGCTCGCCCTATCCCTAGTAGTCACACCTCATTATGTCAGGCACGTGCAGGGCAGCAGATGCCATACTAATGCAAATAAGCCTCCTGGAGCTTCAGTTATTTTCTAGGATCCATCTACCACCCTGCCAGTGAAAATAACTTTTTAGGTCTACTGGGGGAACAAGCCAACTTTATTTTTACACATGTTCCACTTTCAGACATCAAGCACCCTAACAGTGGAAGACATCTTAACATTTAAAAACAGGTATTTCCATCTGTCAGAGCGTTATTTCGACAGGAGTGACAGTAAGTTTCCTTGCAGACATGATAGACCTGAGGCCATGTTTTACAGGCCAACCCCATGATGGCAATATAGGTGCTACAGTCCACAGGGGACACAAGGCCCTGTGTGCTTTTCCTACACTGTATACTAGGAACTTATAGGCAAGATAAATATGCCAGCCAGAGGTAAGCAAATGTAACCATTTGTAAAGGGGGAGCACAGGCACTGTACTCCTGTTTAGCAAGGGTAACGTGCAAAGGTTAAAAACCAACATAATTAGGGTCTAGAAAAAGGTAAAAAATCTGGGATGGGCATGCAAAAAACACAGATTTGCTGGACTATGTAATTGTCCTGCAAGGTACATGCCCACCAGGAAGTGTGCCCTCCTTGATATTCCCACCAGCAAGTGTCTTAGACATTGGATACAGCACCTGGATGTACTTTGAAACATTGTCAGACTGACAAGGTGTAGATGAGAGGGTGAGGGTCTGAACTTTCTAAGCAATAATTCATGTTTCTCTAAACAGACAAGACCCATAGCACCAACAAATTTGGGCTTTCAGATCTCATTAATGTTTAATATGTAAGGTGTTGTTTACATTGTGAAGCTAGCTCTTAGCTGCTCACAACATCTTTTGAACCTTGCATCACTGTTAACATTACATTCATTGATCTGAAAAAATTATGCAGTATGAGAGGAGTGCTGTTATAGAGGGGTTAGGTCGACACTATAACTGCTTAAAATGCTAAAGCCTATGTGTGTTAGGCTCACCTTTCACCTGAAACCAAGGATCTTCTGCAGGGGTGATGAAAGGCCACCAAGCCCTCTCAAAGCGTGGGTGAAGAAGGGCATTGGCAGCTGTTCACCAGAGGAAAGGAGGTTGGGAAGAGAGAGAAAAGATATACTTTGGCAGTTCTTTGGAGCTCTTCTTGTTCTCTCTAAGTGGTACAGGATGCGGGACCCACTGCCTGAAGTAAACTGTGCAATTCCTTCAGAGTGATTTCTAGTAGCAGGATAAAAGAAGATATCACTTAGCTTAATATATCAACATCAAACATTTACTTTTCGTTAGGATAAATATTTCCAACTATTCACTTACTTTGGCCTTAAACATGTTAGCAGGACCAGGGATTCTCTGTATTGTGAAGCCGTTGTGTATTCGTTTCTTGCAAGATATTTGGTCCAAGGGATTGGAAGCTGTTAATAGCACAGCGGAGATTTTGAGTGTCCCTAGTTATCCTCACAGATGGTGAGGTCAAAGTTCCGGGTTTTCTTGACCAACTGAATGGTAAGGTGCTACACAGGTTCTCTCAAATCAAAGTTAACAGTTTTTAGGCAACGTACATGTTCACATAACTACACCACTGAGAACAGCTGCGCTTGTGTAGTTTCACAAGTACACACTAACCTTTCTTTTTAGGTGTGAGTCTTCCAGAAATTGTTGTGCGCCTTTACGAGGGAGTCTCAGGTTCTCGACTGTACTGGACATCAGACAAGTAAGTATTTCTTATTTCTTTTCTTCGGGGTGGGCAGGAGCACTGCTTCAGGATCTCAGGTCTTCCACATAAACAAAGCCATGCAAGAGTGGCATGACTGGGGCGTGGAATGTATACTCACCGCAGTCAAAATGGCTGCCAGGACAAGTGAAGTCTCGCAAAAAGTTGTGGGACTTCACTAAAGATCAAAAAACTTCTGCACAACAGGTTGGGGGGTGGGGCAATACTGAGAACCTGCACTAAGAATTGAGGTCTTAATGTACAGTGCCAGGAGATGGGCGAGGTTTATAGAACTGAGGTTGCATGTGTTGGTAGTCGGTCATGTGGTGGTCGCAGTGGGTCATGCACATCAAGCAACCGGTGTGTCTGTCAGTCCTGATAGTGTGCCTTTGTTCAGAACTTGCAATGGCAGTAGGTAAGAACGGGTTTTTAGAAATGGTGCATGCTGGGTCACTCAACCTGTGATGTCTCAAGAAATAGCAAAAACCCAACTTGGACACCATTGGCTCTACTCCACATTGACTGCTCATTCTGTTGAATCGACAGTAGAGCCCACTCTCCAGGACAGAGGCCTCTCATGAACGACATACCATGGTGAAGGATTAAGCTTCTTCAGGTCCCATGGCTCAAGGCAACCCATGTTTCTATTAGTTTTAAGTATGATAACAGTGTTTTTGTTTCAATTCGGATAATACTAGAATAAGACAAAGCAAAAACAGTAAGGACTAAACCTGGAAAAAGATCGAGCATGCGCCATAAAAATCGAGTATTAAATACTTGTGGTTCCTATAGTACTTTAGTTTAATTGCACGTATGTTAGAAAATACATGTACATTCCCTGTAAACTTCTGACTAATAGGCCCTCATTATAAGTTCAGAGCTAAATTCCGATCCCTGTGCAAACAATTTGTTTACACAGGATCGCAATTACGATTTGTGTGATAATTATCTCATCTTCGCAGTGTTCCACCGATTGATTCGGGTTGGAGTCATGGCTCGCTGGGGTTGCAGGGAGCGGGACGGCACGCCTTTGGGGGGTGAAGGATTGTGGAATAATAATAAAATAAATAAATAAATACTTACCTCCACTCCGCCGCTCCTCCTCCCTCACAGGAGGCACAGGCTCCCAGCCTGCCCTGTGCCAATCCTGATGCTGCTCAGAGCAGCGTTAGGATTGGCTGGGAGCACCCGGCAAGGGAGCTCCCAGGCAGACTGGGAGCCTGTGTCTGCTCTCTCCAGGCAGACTGGGAGCCTGTGTCTGCTCTCTCCAGGCAGACTGGGAGCCTGTGTCTGCTCTCTCCAGCCCGGCAACACAGTGCTGGACTGGAGAGAGCGTACTGCGCATGTATGTTTGTACGAGCATGTAATGGGAGGGAGTACTGAGCACTCCCCCTCAGTGCTGTCATCCCCAATGCCCCATTCATTTTACTACAAAACAATAATAAACGTCGCCATAACGGAAGGAGCTGCCCCTGTCCGATAGGTCAAATGTGGTAAGTACCATTACCCATGACCAAGTTAAAAATTCGTAATAGGAAGTATTTACCTGGGGTAATAAATGCCTCTCCTGATTTCGCCTAACTTGCAATGAGGGTAAAAGTCTTTCTTACATTAAAGGGTAGAGAAACAGAGAGAGAGAGAGCATGTTGGTGGCGTAGAGGTCCCGAGCGTGAGTTGGAAAGAAACAGTTTGGCATCAAGAGATTGTCTTCCTGTTTTGTCACGCACGTCATATGTCATTTATTTTTTATTCTTTATGGTACACTTCTAGTAATGATAATGT
The DNA here is from genome assembly GCF_031143425.1 of Pleurodeles waltl. Lineage (NCBI taxonomy): Eukaryota > Metazoa > Chordata > Amphibia > Caudata > Salamandridae > Pleurodeles > Pleurodeles waltl. The sequence continues at coordinate 1,189,816,037 of NC_090444.1, forward strand.
GTTCACAATGTTTTAATTTCTGAACCTCAACTCCTATGCTTTCATTCAAGCAGTACACTTATGACGGAAAAAGACACACAACAGTAATCTCCATTAAGACGGAACATAATTGTTATTATGTTTTGTTATTAGGTTTTCATCAGTCTGTTTCATCATTTTGTCTCCTTCCTTGTACTCGTGAATGGGCGGCCAAGTTTTTCTAGATGACTGTATTTCCGGGAAGGGTGGAGTGACCTTGAAATATTTTGCTTTCCGGGAGGGCCCTGTTTATGAATCATGTTTTTCTAGTATGATCTCTGTCGAGATAACGTTCTGAATCGTAACACGTATTATTGATTGCAGTCATTCCGAGGGAGGAGAGCCTTTACAGCTCATTTGCTGTAGGAAAGTGGGAGCATTTTTCTGACCCCTAGAACATTGTCGTCATTTTTAATATCTGGTGTGAGTATAATGATACAATCTTCCTTCTTTATCACAACAGTGCAGGTAAATTGGTAATGAAAACTGCAAAGAGATTGCATTGCTCGAAATGTATAACTGACCTAGAATATACTTCTTTTTCAACAGAATTTTATTGCAAATTTCGTTATTACAAACAACACGGCTTTAGGCATAAGACCCGATGCGCAAGTGAATCGATATAAGCTGTACATTCATTCCCTTGCAGTTGCAGAGAACACAGCAAGAGATAGCAATTGAATGTACAAAATACAATAAGGAAATCAGCCCGTCACGCCCATACCAACGTACCCCCCCCCCCCCACCCACCCTCTCCCAGCTTCTGCCTCTGACCTGATTAGTTAGCAATTCATTGTGTGTCACATGCACCTAGTGGTAACTGGGTTAGTCTCACAATCAAAGGTCTTTACAACCCACGATGCATATCAATCAAATACTTTCAGACTAGTTCCTCCTCTAATACGTTTGCAGATAGTAGGGAACTGTCAGAGCATTCCTCGTCTGGTTCCTTCAGACAATCTACTAGGTTGTCCCACGCCCGGGCCTTATTGATTGTACTGTGACCCCGTCCTCACCATTTGCCCGTGTTGTGTGAGACGCCCAGCAATTCTAACCCCCAATTAAAGCACTTGAGCGTGCGCTGCCAGGAAATGGCTTAACTGCAATGGCAAACAACAATGGGGAGAGCAGGCATCCCTGTCTGGTCCCTCATCATCTTATATCTGAGTCAGCAAAAATGTAATAATAATCCTTGTCTGGTCCCTCATCCTCTGATATGTGAGTCAGCAATAATTTTGCTTCGGGTGACATTCTTCAAGGATTGCCCTCTTGTAGTGACCTTCTCTGCAAGACTCCGATGGACATCCCTCAATAGCCCCATGTCCATCACCATAGTGTCTATTGTAACTTCAAGTGCCTCACACTAGACAGCGATGGCCTGTAGTATAATGTCCAGAATAGCCCCATGATGTCCCCCAGTCGGTGGTCGGAGATACCTGAGGCCACTTCATCCATGTTAGTGTGATTCGACTCCTGAGAGAGGCAGGGGTCACTCATCTATCTTTTTTGAGTCTTTGCCCATCGTATCTCACCAGTTCAGTTGGTAGGTAGAGGCCGAAACAAGCTCAGCATGGTAATTCAATGTTTCTAATAGTGAGGTTAGTAGCAAATCAGCTCCGCTTACAGTAGCTGGGGAGAGGGAGGGGAGGTCCATTTACCCCCTGCCCCCGGTGCTACTCAGTGTTCGCAGGAGTGGGGCACTGCTGGGGATTCAGGCAGTAGCAGGGCATCACAGGCAAGAGAGCAATGATATTCCTACAAGCTTGCCAGGTAGTTCTTCACAGCAAAGGAGTTGTGCTCAGACGGGAACTGCACATGGCTGGCCGATGCGATCCCTCATAAAGGCCCACCTCTCTGGGCCCTTTGCAGGTTCCAGGCCACCTGTTCAGGTAGGTCTCAACTCAGTTGCATCCCCATGTGCTCCCAGTGTAGCAGGCACAGATAGTAGGCGGGGAATATGGAGGGAGCAGGAAAAAACCCCAGTGTGAAGTCATTATATGGAGGAGAGGGAGGTGAGGGGCTGCAGGAGGACCCCTCAACGTGAGCAAGCACCTAAACCCGGTGTGGTCCTGTTCAGCTTCTCAGAGTGTCAGCGCAAAGTTATATCTGGTGGTGGTTGCCAGCATTCCTAATTCCATGTTTGTGTCAAGTAGAGTTCCAGGTTCTTAGCCTCTACATAGTGGTGCTCACAGTAATGGGGTCGGTGGAGAGCCGAGGACGATGCCAATTTAGTCCCTGGAGTAAGGCATCACCTGCAGCACAAGACTACCGTACATAGCCCCAGCAAGGAAAATTAGATGGCCCCCTCAACAGGGTCATCCTCAACAGCCCACCTAGATCACATGCCTCGGTGTCCTCTAGAGGAGTCTGTACATGCCGCAGGCTGCTATCATGCTCTTCAGTCTCCATGGCTTCCCATGGGCCACCGCGCCAACCTCCTCATGTGATCCCAGTAGATGTTTTCCTAGGCCTCAATATTGGCATTTCACCAGGAGCTCCCCCAGTAGTAAGGACAAATACTGGGTGTTGGTGTAGCCCCAAAATGACAACTGGGCATCAATTTAGTCCCACTTCAGCCACACCATGCTTCCCGTGAACCACCAGGGGGCCCATCACCATCCCCACCACAGCACCCAAGCAGCCCTGTTCCACACTCCTCAGCTGGTATAGGCGAAAGTGGCACTGCTTTCAGCAGGGTTGTCGCCACACAGGAAGCTCACTGCAACCTCAGGGTACAGTCTCACGTGTTCCCGGCCTCTGCACTGGACCAGACCGGAGGTCGGGGTGCCAGGTGATGACATGTAGGGGGCACTGTGTGCTGTCCCCACTGGCTCCAATAGGGAAGCCCTCAAGCATACTCCCATCACTGCAGTCAGGGGCACCGAGCAGCAGTCCGGCACTCACGAGCCGACGGTACTAATTGGACAGTCCTCTCTCGAGCCACGTTGCAAAATCGGGCCCCATCATGTGTGGGGTGGTCCTTCATCACCTCTCCCGGTGGTACTACTTCAGCTCTCCTCTCACAGTTGCAGGCCTCGCGTGTTCCGGCAGCACCACTCCAAACTTCATCTGCCACGTCTGGAAGGGCATACCGAGGCCTTTGAGCCTGGTCCCCAGGGTAGCCCTCATCTCTAACTGGTTCTCCCCAGCAAATCAGGGTGATCAGGTCAGCCAGGAACGGGAAGTGCGACCCTCCGCTCCCATTCACGCTGCCATTTTCAGGAACAGCCACGCAGGTCTCTGCAACAAACCCAGCTCCAGTGCCACAGAAAGCCACTTGAGCTTGATAGCGCAACCAGCCCTTGTAAATTACTTATACTTGAACACGCCAGAGGTTGGTGAACCTTTTGACCGGGTTGAGTTCTCCTCATCCAAAGAAATTGTCGGATCCCTCAAATCAGTGATCAATAATCATTTATAAACAATAACCAATACTCAATTAGTAATCAATCAACAAATTAGTTAAACAGAAATCAGTAATTTGACACACCATGACCTTTCAGCCATGAATAACCACACCTGTTTATTAAAGTTCATGAGTTTATTTCCCTATATTAACAAAGCTAGCACAATGTAAGTAAGTCTCAAAATCAAATGATACACATATACAAACATTACTGGCAGTCCATAGCGACGGAAGAATCGCAACCTACGTAAAACTAGAATAATTATACTCTCAGATAGAGCTATGCAAATCACTAATAAAAGTAACTGAATTTGACTAATTGCATACATCAGTCAGCATAACAAGATTTCAATTCAGCACAGTGCATCAAATGAATACCTCAACTAACTTCTAATTAGCATTGGCATGTGGGGCTTCATGCAAAATGAATTTAATCAACATAAATTTAGAAAACTTCTAGCTTAGGCTCTGTCAAAATAAGCAGTTGGTACCTAAGAAGGAAAACACAATGAATAGTATATTTATCCTTTCATAATTACCAAATACAATCAGCATTCAAGGTAAGTCTTTGTCCTTCAGGTACCGGTTCGATCAGCATGGGGCAGACTTCGAAGGGGCAAAGTTTAAGTCAAGTTTTCCTTGCAGCAGCAAGGAAAATGGGGGGGCAAAAGTTATTGTATGGGCAAGGCAAAGTAAAGTTAAATTTAAAGTCTCTAGGGTGAGAATTCTTTAAAGTCTCTCTGGGATAGAGTAAAAGCATCAGAGTGTCATCAAACTGGCTTCTCAAATCTGCCTTCAAAATGGCATCAAAGAAAATGGCTGTCTTCTCTTCGTCCGATGGGATTAAGTAAAAAAAGTTCCAAATTCATCAGGTTCTTCCATTGGAGGGTCCATGGGGTGATTTCTCTTTGACCAATGAATAGTGTCTTTTCTCTTAATACTCATCTACGCATAAGGTGTCCTTGGAGTTTTGGAACATAAGTAGCAACAAAGTTGCCAATTAATTCTGCATCAGTGTCTTCATTGTCTGCACTTGCAGAAACTGACCTTGAGCTTCAAAGGGGATGAAAGTTGCCTAGCACGCAATTTTGAGATAAGTGTATTAGTCATTCTACTGGAAAAATACAGCTTTTAAAGATTCCAAACACGTCTTTGTTAATACAAGTGAAAACTACGCAGTTAAAATTGAGACCAGGCAACTAGGCCCAAGCCTCTGCTAAATTTAAGCTAAGCATATAACAGTTTTAACGAGAAAATCATAGAATATAGCTTCAATTATGACATATTAGTATATTTGTCGGTTTTCATGATTAATTAAGCTTGTTTATACTAATGGCGATCTACTTCGTGGGCACATTTTCTACATACATTATTTTTCTTTGCTAAAATCACATTGTCTTATACAATTTTGTTGCATGATATATAAATGTTTGTTAGTCTTTCTTTTTCTGCTTCATCAAGCTCCAGCATCGAGATAAGTGTTCAGGTAGCTCTGTGGGACCTGGCAAAATAAATCGAGGGTTAATTTTGGGGAATAATGGGCAGGATGCCCCCGGATGCTAAAAGTTGGCTGGAAGAGCTGCAGCTCACGTCATACTCCAACAGTGCCTTTCCACACCCCTCAACTGATGTACACTATACTTCAAAAGAATTGCTGGGATACCAGAGGAATCACACAATCCACAATCCACTCCCTCTTCCATACCAAGCTTATCTCTAGCCTAAAGAACTTGGAAAATCATTTCAGCAACAAAACAGAAAATATACAACACACAATTAAAGATAATGGAAGTGGGATACGAGAATAGTTAGTCAAACAGTATCACCGGGCCTCTGTTACCACCTTTTCAGGAATCATAAAAACACTACTGCTTTACTTTGGCTCACTATAGAAACTCTATCAGTATGTTTTGGGTTGATATCACCCCATGAAGGACCAGGAGAGGTCCAAAGGCATTGGGGCTAATTTTTTACATTGGAATAAAGCTGTCTGGATATTTGTGTGTAAAAAGAATCAAAATCAAAAATAAAAACAGATTTTTGATAAGAAAAATCGTAACACACAGGTGAGTCTTCGGCACAACAAGAGTAAATTTGAAGAATCCAAGACATAAGTTTGTTTTTCATTTTAAACAATTCCCTTGAATTAGCAGTGATTCTCAATATCCATGGTGGTGAGTGTGTGGGACTATTGGTCATTCAACACATCGCTTAATCAATACATTTCTATTTACACACCCAGGCACAGGGTGCTCCCAAATGGTGCACCCATAAACAAGTTTAACGTCGATAGGAACATTTAACATGTTTTGGTGTGCATTCGTGGAACCTGTTTCTAGCCAGACGTACAACAAGCACATAGCTGTCTTCAGTTTATTATTCACAGTCTGGTTGCCCTGGAACAGTGAGTGTTCAGTGGAAACGCCATTGCTCTCTAGGACTCCACGTCAGGAGATGGAACAAACAAGTAGGCTTCAGGGACGATGTGGGCACACATATGGCTCTGGAAACTGTGAAACAACCACTACATAGGACTTGTTTCACAAAGATTTTTTTGTGGGCAGGTATCACCTACTGTTGACTTATCCCTGGAACACTCTTGAATTACCAGGAGCTGTGCTGAGGAGAACATCTGTGAGTAGTGCAATCATGTTGTGGTATTTCTCCTCAGCGGATTGTGTCAGTGTGTGTGCACATGAACTGTGACATGTGTAGAGCTGTATGACTGCTTTGCGATGTACACATATATAATATTGGGTGAGTCTCCAGCTAGTGCTGATATGTCATTTTGTCTATCAAAGACGAGGCTGACATTACCAGAGTAAGGGCCCTTTCATGACATTTTCACGATCTTCATAGTACAACATAGCAACAGTGTACAGTACATTTTGTTTTGGGACTGTTGCAACACACACATATTGTGCAGATATTTTAAACTATTTCCCTGGAGTCTTCATGATCGTTCGAGAGTGTTCTGGTTTTGATTTGCATTGAGTTGTTCTTAATTTCCTGGTGGAAGTTACAGGTCTCTAACTGGAGTTATCATCTTTATAAGGAAAACTCGTGCAAAAAGGTAAAAAAAACAGGGGGACTGGGCCAATGTTTAACTGCTTACAATCTATGCGTATTTAGTCACAGAAGACCAAATATCAGGCTTTTATAACAAACCGTTCTCCTGCTGCTAGCCTCATCATATGCGTATATACCTTGAGAGATTACAAATGTAAACCTGATATGGGGTACTCCTCTCAATATTATGTGATGAGGACAGGAACAATGTGTATGCTTGCGTACACTATTATGTTTCTTGTCTTGTTTGTTGTACTACTCCAGCAAACACCCATGCAGTACTGTTCCTTACCAAATGTTCTCCTGGGCAGTAGCTTGGAACTGGAAGACATTTCACAACGAGCAATGTTGATAGCAAGTTCTGTTTAGAGTCCAGTGGTGACCAAATATGGCATATGATCGGAGATGCGACTGGCCTATTCTGTCTACTGTAAATGTGTCCAGATTGTGTAGTTGTAGAATGGATTTTAGATAGACAATTATTGATCAGCCATGTGTTACATTAAACACAAATGGCGTGTTGTATCTTCAGTACGTTCTTTAGAGTGTTGCATTGGATTGTGGGAGATAGGCAAGGTCATCGGTGCCAGTTGTTATTGAGGCAATACATTAATCTTCTCATCACTGCAGGTTTTGAGACCAAAGTGATTATATAAGTGTTTTAAAAGTAAATTGTAAATCGCATGTTGTCAAAGGGTAAGCAAAAAGCAAGTAATGCAGGCTTTTATGTCCCCCAAGGCAATCTCCTTTTCAGGTGTAAGATCTTAACAACTGTCCTCCTGAAGCAAGTGGTCGTGGCTTGCAGTCACAGTATGCAGCTCAGTAGTTGATGGACTGTGGTTGGGAGGGAAGAATCAGTTCTCTCCACAGCACTGTCTGAAATAAAAATAAACTGGAGTATCACTGATTTGGTAGCTATTGCTCAAGTACGTTGATTCATTTTTGTGAAGTTTATTCCTTTCTGCCATAGGGAGGGAAAATTTTATTTTTCCTCTTTACCCCATGCAATGTGATACAATGCACAGAATGCTACTGCATCAGTTGTTTTTTTCATCCCTGTTCCTGAAGAGAAAGTCGGGTCCATAGTTCTGACTGTGCAATGCACAGTTTAAAAGATATTAACCTGCAGGAGTAGAATAACTTAAAATGACTAATGCTGAGATGCCTACTTGCTTAGGTCATAGACAATGGAAGTAAGGGAGCAAGGGTGGTACAACAGCCCCCAAAATGCCCATACTAGAGTTCAGAAGGCGAGTGAGCATCAAAGATTCCTTTTAATTGTGTTTTTATTTTGCCACATTTACTATGGTTCAAATATTTACGGCAAATGTCAAGTTTGTCTTCTGACAAATTGCTACTTATTCTTTCAAAAGGGAGGTTGGTGTTTAATGTCTGGCTGGAACTGAAAAGTTAGAGAATTTTGTAAAGTGAACTATGCCACTATCTTGTTGGGTACAGTGAGTGTGAAAGGAAAGGTTGTAGGATGTTATTTTCTTCTTAACACAGAACACAGTGTAAATATCTGTAGATGAACAGTACAATTATTCCAGCATATGTCAGCAGTTAATAAAGCACACATGAAGCTCTTTTTTCTAATTCTGAAGTGTGGTGGAAACTAAGGGCCAGATATACAAAGGCCTTTTGCATTTCTAAATTAGCTGAATCTCAATTTCCGTCCATTAAGAAATGCAAAACAGCCTTTTCCTATATACAAATGTTTCTTGACACATGTACAAAGCATTTCCTAAATGCAAAATGAGCATTTAAGAAATGCCATTGACTTCAAGTCGATGGTAACCATGTGCAGTTTGAAAAAGCACTCCAAGAGGTTTTTCTAAAGTGCAATAGAACACACGAATGCCCCTTGGGCATACGTGTGCTCTACATGTGCACCACTATTTTTAAGGTGCACCAAGGGGGGCCTTTTGGCCATAGCCACCCTTGATTTTGCATTTCCCAAATAGCAATTTCCTAATGGGAAATTGCGGTTTTGGAAATGCAAAACTGGCCCATTGTCAGAAATGGCTTTGGATTTCCTATAGAGATTCCTACTTTGTTGGAATCGCTATTAGGAAATCAGCATCTCTGTACATAGCATTTTGAATTTCCTAAATAGCGATTTCTATGAAGTTGCTATTTAGGAAATGCAAAATTGCATTTTAGTACATCTGGCCGAAAGATTGTAACGTGATCAAAGCAATTCAATACACTTGGTAATGAGCAAATGTAATATTCACGGAAACACAATTTCCACACATTATCTTTTGGGCATTTTATAGTTTTATCAATGAAGCTATATGTCAGTACAAATGTAGTAGCCATTTCAAAATAGGAAAATTTGCTATTTTTAAATGATAGTATGCCACCGCACCATGCATAATATATCTGTGACAGAGTTATTCAAAATTCACCTCCAGCTACATACTACATCCTTACCATTCCCCAGCTGAATGCATTTGCTACTTTTGTTCTTTGTGTGATGTTTAGATTTTTCACAATCCCTATGACTTCAGTGATGTAACGTGGATGGCAGCACCCTTACTCTGAAAATAGTTCTAGTACCACAGCGGGCCCTTAACAAAATTAATTCCAACTATTTCCACATGTTAATTGAACTTTGTTGCATCTATTCAAAGGAGGGTGGCTTAACCTTTGCCCTGATCTTATCCCTTTTTGTGTCCATTGATAAATGAGGTCACCCAGTGCTTAATTTGTAAATAAAAGCGTGCCCGTGCCCAAAGACCTCCTCTTAAACAAACTGCTACTGCAATTAAATGTGCGAACATGGAATACTGAGGCAGAGTAATCCTGAAGCCAGCTCAGACCTCTTCAATCCATTTAAAGCCACTACCTGTCCCTTCAGCTCACTCTTTGCAGCTTTCTGCTTTCTCCCATTGTGAAGCTTTTTCATTTTTCTCTTCCTCCGTCTTACCCAAATGTGTCTTTTGCTCGCAGTAAATGCTTGAGGCAGAAAAATAAGCGCCGGCCCTCAAAAATAAGTGTTGGTGCTCTGCACTGGAAACAACAAGCACACATTAATCACTGGGGTCAACTTGCACTCACTGTCTTTTGCATTCATCCTAGCTACTGTGGAGAGGCTTGGCAGAACTGCAGCTACCTTTGTTGGCTAAGCAAGAGGGAACAGACAAACACACCAGACTGTGGATGTTTGGCACGACTATGGCTCAACAACAGTGTGCTCTTTGTATGTGAAATGCATTAAGCGCAACAGTGTGTCATTAGGTATGGGGTATAAATTACTGCCAGTCATTAGTTGTTTAATTCCTGTACAGAAAGATTAAATTTCACATTTTTACTTTTTTTTTCTGTATGTGTGTACATTCAGGCTATAGCATTGTTCTATTGGTTGGGGCACATGCAATTTATCCAATAAGCCTTACACTAAAGAAGCTGGAATCATGATGAATCCAATAGTCCAAATGAGTAACCTAAATGGTTACTTTCAGAATTTAGTTTTAGGTCCTCCTTCGACAAAAACTGTTGACCAGTCACTAGAAGAAATCCTCATGACATACACCGAAAGGCTAGACTGCACCTGTCCTTAATGTGCGGTCAAACTTAAATGCAGGTGTGAATGCACTGAATATCTGTACTTGGCTCATGTGTACAGCTTAGCAAGTGATGCTCCTCATGATCCAGTTAAAAAATGCTTTCCTGGATATTGATCATTAGTTTATTCCCACACATGGTCTTTTGTGTAATATTATGTTCAATAATCTTCACAAGGTGAGGAGTAAAAGCACGCCCAAAACCCCAACTCAAAAGTAATAGCTGAACCTAACACAAACAAGAAGAAAATCAATGAGTACGTTTTTCCAAGATTTTATAGTAAAAGAAATTGGAGGTATAAAATTGTGCACACTGAATGAAAATGTAGCCAATGCTTCTACTCAACTTAGTAGACACGTCTTTACATTTTTGTCTCCTAAAGTAAGACCGGAAATATGATGTGTATCCATTCCCAAAGGGGCCAGTTTTGGAACTAATTGCTAAGAACCTGCAAGGCAAGGAACCTTTTGATACAATATTGATTCAAAGTAAGGGTATGGTAGCATTTAAAATGAGTGAAAACGGAATACCAGGAAAATGCAATAGCTTGAACTTTGTTGAGTCGTAAATTGTGATGCCACAAAGAGAATTCAGTCTAAACTCATATTGAGAATAGACAGCAAATAGACATAATTATATGCTGTGGGAGAGGTACACACACAATGAACACCTGGGCGTTTTTATGATTGTTTTTAAAGGTTTGATGAGAATTTGAGTACATTTCCCAATAGACTGCGATGATGATGATGATGACCAGTGCTTTAAATGGGCCGGTCCTCACCGGTACTGAGTACCGGCACTTCTTATTTTTACCGAGCTGAGTACCGGCACTTCTCCACTCCCCATTAGAGTACCGGTACTCAGGGTCAGATCGATAAGGTGGGCACTGAGCGACAGACCGGCCCGGGGGCTTCCTGTGTGCATTATTTATCAGTTGCAAGCGGCCCGATGGGGCCTGAATGACCTGCTGGAGGCCTGCTGCAGGGGCAAGTGGGCCTCTTCTGCACCATCCCCACCTAGATGGAAGCTCTCAGTGTCCTCACCAGCCCCCTGCCAGGCCTCCATGCTGGGTTGTCTTTTTATGGGACATTGGCTGCCAGGGCACACTGATGTGTGCAGTTTGAATGAGTGGGAGGGGAGAGGCACTGAGCATGAGTGGCCACGTTTGAACCAAGGTAATCAGGTCCATTTTCACTGGGGTCTGACTGTCGTTCCACGGACTCAATTGCCCCTGCAAATCCCGTCCGCCTGCTGGGACATTGATGAAGTGGTGAAGATGGCTCAGCGGCCTCCTTCGAGCCGAGGTGAGTTGGGTTGAAGTCTACTGACCTTTCCACCAAGCATTGCTCTCCTCCTGACCTCTACCCTGCTGGACTCTGCACATGTGCTGGACCCTGCAGGGCTCAGTATCTGCCACTGCCAGCTCTCCGGCCGTGGGGCCTTCTGCCCACAGGAGAGGAGGGAGAAGAAGGTGAGAGAATATGAAGAGTGAGGGGGTAGAGATGGAAGGAGCAGAGGCGGGTTGAAAGGAAAATGAGATAGAGAGACAGAGGTGGCGAGTGGGGCAGCAAGAGGAAAAGATAATGGGAGAGAAACAGAAGTGAGCAGGGGAGGAATTGAGAGACTAGAGATGTGAATACGGATAGAGATGGTGACTAGAGTGAGCGACAAAAACGAGAAAGAGAGGTGCGTTTTTATGATAAAAAGTGAGCCATAAGAGAGAAAGGGACGAAGCAATGTGCCTCACTGGCTGCGCTTTCCAGGGGCTCTGCAGTTGCTCTACATTCATATTCTGTGAAGCATGCCTTGCAGCTGACACTTTGCCTGATGTGAGTACCTGCTAATCTGCAATGTATTTTTGGAGAGAATGGATATAAATTACTTTCGGATACCAATTCATGCTTCATGTTTGCCAAATCTAAGCACTGTCTGTATCAGTAATACCCAATTTAATATTACTCAATTTTCTGACATTTGTTTACCAGTATGCAAATATGTGACTTCCAAACTCACAGCAGATTTCAGCAGTAGTCACAACTCGCTGAGTCCTCATTCCAGAGTATGTTACTGTTAAGAGAGCCAAGTTGCACTTGGGGGAATCTTGGGGTGTTTGGTGCGGCAGAAAGAGCCAGATGGAGATGAGAACCATGAACACAACAGAACTGATTACAACGATAAATCTGCACATGAAAATAACATAACTGTGCAAAAACACTGCACCACGGCTGTACTAACACAAGTTATAACCAATGGAACAGGGACCTTTGAGACAACTATCAAAGGCAATGCATGGGCAAAATGCGTACTAGATAGAAGCATCCTCGTATCATCATATCTCACCTGCCTCTAGCCCCGCCCACTAGCCACGCCCCTAGCTCAATGTAATGAGTACCTGCACTTATTTTTTTCCATTTAAAGCACTGATGATGACACACATGAAAACCACGACATAACAGGCAATCAATTAGCCAGCTTTTAAATATACTGACACATGTCTATTATGAGGATATTGGTCACCTTGAGCATCAGGCCCTAAAGGATTGGCATTTAGGATAGCTCTATAATTTGGCCTGCGCCTTATGTCCGTTGTACAATATTTCAGTTTGGAGCCGTTTAAGCATCAAGAAATGGTAGCCACTCTGAATGCATATTTGGGAGCAGCACCTACATCCTAAAAATATAGTTTGTGTTATTATGTTCTCAAGTTAAACTATTTTTTTAAAAAATCTTACAGAAAAGGTATACTCCAATAATCTCCTTCCCTAAGATAGTTTAGATAAAAAACGTGGTACAGTGATAAGGTCAGAGCACTAAGCTGTACAAGTAGAGACTTTTCATTTTGTTTAATATTTTATAGTTAATTACGGTCTGAAATGGACCACGTTAGACACCTAAATGCTATCAATCAAATCAAATGAAATAAAATCAGTTCGTTTTAATGTAACATTGCACAAAGAGAAATACATAAGGAAATTAGAGTACATTAACACAGTAAATTAATTCACAGCACTAACTGATGAGTAAGTTCCACCCACAGACTCAAGGGGACTGGGAGGCAACATTTCCACCTCAGGATAAGTATGTCATGTCCTGGTTGCAGAAGAAATAGAACAACCATTTTTACCATCGGCAGTGCCTGTTTGTCCCTTTCATTGCAATGATCGGGGTATAGCCTGGCAGTGTGTATTAAAAAACTCGGAAATCAATTCATGGAGTATGTTGACCACAAACACATAACAAGATAAAATCGGTGCCACCCTTTCCCATCTCAAGCGTTCCTTTTCAAAATGAGGCGTTCAGCGTTTGACGTCTTAGATGAATGTAATCGTCTGTCTGTGCAACAACACACCAAACATTCATAAGTCCCAAGGCTTGCTCCTTCCTGTCACTCTTCCTGAATGTTTCATGGAACGTTACCATCTGCAAGATGTTCAACCAAGACCTTTCCTTGGGACATCATGCTTTCAGCCGATTGAAGTTAGCAACTCCATGCAAGGGGAGAGAGGGAGCAGACAAGAAACCAATAAAGTACCCTTGGTTGCAAGACCTTCCATCCCTCCAGGGCCCTCTTTTCTCTTAACCTCGTATTAAAAATGTAACCCGATTATCTTCATTCAGTACATTGCATGCACTCTGACAAAAAAAGCTAGCGTTCATCTATGTCCATTTGGACTGGAGATGGATAGAATTATCAGTCCATAACATATGAGACAATGTCCTACATTATCCATGCCACATGAAGACCTCTCATGTTATCTAACATACTTGTCTGTTTGACATTCGTACAGCAATACTATCTTTGTCAGACATTTATGCATACAATTCATATACAGGCTTGTGTTTCCCATAATCCACTCATTCATACCTCTTTGTGCAGGATGTTACAAAAGTTTTGTGTTTTTATTTATGTCTGGGAGAAGAGATAATTATAACTGTTGGCCCAGCATAGCTTTGGTACAATAAAAATGATTCTATGCTATTGCCCTAATGGATATTCAAATGGTTTTAAATTGCCTCTGGCACATAGTATGGACATCCAAATATCATGGCCTGAGATTTTCCATATCCGGTGCAGCAACATGATTTGCAAGTACTCATTCTCGTCAACCACATGAATTCCACCACCTCAGCCCATCTCTTCATCCACCTTCAAGTGTCCATTGTACCTGCCAACAGACTTTACCACTACTTTCATGAGCTGTATCTTTCTGCCCTCAGGCTCTCAGTCCCCCCACCCACCCACAGGTCCTTCCATCTGTAGTTAATTTGTAAAGGCTAAGTGCTAGTGCCCAAAGCTCTGCTTAAAAGTTCACAGCTGGCATTATTGAATTTTGGTATGCTGAAAACCAAGGCTGAGTGATATCTAACCCACCTCTTGCAGCCTTTTTGAGGTGGTTCCCCCCTCTAGCTCTCTGAAAATGTCTGCTGGGGAAGAATAAGTGACAGTCTCCAAACATGAGTGCTGGTGAGAGAGCATTAAAAGAATTATAAAATTAATCCAATAACGCGTAAAATACAGAGTAGGCCTCAGACAAAAAATAATGCTTTTAAATCTATTTAAATGCACTAGGCAGACACATTTACACATATACGGCTTGAAAAGCTGATGCAGTTTCTAAAGTTGACCTACGATAGGAATGTGAAATGATAAACTTACAATAAAGCTCCTGAGATGAAAATCTGATGACTTAAAGTAAAAAAAGCTTGTTTTATCCTTCCCATAGACATATTGTAAAGATTATAACAATGTATTAAATGCATTAGCTTAATTCTGTTGAATGATTTAAAATGCACAATGGCTTACTTTGTGAATCAATAGGTATCTTGTTTTTTAATTGAATGATGTACAAGCCTAACCCAAACTGAAGCTTTCTTTAAGATAATGATGGGAAACTATTCCGAAGTATATCATTTTTGATAAAATTATAATGAATAATAATTGTGTCTTTGGACTATTGTTTGTACCATTAAATGACTGGGACATGTTCCTGTTCCCATGAAGGCATTGTTTACTGATTGGCTGTGATGAGGCAGAAGCTGAAACTTGATGCAAACATTTAGATACGCTATCTTATAATAGTGTGGCTTCCTAGAGTAGTGTAGGAGATTCTTGCGGGGCTCATTTCTCCCCTGACTCTCTGTAGGAGACTTCCATGCTGAATGACATTTTGCTGCTTTGCGACTCTACTAAGTTTTCTGAACTTTTCTTTATAGAAGATTGTGCTTGAGGTTTGGATTCTGAAGCTTTATGCTTTATCCTCTCTATTTGGAGCTATTTAGGGGTTCTAGCTGAGACCCTTTCTCACCCATCCCTATCTCATTTGTAGATTTAGACTAGGGACCTTTCCTTTATGGAGCGTCCTTGATGCATTTGCTCTGATGTTAATCGATTATATTGATTTATTACTTGATTTATGATTACTTATGACTATTCAATAAAGATTTAACCTACTGAAATATTTCTAAATAAAGCTTCTGTGCTCACACCAAGTCTCACTATTTTTTGAAAAATTATAATTGAACTGTGATGTCTGTTTGATTGATGTACAGCTCCTGGTTAATCTCATCTATGTCTAAGGTCTGTCAGCTCACTGGTGTAGGGTTACTTCCCTGATAAGATGGTAAATTTGACTTCACAAAGCAATATTTAACTGATACCCCCACCCTCCAGCACCTGTGACCAGCACCGGCTGCCACATATTCAAATCAAGCACTTCCTCCTACCGTTGCTCACATGCCTTGACACACTTTGTTCACAGCCCCTCCATCGCTTTCTCAAACTCAGACTCTTCCTTTTCTTCCCAGTTACAAGTCAACCAACACCCTACCTGTACAGCAGGTCTGAGCCGAGCGGGTTTCTTCTGAAACAACACCAAACTAACAGAGACAGTGCTTGGAGGAGAAAGTGAAGCCTGCAACAAGAGTAGGAAGTTAGCTGAGTATGACATCGTGAGACAGACATACGCTTAAACAGGATACAGGTAGTGAGGCAGAGTAAGTCACAAAATACTACTAGTATAATGTATGCCACCCTGTTACTAGGCCCACTAAATTGGTCTTTAGATCTTTGGAGATGTCACTAAGTAAGAAATAAGCAGCAACTCAAGTTTGTTACTACAGTTAATTCTATGGAAGACAGTAAAGGGAATTAAAATAGTTATTCAGAAATAGAGTAATAACTTTTATTAATCAATTCAGTGTACAGAACAAGTGCTTGTAGTGTCCTGAATATGTCCCTATTCTATTCACCTTAATTCTATTTGGCAAAATCTCCCGGTCCTCAAGAGGAATATGGTGGGATTTTGGTCCAGTCGCATTGAGAAAGCCTGAGAAAATGCAATTAAGAACTCTAAAAAGTTATTTATTAATTTTTCAGAAACACAGGCGGACTTTATGACATTGGCGGTAAAAAACGCCTACTGCCATGGTGACGGCCAGCAAAATACCGTCACTGCGGCTACCATCCGTCCGCCATATTATGAGCACTGCAGGACTTCCGCTGAACTCCGGCAGTGTTCATGGTGGCAGATGGTGGTAAGGTGGCGCTGCTACCACCAGCACCGCCACGCCAGTATTATGACAAGTAATACGGCCTGGCAGTGTTCTGCTGGCGGGGTGCTGCTAGCTGTAGCAGCTCCCCTTCCCTGCCGGAAGACCTCCTCGCTCAAGGTAAGTCGGGCTTTCGATGGGGGAGGGGGTTGGGAGGATGGGGGTTGTGTGTGTGTGAGTGTGTGCATGAATGTGTGAGTGTGTGAGAAGGTGTCTGTGTGTGTTGTGTTGTTACCATGGTTGTATGCGTGAGAGTGAATGTGTGTAAGAATGATGAAGTGTGTGTCTGCATGTCAGTGTGATTGTGTGTAAGAATGTGTGTGAACATGTCTGGAAGTATGCGTGTATGAATGCGTGTATGCCAGTGTAAGTGATTGGGTGTATGCGTGGTGCGTGTCTGCGAGTGTGTGCGTGTATTGGGGTGAGTGTGATGATCAGAGGGATGGGGTGTGTGTGATGATCGGAAGGGGCAGGGGGGGTGTGATGATCGGAGGGGGTGGGGGTACGTGTGTTTGGATCTGGGGTGGGGGTGTATTTGAATGTCAGGGTGGGGAACTAGTTTGTGTATGGGGTGGGAGGCTTTGTATGGAGGAGTGTTTGTGGGTATCAGGTGGGTGTTGGGGGTGGGGGAGCTGCCTACTGGTGACAAGGAAGGAATTCCCTGTCACTGGTACGGCCTACTGCCATGGTTTTTGTGGCGTTGCTAATACCACGAAAACCATGGTGGTAGGCAGGCTCATAATGGCGCCAACGGTACTGTGCCAGCCGCTGGGCTTCAGATTCCATGGCAGTATGAGTGGAGAAGTGGCGGGTTGGCTGCAGCCAACCCACCATTCTCAAAATGTGGAGGTATATACCGCCAGCCTGTTGGCGGTACTACCACACCGCTAACACTCGACCGCCGGGGTAATAATGACCCCCATAGTTCTCACAGCTATCATCCCAAGAACCTTCAGCTATCAGGCTATTCTGTAACATCCTATCCAGCTCTCTCTGTCTCTCTTGTAGAAGTAAAAAATCTACTCTATGGCAAGACAAAATAACTAAAATGTGAATACAAATGGAAATGCCCATGTGCAAGGAACCCAAGCGGCACCCCCTCCTGTCTGTCTTGCTTTGCACTGGGGTTCTGGTACTAATCTTCCCCTCTGACACTTTTTATAACAAAATTGAATCTACATACATTAACAATTTAACGCAAATGTAATATTTCTTCGCATGTTGAAACTTTCAAAACAATAGGTTCGTTCATTTTCAGAGGTGAATGGAAACACTGATTCAAGTTTTCATGAGTCTTTTGTTTCGGAAAGAATAAGGAACATGCATGAATACAATCATCATCACCCTTCCCATAGCTTCCACACTGTGGATACATTCATAAAAGAAGCAATTAAGTATTTATCATCAAAGTATATATTATGTGCAAGTCTGCTTCCATTGTTTAAGATGGAAAAAGTTTGCAACATGCATACGCCATGCACAGCTCAGAAGTGAAACATTTGCTGTGCTTTAGTAATTTCATATTAATTTATTTCTCTATGGGGAGCCTTAGCAGTTCCCTCCTCTGATGGTTTAGAACCATTGCAACATCACTTCAACACATTTATTTGTTTCAATGCACTTTCATTTTCATTATTTCCAGACTCTTGATGTTTTCTCTTTAGGGTTTCTCTTTCTTTTATTTTCTTATATTCTTCATTCACTCTGTCACTCAATCCCAAATCTTTCTTCATTCTTTTGTTCATTTCCCTTGCTTTTTTCATGATCAGAATCATCTTAATAGCCCTATATATCCCTAGTGTAGTTAGAAGACAGACTATTACTACTAACGCAGGTATTAATGTAGTCTGAAGTATTCCTCATCCCAATTATTTCAATCAGGTTGCTATTGTTGCAAGTCCTTTGAGCTATACTAAGAGTTTCCAAAGGTCTAAGATCAAGCTTTGAGTCAGTTATGCTCTTTGCATAGTCTAGTCTTGCTCTCATCAGGTATGTAGCTACAGCAATTCTCAATTCTTAGCATCTTACAAACTCTGCCCTTCTCAGCTAAAAGAATGTCTAATGCATAGCTGTTTTGAAGAACCATGGAGCTAATAGCTACAAGCTCTGAACTTTGTAATAATATAGCCCCAGATGTGCCTGTTGCTGAGCCATTCCACATCACAACCACTGCAGGTATTATAGCTCCAAATAGCTCTCCCACCATTTCTGTTCCTTCACTCATACTTGGTGGGAATGTCTTGTGTGCTGGAGTCATTGTTAATACCTCTAAGGTCTGTATATGATACATTTTCGGAAACAACAACTCTAGCATATTCCTTCCCAGAATGTAGGCAACTAAAATATGCAAATCTTCCACATGTAAAATACACTCCTGGTATCGTTGGATCATCCTCTTGCAAAATCTGTCATTCTTCTCTGGAATTTTCAAATGTGTGTTCACAATTACTATTCCCTAGAGGTACTTTTTCCCCCACTTATTCTCCTTTTGAACACACACTTTCCCTTTCAGTCTCTTTTCCAAATTTCGTTAAGGTACAGCTATCTTCTTCTTAAATTCACCTTCTTCTCTTTTTCACACATTCTTTTGCACATCTTCTCTTTTATACTCACTCCTTGTAAGTTTATCTTTTCTCTCTTCTAGCATCTGTATGAATTTTTTCTTGTTAACTCATTAAACAGGTTAGGTTTTTCTCATGTGTCTCAACAGTATGTAAAGGAAGAAATGGCCTAAAGTAATGCCAAGCTGCTTCTATCTCTTTAGCCTATGGATGCAAATTCATGCTTTTCATTAATGACACTCAGAAAGCACTGTGTTGAAATTTGAATAATAATATTCAAAGTGTTGCTACCTATATACAAAGCTAAGAAGTATACTACAGGAATTAGAGTAGGAAAGAGGAATGTGCTGATTGGAAACTGATTCATCAGCTGAATATGCCATGTGTGCACATACATAATAATCTTTAATCTCTAAAGCTTCTTTACTAATCTAGAATAAACATTCACAGAATAATCATCAGTCATATAATTTACAAATTGTGTCTTTAACCTGTCTTCATCAAGCACTGATTTTGGTGTTAAGTTTACAGAATCTAATATAGTTTTCTCAGTGTCTGGTGTAAAGTGTATTATGAAAACTATTGCTATTCGTATTAATACTACCAGTGTGAGTAAAGTCCCTAAAAATACCTTAACTCTAGTACATTTTACAGTAGACATGTTGTCTCTACAGTCAAATCTACTACTAATAATTTGTTAATAACAGAAATGGAGCTTATTCAGTTGAACAGTTCAATAGTTCTTTAACAATTTAGTCAGATAACAATATTAGTAATCACAATTTTGGTTGGACAATCCTTCTACTTTGTGTTCTTCTAGTAAGTTATCCCTAATTTTGATTGTTCTTTATCTCAACCCTAGGCAACATTCAAGCAATTCTTTTAAGCATATAGTTCAATCAAAGTTTCCTTTCAATGTCTCTTATCAAATTCTTTTTGACATCCTAGTCACTCAGGATGTCTTGGGCAACTTCTTACTTCATTTTAGTATATCAAAGATAGGAATATTCGGGATCTGGCTCAGATAATATGTCCATTCATGTGATGAATGTCTTTGACAAGGCAGTCAGGCTCTTTTTCATTTTCTGAGAGTGTTCAACTCTCCTTTTACATCCCTAGCATTAGTCAATTATTTTTCTTTTTGGATTGCTTTTATTTGTACTGATTTGGTAGTTACACCCAATTGCTGTTTCTTTCCGACATTTGTATGCCAACTACTGTCATGCAGAATCCTCCTTGTACTAGTTCCAGAACTTGTGCCCTCTCCTGGGTCTTTAAGTTGCTCCTCTTGCTCTGTGACTGTTCAGAATATTCGTTACCAACAGTATGTCTTCATTATCACTTTGTGAGATGTCTGGTAACTGAACAGCTTCACCTGTTAGAGTTTCTTCACTCCAACCATTCTCTTGCTGTCTCTGATCACAATCTGGTTTTTCTGGAATTTCTTCTTGTACCATGGACGGTGGTATGTACAGCAGTGCTCTTGTTTCTCTTGAATTATACAGCACTATTTCTTCTTGAGGATGTGTCATTCTTTGGGTGCGGGATGCATGCACCCAGTTCGGAATTCCAGCACACTTGACTGCAGTATTTGTGATCAGTATCACCTTGTAGGGGCCTTTCAAACAGTACTCTAAACAGGACTTTCTCATGTGTTTCTTAATTAAGACCCAGTCACCAGGGCTTAGGTCAGGACACTGGTCCTGACTCAGATTGTCAGTCAGAGCTTCAGCCTATTGAGACACAGAAAGCTCCAAAAGAGCCAATTCTTCACAGTAGTGAGTACCATGTCATCTGAAATATTCACAAGTGCATTTGCTGGAACTGCAGGCAATATTTTTGCCCTACCCATCAGGATCTCATGAGGAGATAGACTGGTTCTTTTATCAGGTGTGCTTTGCAGACTTATCAACACCAAGGATAAAGCAGCCATTTCAATGATGTGGAAGCACAAATATTTGCCAATCTGGATTTAATGGTGCCATTCCATTGTTCCACAATGCTTGAGGCTTCTGGAAGGTAACTACAATGTAGCTTCTGTTCAATTTGTAATGCTGCACACAGCAATTTGACAATCTCACTGTTGAAATTATCACTTTGATCTGATTCTACAGAGACATGCATACAGAACCTAGGTATTAACTCCATCAAAAGTAACTTTGCTACAGTGAGGCTCTCGTTTCTTCTTGTTGGGTAGGCTTCCACCTATCATGAGAAAATGCAAACAATCACTAGAACATACCTCAAAGCATTGCAAATGGGCCTTTCTATGAAGTCCATCTACATCCGGTTAAAAGAACCTCCTGATCGCCCTGCGTGACTCAAAGTGACATGTTCTTTAGCCAAAATTTATTTGCTGGCAAGCCATGCATCTGTGATATACCTCTTCTGCATGCGCTCTCAGTTTAGGATTGCACCAAAACTGTTTGCAGGTTCTAATCATGTCATCCCTGCATAAATGTGCTTGTGTAAGAAGCTGGCTCTTTATATAGTGGACTAAAATGAGGTATACTATGCAAAGAGTCCAGAGAAACCCCAAAGGAATTGCAGAGGTAAAATGAAATGCCAAAAGCTCTCTGTTGTGGTAGTGTGGGCGAGCAGTTAGGCATATCAGAGGGTAGTGCTATGCATGTGAGGCACACACACACACGCATGCTGTGAGACACGCACTGAATAAAGAAATCCGACACCAATTTATGAAAATAAGACATACTTTTATGTAAATTTAGATACCAAAATCACCAGAATCAGGTGAGTACTTTTTGAGATATAGATTTTTAGAATTTTTAAAAGTTGACAGTGCAATCTTTGGGTGCGGTAATGTTATCCTATGGGGGAAACATATACTGCATTCGGCCACTTCACAGATACTTACAGGACTGTTCCCCAAGACTTAAGGTGAGTATGGAGCAGGGTCAAAAGATGCACCAATAGGTCACATTATGAGTCTGTGGGGGCCCAGGTGCAGAGGTGCGTTATGTAGGCGGGTATCCCATTTACTTAATTTGGGAAACGGTCAGGTCGGGAAGTTGCTGCATGTTGGGACTGGAAGGTCAGACCGGGGAAAACCACAGGGGAGCTCGACTCTCCACATGGGACATCAATGGTCCACTTCTTCTCAGGCTGTGGGACCTGGGTGCAGTGTTGTCTTTTGGCATCAGGTCCAGTGCTGGAGATACTTGTGGTTGTAGGTTGCCTGCAGAAAGAGACTGCATTGGGCCACTGAAAGTTTAGTACGGCTAAACTCAGGGATGGGCTCAGCTCCAGAGGGTCTCGGGACCCCGTGGACACTGTCAACTCCCTCGGACTACGGCTGTGGGGCTCGAGTACAGAGGTGCTTTGAGGCGTGGGTTGCAGTGGTCAGGGACTTACTTGCTATGGGTTCTAGTGACCTGGTGAAGAGGAGAAACAGGGCAGGGGGGCCACTCTCCTGAATGACCTCATGGATTCTGATGTCCCTCAATGGTAAGTCTGCTTTGATGCTGTCGGAATCCAGATTGGACCACCAACAAGTTTGGTTGCCGCAAAGGGTCCAGTACCACAGCTGTAGTTGTAGGGAGCCTCCAGGTGGGGTCAGAGTCTCAAGACTTTGGTGAAGTGGCGTGGCTGGCCTCCTGGCCTCCAAACAATATTTTCCTGGCTCATTGATTCCTCAGAGGGCCCAATGGCCAACGGGGCAGAGTTCTGGACTTTACAAGCAGTACCTCCAGATGCAGGGAAGCAGCTCTTCTGCTCTAAGGGAGTTCTCCTTGGTGATTTGCAAAACACTGGCAGCTCTCCTGGTTTCTTGGAGGCTGCAGCAGCAGGACAGGTCAGTTACTCCTCACGGGTTCGGTGCAGCAGGCAGGCCAGGAGGGTTGGCACCAAGTCAGTCATGCTCCTCGGTTCTTGGGTCAGCAGGATTCTTTGTCGGCTCATTCTTTTGTGTCAAGTGAAGGTCTGTTTTCCTGGTATCAGGGGGCCAACTAAATACTCAATTTAGGGGGTGTTAAGAGGAGTAAAGGGCAGTAGCCAATGTGCTAATTACACTTGGGGTCACTACGTCCCCTAGGATGACCACTTCCTTTCAGGAGTGGGCATCACCCTGTCCCAGGTTTCCTAATTCCACCACGCACAAGATGATGGAATTCGTAAGGCTATGTTCATTTCAGGATGGTCACCCTAGAGGTGTGTTCAGCCTTCTAATGCAGCACGCCTCCTGCATAGCTATTTTTCCTACCTGTCCAGGTGCCAAATGGGTCCTGGGGCAGGGGGAGGGGTCGGCATCTCTCTTCTGAGGCAAGTCAGGTCTGCGTACCAAAGGCAGTGGGCTTCTTTGAAGCTCCCCTGCCTTGGAATGCAGATTCACAGGTCATCCTGTTGGGAGGGGTTTGTTAACAACCCTGCCAGAGCAGGCTTTTGTTCCTGTCCTCCAGAGAGCAGAGGCCCTCGCCGTTGGTGGCAGGCTGGCTAGAAATAGTCTGTTAGCCCACCAGCAGTTGGTAGGTTTTCACAGGGTACCAGTAAAGTGCTCTCTGGGTGCATGCATTAATAAATCCATCACTGGCATCAGTGAGGGTTTATTAATATGAGATGTTTGATACTAAACATCCCTAGTTTCACTGTAGCAATCATGTAGCTGGGGAACTTGTACCAGTGTCCAGCACACGTACTCAAAATGGCTTCCCTGTTGACTTACTATTTCTAATAATCAACAAAGACATGGCTGGGGCATATCTGCTCTTGCAGATATGTCCACACTTGTAATATAATGCACCCTGCATTCAGGCTGGAAGGCCTGCTGAAGGGGTGACTTACAAATACTGCATGTAGTGTTTAGGGGGACATAGCATACAGGCTGTGTGCCATGTCATGTTTTCACTTTTGGGAGCACCTTGCCATGCAGCCTGCAATGGCAGTCTGCATGAGTTTGGTGCTGGATTTCTGTGGGATGGAAAGGCGGAAATATGGCTTTGGAGGTCTGGTTGTTTGTTGAATCTTGCCTCTTTATTGATTACTGGAGTGATACTGACGGTACATATGAATATAAAAAAAAATGATTTGATGAAACACTGTTTCAGGAGGGCTGGATGAGGGTGGCGCTTTTCCTCCACTTGACCGGTGTAGGATTGACTTCTTTCTTTTCTTTCCCTACCTACAGGACTTTATTATGTAGTCTCACGAGCAGAGCTCTCCAAAAAAATTGGGACAGTAAAGTGAGTATAGTAAATTACTCTCTTATTAGTCTTTCCTGTCACCAAATCATCTGAGGTGTGTAATTATTCTCTCTATGTGTTCTTTTCTTTACAGGGTTGTTGGGATAAAGCAGGGGAAGTGCCCAGAAGTAATTTGGTGAGATTTCACGTAAGTAAAGGAGAAGGCGTATTATGTGTACAAAAAGAAGACTGAAAATCAGGATCAAGGATCATCAGCTCCAACACTTAAAGAGAGAGAGGCATTCTCAGGGTGCTCCCCATAGTGACACCATATTTACTACTTCACGTCACCCCCTTTTGTGCTCACAGGTATTTCCCTTGGTGACACCTCACTACCTCAACACATGCAGCTCACACGTTCCCATATTTATTACAGATATTCCTTCTTTAATATATGAGGCTCCTCCACCCAGCTCCGTTCACTCACTGCACTAGCCACAGCTCTGCTGAGCTGTGGCAGGTTGCACAGAGTCTCTGATAGCGTCCACCATTCAGCCTCAAACCACGACTGCTTCTTCCTGCAGTGCATACTTGGCAAGCCGTTGCACATGAGGCTTGAAATGGCAGCTTTCGCTTCCTATGGGCCTGTCCTGAAGGCATCCGTTTTCAGAAGCACCAAGCAGGGTCGGGCCTTGTTGGCCCGACCCTGCTTGGCACTTCCGAGTTCAGGCACATTCAGGACAGGGTGCCACTAGGTTAGGCGATACTCCACCACTCATGGAACTCTGCCTCCACAAAACTCTGTGAGCTCCACCCACACCTAATCAGTAGGTGGGATTCTACCTTTCAAAAAAGTTATTGCCTCGTTATAATTGTTCATAATCACAGCTGATAGTGCATTATTAACAGGATTTCTTGGTGGCTCTGAATTTGAAAATTGAAAAGCAATCTTACGTGCTGCCCACAAGTCACTTGGAACTACGATATCAAAGAAAGCATCCAAAGCACTTTAGAGAACTTCACATACCTCTCAACCTGTGTATACAACTGAATTGCACTGTCCCTCAATTTTGGAAAATTGTTCATAAATGACAAAAGATCTTTCCTACTCCAAGGCACATGTACATATGCTCCAATTGATGTTTCTCCCAATGGATATGCGGTTACTGTACCCTTTTTCTCTAACTGCTTTCTTTTCTCCTCTGCCTCTCCACCTTGTTTCTTTTTCGTGTCCTGTTTTTGTGCCCACTTAGTTTTCTTTTCGCCATTTCAATGCATTTACACACACACTTTGAGAAGGTGCCCCTTTTGATATGGTTAGCTCCCCACATTTTGCCTGCTATCTGATGTGATTTCGAAGTTGTAGTGCCCAGGGTTCCTGGTAAACAATTTCTCTGGGCCAGATCTCTTTCCCAGAACTGTTGTGATGCAATGGCACAACTGGAAACACCTTTGGCTGCCACTATACATCCCTAGTAAATGGTGCTGAGGTACAAAGGGCATGGATTACTAAGGATAGGCCCCTTAGGGTAGCAGCACAGATTGTGCCACCCTAAGGGATCATGAATCCAAGTGCACCCAGCACTGCCATTGCAGGCTGAGTGTCCTGGTGCAAACCTAAAATACAAACATGACATGGCACACAGCCTGTGTGACCTGTTCACTACACACTGCATGCAATCTAGGTAAGCCATCCTTCTGGAAGGCCTTACAGCCCTAAGGCAGGTTGCACTATAAAGCACATGTTGGCATAGGTGCATAAGCAATATGTCCCTACTGTGTCCTTGCCAAACCTGGGACATAGTAAGTGTACAGAGAAGACATTTTAAATGCATGTGCTGGACATTGGTCAGTACAAGTTTCACAGCTACTTGATGGCCACTCTGAACCCTCTGTTGTTTAGTATCAAATAACTCAGAACAACAAATCCAAACTGGTACCAGTATTGGATTTACTGGAAAATGTACCCAGGGCCACTTTAGAGGTGACCCCGGCAGAGGCTAACTAACCCCGGGATGGTTGCAGGCTGGTCCTAACCAACCTGCCACCACCAGACAAGATTCCGAAGCCCTAGGGTGAGGGCCTCTGCTCTCTGGGACCAGAAAACAAAGCCCTTACTGGGCAGTGGTTTTACACCTCCTCCCCCAGGAATGTGCACAGCCCTGCCTGTGAGCTTCAAAGGGCTTGCCGCCCTTGAAACTAAACCACTAGCAGATGGGCACCCCCATTCCAAACCCCCACTTTTGGTGAGAGCAATGGCAGGAAATTGAACAAAGACCAAGAGGAGTAGCCACCCCCAACCTGCATCACCCCCAAGGTGTTGCAGGGGAGGTGACCTCTCCATTTAATTTTCCTTCATCTTGCGTGGTAGGAAAATAGCCTATCAGGGTTAGAGATGTAACCTCCACAGGAAGTGGGCACTTAGTGGGTGTAGCCACCCTAAGGTAGATGGCCCATTGGCCCCTGCTAGGTACTCCCCTAAATGCCCACAAAATGCAGTATTTAGTGGGCATCCTTAGACCTGCAGATCAGATTCAATAGACAGAAGAAGGCCAGTGACAAAGACCCAAGGCCCAAGAACTGAAGTCCTGCTGCACCAAGAAAAGGCTCCAAAACTTACCTGCTGAACCCAGGACTTGACAATCGCAGTTGAGGGATCGACTGGATATCAGATGGACCCTACAAAACCCCAGAGGGCCTTGAACCTTCCAAAAATTAGCAAGGCCCTCCCTCCAGAGTAAAGGCATCACTCCCTGCAACCAAGAAGCAGAAACCAGTGAAGTCCATTTCACTGACTAGCCACTGACCAATAAACCAGACAAAGCAGCTAGACCAAATTCCACCCAACAGACTCTGAGGACAAACCTTGTATGTGTGCCAAGTTTGGTGGCACTGTCACCTCCAGTGGCTGAACCGTACCATAGCCAAGGGGTACTGGATCCCCAACATTGGACATCCATAAGAAAAGTGCACTCCGGATTCTCCAAGGACCAGAAGCAAGCACCAATCAAGGGACTTCAGTACACATAAGAACTAACCCCCCCCCACCCCTGAGTGGCCCTGTTCACCTGCAATCCACCCTCCAATCGACCTGCCGCCTGGTTCCAAGGACACCTTTGCGCACAGCTCTTGGCTGACCTATCAGCTCTGCACCAACCTCCCTTGCCTGTGCACTGGAGAATCAGCTGTGATCTAAGGGTCCCCAATCTATTGCAACCACTACACTCCAAGGGGACCCAGCGGACTCACCTTGAAGTCCACCTGTGCAGTGCATTTCCAAGTGATCCCCTACACCAGCTCCAAGAATTTCAGCAGCTGCTCCAGCTTGAACAGAACCGCCCGAACTTCTTTGGCTGGCCCACAGGACATCTCGATGACCTTGACCTAAAACCAGAAGGCAAAATTGGTAAAAGCACTACCTGAATTTATATGCATTTTTAACCGTTTCTCTCATTGATTCCTATGGTGTTTAATTATGCATAAAAGGCAACTTTTGCTAAATTTGAAAAATCATTCCTTGAAAAGTTCTTACCCGATGTTGATCTTGGTCTTAAAAAAATTACAAAAATCAGAAGTATTTTTGTAAATTGGTCTTGAGTTATTCTTTTGAGTTGCTGTCCACATTTATTTATTTACTGTGAGTACAACAAATGCTTAGCACTTCTCCAAAATTGGCCTAACTGCTCGACCATGCTACCATATAAATTAGAGCATCAGGTGACCTAGTTTTCACCTCTGTAAACCAACATGGGGTTGCTTGGACACTGCACAGTGCCATCACTATGTGGAGAGGCAGCCTCCTACACACACAATTAATTCTGTAAGATGAATTTGCAACCTGGGAGAATGCATGTTTTCAAATGACTTGTCATCCAATTGCACTCTGAAGCTTCTTTGCAATGATATACTTTTGGAAATATCTACATCATATTTATTTGCAAATTCAGTCAACTGATCAGGTACGATGGCAGTCTTTCTCGTATTCGCTTTAAACAAATAAACCAACTCCTTCTCTTAGTACTGTTTTATGTGCTCAAGGCTAAAACATCCTCTCAGGATTGCTTCGAATTTGACTTTCAATAGTTGTCCATTCATTGATCTTTTCCCTTGAGTAACTGGGTCAGTCTCTACACTTGTACTAGTACTTGGTCTTTCTGCATCCTCCATGTCATAAAGACAAAATGACTACCTTCCTCTAATGCTGGAACATTTTGTGATGTAGGGCGCACAACAATTTGTGAATTATGTGAAGTTGGGACAGACCTGTTTATTCGTGTATCCCTGGTTGTTTGCTGAATCTGTGCTGTGGGTGTAACCTGGACAGGTACTGTCTGCTGAGTAGCTAATCCAGTTGTCTGAGCCACTGTGATAAGTTTAATTAGTGCATTAGCTGGTGGTATCATCTGAGATGTTCTAATTTATGCAAGAGCACTAGCAGCTGTGTGTTGGATTACAGGCTGTGCAATAATTGGCTGAGCTATCACTGACTGTGGTAAAACCGGCTGGGTCATTATGGGTTGTATATTTCCAGGTATTGTTGATTGCATCTGGCTAGTAATTTGTGAAACCTCAGGATCTACAGGAGCGGTGGCAACAAATACATTACCCCCGGTACTAACCGTTGTAGGTTCTATATATGTGGGGGGGCATGTGGACAATATTTCTTCTGGTATATCATCTCCAGAATATGAATCAAATTCATATCTTTGGTTCGTCTTTCACTTTACTCTCTCCCTTAAACTTCTTTCTGGGTGGCCTTTGACAATCTTCTGTTTTGTCTATTTCTTCTTTCGTATGTAAGGAATAAAATGTAGTGCTTTCAGCCATACCTTTCCTCCATACCTGCGCTGTATGATCCCAAATTGTATCCACATAATTTCTTACGGCCCTTTTTTTTCCTTTTTTCATACCTCTCCTTGTCATGTTTTAATGCCATCCTTTCCCATTCACATAATGCCTCAAATTGTGTAGGTCTTGGAGGCAGTTTCATTTCACACAAAACCTCTGTCAATGTTCTTAGAGTTTCCAAATTAAATGATCCCCACCTTGCGAATCGAAATGTCACCTCTGTTTCGGTGGCCCTATACTATTCACAAAGCCAAACACATGTATGTAATACATGCTCGACCATCATATGATATGCTGGCGTACCCTCTGAATGATTCAACCCACCTTCTTTAACTGGAATCACTACATCATCTCTCACCAGTCTCCTGATAGCGTTTAAGAATTTCATGCTTTCAGGTTTATTTAGTAAAAAATGTATCTCCAAATCACAGCGTCTAAATCTTTAGAATGTGTTCCCTATAACCTAAACGCAATTCCCCTCTGTCAAAATTGCATTACAGCTCGGATATACAACCAACCAATAACTGTGTCATTCTTACTAAACTTCAACCAAACACAGTGTGACCTAACATCAACTGACAAATACCAGCGTAGCACACTATTACATCACAACTCACTCCATGCAGCAGTTCACCCTCCTTTACAATTTCTCCTCTTCAACAAACGAATGAAATGTTTTTGCTGCAACAATTTAAAAGTACTCAATTCTTGTCTGTTGTTTGTACAGATATCAAAGGGTACACTCTCAACTGTTGGAACTGGGTTTTGAAAAACCTCTCCGATTCCCAATCATACAAGAATCCACTTTTCACTCAGATGAATTCTCTACCTGCAAGAAGTCACTTAATTAGTTATGAGTCACCTTTGACCATCAGGTTCTCCAATCACTAATTTTATCGTTAGTACAATCACAGCAAAAGTCTATTATGTCCCTATCTTTGTGTAGTGTTGAGAACATCTCATGACTTACACTTCTCCTAGCAGACAATTTTACTTCTCTTTATTTATCTATCCTGGGATTGTAGACTACTTCTTAGTTCGATAACCTTTTTATCTTTATTTATTTAACAACCTACAATATCACATAACAGTTTTACAAACAATAAAACATTACAATCTCTCCATTTCACAGTGCATCATCCCTATTAATACTCACACCTGTTGAGTTTGTTCTCCCCTTCCGCAGCCACCAATCGCAACTGCTTTGGATACCGTACCTCACCAGTCCTCACAATCAGGCTCCGGGCATTGGGCACTCCATTTTTATTTCTTACTCCCTGACATCTTTTTCAGTTTTGCAGTTTATAATTCCCTAGCACTCATACCTTTCCCTTTGTTACCAAATTATTTGGGGCAGTGTGACTCACAAATCACTACTAGTATAATTAACACCATCCTGTTGCTGGGAAAACTTAATTGGTCTTTGGATCTTTGAAGTTGTTCCTAAGTATAAAATAAGTTGCAACATTAACTTTGTCAATCACATTTAATTCTATGGTACACAACAAAGATAGTTTAGGGTAGTGTAAATTATTTATTTAGTGATAGATTAATACATTTTATAAGTCGTCAGTCTACAGAACAAGTACATGTAATGTCCTGGATTTGCCCTATTCTATTCATCTTAATTCTAATTGGCGAAATCTCCCTGTGCTCAAGAAAAGTACAGTTGCATTTTGACTAGCCGCATTGAGAAAGCTCAGGAAAATGCAGTTAAGAAGTCTAGAGAACTAGTCTTTAATTTCTCTCTAACATAGTTCTCACAGCTATCAGCTCAAGAAGATTCAGCTGTTAGGCTATTCTGTAACAGTCTATCCAGCCCTCGCTGCCTCTCTCGTAGAAGTCAAAAACCTGCTCTATGGCAAAGCAAAATAACTAAAATTCCTAAATACAATGGAAATGTGAATAAAAGTGGAAATGCCCATGCACCAGAAACCTAAGAGGCACCTCTCTGTCTCACTTCTCATTGGCGTCCTGGTACTACTCTTTCCCTCTGACGCGTTGTATAACAAAACTTAATCAACAGTCATTAACAATTTAACAGAAATGTATTATTTCTTCGCTTGTTGAAATTTTCAAAACAATAGGTTAGTTAATTTTCAGAGATGAATGGAAATATTGATTCAACTTCTCATGCATCTTTTGTTTCTGAATACAATCATCATCTCCCTTCCCATGGCTTCCAAACTGCGGATCCATTCATAAAAAAACAATTATATGTTATGTGCAAATCAGTGCACTCCAAAGGAGGTTAGCAAGCAAAATTATTATACATAATACTGCTTCCATTGTTGAAGACGGAAGAAGTTTGCAACATGCATATGCAATGCACAGGTCAGAAGCAAAACATTTGTTGTGCAAAGAAATGTGCTTAACAGTTTTTCTTAGCTTGACAAGAAGCATAGGTCACACTGAGTTGAAAACGATTTTATAACTAAAAAAAAGCAACTGCAGTTAGGCCTAACTTTATTCTCTTGTTTCAGTAATTTCATATTAATGTATTTCTCTAGTGGAAGCCTTAGCAGTAGCAAAACAGACCATAACAATATCATATGGGGCAACCTAGCATGAGTAACAGTTAGACATGTATACAGGGGTCATACACACAAGCATGAACACACACATGGACACACTAAATGTAAAGAGACATAGAAATAACATATAGAGACACACATATTTGCAACACAACAACGCATACAGAAGCAAAGTACCTAAAGGCATCCATGCACCACATACAGTACTCTCATGCTCAGAGACAACATGCATATAGGCACGCAGACAACGAATGCAGTTACACATGCCCAGACTGGTAATATACATGCAGGCACACAAGCTCACAGAGAAAATGTTGTAGGCTTCATGCACAGTCAAGAGAGAGTGGGACAGTTCTAGTGGGCTGGTACACCAAAGCACAACCAAGAACATTCCTCTGGAGCTACTTTGAGAAAAGTAAATGAGAAGGTTTCACTGAGCGGGCCCTTGAACAAATGCACAGCCAAAGCAAGCACCACACCATTCTGCATATCTCAAATGTCAATCGTATTAAGTTCAGTACCGCTCTCTTCACACACCGTTTTGTAAAATGATGCAT
Organism: Pleurodeles waltl; assembly: GCF_031143425.1. Classification (NCBI taxonomy): domain Eukaryota; kingdom Metazoa; phylum Chordata; class Amphibia; order Caudata; family Salamandridae; genus Pleurodeles; species Pleurodeles waltl. The sequence goes on from NC_090444.1 coordinate 1,189,848,284, forward strand.
ATTCTAAACGGCCAGTCCTGGTCAGCATTTCTCACTTGTTTCTGCATTGTACTATCCTGTTCCATTAGTGGGGCCTCCTATTGTATTTTCTAGCGCCACATTAGAGCACACTACACGCTCCCAAGAGAAGTTTACGGCAGTGTGTACTGTGGGGCTCACTCTTAACTGTGATAGTAAAGCTAGTTACACCTGGAATTATTGATGCCGTGGCCTTTGGAGTTTAGCAGGGGCTATCTTGCAGCATCTTTCTAAATTGTGAGCTTCAGAATGGGGAATACCGCAGAAATATGACGTTTACCACACATCCAAGGTGTAACAATTCGAAATAATGGGGATTCTGCAGAGCAATATCTGGTACAAATGTCATTTACTAGTTACATCAATTACTGCTCATAACAACAGTTTGGCTGTAAACCCCCTTTTGCGCCTGAATCAGGATTGCAGCAGGCCTAAGACTGAGCATGTGAGTAGGGAATCTACTTATTTTGTTCAGTAACATTTCATATCGTCTATTCCTTCAATTCTGTTAGCTTGAGATAGACACTGTCCACAAAAGAAATACTAAATATCCTTCATGTTGTTTCAGAGGCAACCGAACCTTTGACACAGGCAATATATTGTACTGCTGTCATTGAATTAATTCCTTCTCTGGAAAAATGAGGGAAGCAGAGTGGGAGGCAGGCAGACAGTAATTGAATTGGCTGTGAGCTGGTTACTTGCAGCAACCCCCATGGTAGGCACGCCTACGCATTATTTCCTCCAGTTTACCACTTTAGTGTTTTAATAAATGATGTCTTATTAGGGACTACTGTACTTGGTTATGATTCAGTTTGTGGAAAAATGAATCAATATTTCACAGTCAATACTTGAATGACCGGCTCTGATGCGATCTAAAAGCATATTTCCCTAGCAAACAACATACTTTTCAGATTACTTAAATGTAAATGTTGCTGTAATTTAAATTACGTTGGTGAAATTAGAGTAATCTGTATAATGTCTCAACATTTTGTATTGTACAATATATATATACATTTTCAAACGCAAGAGGCTGGCTGCTGAGGAACATGTCTCACTGAGAAACATTTTCTGCTCGAACCAGTCGCTAGTATCTTGTGTGATTTTCTTTTTTACCCACAAATCATGTTTTGCTCTAGAAGTGTAATGCCACGTAAGTGCATGAAATTTCATATTTTTTTCCTCCAAAAAGCTGCGTAATTTCTTACACACTCTTAACTACCTGAAAATATTTTGTGGTCTAGCATCATGGTATCTGGATCTCTACTTATGATGTGTGCTGTCATGGGGAACACGGATTATGCATGTGCGCCATGGCATATGCCTTTCTCACAGATTGGACTGGGAGGGGAGCCCAAAGCACTATCCTCATACTGCTGAAAGGCTACTATCTTTGCCAGGAGTTAAAATTACAAGTGTGGTGCTGGCAGCATACCATGGAGAGATCAACAGAAGTGAACAGGCGTTCTAATCTCAGTCCCTGGAGTGAGGCCTACAGACTCACTCATGTAGAGTTCAGCTGCTATGTGCTTAACTCATCCTAGTCCTACATTGAGTTAAAACACAGCGCTGTGCAGTACGTGTGTGTCATGCATGTGCTGGATGTATGTGTGCTCGTGAATAGTACAAAACATGTAAGATTGTAGGTTACATTTTGGGAGGACCAGGGCTGATTGGTGGAGAATGAGGTGGTCGAGAAAACCACAGACAGATTTATGTATTGCTGCATTCCTGTGAGCTGGGTGGGGCACCCACTGGAAGAAGAAGAGGCCCCTCTGTACACTTCAAAGGGTGCTCTTTGATTCAGGATGAGGTCACTGGAAAGGGGTCTGGGCACATCACAGGAAGGAAATGGGGCTTACATGAGAATCATAAAGAGCTGGGCTGGGGACCTGGGGTAACCTTTTGCAGTCCCGGTCACTGTGGCTGACATCCAGGTGTGAACCTCTATCCTCCCCCATGGTGTGTGCTGCAGCATCAAGAAATCCTAGCTATTACTTCAAACCAAATAGTGGATTCTGCACTAGAGGCGAATGGATTGGCACGTCAAAGGCTTGAGGTGATGTCAATAATGGATAATATAGTCATCAACAATAATCTCAAGTATTATAACACTGATTAATAACACTAGAATTGGTAACAAAGGTAAAGTATACATCAGTAAAAACAATCAAAGAATGTCAATATGAATAATGAGAATGTGAAGGTAGACTCCCTCACTAATCGCAAATTAGCATTAACATGTTGGACTTCATGTAAAAAGAATTTAGAAACACAAATTTAGAAAAATCACTCTAGCTTGGGTTGTTATAAAGACAATCATTATTCTTGTGCAGCAGTTAAATTATATGTTGCAGCTGGTACCTGCAAAGCAAAAGAGACACATATATCAATGCAACTTCATTCATTACCCATAGAACAACAACATGCAGTCTACTTCAGCAAGGGGACACCATCAGGTAAGTTTTCAGCAAATCAGGCCTATTGACAGCTAAACCCACATCGCTAATTTGACTCAAACCACCATTTAGAAGAGCCAGAATAAGAATAACCTAAAGAAAATTCAACTTAGATCGTTATATTACATTTTGAAAAGTCTATGATTGGTCAGTACATGGGGTGGTTTACGATTCAACCAATAGTCATTTTACTAGATAACCTAAAATACAGTGACGCCAACATTAACTAGGGCACAATCATAACAGTAACATTTCCTCTTCCGTCTCATCTGTAACTCCATTGTTCCATTTCGTCTAAACTTCTTTTCTCAGGAAGAAACGTCTCAGCTTGCAACATCTACTTCCATCTTAGAGGAAGAAACCACGTATTAATGACAATTTCAAACAACTGAACATTCAAACTTGTGTAATGACTTAATAAATCTGACCTTGTAAGACATAATGCAGCAACCCGCTAGGGGTAGCTATTTACACATTTATAAGCTATTAACCACACTCTTTTATGTAAGCGTTGAGCAACTGAAAATAACTACGATTTTACTAAAGTTTTGCTTAGACAGAGAATAAAAATGAATTATGGTGACCATTTACAAAAGTCACATATTTTCACATGTTAAATCACCAATGATTAGTGCGTTAGATATCATTAAAAAAACATTAGAAAAGTTGCACTCCTTCATGTGTCTTGTGGCTGTCAGATTTGGAATAGCTCCTTCTGTGACACACTGCTTTCTGGAGGAATGGCAGGGCAGAGAAATGGATAAGACACCTCAAAAGGAAGCAGGCTCCCTACACAAACTTCAAAGCATAGGTCCCTAAATCACCATTTGATGTTTAAAAATAGACAATAAGAAAGAGAGCTCGAGGCATCCAAAATCATCAAACGTCAAGCAAACAGTCATGCTGTTTGTGGAGGAGAAGCTTTGCAAGACTTCTGCCTGTGACCAGGGCTGGAGACTAAGGCCTGCCAGCCTCCCAGCTGGGTGAGGGGACCTCACCCAAGGACATCAGAGACCACCTGCCTCTGGAGTCTGGAGCACCTGGGTCTGCCTGCCTGTCAAAACCAGTATTTCCTCTGAGAAAGAGAAGGGCACTGGAGGGAGCAAGGTCCAGTACGGGATCCTGGCGAGTGGATCCCTGTAGCGAGGTGTGAGGAGACGGCTGCTGCACCAATTGGGTAGGCTTGGGCGGAGGTGATCGAGTTCCACTCCACTGAATTCCACAGAGTTGATAAAAAAACTCAGTGGAATTCCACTGTGGCAGAGTTCCGTGTGCTGCTGAGTGGCCCCCTCTCCTCAATGCACCCAATATCGGGAGCACTAAGCAGGGTCAGGCCTGGTTAGCCAGCCCCGTCCCTGCTTAGCACTTCAGAGATCAGGCGCATTCAGGAGAGGGCCCTAGGCAGTGAAAGCTGCAGTTTCAGGCCTCTTGTGCACCGGTCTGTCCCCATGTGCACTGCACATGGGGACAGGCGGGTGCTTAAGAGTCTGGGCAGGCTGGTGCAAAAGAGGCCTGAAACTGCAGCTTTCGTTGCCTATGGCACTGCCCTGAATTCAGGCCAGGGCCATTTCAGGTCTCTTCTACACAAGTGTGCACATACAAAAAAATAAAAAAAACAAGGACCCACCTGGGTCCTCATTGCCAGTGTCTTTTTGCTCTGCCTCCCTCAGCCCCCTGCTCCCAGGCCCTGCCCAGGCTGCTGGTGGAAGAAGGCCTGGAAGGATCCAGTCTGGAGCTGGTGCTGGCAGCAGCTCCATGCTGCTGCACCAACATCAGGCTGAGAGTGCGCACTGCAGCCCAGTTATGGGCTGCACAGCGCAAGCGCAGACAGTCAGCGATTGTGCTGTGCAGCCCATAACTGAGCTGCAGTGTGCACGCGGAGAGCTCTGGTCCGCTGGCAGGGCTAGCAGAGTTTTTGGGCAAACTCTGTGCTCCAAGCAGAGCGCCAAAAACTCCATCAGCTCCAACAGCGGAGCAGAGCTTGATGCCCCCACCTACAATTGGGTCATTGCCCCGGTACAGGTTCATTCTGAAAACCCATATGCCAAAGGAAGCTACAATGAAGTTACCCGTGGTCAGCATCACTGCCATGCTGATGAAGCCACAGCCAGTGTGCAGAGTGAAGTTGGTGACCCCAAATGTCATATGGGGCTGCCATAAAGATCATTGCTGTGACTATCATGCCGGAGCCCATGTGCGGGGAAATTTCAGCAACCTCGTATGCCATGTGGGGCTGCTATGAAGGTCACTGCTGTGCAGATCGGGCTGCAGCCTGTGTGCAGATAAAGGTCAGTGACTCCATATGCCAGATGGGGCCACTGTAAAGGACAAGGATTCTTGCCCAGTCAAAGCTGTTGTCGTGAGAAGAGGCCACCATGGTGACCCGTGTGGGCCTGAGCTGGACCGAGGAACAAAGCGGGGAAAACCACTCACCTGTGGGAAGGAACAGGGGAACTTACTGACTCACAGAAGGAGGCACCATGGGCGTCCAGCACAAAAACTATCCCCAACAGAATGCTACATCCTTCCACTATGGCACATAAATGTGTGCCCTGGCGGATGGCAGCCTAAAGTTAGCCAGCATAGGAAGAGAGGAAAACAGTGCCACATCTCAGTAATTATGTTGCTGTTGTGCTCTGTCCCTTTCACACAACACAGAGCAACAACTGTTGTTTTACGGTGTTGTATTAATTTTCTGTAAACTTGGGATGATATTTTTTGGAATAATGGGATGTTATTCTGCAGCCCAAGATACAAAGCCATTTGCACATATAACTCCAATGTACAAATACCTCACATTAAGGCTGCAATGTATTCACAAAAGGTGTCCTTGCACCAATACTTTTACTTATGTAAACTATTACTCCACAAATGTTGACCTGCTCTGTGTTTCTTTTCAATGAACTGTATACTTGAAACTTTAAGACTGCTTCATGTTTTCGAACTGTACACTCACTCATTGTGATACTGCCATCTTGAACCAGGCTTTAATGAGGCCGATTGGTGGCGCCTGTGAAAGGAGGGTTCTAGCCATTGTTTTTTTTTTACATTTACCTGCAGTGGAGTAAAGGCTATGCTCTTTATCCCTGTTGCATGAATCCACTGGACTATGTGTCACATAACAGGTTTGTATTTTTCGCCTCAGGTGTGCTGAGCAAGAAGACCGAGGGCTTTGTAGTACAGTTCACTTCATATGCTCATCTACTTGTGCTATACACTGCCTGTAAACAACAAAGATCGGAATCAGAGAATAAGTCATTCTTCAATGGAAATGTACTCTTTCTTGACTGGTGGGTGCCTTCCTTTCCTATATTTTTAAAATACACTCTCTATACCTACCTTGGTTAGCTGGGGATATAATTTTTCTACTACACATCCTAGCCTAATTGGCTTCCACTTCCTGGCAGCACCGGAAGTTTTAACAAATGTTGACCTCTTTCAGCCAGTGGGCCATATTATTCATCTGGACCTTTGGAGAAAGAAAACCAGAAAGTTGTAGGCAGTAGTGTCTTGTGAGTCATAAATGATGATCCTTTTGGCTCCTGATGGCATCTGTAGACCTATGAAGTAAGTGTTAGAGCGTGGTAATGTGAATGCAGATTTAGAATGTTGGGTTTGCGGTTTTACGCAGTCAAATAAAGATGAGTATTACATAGCTCCATGTGTGGCGTAGTCATTGGTGGGTCACTGGCTGGGAAAGATGCAATAACTGGCAACAAGATAGGGGATAAGTAACCCAAAGATTGACAGTGCTGTACCAGAGAGTTTGCCATGGTAAAAGCAAACTGCTCACGCATGCTAAGTGTTCCTCAGACAAAGTGTAGAATCAATATTTGGCATATGTGGAGTCAAAACACAACTCCAGCCAGTGTGAAGCACTTGAAGATAACAAAAGCTTTGTTGAGAAGTCTACACATCGTTGGCCAAGAACCTGCTGGCAAGGCTGTAAAGAAAGGTACCACACTACTGGTCATCATAAACCAATGCATCATACAGAGGTGGACACAAGCAGGTTTTGAAAATGCAGCAAATAACGAGAGCAAATTTCAAGATAACGCTGCAATCTGAATCGTTGTGAAGCAGGGATCAACCAGATGTCAAAAAGCACAAAGCAACACCTAGAGACAAGCCATTCAGATACAAGAAACAGTTGTCTGCTTACCAGAAGTGATCAGCGAGTTGTCATACCACAACACTGGGGAATTGGCCCAAGAAGAAGTGCCCAGGGTTGGGCTTACAGAGCCATTCATACCTGAAGTAGCACACTAACAAAGCTGCTGAGTAGAGCACAGAAAAACTCCACTGATCTTCAGTTAAAACTGACATCCTTGGAGTGGTGATTATTTTGCCTTCTGAACTTCTGTTTTGCTAACTTCACTTTTGCTGGCTTTAGGATTCTGTGCACTTTACAACTGTTAACTAGTGCTAAAGTGCAGGTGCTGTGTACTCTAAACACTGTGACATTGGCGTTTCCACAATTGGTATATTTAATTTACCGGTAATTCCCAAGTAAAGTGCACTATATATGCCAAGGGCCTGTAAATTAAACAGTACTAGTCGGCCTGCAGCACTGATTGTGCCATCCACTACAGTAGCCCTTTAAACATGTCTCAGGCCTGCCACTGCAGAGCCTGTGGGTGTACCTGAAGTCTATAATTACGTACAGGATACACAAGAAGTGGTGAAACAGGATGCTCTTTATTGGAACCACACTATGTTGCTAGAGGCACATCTGTCAACCAGTGTGGCACACCCCAAGTGGCAACCCCATTCAAAGGTGAGCATTCACATTCAGTTGAAGATGTTCTAAAACGGAAAGGTGTTTATAGAAACATCCCTTAAAGTAGACTCTCTCAAGTTGCAGACTCAGTATAATTTGTGCCTATAATGTTTTCTGTGTTTCTGTGCTCATCGTTTATCGTTCAAAACTATCACTACAGTTGTCACCAATTGGAACCTCTGTGTACAGATTTAGAAGAGAAACGAGGAAAAGATTGGATGATTGGACATGAAGCCACAACTAACCTTTTGCAACAGTACCAGTAACCAGTGTTCTGCGGTCTCTTGATGATACTAATTTTGTTAGTTCTATATGTAGGCCCTCTTTCCTGGACCCTAAGCAATAATCACATATTTGAAAATACCCAATCATCTTCTCAGAAAGGGATCTATGTGAGAATTAAGGCTAATTTGTAAGCCTGCATTATATGAGGGATAAAGTACCCCTGCCGTACATTATAAGGATATTGCAAGTCCCTGAGGAGTTCCATAACTGGCTGAAGGCCGAGTTCATTTACAAGGGTATGGAATTCCTCAGTGACTTGCAATATCCTTACCATGTACCATAGGAAGTACATTATCCCATATAATACATGAACACACATCACCTTTCCCCAAAAACTCTTAAAAGCTTGGTGCATAGCTTTTACATATTTAATAATTTGGAAACATGAAGAATAAAAATTAAAAACCTCTAGTTAAAAATCAAGCACATCAAAACCTGTTAGTTATTTGTTGCATACAGATATTAGAAAAAGGTTAATACAAGTCAATTAAAAAAAATCTGCATTAGCTTGGATTGTGTCAACACATGCAGAAAGAGTCTAGCTTTTCTATAACTGAGGATTGCAAAAAATGAACATGTTCTCTTAGCTTGTCATTGTAAGCTAAAAAATAAAGCAGAAGAAAGAAAAGCAATGTTCCATTGTGTTGCTTTAAATAGCTGCTTCAATTATGCTCCTTAACCTGACCTTCCTTTCACCTCTGCTGCTGGCTCTGGCAGCAAGTACTGTGATGTCAGAACTGGACTGTAATAACTTATAATACCAGAGTTCTAACATCTGTTTTTTATAATCTGCGACTGGGTGTGTCACAAGTCGCTGATTATAAAGAAATTATAGACTGGTGTTATACAGGTATTACAGATTCCAAAATATTTATATATATAGTTATAGATGGGTAACACTGAATTATGGGGATTGTTTTTCACTGAGGTTTCTGAGTGAGGTCACATTGACGGCTTGAGCGAAGCTTGTGTTTTTTATGATGTCACTCAGAGCCCACTAATTCCCTTATTACCCATCCACAATTGTACGATCTGTATGGTCCCCAAAATCTCAAAATCCTTTTCCCCATGCCTTCAACTACTGCACAGGGGCAAAGGATAATTGAAGACTATACATAACATGTTCTCTCCTCCCTGATGCAAATGTGAAAAATAAATATCTTACCTGCTATCCTTAATCAAAACCCATTACCTTCCCTCCCTTCCTTGCACCTCCTTCTGCTGGGCTTTCTGTTTCCCGTCAAAGCGGACAAGCAGAGGTGTGCTGATAGTCTCTCAGAGAATCCTTTCACCTGGCTTGCTCAGAGAACCCTTTCACCTGGCCTGGAAGGCCTTTATGACAGCACAACAGTTGATAACCGGTTTTGTTATCAACTGTTATGATGTCATAGCAAGGAGTTATGACTTTAAAAAAATAAAAAAAATGACAGAGGCTCTCTATTAGACCAATCAGCCCCAAATATGTGACAATGAAAATGTTTTATTTCATATCCTCATACAGTTGTTTAATACACTAAAGCACATAGAGAAGAATTGCAAATAAATACATAGGGCCTGATTTAAGAAAAGCTGCGCTGCATCCACTGCAGCATCACTTTTTTTGCTCCCCTTAGCGCCCCCTAATGCCACCATGTGTGCACCGTATTTAATATCCAGTGCACAATGGTGGTAGTTAGAGAGCTAGCAACAAATTTATTTACGCTAGTTTGGCTCCAGGATTTGCGTTAAAAATGTTGACGCTCATCCTGCAAGGTACATTGTGGCCCATTATAAATAAGGGTGTGCCTCCTTTTAATGCCTGCTCTGTGCAGGCATTAAAAATGCTTCAAAAAATGGTGCAAAGAAATCTTTTAGATTTCTCTGCACCCTTTGTTTGGCCACTGTAATGGGGGAACGCCCTCCTTGTATACATTATGCTTTTGGCAGGCATAATGTGTCGGGAGGGGCTACAAAGGGGCGCAATGCATGCATTGCGCCCCTTTGTAAATATGGCATGGCGATTTTGACCTCGTTGGGCCACATTAGCATAAAAACTATGATGTAAATGTGGTGCAACGAAGCGCTAGGCCCTATTAAATCTGAGCCATAGTACAAAACACACTGAAAAGTTAAAGAAAATAAGCATACACAACTAATTAATTGAGTATTCCTAGGCAATGAGCTTTTCCAGTGATAACAATTTTGTAGAATTTCAGATTAGCTCTTGTATACAGAAATAGCTGTGAGTTAAGGAATTTCTTTAATTGGTGATAACATGTCACTTATAAAAGAGGAAAAATATGAACTTATTGTGACCAATGTACATATTATTAGATATGTAGTGAAGTGGACCACAATCAAGTTGATGTACATAGGACACCGATATGACAAAGGATTTGGGTCATGTGTACTATTTACTGGTCATAAAATTATAGTTGCATATTGCAACCAGTATGTTTGTGATGAGTAAAGAACTATGTACTAATAGGTTGGTTATTCTGAATCGTAGTTGGTCAGAATCTGACCTGTCTCATGCATATCTATGAGGTAGGTAGCAAAGTCTGACTCACTATGATTAGAAGCCATCATAGAGAGGATGGCCTGTGGGGGTCAGCAGACCACCATGTCTGTGACTAATTTTCAATAAAGCTAAGTTTTTTTTAAATACAGCTCATTTTCCTTCAAGGAAATGGGGCTGAGTTTTAAAAAGAAAAGTTTACTTTTTTTAAAAGGTTTGTTCAAGTGGAGGAAGCGGTCTTTTGTGCTACTGCCTCCTCTTCAAGAAACATTTCTTTTACATTCACAAATACATATGTAACACCATAGGGTAGGCCCAGGACAGCCCAGAGAACATGGTAAAATGTTTTTTAAAAGAAGGATATGTACTCTTAAGTCTTACATGTCCTGGTACTGAAAATCTCTCAAATGTATTTTTCACTACTGCAAGGCCTACCTCTTCCATATGATAACACTAGAGTTAACTTATTACATTTAATAAGCTATAATTTCCAAAGGAGAACAGGTATCAAGTTCATGTTTGGTGTCTTTGAAATTGCAATTAAAAAAATCTTAATTTATGGTAGAGCTGTATTTTAAGTAACAATTTTGAAAATTTCACTTTTAGAAAGTTTGTATTTTTCAGCCCTACCCATTTAGTGCCTGCAGTCTATCTCTGGGTCACATAATTGGGTGTAGTTAACAGTTGTACTTTGGGTATTTCTTCTAGACAGTCACACACCACAGAGATCTTAGGTGTGCCTGGATGGGCCATCACTGACAGGATGGAAGGGAGGGGCTGGGCACAGCTCCGCTTACACTTGAGTAGACTGTGGCCTACCCCCACACACATGGTTGTATACCCTCTGTAGTTAGTCTTGAGCCAGGGCAAGGAAGACAGGGCACCTGTAAACTTCAAAGACATACTTCTAGAAGCTTCTCCTCACTTCAAAGCCACAGCTGGGTATAAATATTGGACCTCAGAGACCCACTCCTCAGTACACTGTGGAGCTGTGGATACTCTATCAGGAAGAAGGACTGCTACGCTGCTGGACTGCTGCTCTGAAGGACTGCTGCTCTGCTGTGCTGACCTTCTGCATGCTGCCCTCTTGCCTAGGTGATAATAACTGGAACTACATCTGTTAAACCCAGGACCCAACAGCGACTCCAAGGGCTTGATCCTCAGGGCAGAAGGCTCTCACAACCCCAGCATCTAGACTCTGCTATCTGTGAGTCTACCCTGCCAGGTGGTGCTACCCCAGTCCTGGACCCCTTGGAAGTGGGCCTAAGGTGCTCTGCCAGGTTCTGTGGATCCAGAGTAACTAGCACATCTCCTCTGCTGTGTGGCTTAACCCAGAGTAGAACTGATGCATTGTGGATTGGACCCGTCATAAAGACCAGTATCTCCACTGCAGTCCACAGCCTCTTTGGAACTGCTGCTTTGCGACACTTCCTTGGCAGAGGCCCTCTCATCCCTTGAAGATGAAAATGCCGGACTATGTATTGCGCAATGCATCCTCAACACTGAACTTCATATCGTAAGCCCTCGTCAACGGGATCCTCAAATATTATGCAGGACCTCTCAACAGAGCATTGATGCCACAACTTGGAATCGACACATCACTTCAGATGGGCAACACATCTTCTATGTGGACCCTTGCAATGCTCTGCAAACCAGGATTTCAGGTACTTCATTCAGTGGGCCTAGCACAGTCCCTATAGTCAGCCTGCACTCCATCGCACGCAGCCTCAACTTGTGACTTGTACCGGTCCAGCACAACCTGATATCCACAGTTGGGCCTTGTTGCTTTTTGGTGCTATTTTCACAAAAATCCTTAAAATGGCATATCTCTGGTTCTACTGATTGCTTTTTTGTCACTTTAGCCTTGTTATATTTATTAAAATAACTCTATTTTTCTAAGTTGGGGCAGGATCCTTTTGGTATGGTGTTTTCACTTTATTACTGTTGAAGTGTTGCACAAATACTTTACACATTGCTTCTAAGTTAAGCCTGACCGCTGTGTGCCAAGCTACCAGAGAGTTGAGCACAGGTTCAGTTAGTGTTGGCTTATGCGTCACTCTGACAAGAATAGTGGTTACTGCTTCTCCCAGGCTCACTTTCCAGTCAACCAACAATTCAATTTCTTACAACATAAATGTATTTTATGTTACTTGCAGCCTTGAAAAAGCAGGTTCTCACAAAAACACATGTTGGTGAACTATGTACATATGAAGTCAATAAAATCTGAATAATTTTAGGACCTTTCACCTGAGTTGATTTATGGACTTTTTAGCTATCAATGCTATCTATTATACTAAGTGTTCATGTAGCTCCAAATCATGCAATAGTAACTATATGTTGGACTACACCAATAGGGTATTTGGTGTAAGGAGGGTGTAGACATAAGTGAATAGCTATGATTCTCAAAACATTCTGGAATTTTCTAATGCAGCTATATGTACTTAGATTATCACAGGAAAATTGTGAGAGTCTTGAAGGCAGACTCGCAGCTGAGCAAATATCAAAGGTTATTGGTAACTTCCCTTCATGCAAGGCCCCAGGGGAACACCACCTCCCAGTTGAATTTTGCAAACTTCTCAAAGAACGTCTCATCGCTATACTTAAAGACGTTGCATTCACTGGCCAGCTTTTATCAAAATGTAATAGATTCACCATCTCGCTCTCTCTTGCCAAAACCTGGCAAATACTCTCTTTAATGTTTGAGCAACAGGCCACTATCTTTATTCAATAATCATCACCCTTTTTCCATCCATTTGGAAGGTAGGAATTCCGATGCTAGTCCACCAATCTCCACCGAGAATAGTAAGTAGAGGAATAGAAATAGTAAACTTGCTAGTTCATAACAGGAAAAAATGGGGGCTGGGAAAAAGAGAGAAAAACAAGCTGGAGTAGATGTTGCGTCTCTTGGGCATTTTAAATTTTAAATGTTTCACAACTCAGGCTTGTACTCTCTGCCTGGTAGGTCTTAAAGAAATCCTGCACACCACTGGTACAGCAAATGTGACTGGGGCTCCATACGGGAATGCTGATAATGAACCCAGGAAGTACCAGGAAACCTTACACCGCTCAGGAGGATCTTTAAATGCTGGTAAGTGGTGCTTACATGAAATATCACAAGTGAGTGTATGTTCATTGAATGCAGGTCTTCAAAGGCATACAAATGAATGACAACCTGAAAAACGCAAGACAAAAGGATAGTACAAAACAAAGGAACAGGGAAATGCCAAAACAGCAATTGAACAAAGCGTGTGGGAACCATACAATTACGCAGTTGTGATTCAACTTGCTATTGTCACCATGCTGCTTAAATTACCCATGGCGTGATCCCAGTACAGGCTGATTGGCTGACTTTTCTTGTCAGACCTGGAAGACCCAGCTCCTGTCCCTCAGCCCCAGCATCAGATGATCCAGTCTCCACAGTCTTCATCCTTTGAGTAAGCAAACTTTACCTGCTGTTTTCTCACATTAAAACATCAAAGTGAAGCAAAAGTGTGGGGCAAAGTGCAGGCAAACAGATTCTGCACTTTGATGTTGAAGCACATCTGCCCAGTCCAACGAAAAACAAACCTTTCCTGTAGGAACAACCTATGCACTATAAATTGCATACATTGGCAAGTATGCAATGATGAGGACTGCAAGTTAATGCTTTATCTAGATAAAAAGGCCCATATTTAAGAAAATGTGGCGCATCAGAGCTGATGCGTCACTTTTTCTGCACACCCCAACTGGCAACTAACAACACCATGGTTGCATCGTATTTATAATACGGTGCACCACGGCAGCAGTTAGCACAATAGCGTCAACATTTTATATGCTATTGTGGCGCTTTGCTACACTAGCGCCAAAACTGTTGATGCTAGTGTACTAAAGTGCAAGGAGGCCCATAGGTATCTATGGGAGCATCATTTTAACACCTGCTCTGATCAGGTGTTACAAATGATGCCAAAAATGGTGCAGTGAAATCTGTTAAATTTCACTGCACCATTTCTGCGGGCCTCCTGGTGCCAGCTTATTGTGGCACCAGGGTTTACTAAGTGGCGCAATGCATGCATTGTACCGCTTTGCAAATATAGCCTGTGGAAAAAGCCACTTTGGTGCCACCTTAGCATCAAAAAAATGACGCTATGGCGGAGCTTAATTATGCCCGAAAGAGTGTTAGACAAAGGGGATTGGAGTTACCTCTTATGGATACTGATAGGAGATGAACTTGGCTCAGAATTTATCACCAAGGTCAGGTTGCTTTATAAGTTCCCATCAGCCCAGGTCAATTGTGGTGGTTTTTTATCTGAACCATCTCAAAGATAGGACCAAGGCAAGGCTGCCCGCTATCCCCCCTCCGTTTCATCTTAGCTCTTAATCCACTGCCACGTGTGACACTTTCAGATGGTAAAAGGCAATGGCACTCAGGACCACAGATGATAATGTTATATGTAAACAACATCTTGCTGACCTTATCCATCCCTGAAGACTACATACCTGCACTTTGAAGATGACCTCTGAATGTTTCGTCTTGTCTTAATATATTATTAATTGGGTTAAATGCGAGATCCTCCCCATGTCCAGAAGTGCTATTGAATCCTTAATAACAGACCTCTCACTTAGATGGGTCCCTAAAAACCTCGAATACTTAAGCTTCTTGCTTAAAAAGTCTTTCAAAGCATAGTCAATGACAATTCTCAAACTATGCTACATTCTATGACTTTTAACTTTGCTTGCTTACCAAAATTAGATATTTAATTATGGGTCATAAAATGGTCATAACCCCCAGACACAATTACATTTTAATTATGTTTTCTCGAAGTAAAACCCAGCTAACTGATAAAAGTTTGTTGAAATAATTTGTCTGGGGCAAAAAAGACCTAGAATGAAAATGGCAATACTACATGATACCACTTCTCATGGGAATCTCTGGCTGCCCAGTCTAGATCTCTACTACAACATTTTTCAACTGCTCGTATGTACCAAAACTTGGTTGATAATGGCATAGTAGTACATTCCAGACAATTAAGGTTTTACATTGCAAACAGAATTCCATAAGAATCCAGCTCTCTGAATATCCAGTCATTAACCACGTCCTGGCACTTGTTCCAAAAAAGCTGAGTGCCACACAAACTGCTTCACCTAAATGCTCCACTGTGGTACAGGATCAGCGTTCAAATTGGTGGTCTCGTTTTCTATTGGAGAAAATGGTCTGAAAAAAGCACACGACTCTTAGAAGATTTGATTGCAGCTGGCAAGAGGAAATCTTAATAAATGTTAGTGAGAGACTACAAACATAGGATTCTGCTTTCATAATGTCTCAAGACAGTATCTTTCTTTCCCACCTTGACACGTCAGACAGGAAGCAGCCATATGGATATCACCTTTGTTCCTATTGCAATTCGAACACTCCAGCCTGAAATGCAAGGCACCCTTACACCAGGAACGCAGGCAAACACATACTTGTTTTAGCCTAGTTAGGGCTTTTCAGTGAGTTTACTTTGAGTCATGGTGCACAGCAAGTATGGAATCCAAGTCTCGCCGTACCTGTTACAGCGCTGCACATAGAAGAATATGCAAGCACTGGCAAAGTCAGCATGGCTTGCCTTAATAATGGGAGTGATAAACTATTGGCTTTGTCAATGCTAGTATGTAAATCATTGATTAAAACACAAACTAAAAGAAAACAATACAAACTACATAAGGCACAGCAAACACATTCCTCAAAATATCTAAAAAATGAACACTGAATTCAGGATGTTCAACCTCAATAAACAACATGATTTATTTTCAAATACACTTCATTCAGGAAACTATAAACCTGACCTAGCTTATAAATAACGCAGAGGACTTGTTGCAATTACCTAAAGAACATAACATCGGTCTAAGAAGAAAGTGTCAGGAGTTAATGGAACACGCTTGCTAAGGCCTAATTTACTTTCCCCACTACTCAGAACTGCAACAAGTGATGGTCTGCAGCATCCTGGGGAGCAGACGTATGAGTCCTTGGAAGAAGGGACACTTCCAGTTGAGATGGGTGCATCAGCCGGTCTCCCTCCCCCAATTGCCACAAATGTTGCCTTTGTGTACCAGTGCCTAGACTTTCGTGCAACATGCAGACTGTAGTGAATAAAACAAAACTACCAAAAAAGTCTGCTCTTAAGTTAAACTGTAACAAAAATATACTTGTTGATGTACTTCTACAGAGGAGTTAGTAGAAAGATGGGGAGCCCAAGTAGGGAAAGCCATAAATAGGAAGCATGCAAATGGACTGACAAGAAAGCAACCCAATGATAAGCGATAGGATGTTTTTGGTTTGGCCCACAAGAGTTTTTTTGCAAACAGACAGTTATAAGCTGCCTGGAGAAAAGACCTAAAAAGTGATAAATTGAATGCCTCAATTAATCTCAGCCAAAGATAATTCCATGGGGCTGTATATGTGAGTCACATCCCCATGGGCCCTAAAGGTACTCCTATTCTCTACTTTCTCAAATCCTGGGCGAGGTACAGTGAGGTTGTTTTGGATCTATAGAGCTGTGCTGTAGAAGAATTATTCAACAATCCCACTGAACAGATCTACTATAGACATTGCAGGAACATCTGGGGTAAACTACTCTGAAAACAAAATGGGCTGAGCTGATATTGTGTCCCAAAATCCGTATGAGAGATGCCGGAATAACGTCCAGTTATGTTAAAGTTCTACAAGGCTGGTACTAGTGTCCATCTCTACTTTGGAAGCATGGCTTCATCCCAGACTCTTCATGTCAGAGACATGCCTGTTCCCTATGGTCCTGCAGTGAACATAAGCGATGATAGAACTACATCACCACACATGAAAAAAAAACCTGAGCATCAATATTACTGCTTCATGACTCTGTGGGTAATCCAGAAATTATCTCACCCAAAGGAGGTGTTTTTAATTGTCCTAGTCACAGCAAGACTCTGGGGTATATTTAAAAGCCCTTAGCACCACCTTTGCGCCGCCATGGCATCATTTTTTTAATGCTAAGATGGCACTAAAGGGACTTGGTGCACGCGGTGAGGAGGTGGTGGACGAGGAGGACTGGGCAGGCATACCGTATGCCACAAGGTCATTCCTGAGGGCGAAGGTGGACTACTTTGCTGACAACAAGAGCACGGCCTCTTCCAACTGAGTGGAGTGGGACGCCTTTAAGGTGGTCATCTGAGGCCACTGCTTGGATGAATCCATAGGGGTGTGATCCACCCTTCTCCTGGAGCTTATGGCTGCAGAATCTCTTCTGAGGGATGGAGAGTTGCTTCATCCTGATTGCCCTAATATACATCAGAACGTCTTAATTGCCAAGGAGCAACCTTAGGAGCATACTGAGTGCCCCCGCTCCTTTGACTTCCAGGCATGCACATAGCGTTCCCATGCTGGACAGGACCATGAAGGTCGCTTACTAGCATGGATATCCAATACAGCTACGAGAGGAACACCAGTAGTGGTGTTGACTACACCTGCAGGGGGTTCCCTATCTCACAGACAGATATTAATGTCTGCTTCACCTCCTTCTATTTTATGGTACTGATGCCTCTGCACTGGCCCCTCAGCTGGTGAATCTTTACAATGAGGCGAACTCCACTGGTGAGTTGCCGCAGTCCACCAGAGAGGTGCTGATTGACACTCTGTTAAAACCGGGGAAACCTACCACTGACGTTGGGGTTTATAGACCATTGTCTATGCTCAACATTGAGTGTATTGAGCAAGAGCCTGGCTTCCCAGCTTCTCCCACACATGAAAATGTTGATTCATCTATATCAGGTGGGGTTCATCCTGGGGGGCAACATGGCCATCAATGTTTGAAGACTGGCTGCGCTTTTGGAGGGCAGCACGTATGATAAGGAAAATGCAGCCATCCTGGCAGTGTATATTGAGAAGGCTTTGAACAGCCAGAAGTGGGGCTATTTGTATAACGTTATGGAGCTCATGGGCATGGGACCTGACTTTGTGGCATGGACACGATTGTTGTACAGCAGCCCTGCGGCCCAGGTCTGCATAGGCCATACCATCTCTGACAGCTATAGAGTTGGGAGGGGCAAAAGATACCTTTGATTGTCACTGAGAATGTATTCATTACTTTAATTAGGTACTTTGTTAGAATAATCTCTAGGAAAATTTACACTGTTTCACTACAATCTAGACAAAATATTATTTTACACATATAAAAACATAATAAGAATGTCCAATTCAAAACAAATCTCCTTCTAGGATTCCTTGTGTCTTCCCATGAGTTCAATAACCAGTGGTTTCAACCAATCCTTCTGTGCATGAAATCCACCTCTGGTAGTCCGCCATCTGTCAAGGCTTGTTAGGCCAACAGGCCTCCTTGAACCTGGCTAACTCTATTCCAGCTATATAGATTTTTTCAGACTCCTTTCAAACAATTATCTGTTGATGTGTTTCGGCCTTTAGCACTTTGGCCTTATCAGGACAATGGAAGACAAGGAAAAACTCATCAAAACCTATAAACTCATCAAAACCTATAAAAATATACACAATTACACACAATTAAAAACTCCTAACACAAATATGTCAAAATAAATAGAGAACCTCTACATGGTAATGGAGAGCATCTCTTTAAATAAATCAGCCAAGTCACTGCATCATTATGCATGTGACTAACTAAAAGGTATAATCCGTAAAACCACTGTGAAGTGTGTTCAATTCCAAAGTCTACCATGCAGTACACGCACCACCTCAGGCAAGCCCTCCAAATGTCATCTAAATCATATAAAACAAGCAGACAATGTGCATTTGTGTTTTCCATCATAAAATCATCTCGTCCTCTTATGTGGTGTTTCCTGACCATGTATTCCGAATCATGCAACTCACCCCATTAGCATTACCAAACGTAAGTGAACATTGCAAAGGCCAAAAAGTGCAACACCTCGGCCTGGGGGGCAAATAAATCCAGAGTTCCCCGGTGCTAGATTCAAGAGCATACAAGTAACTGTCAGTATCCTTCTTTCTTCGACATAAAAAGCATGTTAAGTCAGTTTATCCACCTCTTCTACCTTGCAGGAATGCAATAGGCGTCTTAATGAACCAAAACTTCCTCCTGGGCCCGACTGCAGTATCCATGTGTTGCACCTGCACTGCCTTCAACAAGACCAAATAAACACCGCCTCGCTTCTAAGATGGGTCTAGCTTGTGAGGTCACCCACCATGCTTCTTGAAGTGTGCAAATGGGAAATTGCCCCCGTACTGACTTCCTTCCTAAAAAGGCTGTGCTGGGATTTCTAAAGTAGACATAAAGGATGTGACTTCTCCTAGTATAGTCTATGTGGCGTCTATATTTGAATGTAATCTTGCCAGGTTAAATCTATAAAACTAATGGGAATCAATTAATGCCAACCCTACTCAAGATATGCCGAACAGCCTACTTCGATCCATGTTCTTGTAAAATTATAAATGCCCACCAGTGCCAATTCTTCTGATTAAGATCAGGTGCCTCATGAGCTGAAATGGCCATGAATGAGCACCTGTGAAAGACATGCCACACAGGGGTTTCTAAAGTCAACATAAAGGAGGTGACTACCCTTAGTAAAATCTATATTGCGGCAACATTTGAATGAAACCTTGCCTGGTCAAATCTATAGAACTAATGGGAGTAAACAGATGTCAAATCTCCTCTGGCCATATTAATCTGCCTACTTCAAGCCGTATTATTGTCCAATTACAAAAGCTCACTAGTGCCAACTATTCTGACTTGGACCGTGTGCCTCACAAGCTAAAATGACCACAACTAGAACTAAGCTCCGGTGGAACACATACCAAGAGCCAACTGACTTTTCCAGTGGGTCACTCGATTACAGCACTTCACATTGGGAGCATAAGCGCATGTTTATTACTTATTTTGCTCATTAAGAGAGGTGCAAACCATCTGTGAAATAACCAGCATGAATAACAAAAATTCTTAAAGGAGCATACACCAGGATATTTAAAAGTATAACAACAATAAATATGTTATTACATTGATCCTACCCAAAGTCATATATAGGTAAACTTTTTGTGTCAATGATTTACATTATATTCTCACATGTAGTGTCATTCTTGTGTCAATGATTTACATTATATTCTCACATGTAGTCCTTCCTTTAGACTGTCCCCATGTTCATGTATATGCCGTAGCTATTCAATTACCACCCTCCGTGCATTTCTTCTTATGGGTAGATTGTACAAATCTGGGAGTAAACACAACAACTTTTATGCCAAGTGCCATCTCAAGTTGAACCACAGCATTTTCTCAGCCCAATTCACTTGATCCAAATAGGGCTTAAATTAATGACCATATATCATCCACATCATTAAGTCCTTTTTGCGCAGACCAATGAATGTCATTTTCTGTGTGTTTCAACTCCTTGAAATGTTCAGCCAAAGGTGGTCTCTGCATGCCACATTTTATACGTGATCTAGGTTGTGAAATTCTTGTTTTTACAGGCTGTCTGGTAAGTACTATGTATGTCAAATCACAAAGGCATTTGATACAATACACCACATGTTTTGTTTTACCATTGGAAAATTTGATTTGATTATTCACTAATACCATTTGCAGTAATACTTTTGGTATCAGCTGTAAATCTGCCTGCTATACAATTTTGGCATCTGTAGTGTCATACCAAAGGTAACAAACACAGAAGTTTAGAAATGTCCCTTGGTTTTCTGACCGGTCTCACCACTCTTACCAATTGTTGTTTGATGTTTTTGCCCTTTTTGAAGGCAAACGGGAAAAGCAATTCCCAAATCCGAAATAGATGTCCATTGTCTTTTAATGATCCTCTTTATTTTATTTGCTGTTGGATAATATGGAAGGACACAAGTCAAGGGTGTTTCCTCCATCTTCTTCTTAGGTTTCAACAATGTTTCTCTTGGTGTAAACCAAGCCCTTTTGAGTGATCCTCAGGTCAGCAATATATTCATCAGTGTATTGGCATCCTCAAAGTAATCTGCCTTATTTGTGCAGTTCCTCCTAAGGTAGAGAAACTGCCCATTGGGAGATTTTCCTTGATGGACCTGAGGTGACCACTAGAGAAGTGTAGGAGTGTATTGTGATCTGTTTGCTTTGTATACAAACTCACAAAAAGACCAGTATTACTACTCTGCACATATACATCCACCAAACAATTGATCTTTTCTGCATTAAAAGATAGTGTAAATCTAAGATCTGGGATACAATAGTTCAACCATTCATTGAATTTCCGTAGTTGTATCTCTGATCCTGTCCAGATCAAGAAAATGTCATCAAGGTACCTGAACCATTCTTTAATGTTCTGCAGGGATATATTCTCTGACCCATATATCTATTTGTCCTCAAAGAAGGATATAAACAAATTTGCTAACTCCAGGGTAAAACAACTCCCCATTGCTATGCATTTTTTTGTAATAAGAGATCATTTTTTAACGCAATAAATATATTTTTTTAAGACAGAGCGTAGCTAGATCCTCCAGAAATTGAGTCTGTACCTCATGAGGTCTGGGTCTATTGTCCAAAGCTACTGTAAGAACTGCTAGTGCTTCATCCTGAGGGATATTCATGTATAATTTATCATGCTTCTATATCAAGTGTAACTAGAAAATCAGTACATTGATTAAATTGCCTTTCTTTCACTTCATCAATAAAGTCTATTGAATCCCTCACATATGCCCTAGTTTCTGATATAAGGGGCTTGAGAAAAACCAACAACATACTGGGCCAACTGTTCAAAAATGCACACACATGTTGATATGATTTGTCTCCCAGACAGTGCATTTATGTTTTTATGTATTTTCAGCAATATGTATTGTGTTTTATTTCATGTTGAAAAATTAAAACTCTTCGGTACAAATCTATTCCTCATCCAGTGCCTGTTGTGTAAGTTGTGTGACCAAGTGCATTATTTCTTTTGAAGGAACTACAAAAATAGGCCGGTAATGTATAGGGTTGTTAAGCTGCCTAAAAATCTCCTGTTAATACATTTCTATGTCTAGCACCACAGTCCCCCCATCTTTATCTGCCAGTTTTATTTATAAAGACTAATTTCTAGCCAAACTATGTAACGCTATTTTGTTCCTGTCTTGCGCAATTCTGTTTCACAAATAATCTCTTTGAATTTAAATTGTGTATTTCTCTAAGTATTGTATTCTCAAAGGCCACCAATTGTGGAGGCATCATTGAGGTAGGTTGGCAAAACGTAGATGTAATCCTCTACCCACTAATGTTAAATTCCTGTGGGATTTCCTCATCAGAAAAAAATGTTTTCAACCTACGTTTTCTCAAAAATTTAAGTTCCTTAATTTTTCATAGAAATAGGATCTAGGTATTTTTGAGGAATAAATCATAAACTATGACAAAGGAAATAGAGAACCTCCTCCACTCATGAGAAGACATAAGGAATACTAGAAGGAAATATGTTTTGGATCTGACATTCTTATTGTGTTTATATATGTGTAAAATAATATTTTTTCTAGGTTGTGGTGAAGTAGTATACATTTTCCTAGAGATTATTCTAACAAAGTAACTAATTGAAGTAATAAATACATTCCAGGTGACAATTAAAGGTGTTGTTGGAGACTGTAAAGTAGATAGCTGATCCCCCTGATTCATTTTTTGTGTAGTTGTATATTGGTTAAGCCTAGGATCCAGGGGTTATTTGGGCATAATCCTTTATATTGTCTTTATTCCTCACTCTTTTAAGCAACACTGGGAGGTATTTAACGGGTGCCAGGGCACACCTAGAGCTCTTTTGTGCAGTCTCGGGCCTACGGGTAAACTGGCAAAAAACAGGACTCTGCCCCACTAGCGAAACTGCCAGAGCCCCCGACATTCCAAGTGACCCGATATGGGAGCCTGCTACCTCCCTTACTTGGGAGTGAAAATTTACTACTTCACCGCCGACCTCGTGGATTGGAACTGTGGCCTGGCAGTCCTCAACCTGAAGACACATATTGGCTTCAGGTATACGCTAGCGTTGTCGGTGGTGGGGGGGGCATAGCTCTGCTTAAAACACCTTTTATATCTTTTTGGGATGCCCCCGTTTTACTTCCTGTTCCTTTTTTCCTGGCCTTAATACTGTTACAACAGCTTTAATCTGGGGCTCGGTACGCCAGCGGGTAGATAGGTTCACTTTTCAGCGCCAGAACTCCCAGGGAGGCCTAGCTGTTCCGGGCTTTGAATATTGCTACCTGGTGGCTCAGCTCCAGTAGTATACACAATGGTGGCCAGCACACGATCCCCAGGTGGCTCTAGAGGCCCCTTCACACCACCGTAGGGCACTTTGTTAAAACCGGTACTCAAAGTGGCAAATACCTATACTATGGACTTGCAGGCACTTACAACGATTCAGAAGTATTAGGAGCTTGCATGAGAAAGATCCGCACTAAGGTGCCATATTCCTCAGACCTGCCTCTTAGTACACTCCCCCTGCTTGGGCATGTTGGAAACTGGGCGGAACTGAGTAACTAGTCCGAGGCAGGGGCAACTTGTGTGGGAGACCTGTTTAGGGATTCTACCCTGTTTCCGTTTGCAGATTTTCAAGAACAATTTGGCCTCCCACAGGGTCATTTCCTGCTCCCTGTGAAGGCGACTAAAGCCATTCGGCGACACTGGAGGGCCAGAAATATGGAGCCCAAGTAAAATCTCTGCTGCAGTTATGTGATCCTGTCCATGGGTACGAACAAACAGGTTATTTGTTTGTACCGCTCCCTGCAGACAGAAACACTGCTGCCCCTCAATACCCTTTCGACCAAATGGGAAGAGGATTTAGTTATTCTGAATACAGAGCGGGCTTGGGAGATGATACTTGAGTGCATCCTGAGGGTTTCACAAAATGTGAGGTTTAAACATATCAGTTTCTACATATCACATAGAGCTCACCTCACCCAAGACAAGAATAACAAATACTTCGGCACGATAGATGCTGCGTGCCCCAGGTGCAAGGGGGTGGGTGCCACATTTCTTCATATGGAATAGTCATGTCCATACTTGATGCCCTATTGGACAGAGGTCACTTGGCTGCTGGTGACAATTATAGAAAAGACTGTCCCTATCACATTAGCCCATTGTCTACTTCATTGGTTCCCTCCTACAACTAAATCCAAAGTGACCAGTAAATTTCAGGATTTAGGTTAATACTGGCTAACTGGGCGATCATGCGACACTGGAAATACCCTAGGGGCCGACTCTGTTAATCTGGCAAAAAAAGTTGGACAGATGGGTGGGCTGTGAAGGCACACTTCTGTGGAGAGAGGCACGGAGGGGGATTGGCCGGATAGAGGTGGCCCAGGCTTGGGCAGTCCTTCTGGAGAGTTTGCAGGACCCTGTTTAACAGTCGCAAGACTCTTCCCTTACTAACTCTCCTAGTTGAAGGCTGTTAACAGTACTAACTCTTGCCCCCTTAAAGGTACAGATAGCCCTGGTCTGTTTAGATAGTATGTCGCGCATTGCTAGGGAAGGAGAACAGCCTCTTCAGCAATGGAGATTTTCTTGCTCGGACCCATAGGGCTCCAGACCTATTTATCAACCCGGGGATGGGGTGGGGAGTTGTTGGGAACTGGCATATTAAGTGTATGGCATACGCTGGTTACGGTATGTTATGAACCATGCCACGCTATGATGTTTGGTTACGATGTTGTACTATGGAAAACTTAATAAAATCAGTTTACAAAAAAAAGTAAACCTTGAAAATTATTCAGAGTGGCTTAAATGTAGTCCATTGATCCTCTGGGAGCCAGAAGAGTTTTTTTTAGAGCTGCTTTATTATAGTTAAATTTCCCTGAGGTTAGGCCCTTCTCAGAAGCTTGATTTAGTGGTCTCTTTAGTATGGCAGTCAATGTTTTTAACACACATGTGTAGAGACCATTGCAGTAATCACTCCACTTGAGAATGAAGCATTTTGTTGATTTGATTCAGAGGGGATTTTCCAAGATGTTTACAAGAAGAGTAAATATTTGTGGGAGGAATGAGTGTTACCTATAGACCTCTTTGACCATGGAGTTCATATAGGGTGTGAAATCAAGGTAGAAGTCAATGATGATCTTTTGCTATTTCAGTGGTGTGAAGTGGGAGTCCAAGACTAGAACACCAGTGAAATGGTAGAGAGTTAGGGCCTGATTTAGATCTTGGTGGAGGGGAATACGCTGTCAGAACCATGATGTGTATCCCATTCGCATGATTACAATCCCATTATATCCTATGGAAATCGTAATATGGCGGATGGGATATCCGTCACATTTGTGACAGAGTAGTCCATCTACCAAGATCTAAATCAGGCTTTTAATGTGTTGTGCTCCTAAGATGGTGATTCCATTCTGGTGCCACTGAACCAAAGTCCAATGCTTTGTTGACTGTGATGTAGTGTAAATGGTGATGTTGATGTTGACATGGCTCTTCGAGTTGTTCTCCAATCAGATGTAAAGTTGCCGGTCATCAGTGTTCCCGTGGAAGTGGATAATGTATTGATCAAGTAGCTGAGATGGGGACCCACATGAAACACTTGAATAGAAGAGGGGAGAGAAGGGTGCATTGAGAAACACTGAATGGTGGTTCTCTGGAAGGGAAGGCTGTAGAATCCATGCTAATATCTTGAGTCCAGCCATAGAGAAATGACCTAATCCATCTTTTTGCATTGCTGGATATCCCAAACGTCTTACTCAGCCTGGAAAGGAAAGTGTCATGATTGATGGTATTATAGGCTTTCTAAGGTCCACATATACTGAGGCTGATTTCTGCACCTGTCAAGCATCTCTACTCTGGTGTCAACTAGAGCTGATTTCGTCCCCTGAGCAGGTTGAAATCCAGATTGAAGTTCATTGAGTAACTGGTTTAGATTGATATTGCCTTGCAATTGATTTGTTAATACTCTCTCCAGTATATTTGATGGTGTATGATAAACTCAGATTGGACAGTAGTTGGCCAGCACTTGTGAAACTGCATTGAGGCTTTTTACAGATGTGGTGAAATTATCACACATTTCAACTGGTTGTGAACAGAGCTTCCTGAAAGTGATAATATAATAAGGATGGCATTGTTGGATTATATGGAACAGAATACTTATAGTATGCTGGACAATGATCCATTAACACATTCAATGAGTTGGCATTAGGGCTAGTTTTATTCTCTTCTTTAGAACTCAGTCTAGAAGTGGAATAGTATGGGTTTATTTAGAAGGAATGGATTGGTGGATATGGCAGAGACTTGGGTCCTGATTTAGAGTTTATAGAATGGGGTTACTCCCATCCACCATATTACAATCCCATTCATATATATACTTTATTCGACCATAGGTCATAAAAGTTACATATTAAGTTGTACAAAAAAGGTACGTTTTCTTCATTATACTTTTACACTGGCTGAAAATAGTAAGGTTTAGAATAGGAAAAGCTTCTATAGGCAATGGCCTACTATAATCCACCATTGGTCCCGATACATAACTTAACATTTAGATACCAGGATTTCTGAGACAATTACTTCATAACGTTAAAATAGTACAAATATTTAAAACTCTTAAAACAATATGGGGTGATTTCAAAATACATATTTCCCAGATGGTATCATCATCGAGATAAATACAAACTATTCGACCCAAGATGTAAAAATTTAAGGTGCTGATTTGATGTTACATAATAATATAATTCCTTAATAATTTAGATGGCATACTTTAACAAAGAGAGCTTACTACCGGCACAATCATTTGGCAAATTTAAGCACTGTCAAGTCGTTAAGACACAAGCACAGTGTGATAAAAAGCTTATATATTAACTTAAAATGGTTATCGGATTCATGTTAAAATGGCACAAGTGCGTAAAAAAATAGCTCTTTATGGCTAAAACTAGTGTTAAAATGGCAGAAACACATAATGATTGCCTACATAATGTCTGAAAAATCTATTCCAAGTCCTATCCAACCCACTTCATCCAGATCATCTTCATCATCAACTTAGTTCATCAATGACCATAAAAGCACATAAAACAGAATATAATAATTCTTAAGTAAATAAATAATTACATGTCTGTAAATAGGTGTAAAATATTAAAACAATAACTTGATTTGCACATATGGCTCTAAATCTTACCTATATAGACATAAGACCTTAAATAACTTTTTGAAGACGGCAACGTATGCGCCAAGCTGTTGCTAAATACTTACTTACTGAAAGAATTACATCAGCTGAATTATGGCTTTTTAGAACCCGTAGAGCCAAGGAGCAATTCTTGAATCCCATGTCCCTGCAAATCTTGCGGATCCATTTTGTTCGCGGAATCGCATAGGCTGGGCAGAAGAACATAAAATGCTCAATGGTTTCAAAAATACTGCCACAGGCAGGGCAAGTATTGGGAAGATTAATCGACCCCCACCTATGAATCAATGACATCAGGGGCAGTGAGCCAAAACGAAACCTTGCGTATAAGCTCTTGCCTTGCAAGTCCGGTATCACATCCAAATAGGATTCAAACTTTGGGGACCATTTAATATCAGTAAAGGAATTAGTTAAGCGACCATGGGATTTATGGATTATGTAGTTGTCCTTAACATAAGACCAATAGGTTAACTTTAAAACATTTTTGTGCCGTCTCTCTAATTTGTGGGGATTTTCCCAATAGTCGCCCAAGCCCAAAAGCCTAAGCCAATGGGCCACATGGCGAATCCAAGGAAGAGTATTAGCATTTTGGCATTTCAGTAAATCGAGTAATGCGGTCTTATATATATCTAGTTCGGGGGTTGTCCATAATCTAATCCAATAAAGGAGAGGTCTTAGAGTAGCTAGATCTGCTACTCGGCTTAGCCCCAGATCTAGAAATATTGGAAGCAAGGGTGTAGTGCGTGGACATGCAATTAAAGCCCTTGCAAAGTTGTTTTCCCCCACACTGATCTTATTGCAGTTAGCGTAACCCCATACCTCCGCTCCGTACAGGGCTGCACTTTGAGCCTTAGCCGTGTAAATTTTTATTGCTGGGGAAACAACCTTTGTAAAGGAGCTTTGATAAAAACGCAATATGGATGAGGCTCTATGTTGAAGGAGCCCTGCACTTTTCGTGATCTGCTCTTCCCATAGTAGTTTACTGGTTAGCCTAACTCCCAAGTAATCTATAGAGCTTACTTCCTTCAGCGGTACTCCCTCAATGTGGATGGAGCATCTTTTCCTAGGTCCCTTGGATAAGACCATCAATTTTGTTTTGTTAATGTTAACCTCCAGCCCATAATCGCTACAGAATTGGTTAAACCGGTCAACAAGGGTCTGCAACCCCATTGGTGTCTTAGAAATGAGGAGTGAATCATCGGCGAAGAGCAAGATAGGGATTTTTTGTGTATTCAGGGAAGGGGCATCATTCTGGCCTGTGGACACAGCCTTTACTACTTCGTTGATAAATATAGTAAACAGTAGGGGGGCTAACACGCAGCCTTGGCGAACTCCTCTTCTGATTGGAATCCGTTCTGTCAGTTTGCCTTGTTCACCCCACCTCACTTGGGCATAAGTGTTCTCATGCAGTCGTTTTAACAGGAGTAATAGATCCTCTGGGATTCCCAATCTACCCAGCACTTCCCACAGTTTGGCTCTTGGGACCAAATCAAAAGCCGATCGCAGGTCTATAAATACCACATACAGGCATTGTTTGGCCACAAGTACATATTTCCAATGCAATATGGCCAATCGAAAAACCTGGTCTATCGTGCTTGTTTTTGCACGAAACCCTGCCTGTAGATGGGAAAGGATTTGGTACTCCTCAACCCAATTGATTAACCTCTGTAAAATTTGTTTTGCAAAGATCTTTTGTAGGTTGTCTATAAGGCTAATTGGCCTGTAGTTGGCTGGGAGATTAGCATTCCCTTTTTTATAAATGGGTATGATCTCTGCCCCCTTCCATGTACCTGGAATTTGCCCCCCTGCCGCTATACTATTTGAAATGGCATTTATATACCAGGACCAGATATGTGGTTCTGATCTATAAAGATCTCCAGGGAGCTTGTCTGGTCCAGGTGCTTTGCCTGGTTTTAGGCTATTTATAGCCTCAAGGGTCTCTTCTATTTTAAAAATGAGGCAACGCTCAGGGGCACACTGAGACTCCACTTGGGGGGCCATACGGGAATTTGGTTCCAACAATTCTGTTGGAGAGTGGACCACATTGGTGTCCATTGGGCCCTCTGGTAGGGCATAGAGAGTAGTAAAATGCTCTACCCAGCTTTCTGGTTGGATATGGTTGCTGGGACAACTCCTACCTCCATTTTCTCTTTTAGACAGAAGCTCCCAGAAACGCTTATTGTTCTTCTCTCTGGAAGCATCTAATAATTCCTGCCACAGGGAATCCTCCCACTGCTTTTTAGCATTAGACAAAGTTGCTTTGTATAGGGACCTGGCTTGTTTAATTTCCCCCTGGGAACCAGACATTACTGCAACTCTTAACCCAGACTTAGCCTTTGAGCACCTCTCATCAAACCATCCCTTGCTTGCCCCTTTCCCTTCATGTGTCTTTAACCGCCTTGTTTTATAAAAAAAAGACCGTAGTTGGGTATACATGTTATCATGTATTTTGAGAATCGGAATATTCCCCACTGCCTGGTCTTCATACTCTGCCAAATTATTTAAAAAAATCTGATATATTGCTCTGATATGATGAGGGTTGGACACCACTTTTGGCCATGTAATCTTGGTGAATTTGTTATTCCAACAAGATGGCGGAATGATTGTGACATGGTTATTGAGTGTTCTCCTGAACGTTTCTCCAGAAAGAGTAAGGAGCAAGGGGAAATGGTCACTGTCACATCTTACTTCTATTTTCATATCTACCAATTGGGGCCACAACCTAACATCGACCAAGAAGTAATCAATAGTGCTTGTCGACATGCCCCTTTTAAAAGTAGGTGCGCTGTTCATATCAGATGGAGTTCTACCGTTACAGGCCCTAAGGCCATGATTTAAACATAATGTGGCTAATTGCATGGCCACCCGAGATTTTTTGCAAGGCTGGGTAATAGATAGTTGTGGGATCCCCCACTGCTCATCTTCTTCATCAGTTAAACCACTTGTGAGAATAGAAGGCTCGAAGGTACAGTTAAAATCTCCAGCTATGATTAGAATGGTTGAGGGGTGGAGGCTGCCTACAAATTCAGACAGAATAGCCAGGGTATGGGACTCGGAGCCATTTGGGACCGATCGTATATAAGCATTAACAATAACAATTGATAATCTTCTGTTAAACGTAATACACATGGCTTTTAGGTCTACAGAATCAATTCCCAAAAGCTTGTAGTCACACTGCAAATTCTTGTTAACAAGTAATAAGAGCCCACCTATTGCCCGGCCCCTCCCCTTCTCTGGGGGTATAGCAGGTGCACTAAATGAGAGAAATCCATCTATATTGGTGGCATCCTCCGCCCAAGTTTCCTGAAACAAACATATGTCTGTTTTTTTAATAAAAGAGGCCCATTCATCATCATCTAGTTTCTTTGCCAGGCCGGCAACATTCCATGACATAAGTTCTAATGTACATTTATCTTGGTTTGTCACCACGGGTGTGCATCCAGCGTCTACCACACTCGAGTCAGTACTGCAAGTGTTTGGTGATAATGTTTTGTCATCCCCCGTAAAATGTAAGGCCTTGGAGCAGGCCGTCACATTAGTTACTAGTTCAGTAGTCAGTCATACAGGATTGGGCAACAGCCTGGGATTAACTTCCTTTCGTGCAGCACCTCCGCGGGGATTAGTTAAACCATCAGATCCTGCCAGTCCCATGGCTTGTCCAGTATTTTGTGGGTGTAACATGAGTCTAATTCCCTCCCTGGTTGTTGCATGTTCCAAGTGGGTACGACGATCAAAATCCATTAATTGTGTCACCATATACTTGTCTTCAAAATAGATAGTTATTATGTCAAGATTGGTCCCTGTGATGTTGCTTCTCTTGGCCGATGTTATGTCAGAACGAATAACAGAGAGACAACTTCGTCGGGAACGTATCCAATGTATGACTTTGTTGATCAAGGAAGCTTGATTCTCAGCTAACCCTGGCGATAGTTTTGGAACATTAGTCAAATAGATTTTATTTGTTCCCTGACTTATAAACAGGTCCTGTTCTTTATTAACTATACTCTCAGTATTGTATCGGGAGAGAGTGATGTTGTTAGAGGGAGTCTTATGTGACTTGTTGGGGGGTTGTGTAAGGCTGGAATCTTGGACAGTTTCCGGTGGGTCGGATTTGCTAGTCCTACCTCTGGCCCTGTCACTAGTAAGATTACTTGACCAACTACCTTGACGGTCTCTGTGCCTGGGTACATTTGTAGACCTCCTGGGTCTCATGTTGTCGATATTGGGATCACAACGGTAGTCTTCCCTCCCTAGAGGAGCTGTCCCCCTTCTAGTGGGGAGACAACAATTGTCCCTTAGCTCCGTCCCCATTGGTGGGGCAGATAATGGGAAGACTTCTTCCCCCCTGACCTCCCCACAGACTTTACAAAGTCCAGCACAAGCACGATTGCTCTTCATGAGATCTATTAATACTAAAACCAGTCCCTTAACTTCATCAACTCTCTGGAGAACTGTAGCCAGGTTGTCTCTACTAGCTGCTGGTTCTTTGCCTTCTGGCTCGAGCTGGGGGATCGGTGAAATAACACTAGGGTTGGGTTTTCTAACTACTGACTTGCACTTGGGCACACTCGTGGGCACGGGCGAGTCCTCTATTACCAATAGAGGTTCAAAACGATTAGTACAGAATAGGCTAGGGACCACCTTGATCACCGGAGTCAATGGTAGAAGGGTTGGTGTATGTGGTACGTGTGGGAGACCCAGCTGGGATACTGGAGAACTCGCTATGTTATAAGTGGGTAACGGTAGGGGGCCCTTGCAATTATGCGGGCCCCCGTCTCCATCTACCCCTATTATAGTATCTGTAGGATCTCTTGGCCCCTTCTTTTTAAATAACTCTGGGATTTTCCTATCATTAGGGGGGCCTCTCTTTAAATTAGTTGCCCCTAGAGTTGTTTGTGTACCTAACATAGACTCAACTTCTTTAACTAGGAGATCTATTTCATCCAATGGGTTTAACCCATTGGGTATAGCTGGATTCAAAGGTCTACTTGGGCGTTTTTTTGCGATTTTAGTACCCTTGGATTGTGCTGGTAAATCTATAGCCTTCCTTTTCCCCATATTGGGAAGATGCCCGCAATGGGGTAGCTTAGAGGAGGAATTAATGGGGGAAGGGCTGAGTGAAGAATAGGCTTCTCGATTTAGGAATAGTAGGATGGTGCTATAATTTGTACTATAATTTGTACTCTCTTAAACAACTCTTAGATAACAAGTAATTCTCTTACTACAGGTGAAAGAGATGGGGCCCAGCCCAGCCTCCTCCGGTCTCTGACGGGCTAAGGACGGGCCCGCGACGGCGGGAGCGCGAAGATAATTTAAAGGGCTCCTGCCCTGTTGCTTGACTCTCCTCCCGGCCTCCCGGCTGTGACAGCGCTACCCGCGACGGCGGGAGCGCGAAGATAATTTAAAGGGCTCCTGCCCTGTTGCTTGACTCTCCTCCCGGCCTCCCGGCTGTGACAGCGCTACCCGCGACGGCGGGAGCGCGAAGATAATTTAAAGGGCTCCTGCCCTGTTGCTTGACTCTCCTCCCGGCCTCCCGGCTTAGGATCCAGATCGTCTGCCACCCTCAGGCCTGTAGCTTGGACCGAAACGTGGTCTTTGGGTATCTCATTATTTCCAATGGGAAACATAATACGGCAGACTAGATAGCCATCATTTTTGTGACAGAGTAGCCCGTCCACCAAACATTATATCAGGCCCTTAGGCTCCGCCAGAAATCTTCTGCCGCTGCGATGGCACCATTGGAAATAGTGGCTGGTGGCAAGACTCCAGCTACTCTTAACACTATGCAGATTTAGATGTGCCTTACCGCCAGGCTAAATGTGGCGGTCCGACCTCCACATCTAAGTTGGCGGCTTGGGGATGAAATTAGGTAAAAATTATCTTTTTTCCAGATTCCACTTCCATTTTTGACTGGACACAACTGGACATGACCTTCTGTCGCTGCTGCCACTGGACCACAGAGAAAACACAACCCCGCTCACTGGACTCAAAGGTAGGGAGTCCACGTTGCCAGTATAATTTGTGTGGTCATTGAGCATGAGCTTGGGATCACTGCAGTCATATACATGCTGTCAGAGTAATTTTTTTAAATTACTGTGACATGTATATGTCGGCAAAACAATAGTGCCCTTTTTTAATATGTATAAGTCATCCCAAAGGTGGGTCCTAAAAAGCCTCCAGAGAAGGGTGTATTGTATTTAAAATGTAGGGCATGTGTTTTTAAGTTTTACATGTTCAGGTACTGAAAAATCTGCCAAGGAAAAGTACATAAAACATCCAAACTGTAAATGAAAATGTGCAGTTAATATAATGTAATAATGTAAAAACAAACACTTAAGAACATATTATATTTTGCAATAGATGTTTTATGTTTTATATTCTAAAATACACAAATAAACTGTATGAAACAACAACATAAATCAAATCCCCAAAAGTGGGGCAATTATTAAGTCACAGAGGATTTACTTATAAAAAGGAGTGCATGATCAGTCAAAGAACAAACTGAAAATGCACCAAATATTATTCAAATGCATTGTATGGCAAGACTACCATTACAAATAAGATGTTAGAAAATGTGGAGGAGCATAATCACCACTGAAATATTACATAAATAGAAGTGAATAATGTCCTACAGCACTTGAAAGTGGCCAATTTGGGCTCACGAGAACCAACAGGAACAATGTTAAAATATATTATGCCAGATGTTCCTGAACAGGCAATAGGTCAACTCCCATACCAACTCCAAAAAGGTTAATTGCTAGAACATGTAGAACATCAAGGAAAGCACTAGTAGCACCTGACAAGATTTGAAGAAATAGACATACACCAACACTTACTAACTGCACACAAAAGAAGACAACACTTAGCCACACAAAAAACGACACCCACTTACTAAATGACAATCACAACAATGTTAAATTGATTATACAAATAACAGTTTGCTAAGCTTAACACAATGTAACATATGGAGAATGGATGTCAAATTTAATCTGTGCCCTCCACCATTCGATCAGATATTCACAATACATGGTCAATACCAAAATACAAACATCCCATTAGTGTATACAATTTTACCTAACAAGCATAGTGTAACTTATAATAAAATGTTAAAATGTATACAACAACAAACTAACAACTATAACTCTAAAAATCATCTTACATTTTGAACAGGCAATTATTCACACTATACTGACAATATTCTCACAAACTGCAGTTCAGGAGCACTGCAATAACATCAACCAACACCTGCAGAAATCCACCTTGAGTGCAGAGTATGTATCCACCCTAGAATTCACCCATGAAACCAAAAAAGCTTATTGATTTAGCATGTCTTTGTAAAAGAAGTGACTTTACATTAAGAAATTCGAATTGACCCACTATTATCAAGAGTGTGAAACAAAATTAGTCCCATTTAAGGATTATTTTGAAGATACTTGAGTTAGTCGCCTGCACTGATCAGGACACAGATGCCAACCCAAGTATCATATACCATTGTGGAATGTCTTGGATAGCACCATGGCCTAAGAAGAAAAGACATATAACACAGTGGACGGATGGGACAATTCCTTCTAAAGAACACTTGGAAGAAACCACCCTACACTATACTATTTTTTCAAAATATTGAAAAAGGCAGATCTACCAGGAACTAAGAATCGAACAATCCATGGCCCAAATCATGCAAAAAATGTGCAAACAAACTAAGGAAATGAATGGAATCTTAGCATGCAAAGTAATGATATTTGCTAACCAAGGCCTAACATATCTAGAGTAATATAAATAATCCTACTTTAAAACCACCACACTAAACAGGAACTAATTTTAAAGCCTGCAAATAGCTGAACACACAAAGCTTAAAAATATTTATTTAGAAATAATAATAAAGCAGATTTTAAACATCAATCTGAATGATAAAATAAACATGCAATACATAATATTTCAAAACGAGAACTAAACATTGTGAAATCAACAATTATAAATATTTGTAAAGAAATAATTATACATACTAACAAAATCTTATGTAATTAGATAACTAAACATTTCTCTATCACATATCCGATATCTTAATGTAATAAACATATAGTAATACATGATACCACAACATATCAACAGATTAAGATTCCTCACCCCATATTGCTGAAGTCTGTGAAAATGAATTCACTACTCAAGAAAGCAATTCCAAAAACGTATTCATAGAAAAGAGAAAAAATGCAAAATCAACGATGCAAAAATAAAATATACAATAAGAGTTCATTAATCCAAGGAATCTATCCAAAACCCAAAAATATGTAAACAAAGGATTAAATGCCCTATGAAAATCAGAACATCAATTAAAAAAGAAGAAAATAATTGTATTCATGCTGAAAAGAAGTTAACAATATTGACAAGTGGCTTTATTCAATGTCTCCACTGCCACCTGCTCCTCTCCTAGGAACTTGAATTCTCACAACAATATTCTAAGTTAGGCTTCAGTGGAATGTTCTGCTGGTTAGGAGTGAAGGGATTGATACTAATGGATTATACTCATTGGGAAGGGGTCGCAAGGAACATGTACTAGGTGATAAAATGCATATATAAATTAACCAGATTACTACACATCTTCCCACAATAATGAGGAGGAACACAAAATAAGATTTACATCCTCTTATCATAGTCCTTGGTCCAATAAGGTGGTAGTCTTGGTATTTTGTTGGCACTGATTGTTCTGTTTCCGTCTAGAAGGTGGAAGTTTTGTTTTTCTGGTTTCTTTGCCCCACTGGTAGGGGAGCACTTTACAAGTCTATTCATAGTCCATGATTGACCATTATCCATTGTCGCTACATTCCGTTTGATGGTAACTATAAATCTTGGTTCAGGTAATTTACATTCATGACTAACATTCCAATGTTTTTTTTTTTATATTTGCACACATCCCCCTACTCTTCATTGTTGTTGCTTCACCCCATGTTTTTTGTTATAGTAATTTTTATAATTGGATTGATGTGTAGTCGTTCTATTTGTTAGATTTGTAAAGTCTTTCCTCAGCACATCTTCTCCTCACAGCAGTAACAACGTGGTGCATGGTTTCCTTCCTTTGAGAGATGAGAATGGGGACACTCCAGTGACTTTATTAGGAGTTGTGAGATGAGTGTGGGTGGAATATCTTCTATGAAGAAAGTGTCCTTTAGAAATTGAATGAGTGAATCTGTAGTAATCTGATTGACCATCTGTAGGAGGCTGGCCTGGTTTGTAGTGGGTACCAAGGGGTACTTACAGTCTGTACCAGGACCAGTTATCCCTTATTAGTGGAGAAGAGGTGTTTCTAGCAGCTTAGGCTGATAGAAGGTAGCTATGGAGAGCAGCTTAGACGGAACTAGGAGACTTGCAAAGCTCCTACTATACCACTGGTGTCATATGCACAATATCATAAGAAAACACAATACACAGATATACTAAAAATAAAGGTACTTTATTTTTATGACAATATGCCAAAAATATCTCAGTGAGTACCCTCAGTATGAGGATAGCAAATATACACAAGATATATGTACACAATACCAAAAATATGCAGTAATAGCAAAAGGAAGTAATGCAAGCAATGTAAAGTTACAGTATATTGCAATAGGAGCACATAGGTATAGGGGCAACACAAACCATATACTCCAAAAGTGGAATGCGAACCATGAATGGACCCCAAACCTATGTGAGCTTGTAGAGGGTCACTGGGACTGTAAGAAAACAGTGAGGGTTAGAAAAATAGCCCACCCCAAGACCCTGAAAAGTAGGTGTAAAGGGCACCTATATTCCCCAGAGAAAACAGAAGTCATGATAGGGGAATTCTGCAAGGAAGACCAACACCAGCAATGCAACAAAGGTGGATTTCCGGACGAGAGTACCTGTGGAACAAGGGGACCAAGTCCAAGAGTCGCAACAAAGTCGAGATTGGGCAGATGCCCAGGAAATGCCAGCTGAGGATGCAAAGAAGCTGCCACCGGATGGTAGAAGCTGTGGATTCTGCAAGAACGAAGAGGACTATGAATTTCCCCTTTGGAGGATGGATGTCCCACGTCGTGAAGAAGCTTGCAGAGGTGTTCCCACGCAAAAAGACCGCAAACAAGCCTTGCTAGCTGCAAGGGTCGCGGTTAGGGTTTTTGGATGCTGCTGTGGCCCAGGAGGGACCAGGATGTTGCCAATTGCGTGAGGAGACAGAGGGGGCACCCAGCAAGATAGGGAGCCCTCACAGAAGCAGGCAGCAACCGCAGAAGTGCCAAAACAGGCACTACAAAGAGGAGTGAACTGAAGCTCACCTGAAGTCACAAAAGGAGATCCCACGACGCCAGAGGACAACTCAGGAGGTTGGGCACTGCAGGTTAGAGTGTCGGGAACCCAGGCTTCGCTGTGCACAAAGGAAATCCTGGAAGAGTGCACAGGAGCCGGAGCAGCTGCAAATCATGCGGTACCCAGCAATTCAGTCTAGCGTAGGGAGGCAAGGAAGTACCTCCACCAAACTTGGACTGAAGAGTCACTGGACTGTGAGAGTCACTTGGACAGAGTTGCTGAGTTCCAGGGACCACGCTCGTCGTGCTGAGAGGGGACCCAGAGGACCGGTGATGCAGTGCTTTTGGTGCCTGCGGTTGCAGGGGGAGGATTCCTTCGTACCACGGGAGATTTCTTCGGAGCTTCTAGTGCAGAGAGGAGGCAGACTACCCCCACAGCATGCACCACCAGGGAAACAGTCGAGAAGGCGGCAGGATCAGAAATACAAGGTTGCAGTAGTCGTCTTTGCTACTTTGTTGCGGTTTTGCAGGTTTCCTGAGCAGTCAGCGGTCGATTCCGTGGCAGAAGGTGAAGAGAGAGATGCAGAGGAACTCTGATGAGCTCTTGCATTCGTTATCTAAAGAATTCCGCAAAGCAGAGACCCTAAATAGCCAGAAAAGGAGGTTTGGCTACCTAGGAAGGAGGATAGGCTAGCAACACAGGTAAGAGCCTATCAGAAGGGGTCTCTGACGTCACCTGCTGGCACTGGCCACTCAGAGCAGTCCAGTGTGCCAGCAGCACCTCTGTTTCCAAGATGGCAGAGGTCTGGAGCACATTGGAGGAGCTCTGGGCACCTCCCCTGGGAGGTGCAGGTCAGGGGAGTGGTCACTCCCCTTTCCTTTGTCCAGTTTCGCACCAGAGCAGGGCTGGCGGATCCCTGACCCTGTGTAGACTGGCTTATTCAGAGATGGGCACCATCTGTGCCCATCAAAGCATTTCCAGAGGCTGGGGGAGGCTACTCCTCCCCAGCCCTGACACCTTTTTCCAAAGGGAGAGGGTGTAACACCCTCTCTCTCTGAGGAAGTCCTTTGTTCTGCCTTCCTGGGCCAAGCCTGGCTGGACCCCAGGAGGGCAGAAACCTGTCTGAGGGGTTGGCAGCAGCTGCAGTGAAACCCCTGGAAGGCAGTTTGGCAGTACCATGCTCTGTGCTAGAGACTCGGGGGATCATGGAATTGTCTCCCCAATGCCAGAATGGCATTGGGGTGACAATTCCATGATCTTAGACATGTTACATGGCCATGTTCGGAGTTACCATTGTGACGCTATACATAGGT
The DNA here is from genome assembly GCF_031143425.1 of Pleurodeles waltl. Lineage (NCBI taxonomy): Eukaryota > Metazoa > Chordata > Amphibia > Caudata > Salamandridae > Pleurodeles > Pleurodeles waltl. Next base: position 1,189,886,942 of record NC_090444.1, read on the forward strand.
AGTGACCTATGTATAGTGCACGCGTGTAATGGTGTCCCCGCACTCACAAAGTCCGGGGAATTTGCTCTGAGCGATGTGGTGGCACCTTGGCTAGTGCCAGGGTGCCCACAAACTAAGTAACTTAGCACCCAACCTTTACCAGGTAAAGGTTAGACATATAGGTGACTTATAAGTTACTTAAATGCAGTGGTAAATGGCTGTGAAATAACGTGGACGTTATTTCACTCAGGCTGCAGTGGCAGGCCTGTGTAAGAATTGTCAGAGCTCCCTATGGGTGGCAAAAGAAATGCTGCAGCCCATAGGGATCTTCTGGAACCCCAATACCCTGGGTACCTCAGTACCATATACTAGGGAATTATAAGGGTGTTTCAGTAAGCCAATGTGAATTGGTGAAATTGGTCACTAGCCTGTTAGTGACAATTTGGAAAGCAAAGTGAGAGCATAACCACTGAGGTTCTGGTTAGCAGAGCCTCAGTGAGACAGTTAGTCATCACACAGGGAACACATACAGGGCACACTTATGAGCACTGGGGCCCTGGCTGGCAGGGTCCCAGTGACACATACAACTAAAACAACATATATACAGTGAAATATGGGGGTAACATGCCAGGCAAGATGGTACTTTCCTACACCATCTCATTAACTGTCCACTTGAAATGATAGTCCACTAAGACAAACATGAACTTTTTCAATACACCTCTGTGGTTTATGGGCCCAATAATGTCCAACGTCAATTTTTCACAGGCTTGCCAGAAATGGACACTGGAGATATGAGTGTGCTGCATGTTATTTGCTATTTATCACTGTTGGCACATCTGATGCAATCTTTAATTGTGAGTTCACCCACAGAATCCATGTTGGGAAACCAATAAGAGGCTCTGATTCTGAATTTGGTTAAGCAACCTAAGTGTCCTTTATGGACCAACTCAATTATTTTGTCTCTTATCTCCACGGGTTGAATAACTTTGTCATTACATAAAATTGAGTTGCCATTGACATTGATTTTATGTTGCACGTCCCAGTATCCCTTGAGGTCCTCATTTAGGGCCTGATTTAGAGTTTGGTGGAAGGGTTACTCCATCACAAACATGACGGATATCCTGTCTGCTGTATTACAATTCCATTATAGCCTATGGAACATGTAATATCCCCTCCACCAAACTCTAAATTAGGCCTTTAATTATTTGCATGTTTTAGCCCACCCTACCAGCGCATGCAGGTTGAGCTGGCCCAGCAACTTGTTCTTAGCAATGCATTTATTTCTTTCTCCCAAGGAGATGGCTAACTGTGTGATTTCAAGAACCAGATGTTCCTTGTTTCAAATTCTTTCTCTCTGTTAAAAGGGTCTCTGGACAAGAAATTGTCTGCCTTGTTCTGCATGCCTGAGACATACTCTATTTTGTATCAAAAACTATCCAAGCCCACAACCCATTTGTACTCATCTTTACACCTTGATCCACCACTTCTTGTGGTATATTTGGTTCCGGAAGACGTTTGTAAATTTTCCTCCCATGTGTTACCAAGTTATATAGTTAAATGTGTTCCTTTCTTGTTGGGCTGCATTTTTCACCTCCTATTGCTTTTGGGTATAATTCAAATACTTTAATCAATTCCTTCCACTGCAAATTAGGCTCACCCGTTCCATTCTGAAATGGTATTGGTTTTGACATATTTGCAGTTGTCATGGTTGATATATATAATGATGGTTATACTAAGAAAATTGAATGAACAATACCCCAAGAATCGTAGAAATATATATATGTCACGTTTCAGCATTTTTGCCTTTGTCAAAGGTTGACACGTTCCTGCGTGTCAATAAATTTGACTTTTATTATTCCTTCACATGTGGAGTGCCGTACGTCTTGATGATAAGAAGTGAAAGTATATAGACACGGTGACGCGCGTCAGACATCGGCACCACCGTCGTTTAGGTGCGGAAAGGCTACGTTGACACATACAACTAAAACAACATATATACAGTGAAATATGGGGGTAACATGCCAGGCAAGATGGTACTTTCCTACACCATCTCATTAACTGTCCACTTGAAATGATAGTCCACTAAGACAAACATGAACTTTTTCAATACACCTCTGTGGTTTGTGGGGCCAATAATGTCCAACGTCAATTTTTCACAGGCTTGCCAGAAATGGACACTGGAGATATGAGTGTGCTGCATGTTATTTGCTATTTATCACTATTGGCACATATGATGCAATCTTTAATTGTGAGTTCAACCACAGAATCCATGTTGGGAAACCAATAAGAGGCTCTGATTCTGAATTTGGTTAAGCAACCTAAGTGTCCTTTATGGACCAACTAAATTATTTTGCCTCTTATCTCCACGGGTGGAATAACTTTGTCATTACATAAAATTGAGTTGCCATTGACATTGATTTTATGTTGCACGCCCCAGTATCCCTTGAGGTCCTCATTTAGGGCCTGATTTAGAGTTTGGTGGAAGGGTTACTCCATCACAAACATGACGGATATCCTGTCTGCTGTATTACAATTCCATTATAGCCTATGGAACATGTAATATCCCCTCCACCAAATTCTAAATTAGGCCTTTAATTATTTGCATGTTTTAGCCCACCCTACCAGCGCATGCAGGTTGAGCTGGCCCAGCAACTTGTTCTTAGCAATGCATTTATTTCTTTCTCCCAAGGAAATGGCTAACTGTGATTTCAAGAACCAGATGTTCCTTGTTTCAAATTCTTTCTCTCTGTTAAAAGGGTCTCTGGACAAGAAATTGTCTGCCTTGTTCTGCTTGCCTGAGACATACTCTATTTTGTATCAAAAACTATCCAAGCCCACAACCCATTTGTACTCATCTTTACACCTTGATCCTCCATTTCTTGTGGTATATTTGGTTCCGGAAGACGTTTGTAAATTTTCCTCCCATGTGTTACCAAGTTATATAGTAAAATGTGTTCCTTTCTTGTTGGGCTGAATTTTTCACCTCCTATTGCTTTTAGGTATAATTCAAATTCTTTAATCAATTCCTTCCACTGCAAATTAGGCTCACCCATTCCATTCAGAAATGGTATTGGTTTTGACATATTTGCAGTTGTCATGGTTGATATATATAATGATGGCTATACTAAGAAAATTGAATGAACAATACCCCAAGAATCGAAGAAATATATATATGTCACGTTTCAGCATTTTTGCCTTTGTCAAAGGTTGACACGTTCCTGCGTGTCAATAAATTTGACTTTTATTATTCCTTCACATGTGGAGTGCCGTACTTCTTCATGATAAGAAGAAAGTGAAAGTATATAGACACGGTGACGCGCGTCAGACATCGGCACCACCAGCGTTTAGGTGCGGAAAGGCTACGTTGCAGCAAGTGATTCAAATTCAGCTCAGGTGTGCATGTCACCAGTAATAAAATTATGGTAAGTGGACAATTTGCATTGATTAAGAGGTCCAGCAGAGCGCACAGATAAATGAATTATATAGTTTGTAGAGGTGTGTGTATCACTTACTTTGAGACATGATATATCGTCTACCTGCCACCAAAAACTAAAATGGCAATGTGCAGGATTGTCCAATTGTTAATTCTAGTGAAGATATGTATAAAATATTATACTACAAAAGTAATAGTACTTTTAGACAAGGTGTGCTTATCACCGAAACTATGATACAAATGATACGCAGGATTGCAATGGTGTGCATGTCACAGATAAAATGAATTGAAGCAAGAGGTGTCTGAAGACAGCCATGCCTAAGGGAGGGTCAATTGAAGAGAAGAGGCGTGTGAAGCAGGCTCTGTCCCCAAATTAATACATGGGAAGGCATCCCAACCACACCCAATGGATTGTCCAAGGTGGGACAAAGGCAGAAGACAGTCATATTCCCGCCTGAGGGCGTTTCAGGGGTGGGGACGAGGAGAGTCAGAAGGCTGCATCGCTTCAGAAGAGGAAGACTAGTTCATGATAAAACAGCAGAAACCGGGAGGTACAGTATATCTGAATGGGTCCGAGGTGGAGACAAGGAGCATCAGGATATAAACTGCTTCTACAGTTTCTTCAAGGGGCACGGCTCTAGCATATATAATTCCTCCTGGGGCCAACCTTACGATGTGAAGTCGCCCAGCGGGGTGCACAGCAAAAGGGGACCTTTTCTAACAGCACCATTGGGGCATTATCTGACATACCACACAGGAAACTTGCCTGATGCAGCTCTACAACGGACAGATGCGAGGACAGTACCACTGAAGCTGAAGGAAAAGCATAAGGACTACAGGTGCTGAAACAGGAGGTAAGATTCACTGATTAGTATAAGCAGGATATGCAGATCTTACGTGAGACAACTTTGACTTGATGTGAGGGTAGAATATTTGCTTGATGGATGAATCAGAAGAGGAGGAGATGAAGGCTGTCCCCTTATGTAGATACCTCATCGCCAGTGTTGAAAAGAAGATACCATCAATATTGACATGTGGCTTTATTCAACATCTCAAGTACTCTCACTAACTTGAATTCTCACAACAACAACATTCCAAGGTGTTCTACTGGTTAGGAGTGAAGGGCTTGGAAATGATGGATTTTGCCAATCGGGAAGAAGTACAAGGAACATGTAGCAGATGATAAAATACATATAGAAATAGGGCTACCGGTCTTATGGTATTTTTTTTTTCAACATTTCCGTCTGTATTTATCCATGTTTATTTTTTGGCCATCTTATTGGTATTTATCCATATTTATTTTGTGGACAGATGAGGTATTAACTTGTATATTTTTGCATTTATTTAACGGATAAACCTGCACTGATACCTTGAAGACTGTTGGGTTTTAGCACATTACACAGCCAAAAATAATAAAATAAAAAACCCACTTTAAAAAAATAGTATAACAGCACATATACATGTTGAGATATGCAGTAATTTAAGCAAACCTCATTGAGCTTTGTAACTGCCCATGCTGCTAATATGTACAGCTATTGGCTTGAAAGTCGTTACTCTCAGTACGACGGGTCACTCAAAGGAAGCCAAATTATCAGTATTTGTCCACTTTGAAAATAAATACAGACAGGAAAGACACTGTTTTTTGTCTGTATTTATCTTTAAAAATTAGTAAAAACTGAAACAAGGAGCCCTATATATAAATTAACAAGATTACAGGAGGTAAAAAGTAAAAGTGTTTATCCTAGAAAATAAATGCATCCTGATGAAAAATATTCTCCAGTGTTCAAAATAAAAGTCTGAAAAGTTAAAATATATATCAGCTCACCCAAACCAAATTTATAGCCCACATATGAAACACAGCATAGTGGAAAATATTTGAAAACAATCACACATTCAGAGTAACACATACAAAGTACATACAGATATTATAAATTACAATAATATCTACTGTACCAAACAAAAATAACAAATACAGATTATACTACAATAACACTAACTAACAAACACTAACCCAACTTAGGGCCTCATTGCGGGTTTGGTGGTCTTAAGACCGCCAAACTTGCGGTGGTCGGATCACCGCGCTTCTGACGGTCTGGCAGCCAGATTACAACCCTGGTGGTCAGACAGCCGGAGGACCGCCGCCACTGCTAGGATCACAGATCCTGACTGGGAGGCGGCAATCAAAGTTGTGGTCAGTTTCAGCGCAATGTAAAAGCCTGGCAGAAAGCCAGGGCTGGGGGCCACAGGGGGCCAGCACCCTCTGAATGTGCACTGTCTGCTCTGCAGGCAGTGCACATTCCTAGAGTGATGGTGTACAATGGTATTGGCCTCGGCTCCCTTAAGGGAGCTGAAGCTGAAGCTGAAGCTGAAGCTGTGGCAATGTTTCTGCCGGGCTGCCCCCAGCACCCTTGGAATGCACATAGTGTGCCGTAGCAGACAGTGCGCATTCCAAGGGGGCCCCTGCACTGCCCATGTCATGGCATTGGTGGCGGACCCCTGGCAGGCTGTAATATGGTGGTCCGACTGCCAGGAGTGCAGTTGTCCGACCGCCACTGGGAGTCTGGCAGTCTTAAGACTGCCAGACTTGTAATGAGGCCCTTAAACTGCAAACTACAAAGTTAAATATATTGCTAAATGGTAACATTCTATGGAGGTCAGATTTACTGTTCATGCTCCAAAGTAAGCCACATTGGGTAAAGTGTTGGATTTTGGGGACATCAGGGGGCATAGTTATACTCCGTTTGCGCCGAATTAGCGTAGATTTTTTCGACGCAAATTCGGCGCAAAACTAACGCCATATTTATACTTTGGCGTTAGACGCGTCTAGCGCCAAAGTACGAGGAAAGTGCGTCATTTTTTTGCGTGAACGCCTTCCTTGCGTTAATGAGATGCAAGGTAGGCGTTCCCGTCCCAAAAAATGACTGCGACACAAATGCGTCGTATTTATACTCCCGGGCAAAAATCACGCCCGGGAGTAGGCGGGGCAAAAAAACCCGCATTTGCGCCTCTTTTTAACGCCTGGGTCAGGGCAGGCGTTAAGGGACCTGTGGGCTCAAAATGAGCCCACAGCTGCCCTCCCATGCCCCCAGGGACCCCCCCTGCCACCCTTGCCCACCCCAGGAGGACACCCAAGGATGGAGGGACCCATCCCAGGGACATTCAGGTAAGTTCAGGTGAGTATACATTTTTATTTTTTTTATATTTTTTTTTGGCATAGGGGGGCCTGATTTGTGCCCCCCTACATGCCTCAATGCCCAATGACCATGCCCAGGGGACATAAGTCCCCTGGGCATGGCCATTGGGCAAGGGGGCATGACTCCTGTCTTTACTAAGACAGGAGTCATGTAAATGGCGTCTGGGCGTCGTTAAAAATGGCGCAAATCGGGTGGAGGCGATTTTTTAGCGTCAACCTGACTTGCACCATTTTTAAGACGCCCTAACGCCATTTTCCCCAACGCCGGCGCTGCCTGGTGTACGTGGTTTTTTTCCACGCACACCAGGCAGCGCCGGTCTGCTAGCGCCGGCTAACGCCATTCAATAAATACGGCGCCCGCATGGCGCTTCAGAATGGCGTTAGCCGGCGCTAAACTTTTTGACGCTAAACTGCGTTAGCGCAGTTTAGCGTCAAAAAGTATAAATACGGGCCCAGATTTGCTATTCTCACTCTAAACTTAGGGCCTCATTATGAGTTAGGTGGTCTCAGGACCGCCATGTTGAGGGTGGCGGTCATACCGCCAACAGGCTGGCGGTGAAGACCACCAAATTACGACATTAGCGATATACAGAACAGAATACAGCCAAAGCACTGCCAGCACCACCACAGTGGTCTGGCCCCAACGGATGTCGTAGCCACCTGCAGGTTGGTGGAGACCATGTTTCCACCGGAGAGATTACGAGGTTGAACACCACCAAGGTTTCCGCTGCAGTCATTCCACCACAGAAACCCAGGCAAAAACGAACAGCATAAAAGGAGACACTCACCTTCACAAAGCCATACTCGTCTGAAGCCGCCATGGAACCAGAACTAGATGTCACGCCACTGCTCCCACTCGCCCAGAGACTCTGGAACCAACGCCGAAGACGACTACAGCAACTTTAAGTACACACACTTAGCTGTCAATGTTGTATATTGCCAAAGTTTGCACTCTCACACAACATACCATCAGGAATGGGGGCGAGGGAGACACACATACGTAACCTGATACTGACACGCACACTCACAGACAGCCACATACACACTCGCACATACACAGTTCACACACTGCGGCCATCTCACACACACACACGTGAAAAACATGCACTAACTCCTGGAAACACAGCACCGGCCCAGTCACACACAATAACACATAGCACCACAACACGTCACAACACCACCACTACCACAACACCATCAATGCAGTGGCAGCACCCACAAAAGATAGTACCCTGTGACAAATCACACATACAATACAAAGTACCACCAACAGGGAACGAACACACACAATCACACAACCGTACAATGCAGCAATCAACAAACACAGCAAACACACAGCACATTGTATCTGGCATACCATGTACCAAAGACAAACCTGCACACAGTAAAAGCTACACAACAGTGCAACCAATACATGTCAACACAAAACCACTCAATACTGTGACAACAGCATGTCCCAACATACACATGTCCATCAGACCACACCCATTACTGAGGGACAAAAGCACTGCACACAACCTCACATGCTGCCCAGACAAAGCAGGTAGCACAAGCACCACTTACACACAAATATTCACACACAAACAATGTCGGCCAAGAACAAATCTGCCCTTAGAAAAGAAATGCAGAACAAATATGTACTGTACGAAACCAACAACTGATTGGTCCAAATATGTATTAAAAATAAAATCAATCTTAAAATGTCCAAGGCCACAGGCCAGTCCAATGGGAAAATGTGCAACATGCACAGAATGAACATCTGTGTGCCCCGAACATGACTCCTGACTGCCCTGTAACCTCCACGGGTAGGTGCATCAAGGGGGCTGGTGAGCACCTCAGGGATTATCGGGAGGGGAGGATTGGGCCTAGGCTTTGGAGAGAGTACTTTGGGATTGGGCTTGGGGGGGGTTTAGGTCTACGCTTAGGGTAGGGTTGGGTACTTTTGGGAGGGGTAGACTTCTTGGCGGGGAAGAGACATCTTTACTTGCAGAGGGGTAGGGGAGGCCTTTGAGGTGGAAGGGACGGGCCAGGGGAGAGAAACAGAGCATTTAGGTGTCTCACCGGGAGAAACAGGAATAGGGAAAAGGTCCAAACATGAAAATAACTCTTTTTTTGACACACGGGGATGGTCATCAGAAAGGTGTTTAGGTGTGGAGGGTGAGGGAGTGGTTGTATGAAGTGCATGTGTGTGTGTCGTCGGTGCATGTTTGTGCGTGGTATGCTTGTGGGTGGTGGGTATCTGTTGGGTGGGTGACTGAGGGCGTTTATGTGTAGGGGACTGAAGGGGCATGCCATGGTGGGTAGGTGACTGTCTGTTGGGGTGGTGACTGCAGGTAAGGTGGATGTGCTGCATGTAGGAGTGTCAGTGGTTGTGGTGTCTGCAGGTATAGTGGATGTCTGAGGGTCTGCTGTTGTCCTAACTATAGGTAGGATAGGCATAGTGGCTGGATCAGTGAATGTTGGTGTTGTGTCTGCAGGTGTGTCAGGTGTAGTGTCAGTGATGCTTGGGGCAGGTTGTGACTGTTGCTGTGTCTGCATCTGTATGTTGCTTTTGTGCATGCCGGTGGTGTGTCTTGTGGTGCCTATATTTATCTGAGCTACCCTTGGATGTTGAGGTGGATGAGTGGGTTTTGGGTTTGGGAAGAGGAAGGTGGAGGGGGGACGGTAGAAAATGGGTGGCTTTTTGCCGTCAGTATGGAGGCGAGAGCCTGAAAGGATGTCTATAGGCCAGGCAGTGCACTGTGAATGCCCTCCAGGACCGCTTAACTATGATGGACTTGAGTTGCCAGTCCCTGGATGGAATTCACGATGGTCAACTGATCCAAAGAGATTGACCTCAGGAGGTCAATAGGCTCCTCACTGAGGACAGCAGGGCTAACAGGGACAGGGGCAGTGGTGCCTGTGGCAAAGGAGATGCCCACCTCTTGTGTGAGTGGGCACGGCTAACCGGGTGGGGGGCTACAGGGAGTTAGGAAGTAAGGGGGGTGGAGAACAGGCTGGGGTGGTCATAAATGGGTCTTCCACCACCAGGGAGTGCCCACTGACGGAGGATTCTGAAGATGAAGAAGTGGATCCTCTCTCCCTCATGGCACTCCCCTTGCCCTCCAGGCCACTGGGTCCCTCAGTGTCGGTGGTATCGTGACTTCAGGCCCCGTGGCAAGCCAGCTTCCCCACACAGCCGTGCCCCATCTCCTTTACTTGCCAATGCTGATGCTGAGAAACAGAGAGAGAGGTAGGGTCATCACATTCTTTACATACACATACATTACATCATACACAACAGGAAGGTCAAAATACAAAATACCACCAGGCAGGAACCATTTTGAGCCAACATCATGTCACAACAACATTCTTTCCACAACCCAACATGACAACAATGTCACACACATCATAACCCAACTATCTGAACACTAAATCACTATTCTATCAGTACAGCTATAACACAAACTATTCCTGCACAAGATGATTTGTCCACACAATAAGTGTGTCCCTATACAGAGCATCACTGTGTAACAACAGTCAGTCAATGGGAATCAGTGTTGACTTTGATATCACATTCATAACTACTTCAAATCTACACTTGCTCAGTCTATTACCAAATGTCATGTCCTATGAAAGTTAACTTGTGACATTACAATGAGAACGCAGCACGTTGGTTAGCTATCACATTCATAACATGTAACTGTGTCTATAACATTCACAATGGCAAAAACCACAGATGCACCTACTTCATTTGGCCTATCCAAAGTTGCAGTATAATAGAATTCCAATCCATTTCAACAACACAAGTATCAATAGTGTCTTTTCAAATGTTTATACATACTTGTGGACATACTCATCTTCGTCATTCTCACATAGAAAACAATGTCATGTACAGCAATAGGGGCCTACTCAGCACACAGGTTTAACCCACAGACAACCCCAGGGAGCATACCCACACCTTCAGTCCAATGGACACCTGTTATGTGCATGAAGGCCAAATACAGTTATCTTAATCCTGATGATTAGCAACCTCAAATCAACACTATCAAAATGCCAACATCACTAGCAGCACTTCAGACATGAGTAACCTTACATCTTTGGACTAATGTTTCACTGACTTAAACAACTTCGTAAGTGACCATGATTGAGACATACACCTAGAGTCCAGCAAATTGACTGATACCATATACCATTCCACCAACATGTGAATGAAAACTACAAAAACTGCAACACAATGAAGTCAGTTTAAAGTAAGCTTAGCCACACTAAAATCCTTCTAAACAGATTCAGAATAGCAAAAGTAAATATGCAAAATTTTGATCACAACTCCTGAAAATGGCAGGAATAACCAATGTACACATGATGTTGGTAAAAAAAGTGTATATTGTACCATATAGGAGATGTCCTTCTCTATGTAGCATGGTCACATTACATTGGCTAAGGGAATAGCAGGCTACCCACTTTCCTTCACAATACCATGTAAATGGTACAAATAGTCTGAACTCACATTTCAATTATATGTCTTGTACTAGGAATGTAGAAATACCACCATGCATTTCATCATGTAGAATGTCCACCCTGATTATACATCACATTTACCAGTGTACAGTCCACACTTAACAATGGGGACACCTCCTCACACCTCTGAGTAAGTGTAGCAAGTATGCCATATGAACTTTCAAATTGAGATCACACCTTACATAAACTTTACATCTAGTTCACTACTCATGAATAATTGGCCTACTTCTCCCCTGTCAGACCCCATGTTGCACATAGAAATGGATCCAGTGGAACAGGAATGGACAGAGACCAAAGATCTGGACAACTTACCAACATGATATCTGGAGTATGGATCTGTTTGTGAGAAGGATGACCCAACAGATTACATATAGAGCAGTATAGTGGTACACATATGACACAGTCACGTGCATCACCACATGCTTCAATACAATATGGTTAACATTTTTGAGTTTTATGTCCCTATAAACAATAGAAAGTCCACACCTGTACATCAATGTTATAACCTGTACACCTAGGTGTACCTAGGGGACCCTTTGCCTTTAGCACTAACCACATTGTCGTTGCTTAAGTACTTACACATTATACACTGAACTGGCAGAGGGATGTACATGTATTTAGTCAGTACTTACCCCCTCATAGCTGCTGTGCTGCCCTCAATCGTCCATCCAACTCAGGGTAGGCCACTGCCAAAATGCGGGCCATTGGGGGGGGTCAAGATTCGACCGACATCCCTTCCTCGTTGGGAGGACATCCCCAGCTGGGCCTCTGCAGTTTTCCGGGCTCAGCGTCTCAGGTCTTTCCACCACTTCCTACAGTGGGTGCTCTGCTGGCTGTGGACCCCCAGGGCCCGCACTTGCTTGGCAACGGCACGCCAGATTCCCTTTTTTTGATAGGCATTGACCTGCATGGATGACACAGACAAAAGGAGAAAGTTATGTCCACATGCACCATACCAACACAAGTGGTCAGAACAATTCAGTCACAGCAAGTAAGCAAACATTCCATTCCTCTCAGTTTAAACTCCTTCCCAATTTTCCAACTGCAGCCAGCCCATGTGTGAAGTGCAGTCACCCATACAACATGCATGATCAGGACCTGGTATTGACTAGACACATATGACCAGGCCACATGATTGTCCATAACATGATGTGTCTTTCTTAAACTTTCTCACACCAGTATTTCTGAACATGCAGCAATTTATGTTGTGTATAGAGCAAGTTAGATTGCACACTATCTACCATGTATCACTAGTGTATGTCTGCCTATGCACATGTACACATGTCCAGACACCCACACACGATTGCACGTTTCTTCACTATTGCAAATTTCATGTACACCATCATGCACTCCACCTTTCACACCTTAGTATGCCACTGGACTCACCTACTCCTCTGGTACACCTTATAGCTGTTCATACAGGGGTAGGACCTCATCGGCAAGCTTGTCCAGCTCTTCTGGCATAAAGACTGGGGCCCTATCACCTGCAGGACGTGGTATGATAGATCACAGAGGCAGTACACAGCAGCTCAAATAGTGGAGGTCTTGCTGGCAGCAGTTTCAGGAGTCAAGTGAAGATGCAGAAGATGGTGGTCAGGTCTGTCACATACATGACTGTCACCCCCATGACATCACCATTGGCCCAAGTCCACCAAAGGCAGTGATGTGTTCCAATTGCAATGCGCACCACGGTTGTGACCGCCTACCGCCATGATGACATCCGCCGCCGGACCTCATGTCCAGTACAGTAGGTCAGGCAGCTGCCATTTTGAGGCAATTATATGTATGGAAAAGTAATGGAATCTGTGTCAATAACTATTTTTTATATTGTGCGAACTCTTAGTAAGTACTGCCTTCATGTTCAGTAGTCTAATTGTGCATGTGAATAGCAAAAGTTGGGTAACAGAGGGACTGATGGAAATGGAAATGAAAATCTATTCTCAACATCCTATGTGCAACATCAACGGAGTATAGGTTCAACAAATATGTTTCACATATAAAGTAGGTTGGACTATCAAACACTGAAATTCACAGATAAATATGCATATATAGTACATTAGAGGATTCAGGGAATGTGAATCAAGGGTTGTATCTGACATCATATGTAGATATGTGTGACTTGTATATGAACATATTCATTATGTGCACATTGTAAAAGTCACCTAGAATAAATTTTTTCCACATAGTTACCCTGTCATGAGGAGATGAAGACAACCTCCAGGGTACCACCCACTAGTAGACGTGGACATCATGAAGGAGAGAGACATTATACAGATCTATCGCCTGAATAGGCATACAATCATGGATCTTTGTGACCTGTTGAAGCCAGATCTGATGCCTGCCATTCGTAATCCCAATGGTAAACCTACCATCATTCAAGTCATGTCAATGCTATACTTCTTGGCCACTGGGTCCTTTCAGAATACAATGGCCTTAGCTGCAGGGATGTCACAGCCCATGTTCAGTCTAGTTTTGAAGGATGTACTGTGTGTATTGTTGAAACACCTGGATAGCTACATCAGGTTTCCCCAATGTCCACATTTGGCCTTTGTGAAGGCAGAGTTGTATGCTATGGGATACATTCCACATGTGGTTGGAGCAATAGATGGCACCCATGTAGACTTGGTTCCCCCCAGTGCCAATGAACAGGTATACAGGACCAGGAAAAACTACCACTCAATCAACGTCCAAGTGGTGTGTTTAGCAGACCAGTACATTTCACAAGTCTGTCCAAAGTTTCCAGGATGAGTCCATGATTACTTCATCATGCATTACAGGAATATCCCACTGCTGATGACACGGCTCTACAGAGAGAGGGCCTGGCTGGTTGGTAGGTCACATTTGACGTGTGTGTTTACAATGCTTATCTTGTGCTGTCACACTGTGCATGTCCAAGATATATGTTTGTGTTGTTGTAACTATTCCTTACAGGGGACTCTGGCTAACCAAACCATCCTTGGTTGTTGACACCAGTGAGTACCCAACCACGCCAGGGGAAGTCTACTATAATGGGGCCTGTGGAAGGGCAAAGCGTGTCGTGGACTTTTGGGATCCTGAAGGCAAGAGTTTGCATCCAGGATATCTCTGGAAGAGCTCTCCTCTACTCACCCAACAAGGTATGTCAAATTATTGTTGCCTGCTGCATGTTCCACAACCTTGCCCTGAGACGTCAGATACCATTCATACCGGATGATGGGGAGCCAGCTGAACCTGTGGGTGGAAATGCAGATTTTCCAAGTGAGGATGAGCCAGATGAAGATGATGCTGGAGACTTCATGGCAGATCTCATCAATCAGTACATACACTGACTCAAGATTTGTGATATCTTTTTAATAGTGAGATTTTATAACCAACAATTGATGGCTGGCTTGTCACCGCCTATTTAATATCATCTGTGAGGTCCTAGGTACCTCCAATGCCAATGAATCAGGTATGCATGCAGATTGTAAGTTAGTGTTGTATACAGTACATTGTGGTATATAGTGTCCTGATATGTTACTGCACAATCAAAGTCACACTTGTACAAATGACTTGTCTGAATTGTTGTTTGTTTACAGCTATGTCCCATCTCTTATTTCTGTCAATCACAGATTTGCAGAGTTTCTGTTTGTCTCCATCATTGGCAAGTCACAGACAGTGTCAGAGGCAGATGGGAATTGCAGGCAGACATGAGAAGTGGACATAAAAGAAAACAGGTACTGATTGTCATGAGTATGTGGAGTGTAACTAATATGGTCAGACTGTCAGGACACTGTGGTGGAAGTGTGTTTTCCCACCAAGAAGACCTGTTTAGTACTGGAGGTGGTCAAATGGTGTCATGTGTGTGTCCATATGTGTCTGAAGTGAAAATGGTGACCCATAGCTTTTACCATCATAATGGTTTCTGTTGTATGTGAGTTACCTTGAACATAGCTGTCACTGTGTTACTACTTTGCAGATCAATGTGCATGTCTCTGTGGACTGACGTAGATGAGTGGCAGGCCTACATGTACATGACCATGTTAAGTGAAAGGTTCTAGGACTGGTGACATCAGTACTGATCCCTGTCTGTATCATGGGGTATGATTTTTAGGAAGCTAAGGTATGGGTATATGATAAGGATTTACATGGTAATAGAAAGGAACAATCTGTATGGCTCCTGGCTTGTGGGAAGACTGACATGTTCCTAACTTTTGTATCCTGTTGGTTAGTAGTGTATGACACCTAAGCTGACAATCTGATGTCACTAGCGGTATTACTCTAGTTGCTGTGCAAAACTAGAAATACATCAGTGGATATGTCAAATACAGCAGTTTAGGCTTCTGTCTATGTTACAATCCCAATGTAATATGTCTCCTGGTGATACACTACACATGCGATGTCCATAGCAGAGGTTGTACAATACAGAGGGACATATTGACAATAGGATTGTCATACATAACAGTTCTACATGATAGATAAATGACACTTACACAGGACCTTTTTTAAATGTTATGTATTAGGGAGTGCAAAACAATATGTGTGAATAGTAACCAAGAAAACACAAAGTAAACAGTGAATGATTAAGTCGTCATTAGGGCTCAAATCATCAGGGTACCTGCTACACCATTTGGAAACACAAGCCCACTGTCCTTGCACCATAGGAAAAAGGAGTTAGGTTTTAGAACAGTCAACAGGGTGTATCTGTGGCACACAATGGGAACCAATTGGAGAGGTTCACTTCCTGGCAGTGGGTGTGGTTTTGGCATCTGATCCTCCTGGATGTGTGGGTGGACGTCCACGCACGTTTTGCGGGGGTTTACTCAGCTACAGAGGGTGGGGTGTCAGAGGCATGTCCTTCCTCTCACAGGGCTTCCATTCCACTAGCAGCCGCAGATGTTGAAGGGCCTGAAGAGTCATTACTAGTGGAAGAGGCCTGATGTTGTGTGGCAGGCCTACTCAGGGCAGTATTGATGTCACTTACCGCCCCAGCAATGGACGCCGGAATGGCATTTTGTGCCTGCTACTGCAAGATGACTTCCTGTTGGTTGTCCCTCTGCAGCTGTTGGATTTCCCCCAACATGGTGACTACCTGGCCCATCATGCCTTGGGAATCGTGGTAGGCTCCCAAGACTTGGCAGATGGTTTCCTGGTTAGTATTGTCCCTTTGAGCTCTCATCCTCTGCCTCACACCATCCTTCCCATGCACCGTACCCCCACGTGCCTGTGCCCCTGGCACAGTGCGCCCACTCCCACTGGTGGCAGGAACATCATTGTCAGGGGTGACAAGGTGAGACTCAGGTACCTGTACTGGGGGTCACACAATGGTTGAAACAGTCCTTGGACACAGGTTTGGGGGCAAATGGTTGTCTGTGACATGCATGCAACAGGGCTGGGAGGTGTGGATGTGGGCAAAGTGAGGCTGACAGTTGTTGACTGACCAGGTGTTCCTGATGGGCCAACTTCGTCCTCAGTGTCCACACATCCAGGGGTGTTGTCCTTATTGGGGCCTTCATCCAAAGGGGGTAGTGGAAGTCCCTTGCATCCTCTCCATGGTGACAATGGCAAGGTTACCTGTGGGAGAAGTGGAACACAGAGCTGCTGAAAGTGATTCAACAAATTATGTTTCAGTTAGAGTATTAGCGAAGTAGTGTGAGATGCACACAGTGCCTTAAAATGATCCCCAGAAATGACAATGACAGCAGCTGCCAAATTTTACTTAGTACAACACGAGTCTCTGAAATTTTATTACCAAACACCATGCTCACAGATGTTAAACTTTGTTGGTAGTTTTTAAACTGCTGATACCCCCCTTATATTGTCTGACTATTGACATGGGTGTCAACCTATGTTGCCTAGTGAAGTGTCAGGCATGATACATGGCACAAAAAGCTGCAGAATGCACAATAGTGTCAGAGTAGGGACACAGTATAAGAGTAAACTATTGACATTGACTTCTATCTGGATGTACTGCATGTGCATCCACTCTGGCAGCTATATTACCTCTCCAGGTGAGTCAATTCCATTTTTGGCATGTTTTTTAAAGGGTTGGTTTGATAGGTCACTCAACTGTAGCTGTTTTTTACTTGAAATGATAGTGGGAGTGGGTCATTGTATTGCTGCCATTGCCATAAACTGTTTCACAGTGTAACATTCATGATGGGTTAGATTGGTAGTTAGGTTCACATGCATGCCATCTCAAATTTTGTGCACTGTTCAGGTTTTCTTAATGGTGTGATATTGCTTTTGGGAGTTGTAGTGCTATCAGTCCCCAGTACTTCACATGCCATTCCCAAGCACTGTGGAGCCAGGTGAGTTTAGTGGACAGGTGGCCAGAGAGGGGTATTCGTACATTTGGACAGAAGGGTAATGGGTGATTTGTTCATTGAGGTGGGGTACGGTGGTGAGGGAGCATGCAGGACAAAACAATTGGGTGACATGAATGTTGTGGGGACTTACCAGACTCCACTCCCGCAGGTATTCTTGCCAGACCCTCAGGATGCAGGATGTTCAAGACCTTTTCCTCCTAAGATGTGAAAGTAGGGGGAGGAAGTGGGGGGCCCACCGCCAGTCTTGAGGACAGTCCACTTCTTCTTGATGTCCTCCCTTGTGCATGAGTACCTCCCCACAAAATTCATCCTGTCGACTATTCTTTACCACAACTCAATTTTCTTGGCTATTGATGTTTGCTGGATCTGTGCTCCGAACAGATGTGGCTCTACCCTGACAATTTCGTCCACCATGACCGTCAACTCATCATCAGGGAAACGTGGGTGTTTTTGTGGGACATGGTAGTGGTGGTAAAGACGGTGAGGTAGTGTTACAAAAAAGTAATGCAGAAAATACAGTAAATGATGAGGTGTAAGTGCTGTGATGTGAATGGGTGACGGCTGGTGTATGTTGTGTGTGAAAGTAAAATGTGTGTTGTGTATGTTGTGCAGGGGTGTGATGTATGCATGGTGAAATGTGTATAGGTGCCAAAAGTTGTTATAGAAAATCTGTAATGGTAATTCCTCCCATGGTGCTGTGTGTGGCGTTCTGTTTGCAAAGGATTGTGTAGGGGTGTGTTATATAGTAGAGTGTTAGGTGTGTCGAGTGTATGGATGTATGTCAGGTGTAGGATATTCAAACTAACCAATGTGGTGCTGTGTTCAGTGTGATGTGAGTTTAGCCCACCGCAGTTCACACCGCCAATGGTTTCCCATCTTGGAAGAACCGATGTTGTGATTTGTGGATCGTTATGTGATTGGAGGAATTTTGTCTGGCTGGCGGTGATGGTGGTGGAACCGCCTCTTTTCCATCCTCCAGTGTCCTGGTGGTTCCAGAAATTTGGCTGTATTTTGGTGGACTTCACAGTGTTATTCTGAATACGGCAGTCAGATTACCGCCAACATGGCGGTCTTTTGGTGGCAGCAACCACAACGGTCTTGCCAAAAGACCGCCAAACTCGTAATGACCCACCTTAGTCACATTGGAGAATGCTTTGGACTTTAGAAGGGTGATATATACTATTCTCACTTCAAATGTATCCGCATTTCAGAAAGTTTCTGAGTTTAGGGTTCGGAGGAGGGGTCAGGGTTATTGTTCTCATTCCAAACTTAGGGCCTAATTACAATCTTGGCGATGGGGTTACTCTGTCAGCAACTCCATCACAAACGTGACAGATAGCCCACCCGCTGCATTATGATTCCATTATATCCAATGGAGAGAGTACTACGGTGTATGCAATGTCTGTCACATTTGTGAACGAGTACTCCATCCATCAAGATCGTAATCAAGCCCTTTAACACTTTGGGGAAAGTGTTGGACTTTGGGGACTCAGATTTGCTATTCTGATGTTTTTTGGATGAAACAACAAAGAAAAATATTGTGTTGAGGATATCAGGATGTCAAACATATCATTGCCTGGAAAATCTAAGGTAAGAATATTGTTTTAAGTGTTGTTTTTAAAACTGTTATACAAAATCTATTTAGAAAATGCTGTGTATAATTATAATTTTTTTTGCATGCATTTTATTGCAGTGTGTTTGTTTTTCTGTAATAAACAATTGTTTATTTGTGTGTTTAGTAAGATAATTTATTAATTATGATTGTTTTGAAATTTTAATTTTTAGTTGCCTTAATGTGCAAAAATAATGGGCATATACTTTTTTACTACCATGACTTCATGTTTTTAGAGGAACTGAGTTGGAAGATTTTTAAAAAGGAATTAATTATAATTTAAATCTATAGAATAGTTTCTAGTTATTTTGAATATATATATAATTATAATAAACATAGAAAATATTTCATTGTAAATGTTAAGATAATTAGTTAAATTATGCAAGCTTTGGTACAATCTAAAAAATATTATCAATAAAATTATTACTGTAAAATATTTGAAAATTCTTCACCCTTTTAGTGTCCCTCACTTTCCCCAGATTGGTTTAGATTGGTGGTGTGAATAGAAAATGTCACCCCCCTTAGTGTCCAACACCTTCTCAACATTGGTATATATTTGAGTTGGAATAGTAAATGTCACCACTTTTATGTGCAATACCTTCCACAAATTGGTTTAGAGTGGAGTGAAAATAGTAATTGTCACCTTTTTAGGGCCTGATGTAAAGAAAGTGGCAATGCACCCAGTGCAGCACCACTTTCCCTGCGCCCCTTAGTGCCCCTCTAACGCCACCATGTGTGCACCATATCTAAAATGCAGCACACCATGACAGTAGTTAAGGAAGTAGCATCAAAATTTTTGACACTAGTTTGGAGCTTTGCAGGATTAGCGACAAAAATGTTGACGCTAATCCTGCAAAGCCCATTGTAAACGATGGTGTGCTTCCTTTTAACGCCTGCTCTGACCAGGCGTTAAAAGCGCTGGAAAAATTATGCAAAGAAATCTCTAAGATTTCTTTGCGCCATTTTTTCGCTACCCCCTAATGGGGGAACACCTCCTTTGCACACATTGGGGGTCATTCTAAGTCTGGCGGGCGGCGGAGGCCGCCCGCCAGACTTCCCCCACCAAAATACCGCTCCGCGGTCGAAAGACCGCTGAGGGTATTTTGGGATTTGCCCTGGGCTGGCGGGCGACCGCCAAAAGGCCGCCCGCCAGCCCAGGGCAAATCATCCTTCCCACGAGGACGCCGGCTCAGAATTGAGCCGGCGGAGTGGGAAGGTGCGACGGGTGCAGTGGCACCCGTCGCGTATTTCAGTGTCTGCATAGCAGACACTGAAATACAAAGTGGGGCCCTCTTACGGGGGCCCCTGCAGTGCCCATGCCATTGGCATGGGCACTGCAGGGGCCCCCAGGGGCCCCACGGCACCCCCTACCGCCATCCTGTTCCTGGCGGGAGACCCGCCAGGAACAGGATGGCGGTAGGGGGTGTCAGAATTCCCATGGCGGCGGAGCGCGCTCCGCCGCCATGGAGGATTCACATGGGCAGCGGAAAACCGGCGGGAGACCGCCGGTTTTCCGCATCTGACCGCGGCCGAACCGCCGCGGTCAGAATGCCCTGCGGGGCACCGCCGGCCTGTCGGCGGTGCTCCCGCCGACCCTGGCCCCGGCGGTCTCTGACCGCCGGGGTCAGAATCACCCCCATTATGCCTAGCATAGGCATAATGTGGCGCAAAGGCTTACAAAGTGGTGCAATGCATGCATTGCGCACTTTGTAAATTTGGCGTGCCGATTTTGGCCTTGTTCGGCCACTTTAGGATAAAGTAATGACGTTAATGTGAAGTAAGGAGGCTAAAGGACTCATAAATCTGCCCCTTAGTGTCCAATACTTTCCCCAAATTGGTTTATTTTAGAACAGGAATACTAAATGTCACTCCTTTAGTGTCCCACACTTTCTTGAAAATAGTTTATATTGGAGAATGAGTATTTCATTTAACAATTTTAGTGGGAAAACCGTTTAAAAAAAATGTTATTTCTATGTAGTAGGGGTAGTTTATGAAATTTTATTCTGTAATCTTGGTGTTCAGAAAGATAAGTAGTTCTATATTTGTAATAAACAACATTATTATTTACATATTTTCATAGAATAAAGACATGTAACACATTTTTCAATTTTTTTTTTTTTTCAAAGTTTATTTAATGTGTATTTTTACATTTTTAAACAAATATATTTCTAGTTAAAATAAAACACTCTGTACTGATAAGAGAAACAATTTTAAATTTAATGTAAAAAATATTTAAATAGCATTGTGTGTTGTATATTGCCATTATTTTTTCTATCGTTCAAAATGTTTTCTTAAATCGTTTAATATGCCTATTTTTAAAACAATTTTAACATGTTTTTCAGTATATATTAAATATTGATTATGTTTACACTATTATTTAAAATATACTTTACAATATTGTAATACATTACAACAATATTGTTGACATGATTTACATGTTTAGTAATTTTTTACATTTTTTAATACATTTATTCAACATTTTTTACTTATTTTCCTATTCATTTCAGTGGGGACAGACATAGGTGGTCATTATGACATTGGCGGTCAGCTGACCGCACACCGGCGATGGCAGTAGCACCGTCGTCAGGCTGGCGGTAATGACCGCCAAATAATGACCATGGCCGCCAGTGCGGTACGAACACTGAACACGGCGGTAGCCCTCTCCAGGCAGGCGGAAGACAAGGATCCACCCACCATATTATGACATAGCAGACTGCCAGGATTTTTGGGGCATTAGCAATGCCACCAAAAGCCTGGTGGAAACACATCATATAAAAGGAGACACTCACCTCCAGGGACACAGAGGAGTCGGCGGCCACCATGCAAACAGAACTGGAAGTCTTTCCAATGCTTTACCATGCGATGGACATCCAGGAGCACCAACGCCGATGAAGACGATGACAGTGAGTACAGCTGCCTAGCACACAAGGGAGAGAGGGGAGAGTGACATACACACACACACAACACACAACGCACACCATACACACACACCACACACCCAGAACAATCTGCAGAATGAACAACAACAACATCAGCCGGAAGTAAAGAAAGCCAGGTCACATACCGTAGGTCCACAACAATTGAGGCAACTATATACAAAGGGCCATTGGCCAGTCCAAAGTCAGCCAGGGCAACGTCCTAGGCCCAACTTGACTCCTGACAGCCCAGTCACTCCACTGAGAAGGGGCATCATGTTGTCAATATACAGGCACCTAAGGGGGCAGAGGGGATGGTGGGGTTTTGGGAGGGGGGTCCTTGGGCTTGGGCTTCAGAGGGTGTGGGTCTTTACCCTTCCTTTTACGGGGCAGAGGAGTGGGTTTGGGGCAGGGGGGCCGGAGTGCTACTCTTATGCCTCTTAGTGGCAGGTGAAGCTTTAGGGGGAGGAACAGGAGTGGAATTGGGGCTGGAGGTACTGGGCTATGGGGTGGGACTTTTCTCTTACAGCCAGGACAGGAAGAAGGGGGAGGGAAGAGGTCAAGGGGGGTATAGGAAAAGCTTCTTAGGACCAATGGGGCGGGTTGTGGGAGGAGGTATGGGAGGGGAGGTAGAGGGAGTGATTGTTGGAGGAGGTGGTATGCTAGACTTGGGTGCAGGTGCATGGACAGTGTGTGTGTGAGGTAGATGGCTGTTGGGGGTCTGATTGGGAGCATTTATGTGTCTTTGGATGGGGCAGACAGGGTGGGAGAGGACAAACAGGAGGTGTGGATGGATGTTGTGGTGGTGTCTGCAAGTGAGGTGGGTGTGCTGCATGAGGTGGTGATGGTGGTGGTGGTGACTGCGCATGTCGTGTGTGGGGTGGATGTCTGCGGGTCTTCTGTTGTGGTGACTGTGGGCAAGGCTGTACAGGTGGCAGGACCAGGGATTGTTGATGCAGTGCATGCAGGTGTGAGTGCTGATGTGACTGTGAGGGAGGAGGAGGAGGAGACAGTGGCTGTTGTTGTGTGTGCATCTGTGTGTTGGCTGTGTGTGTGCTTGTCGACTGAAGTGTGGTGCCTGTGTTTGTCTGTTCGAGTCCTGTCTGTTGTTTTGGGTGTATGCTTGTCAGAATGTGTGCATGGGATGGGTTGGGAGAGAGGAGACAGGGACTGGGAACAGGTAGTTGGAGGGGGGCGTAAGAAACAGGGACACTGGCTGCTGTCAGAGAAGAGGCCATAGCCTGAAACAATCTCTGTAGGGCCGCCAAGCCACAATGAATGCTGTCCAGGAAGGCACTGCATTGCTTGTTCTGGGATGCCAGCCCCTGGATGGCATTCACTATGGTTGACTGCCCTACAGAGATGGATCTCAGGAGGTCAATAGCCTAATCACTGAGGGCAGCAGGGCTGACTGGGGCAGGACAGGGCAGGGCCTGAGGTGCCTGGGGTGAAGGAGACGCCCACCCTCCTGGGTGGGGGGCTACTGGGAGGGCGGAACACATGGACAGGATGACAAAAGTAGAGGGGGAAGAAAGAAAGGGAGCACAGGGTCAATCACAGCACCAACAGAACAGATGGTATACATGTCACAATCACTCACTGGGACTAAGATTTGGCAGTATGGACCACAGTGACAAACCATTGCCTAGGCACTACAGCAGCTAGGAACCCAAACGCTACAATCTGCACACCTACTTGGATCAACTAAGCCCTGTCAGCCATGGAAAGGTAGCTACCTAGCAATACCAAAAATGCATACCACCCTACATAGCTAAGCAGGATCATCCAGGAATGTCTAAACCAGCATATTGGGGCATCCACTGACTACACACACATAAATCGCAGGCAAGAAATAAGGAATACCACACATTGTACTCACCCTCTTGTGGCTGCTGTGCTGCCCTCAAGTGCCCATCCAACTCAGGATTGGCTCTGCCAGTATGCAGGCCATTAGGGGGGGTCAGGCTCCGACGGGCACCCCTCCCTCGTTGGGAGGCCGCCCCCAGCTGGGCCTCCGCAGTCTTCTGGGCCCAGCATCTCAGGTCCTCCAACCGTTTCCTGCAGTGGGTGTTCCACCGGGTATTGACCCCCAGCGTTCACACGTCATTAGCGATGGCAACCTACAACTCCTTCTTCTGATGACAGAAGGACACCATAAACCATACAATCCAGCCTGGCACACAAATGGCCTACATACTGCATTTGCTCCTCATCAACCACACACATGACCCGTACCTCTACATTCACATTGGCTGCAGCCATACCCCCCCAATGACACACTGATAGCACACACATACATCTTGATGCAGCCATGTCGCATGCAACATACCCATGAAGTACTCACCTGTTTGTCTGGAGGCCCATACAACTGCCCATACAGGTTAGGCCCCCATCCACAAGCCTCTCCAACTCCTCCGACGTGAAGGCTGGGGCCCTTTCCCCTGTTGCACGGGCCATGGCAGGTTCCAGACACAGGTCACAGCAGCACACACAGTGGAGATGTCGTTGAATGGAGAGTCAGGAATCAAGTGACGTGGTAGAAAGAAAATGACCATGACCGCCGGCGTTGATCATCATTCGTTCCTGTACTCCACAGAGCCCTATCTTAGCCAATGAGGAATTGCACAACAGTGCAGACCGCCTTCCGCCATGACTCCTAATGCTGGTGAAGTGAGGTCACGTCTACCTTTCCCTGCGTACAGGACAGGCAGTTGCCATTTCCTACTGCTAGTACTCATGTATTGAATGAATATGTGTGTCATTGGTATTGACTGTACACACCTAGACAATACTAGTGTTCTCCATGCATACAAGCTCTGTGTACTCTGATGTTGTGTGTCCATACGTCCTGTTGTCACACCCATTTTACTTTTGGCTTTCTTAGGTAGCAACCACTGCAAAGAAATAGGAGGAGGAGGAGGCAAGCACCTGTGTACAGACCCCTTGTAGACTTGACTGCACTGAAGGACAGGAACATCATACTCACCTATCATCTGGACAGGGCCACAATCACAGAGCTGTGTGCAAAATTGGAGCATGATGCTACCTGCTATCAGTTGCACCACAGTAGTCCCACCTCTTGTGCAGGTACTGTCAGTGCTCCATTTCCTGGCAACTGTTTTTTACAGGTGACTATGGGCTTAGCTGTAGGAATGTCGCAGCCAATGTTCTCGGTTGTGCTTGGAAGGGTTTTGGCTGCCTTGCTCAAACACAAATGCAACTACAACGCATTCCCCGTAGGTTGATGATTTGCCCTGGATTCTACGCAATAGGATGCATACCACATGTGATCGGGGTCATTGACGGGACCCATATTGCCTTAGTCCCTCCCAGGGCAAATGAACAGGTGTACAGGAAAAGGAAGAGTTTCTACTCTCTCAATGTCCAGATGGTGTGCCTTGCTGATCAGTACATCTCCCACGTCACTGGCAAGTATCCTGGATCTGTGCATGATGCCTTTGTCTTGAGGAATAGCATCATCCCACAGGTGATGGCACGACTACAGAGGCACAGAGTATGGCTCATAGATGAGCTTGAGCCCCCACCCAATGTATGTCAGTCTATGCCTACTGGAGTCATAACACATGCCATTGTGCATGGCTAATGTGTGTCCCTCACTTCATCCAGGTGACTCTGGCTACCCAAACCTATCCTGGTTGTTGACCCCTGTCAGGAATCCAAGAACAGGGGCTTCAAAGTGGTATAATGATGCTCAAGGATATACCAGGAGGATCGTGGAACGCACCTTTGATCTCCTGAAAGCCAGGTTCAGGTACTTCCATTTGACAGGTGGATCCCTATGCTACTCCCCTGAGAAGGTCTGCCAGATTGTGGTGGTCTGCTGCATGCTGCACAATTTGGCCCTTAGAAGCCATGTGCCTTATCTGCAGGAGGAAGGGGTGACATTTCACCTGTGGCAGCAGTAGACACTGAGGACAGTGAGGAGGAGGAAGAGGAGGAGGATGTAGACAACAGGACACATATCATTCAGCACTACTTCCAATGACACTCAGGTAAGACTGTTGATCTGTACATGTCTCCATTTACGTAATGTGCAGTGTGGCTGTAGTAATATGCCAGTCACTACCTTTGTTAGCCAATTGACTGTCACCTATGCCTTCCCTTATTGCAGATGTTGGTGTGGTTACAACAGTGTACTGATGTGATGACTACAGACTGCTGATACACATTTGTTGGATGGATTAACACATTACAGGACATTTGCACAGGATCATGCAGTTTAATACAGTTCAACACATTGCACATTTCTTTCTGAGAAAGCACTATTACTCAAGTTGTATTCAAAAGTGTTTATTTGAATAATAAAAATAACAATGGAAAGTGCAATAGAGTGGGGTGATGGTTGGGAATAGTCCATTGTAGTGGGCCAGTCTGTTTGTAGCACAGGTCCCGTGTCCAAGGGACAATAGGAAAAGGAGCAATGGCAGTCCAAAGTGAACAAGGTGACTCAGTGGAACACAAGGGGGACATTCTGGAGGGACTCATTTCCTGGCAGTGGTCTTGATCTTGTCAACTGTCTCTGGTGTCTGTCTGGGTCGCAGGGAACGTTTGCAGGGTGGTTCACCTTCTTCAGGGGAAGGGGTTCTGATGGCCTGTGGGTCCTGTGGCAGGGCATCTTGTCTACTAGCTGCGGCAGATGTGGAGTATACTGGCTAGTGGTAGGGGCCCGCTGGTGTGCTGTGTACTCCTGCATTATGTTTGCCATGTCACTCAGCACCCCTGCAATGGAGGCCATGGTGCTATTCAAGGACTGCAATTGTTGCATGACCTCCTGGTGGTGTTCCTCCTGCAGCCGCTGGTTCTCTTGCATGATGTTGGGCACCTGACCCATCCTGTCCTAGAATTGTTGGTATGCCTCCAGCACACTTGTGAAAGCCTCCTGGGCAGTCGGTTCCTTGGGCCTGTCCTTTCTCTGGCGCACAGCTGTCCTCTGACTGTCCCTGGCCCCTTGTGCCCATGTCCCTTGAACTGTGTGCCAATTCCCACTTACACCAGGCCCCTATCGTCTTGCCTGTGTGGTGTTGACTCAGATCCCTGTACAGGTGGGCACACTACTGATTGACGTGTCCTGGGCACAGAGGTATGGGGGTGTTCGCTGGCTGCTGTGGTGTTTGAGTCTGAGGGGGTCCCTGTGGTGGAGTGGCTGTGGGATGTTTTAGCCGACTGACCAGTGGTCCCAGATGGATCAGAGAGTTCATCCAGATTGAGACCTCCAGAGTTGCTGTCATCACTGAGGATATCTTCGGGCGGGGGACTGAGTTGCTGTGGCACCTCCATGCCGCTGACATTGACTGGGGCACCTGTCGGGATGTATGTGATTTGTTAGGGTAATTATCTGTGATAGATTCTGCATTTCTAGCTTTCCCAATGATATTGGTGTTGTCCTCCCACCTTTGGTAGTGTATGGTGATGTATTGCGTGATTGGTAGTTCCCCATGCTGTCCATGCTTTGGTGGTGGGTGTGCATGTAGAGCTGGAAGGGATGTGCTTGCAGTGGGTATGGCATGCAGGGGTGGACATTTAGGTGTGGTAATTGGGGTAGTGAACTGTGTGGGATGGAATGGGGTGAAGGGAGTCAGGGTCAGGGGGTGAGTTGGCATGCAGGTTTGGGGTGGTGGTAGGTTGTTAATGGTGACTCACCAGTGTCCAGTCCTCCGGCTACTCCCTAGGGACACAGCATTGCCAAGACTTGTTCCTCCCATGCTGTCAGCTGAGGGGGAGGAGGTAGGGGTCCACCGCCAGTCTTCCTGATGGCTGGCTGGTGCCTTGCTGCAATGGAACGCACCTTCCCCTATAGGTCGCTCCACCTCTTCCAAATTTAATCCCTTGTACGTGGATGTTGTCCCACGGAGTTCACCCTGTCCACGATTCTCCGCCATAGCTCCATCTTCCTTGCAATGGATATCTGCTGTACCTGTGCTCCAAACAGCAATGGCTCTACCCTATTTCCTCCACCATCACCCGCAACTCCTCATCAGTGAAACTGGGGTGCCTTTGTGGGGACATGGGTGTTGTGTGTGTTGTGCAGAGGGTGTTGAGTGATGTGGTGGGGTGTGGGGTGTGTGGTGCGTGATGGATAAATGGGTAGTTGTGGTGTGTGTGTGTGCATTTCCCTCTGGGATTGGTGTGGCAAGGTGCAGAAGTCTTCTTGTGTTTGCAAAGGTTTGTGGGTGAAGTTGGGGTGTGTTTTATTGTGCTGTTGGTGGGTGTGTGGGTTGTGTGTATTTGTGTCAGGTGTGAATTTTTTGTTCTGGCCAATGTTGTCTTGTATTGTTCTTGGGTGGCCGCAGTGGTGTGCACCGCCAATGGTTTACTGCCGTTGACTGTCCGCTGTGGTGATTCATTATTTGGAGGGTGTTGTTTTGGTGGCGTAACGGTATGGGTGCCAGTCCCGACAGTTTATAGCATTGGTTGGGTCTGTCAGATTTGTGGTTGCGGCTGGTTTCTTTCGGTTTTGTGTGTGTGTGTCATATTCTGGTAGACGGATGTTCGCCTCCGCAGTAATATGTTGGCGACAGTCACCGCAGCTATATTCGGAATTCACCGCCAATGTCATAATGAGGGCCATAGTCTTTTATTCGTTTAATTTAGCTGCCATTTTTTTTACCTCTGCCTTCTATTTTGGAGTGCTTTTGTGTAATTTGAGTTAATTTTCGGGAGTTTGAGGTTATGGTAATAGGAAGTGTTACTGTTTGTCGGAACTGGCAAGTAATACTTAAAGGTTTTTTAAGTGTTTTGGGGGTAGGTGGGATATATGAGGGAGGTGGAGAAGTTAGTGTATTTAGTATAGAAGTTACGTAGAGTTGTTTGTTGGCTTCCAGCACTAATTGTAGTGTTTTTCACTAGTGTGTAGGTTGGGGGTTTTGTACACTGTTTTAGTAATATATCAATATGATATGTTCTATTTTGTCATGTTACTTGCTTTCTGATGATTAAGTGTAATGCAAATTTACTTTTGGGAATGTAATGTTTTTTGCAGGTGATTTTTCTCTTTTAATTTGCAGAATTTTCTTTACAAATGTGTCCTATGTCCATTTGTATTTACCTTTTGTATTTAAAGAAATTTCTTTTGGTTTACAATAAACCAATATTTTGATTTTTTTCTTTGCATTTCCAGGAGTTTTTCTTTTCTTTAATCACGTTTTCAGGATTTTATGGTTCATAGATACTTTGAAGGCTTCAAGAGATCTCGATTGGATTGTTTTTTTTGCCATTTCTGGGCTTTTTGGTGGTTATAGTTTTTGACTTTGTGGAAAGAGAGGATGGTCTACAGCTACAGAACAGTAAGGGCCTAATTACGAGGTTGGTGGACAGGATCACCAAACTCCAGACATGGTGCCTGCCACTGTAGTGGCGACCTCCCTGCCGAACTATTATGACTTTCCTGCTGGGCTGATAGGCGGAAACCAAGGTTTCTGCCCATCGGCCCAGCGGGAAAGTGGGAGAAAGCATTGTTGCCTGCTCGTCATTGAGCCAGCGGCAATACTGCTGCCTGCAGGGGACACCAGCAGACAATGAGCATTGCGAGGGTGCTGGGAAGGGGGACCACTGCCCATGCCAAGTGCATCAGCAGTGGAGGGGCCCCCATGTGGCCCCCTGCACCTGTTCTCCACCAGCCTTTTCATGGTGGTCAAACTGCCAGGAAAAGACTTGTGGAGAACCAGGTCATAATCAGCAGGGCCGCATTGCATGCAGTGCTGCCCTGGCTGATTGCAACTTGCACCTTCCGTTAACGGGTCGGGATCACTGATCCACAGCAGAAATGGCGGTACCCTGGTAGTCTGACTATTAGGGTCGTAATGTGGCGATCGGACCTCCACAGCAGCAGCAGCCCTGACCGCCACTACGAGTCTGGCGGTCTAGTGACTGCCAGACTCGTAATCAGGCCCTAAGTAATGTTAATTTA
The DNA here is from genome assembly GCF_031143425.1 of Pleurodeles waltl. Classification (NCBI taxonomy): domain Eukaryota; kingdom Metazoa; phylum Chordata; class Amphibia; order Caudata; family Salamandridae; genus Pleurodeles; species Pleurodeles waltl. The sequence goes on from NC_090444.1 coordinate 1,189,916,788, forward strand.
TTGGTATTGGGTGATAAATGTTATATTTTATAATTTGTTTAACTATTATATGATTGCTATCTGGAAATGTGCATTTTATGTGTTGTAACTATTTACATAATTGAGATTGTTCTTCCAACTTGTTGGTCAGTGAGGTTTAGATTTTTCATTTAAATAAATCACACATTATTTTATTATAACAGTCGTATTTAAGTTGTATTTACTATTTTGACTGATGTAATAAAATAATGTTTATTATTTATATAAAAAAGTATTTGTCATGTTGTTTAAGACTATGCTATAGTTTGTGGGAGTTTTGTAGGTTAATATTTATTTTAAAAGTGTTTTTTGCTGTTACTACTAAGTAGTCCACTCCTTTGTTCTTTATGAAGTGTTTTACTTTAAATTATAGAACTTCGTACATTCTTTTGGTTTGTTTGCTAACTTTAGGTGCAATTTGGGTTACAGATTGCTACATTCATACTTGTTGATAGCTTTGCTCTTTTTGTAGCGTGTGGGTTGGGTTCTGGCTAGTGTGGATTGCAAAGCATTGTGCCATCCTTCCACTGCGTTGTTTGTTTCGGGTTACTGTGCCAAGGTGCTGTCATCGACAATCCACCATGGTATTTGGAATTTGCACTGGTGTCTGTGTTCGGAGTGATATAGTCTGGCAACCCAAATATCTTCAAAATATTCCATTAGAGGATGTAGGGCCTGATTACAAGTTTGGATGTCGGACCACCAGACCACCATGTTGGCAGTCCTAAAAAGACTGCTGTGCTGGCAGTCCATAGCCTGCCATATTAAGTTGGGAACAGGTAGAACCGTCACCTGCCAAGCAAAAAGGCAGACCTCCAGCGTTGCGGCAGTCTTGTATTTAGGTTGACCAACCTCCAGCACTGTGGTCAAACACCAAGCCTATTGCAAACACAGTCACTGTGGCGGTTATCCAATGGTGGCCGACCACTGCTGTATGTGTCCAGCAAAGTAAACAGACAAGTGCACATTGATGAACAAAAAAAAAAAAACAACACAGCTGACACACATTGGTCCAGTGGACACACCTGCAAATCACACTATAAAACACACCATGGGGCATATTTATACTCCGTCTGCACCGAATGTGCGTCAAACATTTTGACGCACATTCAGCGCAAACGTTGCCCCGTATCTAAACTTTGACGCCCGAGCCCGCGGATGACAAAATTCCGGCGTGTGCGTCATTTTTTGGATGCGGCAACCCGCCTTGCATTAATGATATGCAAGGTAGGCGTTCCCGTCCAAAAAATTACTTAAACGGCTGTGCGTCGTATTTATGCTTTCGTGCAAAAATGACGCACAGCCGGGAGGCGGAGCCGGAAAATGACGCACAGCCCGATTTGCATCAAAATTTCCCGCCTGGGTCAGGGCAGGCATTAAAATGGGGCAAACACACCTGTATTTAATCAGAACACATAGAAGCAACAGCAGAGCAGCAAAAGGGAGACATGGAGGTGATTCTTATCCAGCATGCACGCAGAGGCAGAGCCCAGCAGCTACAACAGCAGCTACAACAACACCAGCAGGGACCACAAAGGCAGTGCAGAAGGCAGGAGTGGATATTCAACCCCAGAACAACCCTTCATGGCCTCAGGGAACACGACATCATCCAGAGGTACAGGTTGAACTGGCAGGCCATTCAGCAGCTGCTGCGAAACATTGAGCCGCAGTTGCCACCCACTTTGCTGACACCCCGCACCATCCCAACAGAAACCAAGCTGCTTGCCGTACTTCACATGCTGGCAAGTGGCTCTTTTCAAACAACTGGTGCCCTGGTTGCCGGAATATCACAACCATCATTCTCTGCCTTTTTGCCCAAAGTACTGGATGACATCATTGGACTTACACCCCGCTGCATCTGCTTCCCTAACACACTGCAGAAGCAGCAGGAAGCAAAACAGGGGTTCTACCTCATTAGTGGCTTCCCACACGTCCTTGGTGCAATCGACTACACACATGTAATCCTTGCGCCACCTGCTGCAACTGAACACCTCTACCGCAACAGGAAGCACACACATTCCATCAATGTGCAGGCCATAGTCGATCACCAAGGATTGATCACCAACATCGTGGCAAAATATCCTGGGAGTGTCCATGACTCATTCATCTTCCATCACTGCACCATCAATGAACACTTCCAGGATGGACGGTATGGCAATGGACTACTTGTTGGTGAGTACAAAAACCTACTTATATACACACTGCACAGCAACCCTCTATGACACACAACACATACACCACAACAGCAACATGTGAACAGGAACACACTGAGGTCGTGACATTGCTAGCTATGTTTCTTAGGTCACCATTGAACCTGTCACACATCTGAAATTACTGTACAGCCTAATGTTAAGACGTCAAAGATCACAACGTGTGGAGTGGGTTGCCTAAATGTCACCTTGCAAATTGTAATTGTCCCAATAACGTTTACATTAATCCATTGCATAAGTCTAAAGGTATGGGATGTCCAGGGTACATTAATATGAACGTGTTAACAACACTGTCAAAATGATTCTGTGTATGTAACTATCATCTCACCCCCATTGAAGACACACGGACACCTGTATCATAAGTCACAATGCTAGGGAGGGCACACTGTACTGCAAATCCCAAAACATACTGCTGACAAACGGTCAGCAGCCAAACACTCGTTCAGCCAAGGAAACAACACGATGCAGATGGTACATCCTACAAGCCTAGGATGCGACATAATAACACAAAAGAGTCACAGACAACACAAGACAACTACTGCCATGAAAGGTCATTTCAATGGGGCTAGCTACATCAACATGATCCTATTCATTTTCTCTTGCAGCTGATCAGGGGTATGGCATCCAGCCATGGATAATGACACCTATTGGCAACCCGAGTACTGCAGCAGAGTGTGCCTACAACGACGCACATAGGAGGACACGCACCTTAGTCGAGAGGACCTTTGTCATCCTCAAGTCAAGGTCCCGGTGCCTCGACATCACTGGTGGTAGCCTCCTATATTCCCCGGAGATGGTCTGTAAGATCATCCTAACATGTGCAATATTGCACAACATTTGCATCAAAAGGAACATTCCCCTCCTGGAACCAGAGCCACACATGCCTGAAGAGGAGGAAGAGGAGGATGCTGGCCTGCAACATGAGCGGGAACTACTGAACACGACCACTGGTATACGCAGGCGGCAACATATCGTGAACAATTTCTTTTAAATATAATCATCATCACCACTTTAATGAACAAATTTAAATAAACACCTATAATAATCACCATATCATGGTTTGGCTAATCATTTTTGCACACCTTCATCTCCAACTATCAGAATAAGAGTGTTGCCTCATGGAGCATTGCTGATATACTGATTCGGACACTGAAAATCCCAGAGCTAATGTGATGCGTAACATACAATGGTCACACACACACACTGTAAATAACATATATCATGTACATTTCTCCTTTGAAGGCCAATAGCAGACAGTAGGCACATTTCAGTTATCTACTGCACAGTTGATATGTCACATTACCCAGAGACAGATTTGTTGTGTAAGTGCTATTTATTGAAAAGTGCTGAAGTGCTATCTGTACATTGTCCATTAGAGTGACATCTTACATTGTGATCCTACACAAGGGGTTACGGAAATGCTTTTGACATGCTGGGGTGATGTTTCAGACAGTGCAGAGGGACAGGATTTGCCAATGAGTAGGAGAGAGACAATCACTGGGCAGGCTGACAAGATATACAGTGGTAAGCAGAACAGTCATTAAGTAGAGTTGTTGCAAGACTGGCATGTTACAAAGTGCAGGACCTTGGTAATAGCTGGCCATGTGGCAGGGACTAGTGCTTCCGGGTACTTTTCCTTGTGAATGTGATCTGATGTGTGTGTTGCCTCCTCTGTTCTTGGTGGTGGTGGTTGTGAAGGGGAAACACACACCTCAGTGTTAGAAGACATGGAGTCAGACATCCCGGTCGCTGCACCCTGTGAAGGTTTTAAGGGCAGTACTGCAGCAAGGAGGATCTGCTGGTTCTTGAGAATAGCAGCCACATCACGATGGTAAGCAGCTAGGTCGGCCCTGAGGGGTTCAATGTTGCATTCGTGCACGCGTTGACAGGATTGCTGTTGTAGGTGTTGGGTCAACTGTATTACAGCTGTGCTGATTTCCTTCTGGGTTTTTTGCTGTTCCTGCAAGATAGATGTTAGGGCTTGCATAGCTGCTGCCTGATCTGCAGATGACATCATGCACAAACGCACCCCCTCTAGGCTGGCTGCCATAGTTTGCATCCACATCCGCACCTCCTTGGCCAGCTCCCGCTGTACCCCAACTACAGTTCTCTCAAAGCTGGTGCCTGTGCCGTCTGAGTCCTCAGTTGTATTGGAGCTGGCAGGTCTTGCAATTGGGGTGGTGGGTGGATCCTCTGTGATGGCTGCTTGTTCTGTGTTCCTCCTTGTGACTGAAGGTGGGGTCTGGAGGGTTTCAAAGACCTTTTGGATAGTCTCCTGGGGAATGTTTATCAGCTCATCATCCATGTCATCAGGGTAATCTGGGACAGGCATATCCGCAGGAGATCCATCTTCCTCTGCAATGAAACAGGGTACTATTAGTGTGTCTGTGTTGTGGCATGAGTGATGTGACATGCCTGCCTTGTGATAAATTCACATTGTGATCTTGTTTCGTGTTCATTGCTCCAGTCCTTCAGATGGGCATTCTCCCAGGCCCATGGCCCACCTGCATGTCACATGTATGTTATTAAGTTATTAGACTTGTCGGCATCATCTCTTATAGGTGTTGGTTTTAGCCAAATAGTGACTTGCCACCTTCTTGTCCTACTCAACCCTCCGTCTACATCCATTCTCATGGTGAGACCTTTCACTGGCTGTGGGTGTTCTGATGGCACTGGCAGCACACTTAACAATCTGGACCTGCCCCAGTCTCTGATCTTTCACATCCACTTAAATGTATTTGACATGTGGCATATCCCATGCATAGCAATGTTATGACACGATATGGATGTTGGCATTGGTAATGTGTACAGCTGATGTTGGGGAATGTGTGGTACATTGGATTGCCCTGATTGTCGTAGCAGTGTCCTATTTCCTCCTCTGACTGTGCAGGTGTATGTCAGTGACCAGTTACATGTGCCCCCCCCCTCAATGCTGTTGTCTGAGCAGTATGACATTTGGGATGTTACATTGTGACCCGGGCACAGGATGGACCCTGATATATGCAGCATAGGTATGTCCTTAGTGCTGTGCAGCTCCTATTGTTGTTAAAATTGGCTGATGTTTGCAACAACTATGGGCATTGACATTTGACAGTACTGGGGCCTTAGTCTTTTTTCAGGGGATTGTTGAAGTTGTCATCCTCAACCCCCTAATTTAGGTGTGTATGATCCATGGGGAGGTTACTGCCATTGGCTACTTGAGCTGCACACAGAGCAGAGGTGGTAGTAGCAACTGTTGTCGCAGTTACATTCCAGTTGTCGGTATGGCTAGAGGTTGTTAAGAGGGCCCTAGTTAATGTGGGGGGTATGGTGGCTGGCGTGTGCCAGGATGTCAGTTTGACATTGTAGCCTTCCCTCCTGGTGTGGATTTCCCTTTGCTCCATCGTTGGCATGACAGCATGCCCCCATGGGACTGTTGTTGGTGTAGTGTAATGGTGTGCCGCAGCTTCTGTCTGTGCAGGCCATGCCCCCATGCCATGCCCCTTTACCCATGCCATTCCATGTATATGATGACTTACATGCAATGTGTAGTAGGTATTCCCCCTCCGGTTGCAGTTGACATTAGTGCATTTCAATTCCCCATGCGACTTACCCTGCATGTGTGATGTCTCCTGGTAGTCTGAATCCCTGTGACGATCTCCTCAGGGATGACGGCTGCGACCATCTCCTCCATGTGGTCCAGGGCCTCCTGGTGTGCTGGACTCCCACCTCCAGTCTGCAGTGCTGCCTTCCTGTTCCGGGCCATCTTTTTCTTGGTCCTGCGCTTGCAGTCATGCCAGTGTTTCTTGCACTCGATGACTGTTCTGTGTACTTCTGCCACACTATTAATCTTGTCAACACTTTGTTGCCATACAGCCTCTCTCCTACCGATTGGCAACTTTGAGGTGACAAACAGTTGGTGCTGGTGTTCCGTCACCTATTTAACCAGAATTTCCTGCTCCTTTGCACTGAAGCGACACTTTCTTTTCTTCTTATAAGTGTCCTGGTTCTTGTGTGGTTCCTCCTGGCTGGTTCCTGGTCTGTTTCATCTTCCTGGGGTCTGTAGTGGCATCTGGGATCCATTTTGGCTCCTCTGGTGAAATGGCAGTTTTCGCTGGGTTTTTTGACGCTACTGAGTCAAAAAACGGCGCATATCCGGTTTGCGGGGTCGTAAATCGACCCACCGTCATTTCTGCCGCGTTAACGTCGTTTTGCTTTACGACTTGACGCTGCGGTGTGCGTCAAAATAAATTACTCCCACCTGTGGTTTGCGCCGCCGTGCGTCAAAGTATAAATTTGATGCCCGCACGGCACACCAAAATGGCATAGCCGGCGGTAATATTTTTGAAGCAAAACTGCGCCGGCGCAGTTTTGCGGCAAAAAGTATAAATATGGGCCCGTGTTTTTTCACTGGAAGCCAAAGAACCTCGAACACCGTTTTTTTTTTTTTTTCATCATCACATACAACACCTTGCACACTCTTTTGTCCATTCACCCCCTAATGTCTTTCCCCTTTTAATGAAGCCCCTGTCACCCATTTTTGTTGTCCACCATGACACATCCCAAAAATACCAGTTTCTTTGAAGATAAGTTGAGAGTCATGGTGGATGAAAAGAGTAGAGCCACAATTGTTTAAAGCCCAAGTCCAGCATACTCCTCTCAGTTGGAAAATGGAAATGTGGTGAAGAATCGTCCACAGAGTGAAACCTGTAGGCACCACCCTGCACACAAAGGAGGATGTTAGGAAGAGGTGGAATGACCCAAGGGGTAAGGTGCCTTCCCTGGCCTCCAGGCAACAGATGGATGCCAAGAAGACTGGCGGTGGCCCTCTCAGTGCCCCACTAAGACTCTTTCCCTGGGAGAAGAAGGTATTTTCCATCCTGCATCCTGAGGGCTTGACAGGAATACCTGGGGAAGTGGAGTCTGGTAAGTTACCACAAACTGTCACACAAATGCAATGCCCAACATACCCACAGCTCAGCTTTTCCCACTGTGTTGTTCATGTACTACACCAACATTCAATACCCAGAATATCTGAGATATAACACCTTCAATGTGTATTGTTGAACCCAACATCACAGCTACCCAGGCCCATCACATGCCATAAGTCAAAATGGTGCCTGTAAGTCTTTCAATATCAAAAAATCATCAGAGGGCTCATGGTATGTCTAAACATGTTAATGTATGCTCACACCTAAATACAGTCTGCCTACAGATACTTAATACTCAAGTGTTGTAAAGTACAGAGAGCGACCTCACTGCATCTCCCAATAGGCCCTGTTTCTCTAACTCCAACCACCAGCCCAGTGTTCACTTGCCCATATACCTCTGTTTGTTAACTCTCAAATAAAGTTTACTCACTTAGGAGGTTACCATTTGTTAAGTGTTGAGAAGCAGAAGGAGTGAACTGAATGCAACTCCCGTGAGGGCCTATGTCTGTAATTCCAACAACCAGCCCAGTGTTTACTTGCCCATATACCCCTGTTTGTTAACTTTCAATTGATGTGTACTCACCTGGGAGTGAGCAATATACAGATCATGTTCAACTCAAAGACAGGTCTCTCTACTTAGCTCCATATTGACCTGCTAACCCAATATGAATCTATTGAAGACAGGAATGACACCTTACCAAGTGTGTACACCAAGTATTTTCAAGGCCTCAAGCTGCATCATCAGATTGGTATCGGCAGAAAACACATTGAGACAACACTGAACGCATGATGACTGCAGTCCCATATGCAACAAAGTTCTGTGTTTGCCTGTATCTCACTTAACTAGGGCTCCAAACAGGCAAAGGCATTTGTTGCCATTCCACTGTGTTGGCTTTACTATGGTAAGATGTCATTTTCATACAATCATCCAAAGTGCAACTAATCTGCACATCTCATGAGCTGCTTGACTCAAATGGCTTAGGTAAGCTTCATAAATGTAATGTCAAATACTCCAATACCTTGGCAACATGGCACAATGGGCTAACCTACAACTTAAGAATGTCCAGTAGCTCTGCTTACTGTAACACAAAACCTTTGGAGGTAGATGTCACACTTCAACCAGTAACAATGTACTTCAGATCAAGCTGCCACTGGGCACCCGGCAGCCTCTGAACAGACTACCACTACCCCCTGGATGAAGCCCTCAGTGATGAAAACACTCCTGGACTTGTGGACGTGGAGGATGGTACTGGCCCATCCAGGAAACCTTGTCAGATGGCAACAGTGAGTCTCACTGTAGCCATAAAGTCACCTCCCAGCGCTGCTGTTTCAATATCACAGGCACCCATGTGTCCCTCCCAACCTACGTGCCTAGCACAGTTTCCGCCATCTTGTGCCCCTAGTCCTAGATCCTGCTATGCAACTCAACACTACGGACACTGAGGGTCCAGGACCCAGTTGGAGAGGGCACACTATGCCAAAGGCCCATACTCATAGGGGTAGGGTACATGGGAGGGTATCTGTGGGCCATCTGAGTGTGGCCACAGGGGCTGCTGTCAGCCAGGAAACCATCAGCCATGTCTCGGGGGTCTATCAGGATTCCCAAGACATGATGGGACAGGTCTTAACAGAACTCCAGGAAATGAAGCAGCTGCAGAGGCTCATGATTGACAAAATGGATGCCCATAATAATAAAATGGGCACCCTAACAGGGGTGCTGAGGGAAATTAACATCACCCTGTGTAGGGCTTTACTCCCAACATTTACCCCTTCCTGTGTGGCAAGTACATCATGCCAAACCACATCGGTGGCAGACACAGGAAGAGAGGTCCTGCCAGGGCACAATCAGTCACAGACAACACTGCCTCTGCATTAGCTGATCCCCCCCTCGCAAGCAGGGACGTCCAGGCAAGAATCCAGGATCTGCGGATGGTAAGACACCTACCACTGCCAGCAATAAACCTTGTCCTTAATGTCCTCCTTTGTGTGTCACACATACATTCTATTGACTGATCCTGAACCATATTCTATTTCTAATGAGGGAGTACTCTGGACTTTGGGCTTCCAATGGTGTGGCATCTACACCAATTAGTTCATTCACAATGACTGACTCCTTCACATTTAAATTTTTGTTAATTTATGTCACAAATATTTTCTGTTAGTTGTAGCTTTGCAATAAATTCACCCATCAAAAACTCATTGCCTATTGTCTTAAATTTCACATTTTGCCATGTAGATATGTCAGACGATGTGAACCATACGATGATGATCCATGATACTTGTGCAAGCAGAGATATGGTATATGTACACTGTGTCCAGCTCAGGTTTACAACCATTCCACACAAACACATACATATGATTGTCTTGCTAAAGAAGAAAATGTATTACTTTGTTCAGCACAAAAAGTGTTAATATGTGTAAAACATAGAAAATCATACATGACTGAATCATACTGGGTAAATGATCAAATTTACAGGTACGGACCTCCAGACCATGGAAGGAAGGGATTTATCAGATATGATCCTGTAGAATAGGCAAACATTAAAGTGGTTGATGTTATCAGTTGGAGCCATATCGCCTACCACACAAAAGTAATCCAACATCATATCATACAAGACTCAGACAGATGGGAAAACAACAGTTTCTGATCACAGGGTCATTACAATCCAGTGTTTATGTATCTGGTGGTATGACACAAAGAAATGTCAGCGATGTGCGATAGGCACTTTGACCTAAAATGATGAAACTCATTAACAGCTACATACAGTTCACACAAAAAGAGTGTTCAGCCGATGTGAAATGAAACTAACATCAATTTGGGCTAGTGCCACATATTGTCTAACCACATGATGACACACGTGATGCATGAGGGCCACCACATGATAAGGAACAAGTCCACTGGTGTCTTCTGCACTTTAATCCTATCACTGTACAAGCTGTCTTGGCAGAGGTCTTCTATACCCAACGTCTGTGGCCTACATTCCCAGGAATAATCCAAGTCCACTTTGTACATTGGAACAGCATCACATACCTGCCAATGCCACAACTCTGAAATACCCACATGAAGATGTCATTATGAAAGTTCCTGGACAAAGAACAAAACAAGGAGTATAGTTATGAAACCATTCATATGATACAAGTCACATAGCAAGCATCTGGAGAAAAAATACATAACAATAAAGTTAATATAAACAAAGCAACATCATCAAGATGTGAATGTGTCAAAAACTACCTCACCAAACACCCTTTGGGAGATTTTGTGTGAGCATCAGCTCCGTAACTATTACCAAGTATTAACTCCACACATTATCACAACTACAGTTCGTTGTACAGTCATGACAGCTCATGACATACACTCATGAGAAGAAGCTATCAATCAGATCTTGTCGCAAATCAGCTTCTTCCTCTTCACCACTATCATCTTCATTTGGCATTTCAGGATTTTCACCCATGGCACTGCAGCCTCCCCCTTCTCTGGGATGTAAGGGATATTCCTCTGCAGGTTGATGTTGTGGAACATGTAGCATGCCACAGTGATCTGACTCACTTTTCCGGGTGAATAGAAGAGGGCTCCACCAGTCCTATCCAGACAGCAAAATGTGGGCTTCAAGAGCCCAAAAGCCAGCTCCATTGGCTGCTGTGTTCTTCCATGGGCCTCATTGCAGCAGACTTCCCCTGGCGTAGTTGGATTTCTCAGCGGGGTCAATAACCAAATATGGTTTGTATATGCTAAGTCTTCTGTTTAGGAATGAGACATTAGTGTAACAATGAGTCACTCACTTCATGATTGTAGCACCTAACATTGCTCACACAAAATCAGGAGAGATGTGACTCACCAACCGGCCAGGCCCTCTTTGGTTGCTGGGGTATGTTGCTGTTCTGGATTACAAAGGAATCATGTGCTGACCCAGGGAACTGGGCACAGACATTTGAGATCTCGAGATCTGACAGGTAGACAACTTGCACGTTGATAGAATGGGAGTTTTTCCTGCTACGATTGACTTGTTCACTGCCCTGCAGTGGCACCAAGGCAACATGTATGCCATCAATGGCTCCCACCACATGTGGGAGACAAGCAAAGCTATAGAAGTCAGCCTTCACATTGGCTAAATCCTCAGGTCGGGGGAACCTGATATACTTGTCAATGTGTTTCAACACTGATGATAGGAAATCTTTCAACACAAGACCGAAGATAGGTTGGGACATACCACGAGACGTGGCCACTGTATATTGGAAGGACCCTGTGGCTGCCATGAATTGAACAATGGGTGGTATGCAAGTAGGATTACTGTTTGCAGGCATCAGATCTGGCTCCAGCTCATGGCATAAATCCACTATTGTTTGCCTATTCAGACGGTACAGTTTTATTATGTGGCATTCCTCCATAGGTTGAAGGTCTGGCAATGGACGGTACACTGGAGGTTGTCACCTCCTCCCTCTCCCAAGGTACCTATGTGTGAAAATAAATGTGTTGAAGCATTAGTCACTGTGTCCACACCAACATAGATGACGTATACCAACAAAATCATGTTACAAAACATTTCTGACTGGAAATGCATTACACCCAGTAGACATCACAGCTGTCAACTACACAAGGGTAACAAATGACCCCAATGGTTGTCAACACACGTCCACAACATGGATTTGGGCAACACCCAGCTATCTGCTACTCAATTGTCCCTCAAAATGTAACAGTCTGTTCCGACTGCCAAAAAAAACACTAGTGGCAATGGACGGTGCACAGCCATCAACTGCCATCTGTGCCCAGCAACACATACACTGGTGATTGTGTAGTTCCACCTACACAACAAGACTGTGCTTTAGGATGTCTGTGATGATCCGACACATATACTGGTGTGTGAAACATTTAACAAGGCCCAATGCTGTATTTCCAGCTACCAAAATGGCAGATGCCTTACCTACTTCACTGGACATTAGGCAGCAGAAGTCATCTGGGTGGTACCAACCGCGGCAGACACAGCCATAGGCTAAAGTTGTTGCCTGTGGCAGTTGCAGGCCAATGGCATGTGCCTATCGGCGGTGATGGCCATGTACGTGACATATGTGTACGCCGCGTTTTGTAAAATCAGTCACTTGACTCCTGACACTGCTGCCATCATCACCTCCACCACTTCAGCTGCTGTGTGCCACCTCTGGGAGCAATCATGCCACGGTGAGCAGGTGAAACAGGCCCTACTTTCTCTCCAGAGGCACTGGAGATGCTAGTGGACAAGGTCCTTCCCATGTATGGTCAGCTCTACGGCTCACTAGAGGAGCAGGTAGGAAACTCAAAGGAACAAATGACTCTTCAATACCATCCTTTCCCTCCTCACATGCTACAATGTGCCCCTGTGTGTCAGTTAGATTTCTTGTGTGTCTGTTGTCGCAGTTTGTGTAGCATAAATGGGATGTACATTGTGAAGGGTTTGGAAAAAAGTACTATATGAATTGCACATTCACATTGTGTTGTGTGATGTGTTTTGAGGCCTAGATCCTCTGTATGTTGCATTCATATATCTAGGCAAGGAGACTTTACAGCCACACAATGACCTATCTTTAGATATGATGGTTGTAAATGTCAAACAACATGTATGTGCTTGACAGCATGAGCTGTGTATGCATCTTGTTTGAGTCATTTGAGGATCTTGTTAGTAATGTACATCTGGCCTTCCCAAACTGTTGTATGAGAAGCATAGATGAGGGTCTTGTGGCAAACCCTGGACTGAATGCCTTAGTCCATTGACTAGATTAGGAATCGATACTGAGGTAAATCACTGCCCTAGTAGATATGTGCATTTGCATCATTGTCAATGTGTGTCATTGACTTACGACAGGTCCATTACCCCCACAGCTCTGTGGTCACTTTTGCATTAGTCATATTTGTCCAATACAGGCATATTGCACAAGTGACAAACCCACAGTGCTTATAGTTTGTAGATTCCAGGGAGGTGGTGACATGTGACTCTGCAGCTTGGTTACATTCCAAAGAGTAGACCAAACATACCTCCGTTTGTTGGATGTTATCTCTGTCGGTTTGCCACATAAGGTCAAAATGTGTTCTGTGGTACAAGTAACTACCACACAAACCCACCGTGAAGTGGCATAAGTCTACACTGGGTAGGCTACATGTCCCCACATGCACAGGGAAGAGACTTTCCATACTCACCGTGGCAGCCCTTTCATTTTCACTCAAATCCTAGGGTGAAGTCTGTACTAAGGTAGTTGCTTGTAGGGACTGTATGCAGTGAGTCAATGTTGTAGAGTGTAAATGTGTCTGTCCAGTAAGGCCCATTGAGTTTAGCCTTCAGAAGGCCACAATGGTATGTTGCATGTCATTGTGGCTCACATCACAGTACATGTTGCTTGTACCAGGCTTCCTGATGTCAGTAGGCCTGCTTAGTCAGTGTAGGCCATTAGCAGGGTAGTGGGTTCATCTGCAGATTAATCCAAAAGTGTGTGGTCATGTCCCTGTACTCATCAGCAAGTGTGCTATACACTTGTGGTGTGTTGACAAGTTAAAGGTTTGCGCTTGGTGTTTCCGAAATGTGTATGACCCAACCGTTTGGGCAAAAACTTGTGTTTCTAACCTATTGATTTGTCTCTTGCATCCATACTGGTCAACGCCCTTCAGAAGAAGGGGATTTGGAGAGCCATCACCAGGAAGGAATAGACCCTCGGGGCCAAAGCCAGCAGAGCACCCACTGTTGCAAGAGGTGGGAGGACCTGAGAAGCTGGGCCCGGAAGATCACTGAAGTCGACCTGGGGCTGTCCTCTCAACAGGGGCGAGATGCACGTTGGAGCATGACCTCCCCTAACGGCCTGCATTCTGGTGGTGGCCTACACGGAACTTGGTGGGAATTTGAGGGTCGCACAGCAGCTACAAGGGGGTGAGTCCAGGGCATATTCCTGCCTCTAACATTGCCAAGTTGATATGTTAGGTTCTGCCATCTCCCCCTGAGGATTGGGGATGGGCCATGAGTGACACACAAGATAAGTGACTGTTTGTATAGGTATGGAAGCTGGTGCATACTGATGTGCCTTGCCTATTAATCTAGTAACCCAGGATACAACAGAGTACAGTCCCCAACCAATGTACTATCCAGAGCCAACACATGGCTGAGTACAGTGAACAATCAGGTCATTTTTGTTGTTGTTGGTGTAATTTGTACACAACAGTCTACTACTCTTCAGTGCAACAGCCCAAACAACATGAAATAATAATTCACTGTCCTCAACCATGTGTCTGCTCAAGAGAGTATATTGGCATCTGTCCCCCACAGGCCACTTGTCTTCCGTGTGTCGCAAGTGCTGGTGCCTCACTACTGTCTGTCATGTGAAGGAGTCCATCATACATGTGGCAGAGCATACATTGCTCTTTGGGTGCAATTTTATGACATCACTGAGCCATAATTCCTTGTACCTACATGTTAGCATGTGTTCGTTTCATTTTTGCTAAATCATTTTCACTGCTGTTTAGCGCATTGTGTCCTGTCTTCATGGGATGATGTCTGATTTCCCTCACATGTGTGTGCATGCCAACATGTGTTTGGAATTGAACATATGTGATGAGGCTACAGTTCATGTGGTGCCACAGACAGGAGTATGTCACCATTGATTGGTGGCTTACACGTACCCTCACCCACTATTGCATGTAGTTTGGCAGGTACAACTGCAGTAGCAATGAAGGGCATGACAGGTAGAACTACAGTTTTTACCCACAATGTGCATTTCGAGGTCATTGATGTAGAATCATGTGGCAAAGTGCTTTGCACATGTGAAATGGGAAATGTTTGTTAGCTAACTGTTGACATGCATTGTGGATTTACTTGCAGTTATGTTGGAATCATATGTGGTTGTGTACAATCATTTATCCAAGGAAATATGTTTGCATGACAAAAAGAGACAGTAACAATTCGTCCCATTCGGGAACATGTTAAGTGCCTTCTACAAGTATGTGAGAATCCCTGGGCCTCTGCAACATTCAAAGGACTATTAGCTTCTACTGATTCAATCAGAGTTTGGTATTGCTATGAGTACCAGTCAAGTTATTTCCTCAGGCTAGCTGATTCATTTTTGGGTGGATTTTATAGACATTTCTCCCTGACATTTTGCCCAACATTTCCTTGCAAGATGTTTCTATCTACCTGAACAACATTAGTACAACCTCCAAGAGTCCATTTACACATAGTGAAATGACCATTGTTGATTTGTTATCAGTATGGCATAAGTGTTCCATGTCACCTTCTTTAGGCTACTGCACTTCTATCATCAACATAGCTGGAAATCTCTAGGCCATCATTTCTTAATGATGTGGCATTGGGTATATGAACATTAGCTGGATGCATGACCTTGTGTGGGATCTGTGTAACTGAACTTGGCATTGCTCTACTATCGTATGACTACAGCTAAATGATGGATGCTACATGAGGCAAGCCATTGAAGGTGATGAGATCTCATACTTGTCCAAGAGGTACTGTGATTGCACAACTTCACTAGCGCAATTGGAGTTATCTGTGATTCTGAATTTATTGTGGCCAACTGTTGAAAGTTCATGTAGCATGCATGCATATAGTGCGGCAAATGTTGGAGACACTTTGCTGTAGCTTGTGCCTGGGGACTACTGTACATCATGATACTTTTTGCTAATCCCAGCTGTTGTTGAAGTGTGATCAGGAACATGTAGTGACCATATAAGGCTTTGCAATTTCAGCATCATCTTAAGCAAGCGGAGGAGACAGGTCAGAACCAAGCGGGGAAGCAGCTGGCCACGGTACCTCTAGTAATGCAATGAGCGACACGGATAGACCCAGTGGGCCGGAGAGTGAGGGGAGTGCCATGGAGGACACAGGATCGACCTCATCATCATCTGATTCTTCTTCTAGTGGCCAGTCCCTAGTGGTGGCGGACCAATCAGGATCTGTTCCTGTTCCATCCTTGTC
This sequence comes from Pleurodeles waltl, assembly GCF_031143425.1. Classification (NCBI taxonomy): domain Eukaryota; kingdom Metazoa; phylum Chordata; class Amphibia; order Caudata; family Salamandridae; genus Pleurodeles; species Pleurodeles waltl. Next base: position 1,189,932,865 of record NC_090444.1, read on the forward strand.
TGTCACCCCCAGTTCCATCTCCACCCTCCCTCTTGCTCCCCACCAAGTTGACCATGCCTGAGGGTGGGCCTCTCCTTTACCCCAGCCATCTCACCCCCTGCCCCCATTACTCCTGCTGCTCTGAGTGAGGAGGCAATTGACCTCATGAGGAGTATGTCTGTGGGTCAGACTGCCATTCTGAATGCCATCCAGGGGCAGGTTTGGGACTGGTCTTGTTATGCAGCAGGTTCACACTTTTCAAAGTGGTACTTTTTTATTTAGTAAGTACATGTGAAGAGATAAAAGTTGGAGCGTGCTTTGTTAATAATTTCCTATTTTACAATTTTAGTTACAAGTAAGGTGCAGTTTAATTATAGGTTTTACTTACTTTGTAAGATAAATGTCAAGATGTATGTATTTCCTTCTTTTAAGGTTTGGTCCGAGAATCCAACTGAGGTTCCTTGTCTTGAAGCTTTTGTTGTTTGTGAAGTATTCAGTTGCTAAAATATGTGTGCCTTTTATATTGTTGATGTAAATGTTTTGTTTATACGTCGATTTTATTGGTTGGTTTAGTTTTAGTTTGAATGTTCTCTATCAGTTATGTCTTTGTATGATAAACACTAATTTAGGTTTTATTTATAATGTTAATATGTAGTTGAATAGTTTTTCATAATATCTATCTATCTATCTGTCCATCTAACTATATGTGCTTGTATATATAAATTGTTATATAAATGTTTGGAGCTTATGTATTATTTTTGCTTATATAGTTATGTATTTCGTTATTAATTTTATTGGGGGGAATTATTATTATTTTGGCTCTGAAATAAAATTTTATTTATTCAAAAGTGTATATATTGCTTAATGTGTACTGTAATTATTTGTTTAACATAAGAAGTAGTTTTTTTATGTTACTCAATGATAATGTAATTATTTTGCCAATATTATTGCATTTGATATTATGTGAGGCGATATTTTTTAAAATATCATATGCTTATTTAAAGGTAACAATATTTTTGTTTCCGATATTTGTGTTTTCGATAGAAGTAAAAATCGATATTTTTAGCAACAATATTTGTGTTCACAAAATGTTTGGTTTTATTAATAAATATAGGAAGGTTACATTTTTTCTAACAATATATATTTTTTTATATTTCTGTGTATCAATATTGTATCCACCAATATTATGTCAGTGTTCCATTCTGATTCCAGGCACTTTCAGGAAAGTGTTGGACCTTGCAAGAGATCATGGTTACGGTTCCCACTCCAAATTTAGGCACACTAGTGAAAGTGTTGTTCTTTGGGGTGGTCAGATGTACTATTCCCTTTCCAAATGTAGTCACACTTGGGAAAGTGTTGAACTTTATACTGGGATAATATTTACTACTACTATACTAGTGTTGGATTTTGGTGGGTCAGGGTGTCATACTTATATTTTCTTTCCAAACGTATCCACTTTGGGGAATGTGTTATACTTTCCGAGGGTCAGATTTATTATTTGTAGAAAAATCTACCTATTCTGTGTGGTCAACCATATGTTTCACATTTTATTGGAACCTATTTTTGCTGGCTTTAGAACTCTTGTCCCTGTGATCCACTCTTTCTAACATTTATTAAATGCCCAACTTAATGGTGGAGTTGGATTTGTAATGCATATTAAGCAAAAGTAACTTTTGGAAAGTTATCTTTTACATGCCTGAAGCTTCTGGAAGCTAATATGCATTAGCTCCCCAGCAGTAGCCTAGTGGATAATTAGCCATAATGAAGTGTGAAAACTGCTCCCAGAGCAGAGATAATGGTTTGGGCCTGGGGAGGTGTTTTCTCTTTCACTGACTTTAAGACAAGTTGGGATCTACCAAGGGATGTAATTTACTTCAATATCACAAGTAAATGTTAGATAAGGCCTGTAAAGGTCCCAGATTTTGGGGGTCATTCTGACCTCGGCGGTAAAAGGTGCTTACCGCCGGCCAGAAGACCGCCATAACACCGCCGCGGTAAACCGCCACGGTCATTCTGACCCGCAACTGGCAAACCGCCAAAAACCCGACATCCACAAAAGTCCGCCACACCAAAGGTCAGCGAAAATATGGCGATGACCAAACCTCCACCGTCACGCCAACAGAAATACGCCCATACCATTCCGACCCACAAATCCACGCGGCGGTCTTTCAAACGCTGTATTCCATTGGCGGTACACACCGCCGCGGTCAAAATACACACACACATAGAAAACTCGGCCACATTGGTCAGTTTGAAATACACACACCTGATACACATACTAACACCACTCCCACACACCCAACACAATATAAAACACACACCCACATCACCCACAAGCCCCTTCGACCCGAAATCATTACCGAAGGCTAGAGAGAGCACAGATCAGACAATCCCACAACACCATCACCCACACAGAATCCAAGCACCAAACACCACACACCACCACACGCACCACACTCATCACCACAAACGCCACCCCACACCTCAACCACACCACCCCATGGCACCCCAAAGACACCCCAGGTTCAGTGACGCCAAACTCAGGGTCATGGTGGAGGAAATAGTCCGTGTAGAGCCCCAGCTCTTCGGGGCACAAGTGCAGCACACCACAATTGCCAGGAAGATGGAGCTATGGCAAAGGATAATGGACAGGGTTAACGCGGTGGGACAGCATCCACGCAATCGGGAGGACATCAGGAAGAGATGGAACGACCTACGGGGGAAGGTGCGTTCCATGGTATCAAGGCACAACATTGCGGTGCAGAAGACTGGCGGCGAACCCCCACCTACTCCCCCCGAATTTACCGCATGGGAGGAGGAAGTCTTGCACATCCTGCATCCTGAGGGCCTCGCAGGAGTATCTGGAGGAATGGACTCTGGTAAGTCAAATCTTCACTACTGCTTCCCACCCCCACCCCACCTGCATGCCAAATCATACCCCCACCCTCACCCCCACCCCCATCACACCAACTCCTTGCAAATGGCTCACCATCACAACCCACCCATCCCAACACCATGCCCTGCATGTGACCACAAAGCATGGACACCCATCACCAAAGCATGCCCACTGCACACACACATCACCCCCACAAGCCACCCTCACAAAAGCCCCCACAAGGAAATGCCTGCACTTGGGTACACGAACACCCACCCATCACACGAAATGCCACACACAGAAGCAATAACCATACCTTTATACCCCTGCAGGACCCGAACGCCACCACACCGCCACGGAGGGTCCAGAAATGTCCATCCCACCCCCAGAAGAGGCCCCCAGCGATGACAGCAGCTCTGTCTCCCTGGAGCCAGATGACCAGCCCGGCCCATCGGGGACCTCTGGACAGTCGGTTCCCCACAGACAGGCACAGGCTACACCAGACCCAACCCCCTCTGGGAACACCACCACAGCTCCCACCCAGCGGGCCCATGCCCCTGTCTCCAGGACACGTCAATCAGCGGTGTGTCTACCACTACAGGGCACCCAGGTTGACCCACCACCCCAACAACAACAGGGACCTGGGGGCAGTGGTAGTGGGCACACCGTCTAGGGGAAAGAGGCCCAGGGACACAGGGGAACTGGGAGGGCTGCTGTGCGACACGGGGGGACAGGCCCGGGGAACCGACTCTCCAAGAGGCCCTCTCCTCCATCATGGGAGCATACCACCGCTCCCAGGAGACGATGGTGACGGTACTGGCCCGGTTCCAGGAGATCCAGGAACTGCAGGAGGAACGGTACATGGGGTTCAGGGAGGAACTGAGGAACATCGGTTCCGCAATGGGGACCATCGTCGTGGCCCTTACCCAGATCGTCACCACATTGCGGGACCATGTGGCACCCCAAAGGGCCCCTGTCACTAGCCCAGGCCAGAACCAGCCTACCACCTCCGCCGGCACTAGTGGACAGGTGGCCCCCACACAACGACAGGCCACCAGAACCCCACCTCCTGCAGAAGAAGAACCACCCCGCAAGCGGAACCTGAGATCTCACAAGAAGACAGAGTAGGATTGCAAGAACCCCGCCAGCCAAAGATACCCCCTGATGTCATCCCACTGTCCCACATTGTCACCCTGTCCAAACTTGAACTGCCCCTGCTCCATCCTTCCCCAGGCATATGGACAATGCACCTGTGCGACTGAGAACTGGACTCTGCCATGGACATTACTCCACCCCCACCCATCACCGTTTCACAATCATGAACCTATATGTAGCACTTAAAATAAATCACTTATTGCACTTAAAATAACAGGAGTCTGCTTGTATTCTTTACAAATGTATTACACATAACGGTGCAATAATGTCCAGTTACTTTGTGATGACAACATACCAATTTCAATAAGCTTTAGTCCATGGGCAAACAAAGCTGAAGTCAGGCAGTGGGTCATACAGCTCTGCAAAGGGAAGGGAAAGTCACAAATCAGTCAACAGGAACTGGGGGGAAACACAGACAGTGGAGACCCATGAGGCCGTAAGTAAATGTAAAATGGCGTGGGTGATTCTTACCTGTGTGCTACTGAAAATATTGTTGTATGACTGTATCCCTGTTGTTCGTGTCGTCCCCGTCGTCTTCCTCCTCTTCACTCTCCACAGGCTCCACAGCTGCTACAACACCACCATCTGGACCATCCTCCTGCAGAAAAGGCACCTGGCGTCGCAAAGCAAGATTGTGAAGCATACTGCAGGCCACGATGATATGGCACACCTTCTTTGGTGAGTACATTAGGGATCCCCCTGTCATATGCAGGCACCTAAACCTGGCCTTCAGGACCCCGAAGGTCCTTTCTATGATCCTCCTAGTGCGCCCATGGGCCTCATTGTACCGTTCCTCTGCCCTGGTCCGGGGATTCCTCACTGGGGTCAGTAGCCACGACAGGTTGGGGTAACCAGAGTCACCAATTAGCCACACACGGTGTCTCTGTAGCTGTTCCATCACATAAGGGATGCTGCTATTTCGCATGACATACGCGTCATGCACTGACCCAGGGAACTTGGCATTTACATGGGAGATGTACTGGTCAGCCAAACAGACCACCTGGACATTCATCGAATGATAACTTTTTCTGTTTCTGTACACCTGCTCACTTTCTTTGGGGGGAACCAAAGCCACATGGGTCCCATCAATGGCACCAATGATGTTGGGGATGTGTCCAAGGGCATAGAAATCACCCTTCACTGTAGCCAATTCGCCCACCTCAGGGAAAATAATGTAGCTCCGCATGTATTTCATCAGGGCAGACAACACTCTGGACAAAACCTTAGAAAACATAGGCTGAGACATCCCAGATGATATGGCCACTGTTGTCTGAAAAGACCCACTTGCCAAAAAATGGAGTACTGACAGAACCTGCACCAGAGGGGGAATCCCTGTGGGTTGGCGGATGGGGGACATCAGGTCTGGCTCCAGCTGGGCACACAGTTCATGTATAGTTGCTCTGTCAAGCCGGTATGTAAGTATGATATGTCGTTCTTCCATTGTCGACAGGTCCACCAGCGGTCGGTACACGGGAGGATTCATCCTTCTCCTCGCAAGTCCCAGCGGGCGGTGCCTAGGAAGGACAACATGGAGCACACAGTCAAGCAACCCACAGGTTCGTACACACAGCTTGCACAGTACACGAATCGCTATGCATTGAAAGGCTTGTATGAGTGGCAATGCAAGGCCTAGGCCTGTGTGACGCAGTAGAAATCATGCCATGTGGGCCCTTGAAATGGCGGCTGCCTGACCTGTGAAGTGTGACAGTGGGATGTGAGGTGACTGCGCTGGCGTGGCACACCGTGGCGGTAGGCGGTCGAAGACCGCGGCGCAAAGCAGCATTGGTTAACATTGAACCCTATGGGTCTCAGGAGCCAATGACGATGTGCGCCGGCGGTCGCGGCGCGCACCGCCGCTGTACGCACCGCCGCGGGCGTGACCGCCATTTTCTATCAGCTTAATCACTCAAGACCTGATCATCCACAGGAGAGGACCTATACTGCAAGTGCTGCTGTGACCTCGGTCTGGGAGATACAATGGCTGCTGCGACTGGGGAAAGGGCCCCTGCCTTCACTTCCGAAGAATTGGAGAAACTTGTTGATGGGGTCCTCCCCCAGTATGCGCTACTCTACGGTCCTCCAGACCAACAGGTTAGTACACACGGTGCACGTAGAATGGGCTATGCCTGTGTTGAGTGGGGTGTATGTAAGATGGTGGGGAGGGGAGCGAATGAGGAGTGCAACGCATGAAAGATGAGAGCATGTGCCACATGGCAAGGTTGGGGAGGGGGGGCCACTCACATTGACCAGGCAGAAAACTGATGCAATATCCTTTACCACCCTGTACATGTCACATAGGTCAGCGCCCATCAGAAGATCGACATTTGGCGTGCCATCGCCAAGGACGTCCGGGCCCTGGGGGTCCACAACAGACGGGGCACCCACTGCCGAAAGAGGTGGGAGGACATCCGCCGCGGGACCAGAAAGACCGCCGAGTCTCTGCTGGGGATGGCCTCCCAACGTAGGAGGGGTGCCAGCCGCCAATTGACCCCCCTGATGTCCCGGATCCTGGCGGTGGCCTACCCCGATTTGGATGGGCGCGTGAGGACATCACAGCAGACACAAGGGGGTGAGTATCAGCACATTCTGCTATCTTTGCGCGCAGTGAAGGTGTCTGGGTGGGGGAGGAGGGCTGTGGCTATCTCCAGGCCAGGGTGCATTCTGTAGGCTAGGCCCCTCCGTTAGACACGCCCCTGTCCCCCCGCCCCCCACCTCTGTAGGGTGCCAAGTACAGCTATCCATGGTCCGGCCTCACCCATGTGTGCATTTGTCATCCAGAAACCTGTAGGCCTAGTCACAATAACTGAGTAGTGTACCCCGATTGCGCGGCCTAGTTCAGGGGGCTTCTGTGTCTGTCCTCTCCGACAACGGTGTTGGCAATGCATGCACTCAACCTGTCTTCATTTCTCTCCCCCCCCCCCATTTTCTTTGTCTTCCTGTTCATGTGTGCATTAGCATCATCAGGCTGAGGAGAAGTGGCATCGGCGCACGAGGGCGCTGCATCTCACATGGCCCCGGAGGGCCATACAACAGACTCCGAGTACACCAGTGAGACGGAGGGCGAGGGGAGCTCCACAACGGGGACCCGTGGAGACATCAGCGACACCGACACGTCCTCGGAAGGGAGCTCCCTAGCGGTGGCGGCAACATCCGTGCCCACCGCCACAACAGGTACAGCCGCCACCCAGCGCACCAACCCCGCCCTCCCAGCAGCCCCTCAGCCTTCGCTACGTGCCCGCTCGCCCAGGAAGGCGGGCATCTCCTTCGCCCCAGGCACCTCAGGCCCTGCCCCAGTTACCCCTGCTGCCCTCAGTGAGGAGGTCATTGACCTCCTCAGCACACTCATTGTTGGGCAGTCTACCCTTTTGAATGCCATCCAGGGTGTAGAAAGGGAGGTGCATCGGAGCAATGCATACCTGGAGGGCATTCATTCGGGTCAGGCTGCCCATCAGCGATCGTTCAACGTGCTGGCCTCAGCACTGACGGCAGCCATTGTCCCTGTCTCCAGCCTCCCTCTTCTGACTCCCTCCACCCAGTCCCAGTCTCCTGTTCCTCTGCCTATCCCATCCACACCATCAGACCAGCCTGCACACACCTCAACACCCAAGGGCAGCTCATCCAGACATAAGCACCACAGATCACACAAGCATTCACCCAAGCAACATCCAGATGCAGACATGCCAACAGTCACTACCACCTCTGTGTCCCCCACCTCCTCATCTCCCTCCTCCCTCCCTGTGACGTCTCCACTCACACCTGCATGCACACCACCATCAGCCAGTACTTCCATCACCAGCACACCCTCCATTACAGTCCGCACATGTGCAGTCACCACCCCAACTGCCATTTACACGTCCCCTGTGTCCTCTCCCAGTGTGTCTGTCACCCCTTCTTCCAAAGCACACAAACGCAGGCAGCCACCCACCCAACAGCCATCCACCTCACGACAGCCTCCGTCACAGGCACCTGCACCCAAAGACAGCACACTTGACTCTCCTACAACCACATCCTCTTCCTCTACTCCCAAACCCACTACACCTACCCGTCCCTGTCCTTCCCAAGTCCTTTTCCTTTCCAGCCTTGAGCTTGTTCCAATCACTGACCCACCCCCTCCATCTGGTAAGAGTAAAAAAAGCACCTCAGCCACCACCAGCCCTGCATCTACTGTGACCAAAGTGCAGGGCTATTGGAGTCCACCAGATCCTAGGGCAGGAACATCGGCCAGCAGCAAGGGAACAGCCAGCCCACCCCCTGGGAAGAGGACAAAAAAGAAGAAGGCCCGGCGCGACAAGAGTGAGACGGCTGCCACCAAGGACAGTAGCCTTGCCCCGTCACCTGCCACATCATCCAAAGGAGGCAAGGGCCACAGAGCTTCAGCGAAGGAGGGCAAGGGCAGCAGGGCGGAGAAGTCAGGCAGGAGGCGAGCTGCCCAGGAGTGCCCCACCAGCCCCATTCCGGGTGTGACGGACGACACCCACGGGCCCAGGACTCCATCACAGGAGGGCGCCGCGACCGCAAGTTCGGATGGTGAATGAGCGGGAAGTCTTGCCCAGGTCTGGCTCCCTAGACACACAGGACAAGCACCGCTGAACAGGGCCCTGCCGGGAGGAGCACCGCTGAACAGGGACCCGCCGGGAGGAGCACCGCTGAACAGGGGCCCGCCGGGACAAGAACCGCTGAACAGGGACCCGCCGGGAGGAGCACCGCTGAACAGGGGCCCGCCGGGACAAGAACCGCTGAACAGGGCCCCGCCGGGACAACATCCGCTGAACAGGGGCCCGCCGGGAGGAGCACCGCTGAACAGGGGCCCGCCGGGAGGAGCACCGCTGAACAGGGACCCGCCGGGAGGAGCACCGCTGAACAGGGGCCCGCCGGGACAAGAACCGCTGAACAGGGACCCGCCGGGACAACATCCGCTGAACAGGGGCCCGCCGGGACAAGAACCGCTCCGCTGGGCCCTTCATCTCAAGCACCGCTCCGCTGGGTCCCGCCGTCTCTGCACCGCTCCGCTGGGGCCTTCATCTCAAGCACCGCTCCGCTGGGGCCTTCATCTCAAGCACCGCTCCGCCGGGCCCTTCATCTCAAGCACCACTCCGCTGGGGCCTTCATCTCAAGCACCGCTCTGCTGGGCCCTTCATCTCAAGCACCGCTCCGCTGGGTCCCGCCGTCTCTGCACCGCTCCGCTGGGGCCTTCATCTCAAGCACCGCTCCGCTGGGGCCTTCATCTCAAGCACCGCTCTGCTGGGCCCTTCATCTCAAGCACCGCTCCGCTGGGTCCCGCTGTCTCTGCACCGCTCCGCTGGGTCCCGCCGTCTCTGCACCGCTCCGCTGGGGCCTTCATCTCAAGCACCGCTCCGCTGGGGCCTTCATCTCAAGCGCCACTCCGCTGGGGCCTTCATCTCAAGCACCGCTCCGCTGGGCCCTTCATCTCAAGCACCGCTCCGCTGGGTCCCGCCGTCTCTGCACCGCTCCGCTGGGGCCTTCATCTCAAGCACCGCTCCGCTGGGTCCCGCCGTCTCTGCACCGCTCCGCTGGGGCCTTCATCTCAAGCACCGCTGGCCCATTGACAGTGCCGGTTCTGTGTCGACCAGGGCTTCAGGAAGCACTCTGGGCACCATGCCTCCTCCATTAACAGTGGAGTCGGTAATCCATCTGATGGACTGTGGCTTTGCACTTCCCAGGATGTAACAGTGGCCAACCCACCCACTGTAGAGACTCGAGAGACTGTGGCTTTGCACTCCCCAGGATGGAACAGTGGGCAAGCCACCCACTGTAGAGACTCGAGAGACTGTGGCTTTGCACTCCCCAGGATGGAACAGTGGGCAAGCCACCCACTGTAGAGACTCGAGAGACTGTGGCTTTGCACTCCCCAGGAAGGAACAGTGGGCAAGCCACCCACTGTAGAGACTCGAGAGACTGTGGCTTTGCACTCCCCAGGATGGAACAGTGGGCAAGCCACCCACTGTAGAGACTTGGGAGACTGTGACTTTGCACTCCCCAGGATGGGACAGTGGGCATGGAGGCCCCTCGTGAATCTGGCGTCACGGACTCATGTGGCTGAGGTGCCCCCCCTTCCCTTCCCCCTGAGGTGCCTTTAGTTTTGTCATCTGATGCACCAGCAGTGTTCTCTCCAATGGTATCTGGTCTCCTGTGTGGGCTTTGCCCATGTGTTTGTGCACATTGGCCCACGGACTATGGAACTTTGAGGGTATGTGCAGGACTTATTGCCTATGTATATATTGTTGACTCTGTTCATTCCTTATTTTTGTATCTTTTATATGGCATATTTGCCATACCTTTAATGGAGCTATTTCTACATATATTTTATAGATCATTTTAATTGTGTCTTTGCATTATTCCGGTGGGTTTGGGGGGTGTCACTCTGACTTGTTGCTCGGCATTGGGGTGTAGGTATTTGTGGTGGGGGGGTGGGTGTATGGCGCATGTGTGTGCGCGTAAGCTTTCCTCCTCCCCCCTCGCCTGTGTCGTAGGTGCAGTACTCACCGTTGTCGTCTGCGCCGGCGTTCGTACTCCTGGTAGATGAGCAGGTAGACAATAGCTGGTAGGATGTTTAATTCGGGTTCCATGCTGTCCTCCTTCCTCATGGAGTGTGTATAGGTGAGCGTTTTCCCGTTCGTAGTCTGTTTCTGCTGTGTTTTTATCGGCGGGGCTCCCGCCCCGGAAAAGGTGGCGGATTGGTGAGTTGTGGTAGGGTGGGCGGTACATTTTCTGCCGCCTGCCTGTTGGCGGTGACCGCCGCGCTGTTTGTCTGTCCCGCCGTGGCGGTCGGAGTGTTAAAGTGGCGGGCTGTGTTGGCGGTTCCCGCCAGGGTCAGAATTCCATTTTTTTGACCGCCTGCCTGTTGGCGGGTTGGCCGCCGCTTTATCACCGACCGCCAGGGTCAGAATGACCCCCTTTGTCCTTTCAGTCAGGCACCAAAGCCAGTAAGTAGAAGGCTGCTCTCAGAACTGGTTTGACTTGATCACAGATGAGGGGGTCTGCTCATTACCATGGCCCCTCCTCTGGGTGGGCATCTGCACAAGAGGAGAACGTTTTCCTCTTTTTGGATTTTGGGAGTGAGGGACACTGTGGGATTGTTTGCGGCAGGGCAGAAGGGCAAAAAGTAGCTGCTGAAATATGAGTAGGGTAACTTCTGGGAACTTTTCACCCAATTGGTTAGGGAGGGGCTAGGAGTCACCCCCACCCATGAACTAGTGGCAGGCATAAATGTGGCATTCTCAGGCGTCCTCCTTAGAATACTTTCTGGATCTGCCAAAGAACAGAATAGGACCGGACCTGTTGTCTGTGAGCTGAGAAGAGCCTTGAAGGCTTAGGCGTGAGCTGCATTATACGTAGGACATCCTGTGTGCCTACTGGGCTAAAAAAGGCTGAAAGAGGGCTTTTCCTAAAGTTCCTGGTTAATAACACCAACAGAACTGGACCTGGCCTCTGCTTTTGTCCTCTCTTGACCCCCCAAATGCTATTTCTGATGTTCATGGACTCTTGGTTGTATCTAACTGCACTTCTCCCACAATCCCTGAAAACCTCGCATTTTCAGACTTCCAGAATTACAGAGAATGGGGACAAACAACCCCAGCCCACCTGATCAAGGTGTGTCCTCACCAAGCTAAGAAACCAGGTTTCTCCCACTCTGAGCTTCTCTGCAGCAGCAAATCCAGTTCAGAGGACCCTCTGTGAGAAGATATCTAATCCTGTGCACCTCAACATCTTACACAGCAGCCACCCAGCCATGCTGAAGGATTCTGAGCTCCAAAAAAGAGACTGAGAGTCTCATTACGAGTTTAGCAGTCTTAAGACCGCCAAAGTCATGGTAGTGGCCAGACCGCCGCCCTCCTGGCGGTCCCACCACCAGATTACACCTCTGGTGGTGGGACCGCCAGGATCATGGATCCCGACGGGATGGTAGCAGTCGAAGTAGTGGTCAGCCATGGCAGTGTCCATGGAAGCACTGCCGTGCTGACCACAGTTTCATTTTCTGCCGGACTTCCCATTGCTCTCACGGATTCGGGCGGGTCTGATCAGGACTCTGTTTGGGACACCCCTTGAGATCCGAGAATATCCCAAAGAGGTAGTGTACTGGGGCAGAAGTGCAGCTAAAGGCATACACTGGAAAGGACAGCTATGGACAGACACAGGAAACAGGAAAGTAAAAGCAGAGCAACCCTTCTGTGAACAAACAGGAAACGGATTACTAATGGACAAACACACTGGGGTTGTACACAGAGTAGGGTGCAGAACCTGCCACAGGGAATGTCAATACCTCTCTGAAGTTTGCTCTTAAAGATAGTCACCCCACCAGCCCCACAGAAAGGAGGCAGCAGAAATGATTCTGTCTCTGGACCCTAGAGCACAAACAAGGATAGTACTTACATACACAAGACACGCTCTTTTGGGTCCAGCTGGAAACACAGTGGCAATTCCTGGAAAAACAGCAATAGCACACTGTCACTGTTAGGCACGAAAGACAATGTATAACGCTAGACAAGGATGGGGGCCGGAATTGCCTCGTGGAGACCAGGAGCCACCCCAGTACAAAGGAGGACACTTATACATGGGTGAAGACTGATAGAACACTTACCAGACACAAATACCGAGCGGAAACGGAAACAGAAGGAATAAACTAAGAGGCAGAGGCAGGAACTGGGAACAGGCTCAGGCTGAAGCAAAGGCAGGACTAGGACTGGAAATAGGGTGCAAACTTCTGGCTGGAACAAACAGAGACTGGGCTGGGAAGCAGAGAGCAGGCTCTGGCTGGAACAGGCAAGGACAGGGCTGGAACACAGGGAGTAGGAATAAGCAGTAAACAGGACTGGGAAACAGAGAGCAGGTTCAGGCTGGAAAAAGGCAGGAGCAGGACAGAGAAACAGGGAGCAGGCTCTGGAAGAAACAAACAGGTGCACGGCTAAGAGGTAGGGAGCAGACTCTGGCTGGAACAATCAGGAGCAGGGCAGAGAAACAGGAAACAGTTTCAAACTGGAACAGAACAGGAACAAGACTGGAACTCCATCCGATAAAGGGTCTGTAACACAAAGGAATCGAACTCCAATGCATGACAAAGGATCTTGAGGAAATGGCTGCTTTTAAGCAGTTCCAAGCTACAGAAAACCTCAGGTGGAATCACATGACTGGGCTGCACAGAAGAGGTCTCAGGTGTGTATAGTTTCAGACACTCTCAAGTCCTGGAGGAGAGGGTCTGGTGAAAAGGAGCAACTGTACTTCTCCCATAGAAAATAATGGGAAACAGAATCCAGGCTTTCCTGACTACCAGGCTGTGCATTATGGGATATGCAGTCCCAGGAAGCAAATGTAATACTACAAAGGCATGCCATGATGAAAAGAGAAACAAATGAGAGTCAGCAAGGGACTCTAGATAAGTGTTCAAGGTGATTCCCAGGCTTCTGACAGTCCTCTTATAGCGCCCCCTAGAATTGGGCCGACCGAGTCGTAAAAAGGACAGTTTCAGAACCATGGAAAAGCAGGCGGAAAGCCAGTGCTGGGGACAACAAGGGGGCCCCTGCCAGCACCCTCGGAATGCACATTGTCTGCTCTGCACACAGTGAGCATTCTGAGGGCGCTGGTGTGCGATGGAATTGGCCTCAACTCCCTTAAGGGAGCTGAGGTCAATGCCATGGCACTGTTTCCGCCAGACTGACCGGCGGAAACGCCGTAATATGATGTTTCCACCAGTCAGCCCGGAGGAAAACATCAGAATACGATGGGCGGGTAAGGACACTGTTATGACAGCAGCCTCACTCCTGCAGGTTTGGCAGTCCGACGGTCAGACCGTCAAACTTGTAATAAGCCCCTGAGTCTGGAGGTAAAAATCTTTACCGGGTGAAGACGCATAAAATGTCCAACTGCAGAGTGGACTGCCTGGGTGTGAAATTTGAATTTCTGCTGCTCTGAACTTTTACTGACAAAGCCACCGGTTTTAGTGGAACCTCTCTCATTGCCTAGATGACTTCCATTGTTACAGCCTCCTGTATTCCCCCACTGAAGGATTTTAACTTAAAATAAAAATCAATGAGTCACATTTACAAAGATACCAGGCACCTCAGCTCAGAACCCAAAGTTGCTGTGCTGCATTGTGTGAGAGGGGAAGGGAGAAAGCAGGAAAGCACCATATTGAATCAGCTATGACACTATCATGTTCTCATCCTAGCACTGGCTGCCTCGAGCCATACACACACCTTTGCACTGTTGTGGGTCCATTTAGTTAGTCATTTGGGCACAGTGATGGCTTGGCTTGGGCATGCGACTTGTGCACTTTTACAAAGTAATTATGCTCTGTATCCCTGTATTCATTTTTAATCACTTTATTATTGCTCCTTTTAGTGGCATTGTGTTAGTTTCATTATCAGCTGCTATTCTGAAAAAGCGTCATTATCAGTGTTATGGATGACATACTTTGTGCCATATTCTTTTCCACTGAATCACAAGAACAGAATGCAAGGCACACAGAACAATATTTTGTATTGTCGGCCCCAAAACTGGCATAAACAGTCCAGCGCTTAAGTACATACATCTTCAGGCTTCTGTGCATGGACATAACTATGTCCCCTATAAAAAAACTTGTTGGGCAAAGGGCATTAGAGGGAGCTCCAGACAGAATTTCCATTCGTGCTGCATGCCAGTTTTTGGTAGATCTCAGCCTTTGTGTCTCCACGGATCCTGATCTGGGGACTGGGGGCCTGACCTTGCACCAAGGTAAAGTGGTTGGGGTGTGCTTCTCATGGACACTGCACGGACAGATTTGGCTTACATTGCTAAGCTCTCACTTAGGGGCTAGAGATTAGGTTTTTAGGTAGGAATTGTATAATAATGTTATGACAATATGTTGGGGTTGTTCATATTCACAGCTCTAATTTTCACAATCCTGTTTTTGTTATTCCTCATTATCCTACTCATTGCAGCACATGCATTTTATCATAGATTCCAGTACTTTCAATAAAGTTATTGAAAACTGTCCTTCATCTCTTTTCTTGCATATGTGTGTGTGTGAGAGAATCGTACGTGGACAGAAAAGGGTAAGGCTTGTTCCACCGCGATTCTCCCTGAAGAGTTTTTAGAGTTCCATGCAAGGCTGACACAAATCACCTTTACCGGTTGTATTTTGGTGAGGTGCTGCTAGTGAGCCAGAAGGCTTGGACCAACAGCTACCATTTGGTGTGAGAGTGACTAAGTCACCTACAATGCAGAGGTGCTGCCACCCAAAATCCAGCAGTCTCATCGGACTGCGAGAGTCCTTATGACACACCATAGAGGATTTGTATCTGATCATGTCTAGCATAGTTTTCTAGTGAAAAGGTACCCTTCTAGTACAAAATGCTATGCTTAGACTAACTTAAAAAAGTTTCCCACTTCGGATATTTGCTCTGTAGAGCAGCATACATGGAAAGTGGGAAAGGTTATGAGAAATAAAAGCTTTTCTCCTTATGACACCTGCTTCAAAGTGTTTGTTGTACAAAGTACTATTGTTAGTAGATATGATTTTGCATCAGAAACAAAGGGTGTGTCCATGGGAACAGCATGTATCAAACATGGAATGTCAAATTGATGCAGAGTGATAGAAAGCAGTACTTTGCACCGCTTTGTTTTATTTTGAGGCATATTTCCAGCACAAAACACATCTTGCACTGGAAAGTAAGGGGGTCATTTTGACCTAAGCGGTCTTTTTCCAAGACCGCTGAGGGACCGCCGTGCGGAAGACCGCCAGTGCAGGCGGTTTGCCGCTCGGCCTATTATGACCGTTGGCAGCTCTCCATCCTTTTACATATGGAGAGCCGCCAACAGCCATTCTGGCGGGCGGCGGGGAAGTGGAGGTTGCTCCTTCTCCACCGCCACGCCAACAGAACACCGCCCAGCGAATCACGTCCTGTGATTCGGCGTGGTGGTGTTCTGTTGGCGGTGTGGTGTCGGCAGAGCAGCCCCCATGGCTCCCATCCCCTCCCGGAGGATCGTCGGACCAGGTAAGTTGATCGTCCGAGAGGGGAGGGGATGGGGGGATGTTGTGTGTTGTGTGCGTGCATGGGGGTGTGTGTGTGGGTATGTAGAGGGGGTGTGTGAGTGCGTGTATGCTTGCAGGGGTGTTGTGTGTATGGGAATGAGTGTGTGTATGTCTGTAGGTATGTCTGTATGGATGTGTGCGTGTATGTATGAATGTGGGTGTGCGTGTCTGACTGTGTGTGTGGATGTTGGCATGTATGTCGGTGTGTGTGCGTGTATGTGTGTTGGTGGTGCCTGCGTGCGTGTTGTGTGTGTATGAGTGATGTTATGTTGGGGGTCAGGGTGGGGAGAGGGTCCTGCCACCTTTGGGGGGTGGCAGGGGTGGTGGGGGTGTAGGGGAGGGAGTCGGGGTGGGGGTGGGGGGTGGCGGAGACCCCTATCAGTGCCAGTGAAGGAATCCCTTGGCATGGAATCCATGGCGGTCAGCCGGGTCCAAATACCGCCGGCGGTATAGTGACAGCCGCCGGGCTGGAGACCCTGGTCTCCAGCCCGGCGGTCGTCTCCGCCCTGGCGGGCAGAACGGAGAACCGGCGGATGACCATGGCGGTAACCGCC
Organism: Pleurodeles waltl; assembly: GCF_031143425.1. Classification (NCBI taxonomy): domain Eukaryota; kingdom Metazoa; phylum Chordata; class Amphibia; order Caudata; family Salamandridae; genus Pleurodeles; species Pleurodeles waltl. The sequence goes on from NC_090444.1 coordinate 1,189,949,456, forward strand.
ATGGTCATAATACACAGAGAAAAGACCGCCAGCCTGTTGGCGGTCTTACCGCCGCTTCTACACCTTCCGCCAGGGTCATAATGACCCCCTAAATCTGTAATACATTTTGTGCAGGTTTATACCATTTTTTAAAGCAGACCCAGCACAAAATGTAAATGTAGGCCAAGGTAAAATTTCTAACCATGTCAAACCTGGTTGGTATGTCTAACCAGGGCTCCATCATCGACTGCCTCAAATGCGCCTAGGTCATGGTCTGCCACAACCACTACCATTGGCACTATGCTCTTTTTGACACTATTTTTACTTAAAACTTAAAACTGCTTATCTGTGGTTCCACTTGTTGACTTTTTGTAATTTTTATATAATTTTACTCATTACGTTTTGCTCTATTTGTCTAATTCAGTTAGGGAATGTTATTTCTGGATGTTTTGACATTATTTCTGTTTTGGTACAAGATAAATACTGTACACCTTGTCCTAAGTTACGCCAGTGTGCTCTGTGCCATAGTTACCAGGAAGTTGAGCTCATGTTAATTTAGTGACTGAGGGTTTACCTTGGCAAGAGTTGTGATTATTTCTTGATGCAAACAGCTGTCCACACCAAATAACAATCCAATTTCTTACACTATTCCCACTCGAAACTTCACCACATTGGTGTAAAGTGTTGTACTTTGTAGGAAGTCATAATTACTATTACCTCTTCAAACTTAGTGACACTAGGGAAAATGTTGAACTTTTGGGGAGTCAAATTTACTATTCTCAGTCAAATCTTTGCCACATTGGGGAAAGTGCTCTCAGATTTCATATTCCCATACCATATTAAAAAAGTTCTTATGATGTTAATAAAACTAAGGGCCCAATTACGAGTTTTGTGGTTGGACCACCAGTCCGCCAAGATGAAAAAGACCACTGATCAATTGCCTCCCATATTCCAATGTTACCGCTGGCCCAGCGGCAGTGTACCTGACGCTGGTGTACCGACGTGGGACGCGGTCAGCAATACACGGTATATTTTTTAATTTTTTGTCATTGCAGGTTTGTACATTTTGACCAAAAGTTACACATGTGCATGATGCATGTGTAAAAATACTTTGTGCATGTACCATTCCATTGCTGGAGACTGGGCCATACATGCCCAGTCCAGTCAATGGCAGAAAAATGCAGATTGTACTTACCTATATTTTTTTGTTTCTGTTAGGAGTTAAGTTGTGGCTGTGAAGGGGGGTCCTGGACGAAGGGGCCCAAGTCAGAGACAGAAGGGAAAAGAAAGAAATCGGGGAGCTAGCACCTAATTTCCTTCTATTTCGCCATATCCAAACAGGCAGTCTCTCTGCCACAGTTGGCTTGATAAAAAAGCACATCGCAATGTGGATGGCGGTACCCTTGTCTATGCTGCCCTGTGGCAGCTGCTTTTTCTCAGCCACCGTCACAAAAGTAGGCGGATGGCTGACAGGGTCAGCAGGACTCCAGCGGTCTCTAGTTCAGCAAACAACATCATGATTCGGCTGGCAGACCATCAAGTCAGTGGTCGGGGTTTCCAACACTGCCATGACGGTGGTGACAAGATCGCCAAACTCGTAATCAAGCCTTAGGAATAAAATACAGAAAAAGAATTAAACTGAAAATTTAAAAAGTACAATAATGTGTACGGAATATCAGTACATGATTGCATGACTGACATACACAAAGCCGCACACTAGGATCCTAACATGAGAAAGGTGAATGATGGTGTTGTCGGCTACCTTACTGAGTATTCTTATAAATATTGAACAGATATCCTTTGAAGTAGACATACGGCTGTGAACCTAGTCAATGGTAATTTTTCCAGATGGGGGTACCAGTACAACCTATTTGTGTGGTACAGGAGAAGCTAACCTTATCAGTGATGGGCAACTGCCAGTGTTGCAAGATACAGTTCCAAATTTGCCTGTTGTCAGATGTGGCACACTTGCCAACAATGAAATTGCAGGACCCCACCAATGACAGGCAAAGTATCATATTTACCTGTCCAAGATAAAGTATACATACACATTGTGAATGGCTGGAACACTGGATGCAAATATATGCACTAGTTGATGATATTTAGCGGCCAACCTGACAGCTCCTTGGTCATAGGGGATGCACATGGCAATCCTTTGAAATCAAGACAGTAAGCATACCCAAGGCCATTCCTCCAACTTGGCCAGTGCACTCAGACACTAAATCAACTTACAAAGTTATTAGTCTAAGAAAAACAGGATTTATTGTAAAACCATATACCTACAACTAACCTAAAAACTACTGTATGCTAAACTAACCTATACTAACTTAACTTAACTAACAACTACACCTATCTAACCTATTCTAAACTTATCTTACACATGTAACATCACACTCTAAACATTGCCCCCCCAAGCCCTTTAAGAGACAAGATACAAGTAGAACAACATAAACTATGACTACCAATGTACTAACGTAACCTATAGCCTAAACAAATATATATTTTTTGGGTATTTTTATTTTTATACACAAATACCCCAACATGAGCCCCCACCGAACACCCAGCAATAAAAAACTATACTTGACCTAACTTATGCCTACCCTACACTAACCTAATACTACCCATATAAAACCCAATCTAAAACTATGGACAAAAGTAAAAGGGAGGGGAAGGAACTGGGAGGCTGTAGAACAATATAAGTTAATTTCTTCAATTTGTTTAGTTTCCTTTTGATGTACCGCAACATGCTCCTGTTATCAGCACTCTCCTACTCCAATTTGTCGAGTCTGGCTAAAATCTTGGCCATATCCCGTCTCATGTCTTGTTCAAATTGGCCTACAACAACTGCCGCAGGTGGCTGAACCACTGCCTGGCTCCTGGCAGGTGCAGCTGACATGGAGGGCCTCGGATATGCTGAGGCCCCCTGCACTTCTGATGACTTTCCAACACTGTCCTTGTGTGAATGTGGCTGCTGTGGAGATCCACCATGTGCAAGTGCATGCCATTCCCCAGTTGCCTTCTCACTGCGGAACCTCCTTCCCATTCGTCTGTATCCTGCTTCCACCTACATTATGTGCTGGTAGCTTTCAATCCTCTTATGGAATGCGTGCCTGTGGTCTCAGGTCATATTGGCGGCTGAAAAAAGAGGAGAAATAAGTATCAGATTCAGCATTGGGTGGCGATTGAACAGACATATTCTGTACACTGCAACTGCAGATAACACATACAGTCCACCACACAGTCCTCAACAATGACTTACTCCTCATCTATAACTATTTCCTACCAGCCATTTACAGTGTCATGTGCATGTCACTGGGATGGCAGCTGTCTATTATTAACCAACAGGGCCCAGGGCTGAGTGGTCAAAATTGCCCACAATCAACATTTGTGTCATCTAACTTGTGAGGATCATGTGCCCCAACAAGCCTGGATTTCCTGTGTCCCTGTGCATAAAGGGCGCTGTGCATGCAATCCATCACCTCAACACCCCTGGTGAAACATCAAGGCTTGCCCGTCATCATGGAGGCAAGGTGTGGGCCATATGATAGGGGGTCTGGTAACTTCCCACCTGCTATTCTAAGGTTTGGTAAATTAACATTCATGTGTCCTGGTGTAAGACCTGGCTTGAGCATATGTTATAAGGGGCACGCCATTGGCCATGATGTGCCCACATGTACAACTGATGCAATGTTCCCAGAAAATGTGGCCAAAGCCTGAGCTGCACATCAAAGTTGTCAACACATTATAGAACTGAAGCCCCCTACCCTGTGCTATGTAGTGCTACATCTGTTAACCAGCACACACATGGTGGCTGTATGGGTGCCCTTAGGCCCACAGTGTGTCTGGCACTGCACTGGGTGCTGCAACATTATCCTGAAATATTGTTCATCATTTGCACATGCATGTCAGACATCATCAAAGTACCAGGTACGCACATAGCATTCACATCATGTGTATGTGATAAGACCTACATCACTCACAAATATCATGGTGGCAGGGCCATGTTGTGACAACTGCTGAGATCTGGTGTGGAAAAAATCATAGACTTTTTCCACAACCATCTGGAGCTGAGTTGTCTACTTATTGGGTACACTGCTATCTGTTGTCCAGCACAATATGGGTCCTTGCAGTACTATAGCCTCAATATATATCTGAAGGGTACTGAGGCACCTGTGGTGCATGTGTCTCCTACATAAGCTCCCCAGAGACCTCTGAAGATAGAACCCACATCTGTACCGTCTTGTCAGTAAGTGTAAGCTATGTGTGGCACACAGTGCTGTCAATAGTGCTGTGACAAAGTGGTTGTCAACAGGCATGCTATGCACATAAACAGCTGCCCTGACACCTATCATGGTAGACATCAATGAATATGTGGCCAGCCATTATAATTCCTAATACACACAATTCCATGCCAGCACACGTTGCCCCTTGCACTACAAGCAAGCCATTCTCATTGCACAACATTCCAACAGACATGATGTCACCATCCATTCTCTAATTATATCATATAATTGATCAGGCAAAACCATATTTCATAGCATTCCACACTTCAGACTACCTCACACCAAACCCTGGATTGGCACACATGATGCACTAAATGACACTTACTGGCTACATCAGGGTCTTCAAATCGGGTCACCTCACCAACGTTGTAGGGTGGAGGTCCACCTGCAAGACATGAATGGAAAACATTGCTTAGTGTAATTTGTACATATCAGTTAATGGGCGACATTGTTCACTGTCAACTTGTTAGGCTGAGTGAGCAAGTCATCCTAGTGGTAGATCAGAGCAACTGACAAACATCTATGATCAGTCGATAACACTTAGGGGGTCATTCTGATCCTGGCGGTCACCGACCGCCAGGGCCAACGACCGCGGAAGCACCGCCAACAGGCTGGCGGTGCTTCCTGGGCCATTCTGACCGCGGCGGTAAAGCCGCGGTCAGAAAAGGGGAACCGGCGGTTTCCCGCCGGTTTTCCCCTGGCCCAGGGAATCCTCCATGGCGGCGCTGCTTGCAGCGCCGCCATGGGGATTCCGACCCCCTTCCCGCCACCCTGTTCCTGGCGGTTGTTAGCGCCAGGAACAGGATGGCGGGAACAGGTGTCGTGGGGCCCCCTAACAGGGCCCCATAATGATTTTCAGTGTCTGCCTTGCAGACACTGAAAATCGCGACGGGTGCCACTGCACCCGTCGCACCCCAGCAACTCCGCCGGCTCCATTCGGAGCCGGCTTCATCGTTGCTGGGTCTTTCCCGCTGGGCCGCGGGCGGCCTTTTGGCGGTCGCCCGCCGGCCCAGCGGGAAAGTCAGAATGACCGCCGCGGTCATTTGACCGCAGTGCGGTCTTCTGGCGGTCTCCGCCCGGCGGGCGCCGCCCGCCGGGGTCGGAATGACCCCCTTAGTCTTAGATAATATAGACCCATGCACCTACAAAACAACACTGTCCCTGACACTCCTGTGGTGCATCTCACTGCACCATTTATACATGGCATTGTCATGCAGGTGTTTGTTAGCTCTACACCACCATGACCATATGTGACTGCATGACACTGTATACTGCATCTGAGGGCATGCAATGGTTGTTGCAATGGCTATCCTATTGTGACACTCAAAGCATTTGATCCTGCCCCAGATGCTGTACACATTTACCTCATTGTCACAGCAAACTGACAAACAAGTGCTCAGGGGATGTGTGGGTACTCCAAAGTGTTGAGGAATACCGTGATTCATCCTTGTGTGAAGTAAGTGGTATGTGTGTGCCATCACAAGGCACACACACGATCAATAATGCTATGAGAGTTACTCATGTGAAAATAGTTGTTCCTACCTGCACATTGACTGATTGAAATCATGGATGTATTGCCAATAGTGTGTGGCCGGCCATTGTTGGCATGGTATACCATTATTTGTCCAGTGAGGGTAAGAACATGAGCATGGATATATGACTCAACACAGACACACTTGCTCTGTGGTCTAAGGATGCATTTGTTGGTGCAGGTTACTAAGTAATATGCCAGTGATGGAGCAGATGCAGGACAACCCCATACTGTCAGTGAGATGCCGCAGGCCTGTGGAACAAACTCAGCAGTTGTGTTTGTGGTAATAGATATAGTTTAGGGTGTATGTGATACATAATGTACAAGAAGAGGAAAGTGGTAGTAGTCTGGACACAGTGCATGATCAAGCTCCCTTACATGGCCTTGGCCGATGACACAAAGGGGCCGATTGAACAACAGTGGTACAGCACCAAGTGCATCACTACAGTTCTTGTGGACCTCTGTGCACCCCTTACCCCTGCCATATGTGCGCATAATGAGAATTAAGGCATAGCATGACTCAGGTAGGGTCCAACTACATTTATTTATGTGCAGGTAGATGATGTACTCAGCAGAAGTTGCAACACAACAGATCATCACAACTTCTGCTGAGTACATGGGCATCCATCACATACATTGATATGCCCTCATATCACAGCTGCTTTCAGCAGATGTTCAGAGTGCATGAAATATGGAATTTAGTTATTTCTAATTTTTCCGAGTTGCTTATACATTTGCCTCCCAAATAGGTTGTGGGACTCCCTCCCATACATGATGCATGGTGCAGGCCTCATTTTGTGCTGCTCAATACCGAGTTGGCCTATGCATGCATAACAACACTTTGTAATGGTTGTACAGGGAAAATGGTACATCTGCTGTTCCTCGGCCTCATTATTGTACATTTGACTGGCAGGCCTAACGTGGCACTGGGACTCTTCATACAGGTAGCACATGACAAGTCCAGATCCATAACCATGACATGCAGTACTCAACCATATCTGCAACTGTCATGCACATGCAGAAACTGGACTTTGTATGGAAATGGGATAATTACTAACTGCTCCACCAATCTCGATGCCCACATGATCCAGCAGATCTTGCTCCCTTGTAATGAGGTCTGCCCAGCGGTGCTTCAGTTGGTGGTCATTCCTTCCTGTCGCAAACACTCTTGTCAGGTGGCGGGGCACCTAGCCCCACTGCAGCTTCCTGGTCTGTGTGGGGTAGCCTTGAATGACACAGCCACCCAGTACCAGCATCATGAGGAGGTAGTGCTGTACCAGCTATATGAAAGCCCCCAGATCATTGGTCGACCTACCGGCCATCCTCCCTTTCCCTGACATACTGGACTGCAAATGCAGTTCACCCTCAAAAAAATATTTCCCTACGACTACCCTAACAACTATACTACCCCAGCAAACACCCCACAATACATAGAAACAGAACACTTACAATACAAACAACAGATTTAAAGACAAATAAAACACAACCGCTACAGGACACAGCACAATAAACACTCCAAACACTCCAAAACTCCAACAGCACCAGCTCCACACACCCTCACACAGTCACAGACAATAAGACCGTGAAGTGAAAGTGAAAGTGGACTCACTGTACCATGCTTTCAGGCAGGATGTCCTGTTTCATCACTTCCTGAACCTGTGCGTCAGGTTTCCAGTCATGCATCATTTTTTTTTTTATGCATGACGCTCATGTGTCAATTTTTTCCTATTTTGTGTGAAATTGCTTGTGGACGTGCGATAGACATTCAGGGGCTAGGTTTCTTTTAGCTTAGAAGAAAAGTATGGTATATGCGTATGCGTGTACTTTTTTTACACATGGTGGTCATGTGTCGATTTTTCCCCATTTTTTGTGCAATTGCCTGTGGACGTGCAATAGTTGTTTAGGGGTAGACATCGTTTAGCTTAGGAGAATAGTATAGTATATGCGTGTGCGTGTACATTTGTGACACATGTCTGTCATGTATTTTTCACCACGGTGCGTGAAAAGGCGTGTGAACGTGTGATAGAAGCTCAGGGCCCAGGTGCCCTTTTACTGATGTTGCAGAGTGTCGATTTGATGCGTTTGCATCATTTCTTTTGGCGCATGACAGGATTGCCTGGAATTTTGAAATGTAGGTATAGAGTGTACCTAGATTCACTTACCATGTCACATGGGCTGAGCAACAATGTTGTATATATGGTGTGGCTACATGTGTGTAACTACCCAGTCATGTCATAACAGTGACATTGGTATGTTGAATCCATCGGTTTGTTATAATATCTATCAGTATCTTTCAGTTTCTATGCTATTCGGGCTCCAGGGAGGTGAGAAGTAGGCTACTGGTGGGAGTGTTGCTTTGATGAATGTGTGACTACAAGCACACACACCTCCCGGAGGACCTAAGATGCAAATAGCATAGATACTGAAAGTTTGCCCAGCAGAACAACAATACTGATGGGTATTATTTAGTTATATACATTACCTAATCACATAGCGAGTAGTAACAGTGCTTCTATCAGTGGCAGGCGTACAAGAAGTGATACTAGGGAATTCACTTTGGTCCTGATGAGGAGTCTAGGAGTAGACTCCAAAACATGTAGACCACCTAGGAGGACAGGCACATAATATACCCACCCTCCCAACACCCCTTTTTAATCATACCACCCCTGTGAGACGTATTAAATTAGCAATATCATCCAGAGGGTAGTATTTTTAACTCACCAAGACCCCACCACTCCTATTCCTTTCTAGCGTTCACATTGTTGAAATCAACAGTGCTCCCACATATTCTGTTTGTCGCAGCACGCCTCGTTCTGCAGCAGAACAGGAGGAAACCCAATGAGGAAGCATGCCACCAAGGGGTAACCCTGGTGGGTGAGGGTTTTTCAAACAAAAAAACTATTTTTTCTTCCTGTGGAAGTTTCTCTTCCGGGCTGGGTCTTTATGTATGTTTACTGAAGCCTTAAGGATGATAGACCCAGCTCCTTTAAGCCCTCCTTCTCCCTTTTAGTTAGTGGGTTATGTACTGACCTGGCCACCATCTCTGTACATATGTTAATGTTAACATGTAGACATTGATGTGTTGCACAGTCAGTATTGGTCTATTTGTGATCCTTCTCCATGTTTTCCTCCACTACTGGCAAGGTATGTATTGTCACCTACATTGCTCCCATTCATTAGGCTGCTTGCACATCTTCTACAGCAACATTGTCCGGTCATACATGGACAGGATGCAACATGTGACTTATGGAATTTGTAGATGTACACATCTCCTACTACTGGCTACATGATAGTTACCATTACAATGACGTTATTTGTGAGATGTGATGAGTGTCACGCACACATGACATTACACCTGCCACAGCACTTGTGTTATCTCCAAGTGACTACCCATGCTGTATTTGCAAGTATCTGTGGGTATCTCTCAGCTGTCCATCCACATCCTCCGTTGAACATGGGTATGCATTTCTTCCAGCATGCCACAACCTAAGCAACTCTTACCATGAACGAATTATATTGAGGTGTGAAATCATCTCAGTGCTCTATTAATCATTAGCCAAATGCAACATATATGGCTAGTTCTACTTTCATTCAGTTTCATGATGGGGGTCTGACATTACTGAACATTGCTGGACATAGTTACACATCCCACACCTTATTGCGATGTTGAAGCCCAAAATATGTATGGGATAATTTGTTACTGTTGCTATCTTGCACTTGTTCTTTCATGTGAGTGACAATGAGTGGTATGTATTGCTATGTGATGTGTAATGTTGTTATACAGAGCATGCTAGGTAAACATGCTGACACATGTCAAGCATTGTTGATACTAGCAAACTGATTGCTACCTAGGGCATACACCCGTACATCACATGTTTATCTGGATTTGCTCTAGGCATGTGTCAAGACAGCAGATTCGTGTGACAAGTGTGCATCTTTTGTACATCGGGAGTGTAACACACTATACTTACATTCCACCCAGACAATTATTTGGTGGTGCATTGTCCTATTAAATTCTTAGATCCTGACAATGGGTTGTGTGTTTGGATAGTGATTTTGCTCCCATAGCTGCTTAATTTGTCTGGCAACCCATTGCCCACTCCACAGCCAACGTGTGTGTGCCATAAGCGAGGTCCAGTCCACCATGTGTCAGGGTTGTTCCCAATGGCAGTGCAAGGACATAATCCCATAGATATACAGTGCAGGCTCTGCATCTGACATTGGTTACAATTCCTGGACAATTACTGAAGGTCCATAGTTACCTATGATGTCTCCCACTTGTCATACATGCACCATGCAGGCAAATCAGCAATCACCCTGAGATGTGACAGTGTTCAATTCTGACATTACTTAGACCCCATTTGTTCACAGCCACTACTTTATGTGTGCCCCCGTTACATACATCCTGGAAGGCATGGTGTTGTTGTGGGGAATGGGCTAGGAATTAGCACCTTGGCCACTTGATGGCATAAAATATGTAGTAGTGCATGGATCTAGGCCTTCAGGAGTCACATGCCCGTGAATTGTGTTTCACTGATATCTGAGATGGAGGTAGTAGACCCTCTTACATCACAAACAATGTTGCTGCTATACTAGTGTTTCTTACCTGCACCCTTAGGTTTGAGTCACATTATTGGTATATATATTGGAGAATGAGTAGACCACGGAGAATCGGGTGCAAATTATTTTATTTGTGCTATTTACAATGTGATATTGTTAGTCCAGTCACTAGGTATAGAAGTTCTCTACAATTTGGAGTCTCCTGCAAACTCCTGCAGCAGTGTTCAGTTGTTCCCCCTCCAAATTATCTGCTCCACCATCATCATCCTCCTCGTTGGGGACATCAACCTGTTCAACCTGTTCTGACACAGATGTTATGGAGAATTGCACATGCCAGTATGATTTTGCATACAAATGGTGGAGCAAACAAGAGGCTTCCTCCTGTCAGGGCCAGGCACCTGAACCTTGATTTCAGAAGGCCAAATGTCCTTTCCACCACATTGCGTCTTCTGAGCCCTTCATTGTAGGCACACTCTTCCACCGTCGTGGGATTGGCAAATTGAGTCTTTACCCATGGCTGTATACCGTGGCCTTGATCAGCTGCAAAGGAATGAGAGAAGATGTGTTGGTAAAGCTTGATAGTGGTTTGGAATATACTGTGTCAGATGTTAGTTGTAGGTGGAGTGGTGACTCAAACTTGCTTGTGGTATCGTGCATGTTCCTGTTCTTGTGAAATGTTTTCATTGGACTGTGTTGATGGACATGACAATCTTGGGTAGTGGCTCAAGGTCTTGGGAATTCTCATGTGTATCACACATTTGTAGGATGATCTTATTTGGTGCAGTAGTATCTCCTAGCTTCCAATACACGATTTATAACAGACACTTTCAACACATGCACAGTGCAGGCTTTGGGAGGGGCACAGCTATTTTACACATGGGTCCCTTAATATGGTGAATGTATTGTCAGGTATGTTATCCATACTCCTACCGAGTCCTACTAGGGCATCCATGATTTTTATAGTTTTTCACAAACTCTCCACCACGGTGGACCATTTCTAGTATACGGAACAGACATGGTGGTGATAGGGGGAGCTAGGGGTGCATGGGAGATGGAACTGGAGTAGATGCTACCCCCTTTCTCATGATTCTGATCCATGGTCATTCATGGCAGGTTAATTTATATTCGTATGTGTACCACACAATGCAGCAGACAGGTGTATGTGCACACCACAGGTATGTCAGGTACGTGTAGATGATATGTAGTTGGTAATGGCACAATTTCTGTGGTATTTGATATACGTTCTGCCAGAGGCTTGCACACCATGATTTACGTGGGGCTGTGCCTATGTGTGACTCTCTTTAAATGCCCATGGCCTATGCCATTGACATGGCTGAGCTATTATTTGTTTGGTGTAATGTGTGTGAGATCTGTATTTAGTTGTCAACCAATGGACACTTGTAGTGGTTTGTGAGCAGCTTTTGTATGCAAAGGGGACATAGCTCCACCTATCTACATGGTACGTGCAATTCAGGGTGTGGCTGTGTTATGTACATGTGAGAGTATGTGTTTGTGAAGTGTAATGATTGCAGTGTAGTGTGGCATGTTGCATATGTGTTGTTGCCTGTACATCTATGTTCCCCTGCCCATGTGTATTTTGTGTGGTGTTTGTCTTGTTTGTCCTACATGGTCGTTGTGTTATGTGTGTAATGACTGGTATGGTGGCTTAGCTATGAGTAGACCATTGCCATATTGCCCATCCTGGAACCGCTTGTTGATAGTGAAATGGCAGAATATGTAGGCATCATGGACGCCACTGGGATGTTTTGCTACGATGTTGGCGAAGAGCCCATGGTGGTCCACAATGGCCTGCACATCGATTGAATGGGTGTGCTTGCGGTTCCTATATAGGTGTTCTGTTGCCAGAGGTGGCTCTAGTTGCACATGGATGCAGTCCATTGCACCTAGCACATGCGTGAACCCAGCAATTTGGTAGACACCTTGCTTGGTCTCCTACTGCAGATGCTGGGTGTTTGGGAAGCAGTTCTGGTGGGGTGTGAGGCATATGATAGTGTGCAGGACCTTAGGTAGGAGGACCGAGAAGGATGGCTGGGACATACCAGCCACTTGTGCTCCTGTTGTCTGAAGAGATCCAGACGCCAGCATATGGAGGACAGCAAGGAGTTTTGTCATGAGTGAAATAGTAGTGGGAGTTTGCACCTTTGCTGTGATGTCTGGCGCAATGTGGTGCAGCAGGCGTACAAGGACGCCCGGTTCAGTTGGTACATCCTGATCACGTCTGAAGATCCTCCCCTGCCATCTGTGCTGTCTTTGTGGCTGCTTTGGTGGGGTTTTGGTTGCTGCGGTGGTGGTGGTGGAAACTGCTGTCTTTGCTGACGTCTGCAGCGTGTGCGAAGCTGGAGCAGTAATACTTCCATGTTCTCGTGGAGGTTTCAAGTGCTCCTTCTGTGTGTTTTCCTTGAGTGGTGGTGTGTGGGTGTTCAATTTTGATGCTAATCAGGCTTAGCAACATTTTTGTGGTCCGGTTCCTTGGCATGCGTCATTTTTGCATCAGGAGGTAAATATGGCGCTAGAGGGCTAATGTCATTTTCAGGAAGGGAACACCTACCTTACATTTCATTGTCGCAATGAGACGCAAGGTGGATTGGCGCTCCCTAAAAATGTCGCTAAGGTCGATGTTTTGATGCCAGATGGGTCTAACTTCAAAATATAAATATGGAGTTAGGTTTGCGCCCCTTTAGCATAAAAACTGTTAAACTAAGGCGGCACAAACATTTCATAAATATGGGCCTTAGAGACTATGGTACAGCTTTTGGGACAGAGCGTGGAGAGAGATTGTGAAGAATCCTCTTTACTCATTGCGGTTTCCACCACTTACTCATCCTCTTGCTCCTCAGCAGCCTCCTATTTTCTGTTGATGCATTAGGAAAGTTATGACTGAGGTTGGGGTTTTTCATGATGTCATTACTTTAAGTTACTGCCTCTTACACCTGTCAGTCGAATTCCAAAAAGCAGCAGAGAATGTAAATAGAGGAAACACAGGGAGAGATTCATTCTATCCCTTTCAACAGAACTCCAAAGAATGATAAACAGTAACAGTCAGGAGAAGAAAGATGTCATTTCAGTTAAAATTTCGCAACCACATACTTAGACATACAGATATTAAGTGGATCACCCAGAATCACACGCTGTACCAAAGCTGCCATCTGAAACTACGTCACTAGGGTTCAGAAGTCATCAAATCTTGGAATAGGCCATATCTTCAATACATGTGGCATGATAATGAGTGGCCCCCCCTACACAAAAGCAGGATGCAGGGTGCGAATCATGAGTTGGGAGTTATGCAACACATCCAGTAATCTCTGGGTGCAATAGTTTACCCTTTGCTACATTTCGGCAGGGCATGAGCAGTGCAGAGGACCCCCTACCTAGCATCCTTGGAATGCGCACTGTCTGCTATGCAGACAGTGCCCGTTCCAAAGGTACTGCCCAGTCTCCTCTGTGCTACGAGATAACACTCAGCCCCTTTAAGGGACCCGAGTGCTATCTCGTAGCACTGTTCCTGCCAGTCTGACCGGCGGTAACGCTCTATTGCAATGTTCCCACGGGTCAGACAGGCGGGAACATTGTAAGAGGGTTGGGGGATACCACCGCAATGGCTGTGGCGTTCTCCCCCTGAGTTTGGCGGTCCCACGTTGGGACTGCTAAACTTGTACTGAGGCCGTTAGACTGGAGGAGTCACATTATGCATTCAGGCAAGACTGGAACCTGTACGTTAATATCCAGGCTTTCCCCTATTGCATTGAAACCGATTTTAGTGCTTTAGAGGCCAGCGGAGGAATAGAATATTGCTGCCATTCTGACATGGTAAAAAACGTTTCCAACCTTATGTGTTAACTGCGATAAGAAATCCTTACCATTATTTTCCTTGCAAATTTAGCACACACAATGGATGTTACTATGGTCAGTCACAGTAAAAAACGTTTCCAACCTTATGTGTTAACTGCGATAAGAAACCCTTACCATTATTTTCCTTGCAAATTTAGCACACACAATGGATGTTACTATGGTCAGTCGCGGCACAGTTCTAAAACTGGCATATTGTTGATTTATGCATTTTTCTAGGTCAACAAAGTACACTTCAAAAAACTAAATTAAGAGCAGGTAACATCTCTGCAAATATATAGGGCTTATAGGCAATCAAATACAGGGCCTGGATTTGGGAAGTTAAACATAGCAAGAAAAAAAAGATAAACAAAAGACATGACAAAAAAATTAGAGCAGTCTAAATAGAGCAGTCTGATTTGGGTATCAGGTACTAGTGAGACGTTGCACAGATCTCTCCAGTAGCAAACCACCCTTTAGTAACAAAGTGAACCATCCTGTGAGGCGCGAAATAAAGAGCCATTGTAAAAAATCACCATACCCTGCCTGCAAGCTGGATGCTGACCAAAAGGTGGGAAGCATTAGTTGATTTTGTCTATTAGGTTCCAAGAACCTGGGCATGGACAAGGCCGGTAGTGAAATGTTGGGAGACGAATAAGAAAGGTAAACAAACAATCACCTTATATCTTCTGGGGCTATTTTAGGGTTCAATAGATGTACCTTTGTTTCAGCTTAGATGCAAGTCAGGCCAGTGATGTGTGGGCATCAAGATTGATGTTTTACTGATCACCTAAGCTAAGGTCTTCCATCACATATGATTTCAATCATTGGCCCTCGAGGCAAATCCATGATAATTTTTTTCTAGATGTTCATGTTTACATAGTTTATTTTCATTACATAGTGCATTAATACCAGAAATGCAATCTTTAAACTGCTAATAAACAGCACACAGAACACAGAAAAATACAGAAAACATTAAATGACAAGTACACATTAGAAAAGATCAACAATTAAATATACAGTAAAATTCATTTAGCTACTTTCCCAAAATATTAAATTGGCTTATACTGGCAAAAAGCAAGCGTGTAAATGTGGTTAGGTCCATAAAGTAATGCATTTCAAAATGCCATCCCTGCACTCAACATCCTACCAGCAAAGTTCTTACGCTTCCATCTAGTTAGAAAAAATCGAGAATCAGATGTGCGTAGTACTGTGAAGTGGTTGGTGAACTGAGATGAGTCATCAGGTATTTGGAACCAAGCCCTTTCACAGATTTATCTAACAAGAACTGTAGCATACATCACCTCTTTGACTGCCAGCCAACCAAGGGCCAGATGTAGGTAGATTCCAATTTGAGACTTGCAAATTGCGAGTCAGAGCGACTCGCAATTTGTGAGTCGCAAATTGGAATGCAGGATGGTGTCCCTGACACCATCTGCGACCTCTTAATGAGGTGGGTCGCAATTTGCGACCCGCATGCGAGTGGCAGCGTTCACAGGGATGGTGGCCTGCTGCGGACAGCAGACCACCATTTCTGTGACTGCTTTTTAATAAAGCATTTTTTTTTTTTGTAATGCAGCCCGTTTTCCTTAAAGGAAAATGAGATGCATTACAAAAAACGAAAAATGAAACGTTTTCGTTTCGTTTTTTCAGAGCAGGCAGTGGTCCATAGGACCACTGCCTGCTCTGAAAAAATGTTTGCAGTTCCATTCAGAAAGGGGAAGGGGTCCCATGGGGAACCCTTCCCTTTTGCGAATGGGTTACCACCCATTTAAAATGGGTGCAAAATGCGATTGCTTTGCGATTTCGTTCGCGGTCACAAAGCAATCTGGCATTGCACTGCGACTCGCAATTAGGAAGGGGACTCCCCTTCCTAATTGCGACTCGCAAACCCGTTTTGGTTCAAAAGGGGTTTTGTGCATTGCAAGGTGCAGTTTGCACGTCACAAACAGCGAAATTCGCTGTTTGAGATGTGCAAACTATTTCTTACATCTGGCCCCAACTGTTTTCAGATGTACCCGGTGGCCATATTTTCTAAGCTGTGACACTATCACAACAGTATGGTTTTTGATGCCTTGGAGCTTTAAACAGAATGCATTTGGTGTTATTTAAGTAAACTGTCAAACAATATTATAATCTTCTAAAACCTACCTCATGAAATAACAAAATTAAGCGGGAAGCCAGCAGCAAAGGAGCGACTTTTGATAAACTAAATAAATAATAGTGAGCATCCCTATTGACTGTTCTACTTTCATCATCAAAGGACAGATTGGAATTAAAGAACACTGCTACATTCTTGACTGTGATAGCGCACAACATGGAAACCGCCCTCATGGCAACAACTGACGACATCCGGACAAAGGGGAAACTGCAGTGCTCACACCACTTGACCTGTCTATGACCTTCGATACAGTCTCCCACAGCACCCTCATCACAAGACTCCACAACTCTGGAGTACCAGGACCCACCTTAAGTTGTCTTTTCTCTTTTCTCTCTGACAGGACCGAGTGAATCAGGCTACCACCCTACACCTCCAAACCAAAGAACTTCATTTATGGAGTCCTGTAAGGATCATCGCAGATCCCCACCTTCTTCAGTGTCAACATGGCACCTCTCCCTCACGTCTGAAGATCCCATGGAATCAACATTGTCTCCTACGCAGACAACATTCAGCTCATCCTCTCCCTCACAGATAGCAACCATACCATGAGGATCAGCTACACCACCTCCATGTCAAATGTAGCAAACTTGATGAAACAGAACTACCTAAAACTCAACACTGATAAAAAATAAGTCCTGACCTTCAGGAACAAGAGCTCTCCTTTGGACTCCTCCTGGTGGCCAGCCGACCTAGAACCCACCCCCACTCACTATGCTAAAAACATCAGCAACATCCTGGACAATAGACTGATGATCGTCAAACAGGTCAACATTGTGACCTCATCCTGTTTCTTCATCCTACATAAGATATTCACATGGCTCCCCATTGACACCAGACACACAGTCACCCAGGCCTTCACCACCAGCAGACTAGACTATGGCAATGTGCTCTAGGACATAATCAGAAATTAACTCATACAAAGACTCCAGATTACCCAGAATGCCGCCACCAGACTCATCCACAACATCCCCTGCAGTACACACGTTATGCCCCCCTTCCAAGAGCTACACTGGCTACCATTTCAAAAGTGCTGCTAATTCAAACTGCTCACCCACACATACAAAGCCATCCACAATGCCAGACCTACCTACCTAAACCACAGCCTTAATTTCCACAAACTCAACGGGCACCTGCACTCAGCCATACTCTGCCTCCCACAGATACCCCCACATCTGCAGAAGCAAATCACGAAGATGCTCTTTCTCCTACGTCACTCCCAAATCCTGGAACGACCTTCCACATCACATCAGGATGTCCCCATCGCTACTCGAGTTCCTCAAGAAACTAAAAACCTGACTGCTCAACTAAGAGCCTCATAGGCCTACTCGTCCATTTCAGTGCCTAGGAGCCCCACAAGTGATAAGTGAGATTTACAAGTCCTCCTAACCTGACAAGGAGAATTATACAAATCTTAAATCGTAGTGGGGAGACAGAAGAGCCCTGGGGTACATCATACTTCCAATGTAGATTATAATTGCCCATTCTGAACTGACTGGTGGCAGTTTGAATGACTCATATTATATATTTAAACAGGAATATTTTGCACAGTCAATAGGCATTCTGAACCCCTGGTGTAATTGTGGCATCTGCAGACCAATTTTGGACACCTCTATACCACAGGATTTGCCAAAGTAAGAAATATATTCACAAAAACAAATGTGGTGTTTATGGTGGTAGGATCTCTGACATGGATGAAGAATCTTTGAGGGAAACACAAGCCCAGCACTGAGGCTGTTACTGCATTCTATCCAGACAAGGCTTTCTCTAGGTGCAGTGATGGAGTTCTCTTGAATGTTGGTAAACTACTGTTCATTTGCATGACACTAGCACATGTGCACAACAGAAAGCTAAGTAGCTCATTTACAAGCCCCTAGTGGCACCTGAGCGTCTCTTTCAGCGTCGCTTCAGTGGAGCTGTGCCCTTTTCCTTATTTACAAGGCAGCGCTAACCCACTTTTAGTGGCTTAACACCGCCTTGTAAATATGGGCCCCCCGACTCCATTTTCTGCGGCAGAGCTGCGAGCAATGGGTGTTGCGTGGGCGTTTCTAAGGGTTAGAAATGGGGTCTCCGGTTGACAGTCAGTTTGCACTCTGTCCAAGCAGGGACAATCACTCTAGTCAGGGTAAGGGAGAAACACACCTGGTTAACCCACGCTCACCCCCTTGGTAGATTGGAACGAGCAGAAAGGCTTAACCCCAGAAGCAATGTGTAAAGTATTTGTACCAACACACACAGTAAGACAGTGAAAACACTACAAAATGGACACCACACCAGTTTACAAAAATAGGTAATATTTATCTAAAACAAACAAGACCAAAATGACAAAAAACTAACATACACAATTTAAGATACGAATTTTAAAAATAATAAGGGGGTCATTACAACATTGGCGGTAAAAGCCGCTTACCGCCGTGTAGAAGACTGCCAATACACTGCTGCGGCCGCAGAAATCCGCCACAGCTATTATGACCCACATCTCGTAATCCGCCGAAATTCAGACACCCACACAAGTCCGCCACACCAAAGGTCAGTGATAAACTGGCAAAAAAAAATCCTCCACCGTCACGCCAACAGAAACACGCCCATGCTATTACGACCCACTAATCCACGCAGAGGTCTTTCAACCGCGGTATTCCATTGGCGGTACACACCGCCGTGCTCAAAATACACACACATCTCCAAAACACTGCCACATTGGACAATTCGAAATACACATACCTGATACACATATAAACACCACTCCCACACACCCAACACAATATAAAACACACACCCACATCACCCACAAACCCCTACGACCAAAATTTTTGACGAAGGCCAGAGAGACTGCACAGCAGAGACAACCCCACCACACAGAGGCACACAACACCATCACCCACACAACATCCACGCACAAAACACCACACACCACTACACATCACCACATACACCACCCCACACATCACCTACACCACCCCATGGCACGGCAAAGACACCCCAGGTTCTCCGAGGAGGAGCTCAGGGTCATGGTGGAGGAAATCGTCCGGGTAGAGCCACAGCTATTTGGATCACAGGTGCAGCACACCTCCATAGCTAGGAAGATGGAGCTATGGCGAAGAATAGTGGACAGGGTCATCGCAGTGGGACAGCACCCAAGAAATCGGGAGGACATCAGGAAGAGGTGGAACGACCTACGGGGGAAGGTGCGTTCTGTGGTCTCAAGACA
Source organism: Pleurodeles waltl (assembly GCF_031143425.1). Taxonomy (NCBI): domain Eukaryota; kingdom Metazoa; phylum Chordata; class Amphibia; order Caudata; family Salamandridae; genus Pleurodeles; species Pleurodeles waltl. The sequence continues at coordinate 1,189,969,021 of NC_090444.1, forward strand.
CAACATCGCGGTACAGCGGACTGATGGTGGACCCCCACCTCCTCCCCCACAACTAACAACATGGGAGGAGCAGGTCTTGACCATTATGCATCCTGAGGGCCTCGGAGGAGTCGGTGGGGGAATGGACTCTGGCAAGTCAAATCTTAAGTATCATATCCCCCACCCTACCTGCATGCTATCACAGACCCCCACCCTCACCCCCTCCCCTATCACTCCAACTCCTCACTAATGTACTAATAACACAAACCACCCATCCCAACACCAAGCCCTGTTGACACAACAAAGCATGGACACCCCTCACTAAAGCATGCCCACTGAACATACCCATAACACCCCCTAACCATCATCACACAAGCCCCCACACAGGAATGCTAGCACCGGGGTACACGCTCACCCACCCATTGCACACCATGACACACACAGATGCAATAATCATGCTTTTACACCCCTGCAGGACCACTACCCAACGTCACCAGACAGGAGGGTCCAGACATCTCTACCCCACCCACAGAAGAGGCCCACAGTTATGACAGCAGCTCTGGCCAACTGGATCCAGATGACCAGCCAGGACCATCGTGGGCCTCGGGACAGTCGGTTCCCCTCGCACAGGCACAGCCCACCACAGACCTTCCACCCTCTGGTAACGCCAGCACAGCACCCACCCAGCGGGCCCATACCTCCGTCCCCAGGACACGTCAATCAGCTGTGTATCCACCACTACAGGGAACCCAGGATAACCCACCACCCCAACAACAGGGACCTGGGGGCAGTGGTAGTGGGCACACGGTCCAGGGGACAGAGGCACAGGAACACAGGGGAACTGGGAGGGCTGCTGTGCGACAGGGGGCAGACAGGCCAAGGGAACCCACTCTCCACGAGGCCCTCTCCTCCATCATGGGAGCATACCACCACTCCCAGGAGACGATGGCTACGGTCCTGGACAACTTTCAGGAGACCCAGCGCATGCAGGAGGAACAGTATTTGGGGTTCAGGGAGGAACTCAGAACCATCAGCTCCGCCCTGGGCACCATCGGAGGGGTGCTGAAGGAGATACTGAACACCAGGAGGGACACTGTGGCACTCCAAGGGGCCCCTGACACTAGCATGAAGGATGAACTGCCCACCACCTCCACCGGCGCTAGTGGACTGGACGCCCCGCCACAGGACCACCACACCAGCACCCCACCCCCTGCAGACGGAGAACCTCCCCCCAAGCGGTCCCTGAGATCAAGGAACAGGACAGAGCACGATGGCAAGACCCCCGCCAAGAAATGAGACCACCCTGATTGTCATCCCACTGTCCCACTTTGTAACCCTGTCCATATTGGAACTGGCCCAGCTCCACTTCCTATGCCCAGATGGGCAGTGCACCTGTGAGACTAATAGACTGGACTCTGCCATGGACATTCCTCCACCATCACCCCTCACCATTTTACCACCCCCTCCAATATTTAGCACTTCAATAAACACCCTTGAAGCACAAAACAATCTGGAGTCAGTCTGTGATTTTGAAAATGTGTATTAGCTATGACAGTGAAAAAATACGTTCTCAAATGTAAGGTCAACATACCTATGTCACACATCACAAGTCCATGAAGAATGTAAGCAGATGACACACGTTGGTAACCACACCTGTGAAACCGTAATGGAAATGTACAACTCAGTTACCATATACTGCTTGAAATTGACAGACAGGATAGAGGTAGAAGTGTGAAAGTACTTGTAGTATGTGTTCTCACCTGTGTGTCACTGGAAATATTGCTGGATGGCTGCGTCCCTGTTGTCAATGTCTTCTTCCTCTGCTTCCTCCTCATCACTGTCCACAGGCTCCACAGCTGCCACAACACCGTCATCTGGACCATCCTCCTGCAGAAAAGGCACCTGGCGTCGCAAAGCAAGATTGTGAAGCATACAGCAGGCGATGATGATCTGGTACACCTTCCTTGGTGAGTAGAATAGGGAACCACCTGTCATATGGAGGCACCTGAACCTGGCCTTCAGGAGGCCGAAGGTGCGTTCGATCACCCTCCTAGTCCGCCCATGGGCCTCATTGTAGCGTTCCTCTGCCCTGGTCCTGGGATTCCTCACTGGGGTCAGTAGCCATGACAGGTTGGGGTAACCAGAGTCACCTAATAGCCACACACGAGGCCTCTGGAGTTGACCCATCACATAAGGAATGCTGCTATTCCGCAGGATGTAGGCGTCATGCACAGAGCCAGGGAACATAGCATTTACCTGGGAGATGTACTGGTCTGCCAAACATACCATCTGTACATTCATCGAATGATAACTCTTCCAGTTCCTGTACACCTTTTCACTCCTGTGGGGGGGGACCAAAGCCACATGGGTCCCATCAATGGCACCTATGATGTTGGGGATATGTCCAAGGGCATAGAAGTCACCTTTAACAGTAGCCAAATCCTCCACCTGAGGGAAAACGATGAAGCTCCTCGTGTGTTTCAGCAGGGCAGACAACACTCTGGACAACACGTTGGAAAACATAGGCTGGGACATCCCTGATGCGATGGCCACTATTATTTGAAAAGACCCACTTGCAAGGAAATGGAGCACTGATAGCACCTGAACTTGAGGGGGGATCCCTGTGGGATGGCGGATAGCTGACATCAGGTTTGGCTCCAACTGGGTACACAGTTCCTGGATTGTGGCACGGTCAAACCTGTAGGTGATGATTAAATGTCGCTCCTCCATTGTCAACAGGTCCACCAGCGGTCGGTACACCGGAGGATTCCGCCATCTCCTGACATGTCCCAGCTGACAGTGCCTAGGAAGGACAACAGCGACCACAGAGTCAAGCAACTCAGAGGTATGTACCCACAGTCTACACAGAACACGAAACATAATCCAAAAAGTTGTCTGTATGTGTGTTGAGTCCAGGGCTAGGTATGTGTGACGCAGTTGAAAATGAAGCCATGTGGGCCCCTGAAATGGCAGCTGCCTGACCTCTAAACTGGGACAATGGGATGTGAGGTAACTGCGCTGGCGTTGTACACCGTCGTGGTAGGCGGTCGAAGGCCACTGCGCAATGCTGCATTGGTTAATATTGGACCCTATGGGTCCCAAGAGCCAATGACGAAGTGCACCGACGGTGAAGATACGCACCGCCGCGGACGTCACCGCCGCGGACGTGACCGCCATTTTCTATCTGTTCAATCACTCGATACCTGATCTTCGACAGGAGAGGACCTACACTGCAAGTGCTGCTGTGACCTCGGTCTGGAAGAGACAATGGCTCGTGCGTCTGGGGAAAGGGTCCCTGCCTTCACTGCACAGGAGTTGGAGAAGCTCGTGGACGGGGTCCTCCCCCAGTACACGCTACTCTACGGTCCTCCAGACCAACAGGTGAGTACACAGGGAGCAAGTTGTATGGGCTATGCCTGGGTAGAGAGGGCTGGTAGTAAGAAGGAAGGGGGCAGAGTTCTGCGAGCATGAAGGACTGTGAATGCATGTGCCACATGGCAAGGGTAGGGATGTGGGCCACTCACTTTGACGGTGCAGTTGTTAATGACTTCTCTTCTTCCCCTGTACATGTCATGTAGGTCAGCGCCCACCAGAAGAAGGATATTTGGCGTGCCATCGCCAAGGACGTCCGGACCCTGGGGGTCCACCAGAGACGGAGCACCCACTGCCGTAAAAGATGGGAGGACATTCGCCGCTGGAGCAAGAAGACGGCGGAGGCTCAGCTGGGGATGGCCTCCCAACATGGGAGGGGTGCCCGTCGCACCATTAACCCCCTGATGTTCCGGATCCTGGCGGTGGCCTACCCTGAGTTGGATGGGCGCTTGAGGGCATCACAGCAGACACAAGGGGGTGAGTACAATCTCATTCAGTGGACTTTGCGCGCAGTGAAGGTGTCTGGGTGGGGGAGGAGGGCTGTGGGTTTCCCTAGGCTAGGGCGAGTTCCGTAGGCTAGGCCCCTCCGTAATGCAGGCCATGTGGCACTCCACCCCACCTCTGTAGAGTGCCAAGTACAGGTATACATGCCCCTGTGTCATCTATGTCTGCTGATGTCCACCATAGCCATGTAGGTCAAATCCCAGGAACTGCATCAGTAGAGCCCAACAGCGCGGCGTAGTGCAGGGGGCTGCTGTGTCGGTATTGTCCGCCAATGGTAGCGGTAAGCCATGCACTCAACCTGTCTTTCTTCTGTCATCCCCCCCCCTTTTTGTGCTCTCCCTGTTCTTGAGTGCATCAGCATCATCAGGCAGAGGTACAGTGGCACCGGAGCACGAGGGAGCTGCATCCCACATGGCCATGGAGGGCCACACCACGGTCTCTGAATATACCAGTGGGACGGATTCGTCCTCCGATGGGAGCTCCCTTGTGGTGGCGGCAAAATCTGTGCCCCCCACTTCTACAGGTACAGCCGCCACCCCCCACCAGCACCGCCCTCCCAGCAGCCCCTCAGCCTTCGCCCCATGCCCGCTCACCCTGGAGGGTGGGCATCACCTTCACCCCAGGCACCTCAGCCCCTGCCCCTGTCACCTCTGCTGCCCTCAGTGAGGAAGCCATTGACCTCCTCAGGTCCCTCACTGTTGGGCAGTCTACCATTTTGAATGCCATCCAGGGTGTAGAAAGGGAGTTGCAACACACAAATGCATTCCTGGAGGGCATTCATTCTGGTCAGGCTGCCCTTCATCGAACCCTTCAAGCTCTGGCCTCAGCACTGATGGCAGCCATTGTCCCTGTCTCTAGCCTCCCCCCTCCAAATTCCTCCACCCAGACCCAATCCCCTGTACCCCAGCCTATCCCAAGCATACCATCAGACCAGCCTGCACACACGTCAACACACAAGGGAAGCTCAGGCAAACATAAGCACCACACATCCCACAGGCACTCACGCAAGCATCACACACATACAGACACAGCAACATCCACTGCCTCCATTGTGTGCCCCTCCTCCTCGTCTCCCTCCTCCCTCCCAGTGTCGTCTGCATGCACTACCACTACAGCCACTAGGTCCCGCACCAGCACACACCCACCACCACACCCCGCTCACCTGCACTCACCACCCCCACTACCATTTACACGTCACCTGTGTCCTCTCCCAGTGTGTCTGTGACGCCCCCTCCCAAAGTACACAAACCCGGGCACACACCCACCCAACATCCATCCACCTCACGACAGCCTCCAGCGCATGCACCTGCACCCAAATCAACAAAAGTTACACCTCCTACAACCACCTCCTCTTCCTCCACTCCCAGACCCCCTCCAGCTACCCGTCCCAGTGTTCGTAAGAAACTTTTCCTGAGCAACCTTGACCTCTTTCCCACCACCCCCCCTCCAATTCATAGGTCCCGTACTAGTACCTCAGCCAAAAAATCGCAGGTACCAGTGGTGCCTGTTAGAGGTATGTGGAGTGCACGGGGCACCAGGGCAGCCAGTGTGACAAGGAGTCACAGCACAGCCAGTCCCCCCCTGTGAAGCACCAGAAGTTGGACAGTGCCCGACGGGAGAGGAGGAAGCTCCAGCCGGCAAAGCCGCTCACAAGGGTACCGGGGGGAGTGTCCACTCAGCAGTGACTCCTCCCAAGGTGGGGAAGGGGCAGAAGAAATCACCAAAGTCTGGGAAGAGCAGCACGGCGGAGAAGCCTGCCATCATCCCCGCTGCCCAGGAGGCCACCGCCAGCCCCATCGTCACTGGCCAGGAGGCCACTGCCACAGTCAGTGCCTAGGAGGGCAGCCCCATCGTCACTGGTCAGGAGGCCACCGCCAGAGTCAGTGCCCAGGAGAGCAGTCCCATCGTCATTGGCCAGGAGGCCACCGCCAGAGTCAGTGGCCAGGAGGGCAGCCCCATCGTCACTGGCCAGGAGGCCACCGCCAGAGTCAGTGCCCAGGAGGGCAGCCCCATCGTCACTGGCCAGGAGGCCACCGCCAGAGTCAGGACCCAGGAGGGCCCCAGCAGCCACAGCCCCGCTGAGGCATGAAGGACCGCCATGGCAAACACCGCTGAACAGGTCATAGACAGCAAAGTCAAGCACCTCTGAACAGGGCAAGCACTGCTGAACAGGGCAAAGACTGCCATGGCAAGCACTGCTGAACAGGGCAAGCACCACTGAACAGGGCAAGCACCGCTGAAAAGAGCAAGCACCGCTGAACAGGGCAAAGACCGCCATGGCAAGCACCGCTGAACAGGGCAAAGACAGCAAAGTCAAGCACCGCTGAACAGGGCAAGCACCACTGAACAGGGCAAAGACCGCCATGGCAAGCACCGCTGAACAGGGCAAGCACCGCTGAACAGGGCAAAGACCGCCATGGCAAGCACCGCTGAACAGGGCAAGCACCGCCAACTCAAGCACCGCTGAACAGGGCAAGCACCGCCAACTCAAGCACTGCTGAACAGGGCAAGCAGCTCTGAACAGGGCAAAGACCGCCATGGCAAGCACCGCTGAACAGGGCAAGCACCGCTAACTAAAGCACCGCTAGCCCATGTGCAGCAGGGGCAGTGACAGAACTGGGACCGTCACGGGGAGAGTGATGCACTCTGGGCACCAGTCCCCCTCCAGAACCAGTGGAGACATGCATCCACTACGTCAGTCCTTGGCAGGATGAAGCACTCTGGGCACCAGTCCCCCTCCAGAACCAGTGGAGAACAGCATCCACTCCGTCTGTCCTTAACAGGATGAAGCACTCTGGGCACCAGTCCCCCTCCAGAACCAGTGGAGACATGCATCCACTACCTCAGTCCTTGGCAGGATGAAGCACTCTGGGCACCAGTCCCCCTCCAGAACCAGTGGAGAACAGCATCCACTCCGTCTGTCCTTAACAGGATGAAGCACTCTGGGCACCAGTCCCCCCCCCAGAACCAGTGGAGACATGCATCCACTACCTCAGTCCTTGGCAGGATGAAGCACTCTGGGCACCAGTCCCCCTCCAGAACCAGTGGAGAACAGCATCCACTCCGTCTGTCCTTAACAGGATGAAGCACTCTGGGCACCAGTCCCCCTCCAGAACCAGTGGAGACATGCATCCACTACCTCAGTCCTTGGCAGGATGAAACACTCTGGGCACCAGTCCCCCTCCAGAACCAGTGGAGAACAGCATCCACTCCGTCTGTCCTTAACAGGATGAAGCACTCTGGGCACCAGTCCACCTCCAGAACCAGTGGAGACATGCATCCACTACCTCAGTCCTTGGCAGGATGAAACACTCTGGGCACCAATCCCCCTCCAGAACCAGTGGAGAACAGCATCCACTCTGTCTGTCCTTAACAGGATGAAGCACTCTGGGCACCAGTCCCCCTCCAGAACTAGTGGAGACCTGCATCCACTTGAGAGACTGTGGCTTTGCACTCCCCAGGATTGAGCAGTGGGCAAACCACCCACTGTAGAGACTTGAGAGACTGTGGCTTTCCACTCCCCAGGATTGAACAGTGGGCAACCCACCCACTGTAGAGACTTGAGAGACTGTGGTTTTGCACTCCCCAGGATACATCAATGGGCATGGAGCCCCCTCGTGGATCTGGCATGGTGCACTCATCCGGCTGAGGTGCCTCCTTTCCCCCTGAGGTGCCTGTTGTATTTCTATCTGATGCCACAGCAGTGTTCTCTCCGTTTTGCTCAGGTATCGTGTGTGGGCCTCGCCCATGCATTTTGGGTCCAGTGGTCCATGGACATTGAATGGTGCATTACCTGCACTACTAATCGTGATGTATATTTTGTTGAATGTGAAATTATATCTGTATATATTTGGTTACTGTATTTTGATATATTACATTGGTTGAACTCATTTCCTTTTGTCTTTGCATTCTTCCGGGGGGTTTGGGGGTTGTTACTGTAATGTTTGGATATGCATTGGTGTGTGTGTTGTAGTGGGTGAGGGTCGGTGGGGGTGTTGCGTGTGTGTCCCCCGGACTTTTGCCTCCCCTATGTCGTAGGTGCAGTACTCACCGTTGTCTTCGGCGCCGGCGTTGATGATGGTCGTACAGGAGCAGGAAGACTATCGCAGGGAGTATTTGGAGTTCCGGTTCCATGGTGTCCACCTTCCTCGTGCAGTGTGTAGAGGTGAGCGTTTTCCCATTGAAATGGCTGTTTCCGCCATGTTTTTATCCACGGTGAATCCGCCCCGGAAAAGGTGGCGGATTGGTAGGTTGTGATACTGTGGGCGGTACTTTGTCTTCCGCCCGTCTGTTGGCGGTGACCGCCGCGCTGTTTGTCTGTACCGCCGTGGCGGTCGGAGTGTTAAAGTTGCTGTCTTTGTTGGCGGTTTCCGCCACGTTCATAATTCCCTTTTTTTTCCGCCGGCCTCTTTGCGGTCTTACAGCCGCTTTCACACCGTCCGCCAGGGTTGTAATGACCCCCTAAGAGTCTTAATCCATAGAAAACAGTGAGAACGCAGTTGTTACACAAAGTACCTGGTTAGCGTAAAAAATAAAGCTGCACAGGTGAGTGTGCATTGAAAAAGGACAGCGATGTGTTGATTTCTCACTCGCATGTGAGACTGTGCGTCGTTCCTTCTCTGGTCGGGTCGGCGTACGTCGTTTTCTCTCTCTCGCAAGAGAGCGATGCATCAATTCCCAGACAGACACTTCGGGTCCGGGCAGGCTTTGCGTTGATTTTTCACGCCCAGCAATGTTATGTTCGAAATCCGGTCGCACGGTGTCAGGAAACCACGCTGCGTGCGGCTTGCGTCATTATCAGCAGCCGCAGGCGGGTGTTGCACGTCGTTTTTCCAGCCGCAAAGCATCGATCTCCCAACTGCAATGCACGTGGAGTGTCGATTTTAGCCACGAGGTCGGTGGCGCGCCATACATCACACTCGTTGTGGATGGTGCGTTAAAGGTTTCCCTGCAGTGGGGTCTGTGCATGGATTTATGTCCTTTTCCACCAGCTTCACCTTTCAAGGGCCCAGAGACAGGTTAGGGCACCACTTGGCAGGGCAGGAGTCTCAACAGGGAGTTCAGATGCTGGAAGAGAGAAGTCTTTGGTGTCCCTGAGACTTCAACAAAAGGCGGCAAACTCATATCAAGCCCTTGAAGATTCACCAGTGGGAAGTCACACAAAAGTTAGTCTTTGTCTTCTCTCAGGCAGAAGCAGCTACTGAAGGCAAACCCAGCAAAGCACAGACACAGGCAAAGGGGCAATACTCCTCTTCCATCTCTTCTCCTTGGCAGAGATTGCTCTTGGTTCCAGAAGTAATCTGATTTTCAGGTGTTTTGGGTCGAATACGTATACCCCTTTTTGCCTTTGAAGTTGGCAAACTTCAAAGGGAAGTCTCTCTTGTTTGTAAGATCCTTCCTTGCCAAGGCCCAGCTCCAGACTCACACTAGGGGATTGGAGACTGCATTGTGTGAGGGCAGGCACAGCCAATTCAGGTGTAAGTGATCACTCTTCCCTTTCCCTGTAGCCCAGATGGCTCATCAGGATATGCAGGCTACACCCTAGCTCCCTTTGTGTCACTGTCTAGAAGAGATTCACAAACAGCCCAACTGTTAGTCTGACCCGGACAGGCAATACACAACCAAATAGAGGCGCAGAATGGTTTAAGCAAGAAAATGCTTACGTTCTAAAAGTGGCATTTTCAAACTAACAATCTAAAAACCAACTTTACTAAAAGATGCATTTTTAAATTGTGAGTTCAGATACCCTAAATTCCATATTTCTATCTACTCCCAAAGGAAATTTGCACTTTAATAATGTTTAAAGGCAGCCCCCATTTTAACCTATGAGAGAGATAGACCTTGCAACAGTGAAAACTGAATTTAGCAGTATTTCACTGTTAGGACATGTAAAACACATCAGTACATGTCTCACCTTTAACATACACTGCATCCTGCCCTTGAGGCTACATAGGGTCTACCTTAGGGGTGCCTTACATGTAGAAAAAGAGAAGGTTTAGGCCTGGCAAGGTCGAATTAGCAGTTTTAAAACTGCACACACAGACACTGCAGTGGCAGGTCTGAACCATGTTTACAGGGCTACTGATGTGGGTGGCACAACCAGTGCTGCAGGCCCACATGAGTAGCATTTGATTTACAGGTCCTGGGCATCTCTAGTGCACTTTACTAGGGACTTACTAGTAAATCAAATATGCCAATCATGGAAATTCAATTACACATATAATTTACACAGGGAACACTTACACTTTAGCACTGGTCAGCAGTGGTAAAGAGTCCAGGGCAAATAAAACAGCAAAAACAGAGCCCAGCACACAGAAACAAATTGGGAAGCAGGGGGAAACAGTTAGGGGAGATCACGCCAAGGATGTACGTCTAACACCAAGCAACACCCTTTGCTTTTGACACTGCCCCAGGTTTACAAGAAATCACAATCCTGAGGCAGCACCAAAAAACGGGGTGGCGTTAGAGTGGCGCAACAAGAAGAAATACTTTTATTTCTCCTCATTTTTGCTTTTTCTATGTGTGCTGCTTTTTGCAGCACGCATAGAGCAAAACGCCATTAAGGATTGGTTATATGCAAGAAAGTGTCCCATCTTGTACATAAACAATCATTAAATAGTGACGATTTGCTACTTCTCTGTGTGCTGCAGACATAGAAGTAAGAAATTGCCATTATTGACTATTTTTGTGCAGGAAGGGACACCTTCATGCATATAAACAATCATTCCCTGCAACTCAGACACCATTGCACTATTGTGCAAGCATGCCTGCGTTGGCGCTAGGCAGCTTATTTTAGCGACAGCGCTAGGGAACACACAGGGGTGTGCCGCATTGTTGTAAATACAGCACATCCCTGCGTTTTTTAAATGTCGGAGGATGTTGCTGCCAAATTTGTTGCAGCTCCGCACTGCAACATTTCCTTGCAAATGACGCCCTAAGTGTCCTGTAGTGCAAATTCCATAGGAGGCGTACACTCAACACCACATGCTTGTTTTCCAAGACCGGAATATAGGGCTTGACGGGGACACAGTGATATAAAGATGTCAGGTACGTGAAAAGCAATGAGCTAAGTTCTCTGCATTCACAGCCAAACACAGAGGGTCTCAAACGGCGGTCTGTCTGACTAATATTTTTGAGGTCGGTCATTTTGCGGCCCCCTGAGACTGCACCATATGCGACACAATCTTTTAGCCATACATATGTGCATCCAAAAAACGACGCCGTTTTGCAAAACAACTGATGTGCAAATTGCACATGCCTAGTTTGCGAATGAGAATAGTAAATCAGACACCTAATGAGATACATTTGTCAGCTCCTTTATGACTCGTGCTACCAAACATCATCATTATTAAATTATACCAGTCTCTGAAGCTAAGATATTATGATCCTATTAAATGTTTTTTTTTTATGAGAGCGAAATCAACCCTGATAAATAAATTGCATGTAATAGATTTAAAAGGTATATATTTGCCTCACAGCTTTGTAAATAAGTGGTGTTTGAAGATTAGACATCCTCTCTTTTTTTAATTAAAAATGATATTTTGCCAGGCGGCTCCCAGTTTCTTGCATGGATAATGCTTTATGGTGATCGGAAGCATGCTGTGAGGGATAAGATCGATGGTTTAATTAAAACTGCGACACAACCACAACAAAGAACTATTGGGTCTGCGGAGATAGTAGGCAAAACAGAAAGGTCGCAGAAAAGTGGCCGCAGTTAATTGGCCAAAGATAAGCCGCTGCCTCTGCAAGTTGTGTTCGCGCCCCGTGCAGAGTAAATTGGCTGTAAATCTTCTGTCTTGTCTGAACTGTTCAACAAGCAGAACAAAAAGCCTCACGTCCGTGACATGCGAGTCTAACCTGCAACATTTGAAATTCAGCGCAGGCTCGGAGAGAAATGTCAAGAGGCGCTGAATGAAAGCCATTGCTTTCCAGCCGTGGCATGGAATTCAAAAGAAGCACCTGTGACCTGGACAGCCCCTATAAGTTGGTCTATTTTCAGTTAAATGCCGGGTTTTATAAACTCACATAAACCTTTTTTAGCTTGTTCCTTTACATAAAAGCGAACACGAATTAATCTGTATTTAGGACTCGTATCTGATTTTAGGCGAAAGTACTAAATTGTGTATCTCTGAAGCAATTGTCAGCTGCGAGTGATTAGCAGGGCCATGATTTTTCATAAATTGTGGGTGTTACTGAGAAATGACACCGGTAGACAGTGGGCAGAAGTGAGAGATAGAGGAACAAATGCTGGGCAGCCTCTGAAGGTTAGAGGCAGCACTCAAGATGGGAGGTGGTGGGTGAGGGAAGGGGGCGGGTTGATGCCAAGGGGCTGAGATAAGCAGAGTGTGACTCCGGGAGCAGGGACTGGAAAGCAGCGAAAGCGGGTATGGTATATATTGTCAGCTGCGTGTTATATAATAGCGGTTACTGCAAAAACACATTATCTAAGTAGACAAGTAAATATTCCATGTGCACTGTGACGAGTTCCCTTCGCCTGGAAAAGAGACTTTGTAATTGTGTGCAGTGTCTAAAGATTGGTGTAGTAGTGGGTTGTCGGTTATTCACAAGAGTGGTCAACTTGGTCAACTATTATGCAGGTTATTTAGAGTCTGATAGGTGTCCCGTGAACCCTACTTAAAGTGTATAGCCATTGATACACTCTAAATAGGGCCGATGGAACTTCCACTCATTTCTAACAAATAGCAGGAATCTGTCAACATTTAAATAAACCCCATCTGACCCTTGATTTTGGCGGCTGTCGAGAAAAGACCGTTGTTGGAGGATTGAGCGTTTTGCAGGTGTGGTGAAAAAGGCATTATATTGGAACATGGTAGAGCAAGGGGTGGTGACATGGATGTCATGAAGGGGTCGACAGGGATCGCAGCTGCCTTTACGGCCCCTGGCCTTATAGGCGGCAAACACAGTGACTGGACTACAGGGGTAGCTCGTCCCAATGGACGTCTGTTGGGGATTCACTTAGGGCCAGATGCATCAAGATTCCATTTAGTGATTCTCAAATTGCGATTTTTAAGAAATCGCAATTTAAGAAATGCAAAAAGCGATTTAGCATATTTGAAAATCACTAATAGTGATTTCTTAATATTCGCAAACGCAATTTGTGAGATGCAAATACCGAATCGCCCAAAAATTTGCGATTCGGTAATTGAAAATCGCAAATAGCGAAAACGGCAAACCAGTACAGCTTGATGACATCACAACCAGGAAGTGAGTCAGCCCATGCTGTTTCCAGGAGCAACACCAACAGGAGCAGGGAGAGAGACACAGCCCAGCACCAGGTAGTCAGCATTGTGAGTAAGCCAGGACCAAACTGCAACATGGCCAATTCTGGAAATCGGAAGGAGAAGGGAGACAGAAAGAGGAAGCTCAAATTCAGTGAGCCAGAAGTGGAGGTGCTCATTGAGGAGGTTGTTAGGAACCATGATGGATTATTTGGCAAAAACTCATTCCAAGTACCTGAGATTGAGAAGCGGAAACTCTGGTCTGACATCCAGACAAAAATATGCGCAGTGGGTGTTGTGCAGCGCTCTGTGGAGGAGATACGCAAGCAATGGTACAACTTGCGGTCCCGTGCCAAGGAGAGGGTGGCCAGCAGGCTTATGGAGGCAAGGAGCACCGGAGGCGGACCATCCACCCCTATGGAAGACCTGGTGGAGTCCACATTGCTTCCAGAAGCTGTCAGTGGTGTTACTGACATTGACACCTCAGGGACACCCAGCATCAGCAAAGGTAAGGCCAGTAATTATATGTACCCCCACATGTGCACGTACAAATGCCCCTTAGGAAATAGAAAATAGCTTAATGCACAGTGAAAAGTAGTCCATGTCACATCTTACATACAACACAACTGTGCCTTATGGGAGTGATAGTACACAACCCTAAGGTGAATATACAACATAAATAGTAAGATAGTGGTCAGCCACATACAGAAACACCACAAACGACTCAGGGTGACACAATTTAATTGTACATTTAAAGCAACACTGCGGAAATCTGTGAAAAATGCTAGAACTGACATGCTGCACATTGCCCTTGCAGATGACTCGGTCCCTACTGCTGCAGGATCTGAAAAAGTGGGGGATGCAGAAACACAGCCACAGTCTGACTCAAATACCAGTGAGTCCTACAGTATTGTTCCAACTAGATGCAGGGGAAGGGTGTTAACACTGCCAGAGTATAACCTGAACTCAGATGAGATGCCAGAAAACAAACCCACAACACCACCAGAGGCTAGTCCCACAGGAAGACAGCAGTCCCAGCACCAGCGCCAGTCAACTCCCCTCAGGAGGCTCCACGATGCAGGCAGACAATGCACAGATGAAGGAGTGGGCCCATCAATCTTTGGCGGCATTAAAGCTTCCATGCTGAAGGTGCAGCGCCTGCAATGCAAACAATTGAAGTCACTGCAGAGACAGTTTGTGTCCCACAATAGCAATATGGGGTTACTACACAAGCAGTTGGAGACTCTGATTGAGGGACAGCAAACAGTTGCTGAAAGCACCAAGGAGTTGACACAGGCCATTGGGGAACTCTGAACTGAGATACAGCAAGAGCGCGTCAGCCAGCACAGGCGGCATCACCAGTATTTGGGAATGTTTGATAGCTTCTGTAGATCTGTCAATCGGCTTGCAAGTTCAACAGCCCTGATATCACGGCGTGCCGTTGCCACACAGGTGGAGATGGCACATTGCGGTCGGGACATTGCACATGGATTGGTGCAGATAACCAACATACTGGATGCTATGCAAACAGCACTCAGTGCCACAACCAGCGAACTGGGTGTTGGGGACAGTGAGGAGTCCTTTAGCCTCAGCAGTCTGACTGTCCCTGTGATTGATCCAAGGTGTCGCAGTGCCAGATACAGTACTGCATGTGAACCTGCTACAAGAGGTGCCAGCGAGGGCACTGAGCACCCAAGTGGAGTGCATGGACATAAGAAGTGATGTTGAGGGCTACAGGGGACTACCTAAACATGTAGCAATACAGTTATGCTATGATGCTAATAGTGTGACACTGTTAATTGTCATGTCTGCCCATTGTGAATAGCTATGTCCTATTGACACATTGGTTACCTGAAGTCAAGGTAATAAAGATGCTAACACAGAAATACATTTCATTTAAGTGGATTTGTCATTACTTACATCAAAAATGGTTGCACGTGATGTCAGCATGTCTTTGCCTGCCCTCTACTGCACTGGTCCTGTCTGCCGGTTGAAGGGGTGGTAAGGAATCATCATCCTCATCTGAGTCTGGCTCCGTGAGTTCCACTGGTAAGGCCCCTGGTGGTTGCTATGTTGTGCAAGATAGCACATGTGGCCACAATTTTGCATGTCGTCTCTGGGCTGTACTGTAGTGCACCTCCCCTCTTATGGATGCACCTGAAGCGGCTCTTCAGCAGCCCAGAAGTGCGCTCCACCACATTGCGGGTTGCCCTATGTACAGCATTGTACCTCCTCTCTGCTGGAGTTGCAGGACTCAGGTATGGCGTAAGCATATAGGTGCGCACAGCGTAGACACTGTCTCAAGAATGCACAGAGAGTAAAATGAGTACATTTGCTGTCTGACATCACGCTTACATCAATGCATTATTCTTAACTATCAAATTACCTAGAAGATATCCTTCACCAAACTCCCCAGCTAGCAGTCTTGTGTGTATCCCGCTGAGGCGAAAGATGTAGGAGTCATGTGTGCTCCCTGGGTATCTGGCCACAAGATCGGTAATGATGTAGGAGGCATTGCATATCACCAGTATGTTCATAGAATGATTGTTTTTAAAGTTGCGATACGCATACTCGCTGGCTGATGGTGGACAGATTGCTACATGTGTCCTATCGATGGCACCTAGGACATGTGAGAACTGTGCTATCTGGTAGAAATACATTTTAGTTTGTTGTAATGCCTGTGGGGCGTTAGGGAATCTTATGTACAGTTGTATTCTGCTCAGCATGGAATTGAGAAATGCGTTGAAAAATCTAGAGAGGGCACTCTGTGATACCCCTCCAGCTGCTGCTATGACCCCTTGATAGCTCCCTGGGGCTAGTAGGTGCAGGGAGATTAATACCTGCACATGGGTGGGTATGCTATTGATCCTGTGTGTTGTGCGCTGCAGTATGGTTTGTAGCTCAGCTATCAGGTCAAGTATCATGGCTGAGCTTAACCTGTACTTCTCATAAATTTCATCCTCAGTCTGGTCAAAAAGGGTGATGCACACTCTAAATATGCGCTCCTTTCTCCTCCTCTCTCTCCTCAAACCTGCACAGATCCTCATTCTCCTCGCCATGATATAGAGTGCTGCCATTGTGGAAGAGGAGCTGAGGCATTCTCGGCCTCTTTATATAGGTTGCACCTGGTTACCACCAGGTTTCAGTTTGTGGTAAATTGCATGTGCAAATGGCCATTCTGCGAATAATCGCAAATTGCGATTTTTTGATGCATTGCATAGCGAATCCGTTTTTGCGTGTCGCAATCTACATATCGCAAATAACATCACGGTTTAGCAGATCGCTATCTGCGATTCGCTAATCTGTGTCACAATTTGTGATCCGGTAATTCATATCGCTATTTGCGATACGCTGTTTGCGACACGCTAATTCATGTCTCATTTGCAAAAATTCGCTATTTTTCTGATCCCTTATTTTCGCACTGCAAATGCCTTGCATACATCGGAAAAGGCATTTTTGCATTTGCAAATGGGCAGTCGCAGCATTTGCGGGAAGCAAAAACGCTTGAGACATCTGGCCCTTAGGCCCGTATTTATACTTTTTAGCGCCACATTTGCGCCGCTTTTTGACGCAAAAGCGTCGCAAACTTACAAAATACTATTGTATTTTGTAAGTTTGTGCCGCATTTGCATAAAAAAATGACACAAATGCGGCGCCAAAAACTATAAATATGGGCTTTAGTGCTTAATTTGAGGCATTGTTTTGTTTTGCGGGCATCTGTACTTATTTTTAAAGACTGGTACTTATTTATTTGCATCACTCAGTTACTGAGAGCAAAAGGTGCATTTGGGAAACACAGAGGATAAAAAAAAATGTAATAAAGAGAGAGCACAGAATGCTGCACGAGTGAGCTGAATTGTCAATGAGTGACCATATAAGGGGTTACAGAGACCCAAGATCGCTTCATCATTACACAGCTTCAGTAATCCTTGCTCGCATATTAAGAAGTAGCAGCCGGAGTTTCAGAGGAGAGCTTTGAGCACCTGCAGGATTTAATTTTCAAATTAAGCACTACCAAAAATGCAGGCGTAATATTATTCCTGCGTAAAGTGAATTTCAATTAGAAACTAAGGATTTCTTACAGTATGGAAACATAGAGTGACTGTGATTCCTATTGCTTTGGTTGCTGAAAATGTGTGGCAGATAAGGCCAAAATATAGGGCAGGGTTGACAAATTAATGTAGCAAAAAAAGTCCAGTAATACATTTACCATACCAACAGCTCCAACTCAAGTAAATGTGAGACCTATTGCATTGCAAATGCTTGTTTAGCTTTGTTGTCACTTTTTTTTTCCTTTCCCCACCCCATGCATTTTTCATTGTTTCTCCTGCCTGCTTAGTATATGGTTTTGTCATCTCCCACCCCCCTATTGCGGCAGAGGAGGCAGTGAGCTCCTGGACACCAACTTCTATACCCACTGCTGACCTTGGTGAGGGGAAGTACCCCTGCACAATAGTTCTGAGGAAGAGGTGCAGCACTTGTGTTTTGGTGCACCTCCACCTTCCCTTCATGTTGGCGGGAGGCAACAGGCAGCTGTTTGGTACTCTTGTGGGTTGGAAAAAGCATTGGGGACACTGGTGCAGTAAAGATCCAGCGACAGGTCATGCGCGCTGGGCAGTCATCATTGACCATGAGCAGGACCTGCTGGACCTGCTGAGATAGAGGTGGCAGCTCTGACAAGTGATGTTTATCATTTTGTAATGCTATTATTATTGTTTTGCAGGAGGTATTATAGCTGAAAGTTTATGGTATATGTCTATGTATATATAGGTTTATCGTTGCACATTAAATCATTTGTACCCTGTGAAATCAGAGCCTTCATATCAACACTTATCAGATCTTTAATAACATCTTTTGTCAGAACACAATGCATGGTAGAGTAGCAAAGTCGTGTGGCAAGTGATTTAACAATAATTTGCAGGGAATTACGTGACTTGTAGTAAGTTCAAGGTGGTGCATAAATTATAAATGTAATTATCACTAGAACTTTAGAATTTCTAATGTTTGTTGGTTTTGTATAGATATAAAAATAAAATTTTTGTAACTATAACTTAGCCTTAACCTTCATATTTCTCATTAAATTGAAATGTTTTTTATTTTTTAAATAAAAATGTGTTTCTAATCATAATGTTGGGTGTCATTCAGTTGAGAGCTGATAAGTGGAGTGTTGTAGAGTATAGTGGAGGACAGTGTCATAGACTGTAGTGTTGTACAGTGGAATAGAGTGGAGTATAGTAGAGTGAAGTGGTGTAGTGTATAGTGGAATAGAGTTACACAGTGGAGTAGTATGGTGTGTTGTATAGTGGAGTATTGTAGATTGGAGTGGTGTGTTATATAATATAGGGATGTGTCATACAATACAGTTGAGTGTCTTACAGTGGAGTGTTGTTGACTGCAGGGCTGTGGAGTCCATGTCCTGGAGTGTCGTGTCACCAAGTAGAGTGGCATAGAGTGTTGAAGAATGTAGTGGCATAGAGTGGAGTTCAGTACAGTACAGTGTTGTACAGTTCAGTGTTGTTGAGTGGAGTACCCTACAATAGAGTGTCAGACAGCCTCATGCATTATAGTGTTGTATAGTAGAGTGTCATAGAGAGGCGTGTCATACATTGGACTGTGATACAGTGCTGTACAGTGGAGTGTACGAGCATGAGGTGGAGTAAAGAGTTGTACAGTGGAGTATACAGTAGAGGTTCGTAGAATAGTATTGAGTGTAGTGGAGTTTTATAAGTTGAAGTTATATATAGTGGAGGAGAGTGAAGTAGAGTGACGCAGCATGAAGTATAGTGTTGAACAGTGGCACAGAATGGGGTAAAGTATTGTACAGTAGAATAGAATGGAATGTAGTGGGCGGAATCATGTAGGATAGGGTGGAGTAAAGTGCATTAAAATGGAAGGTTATGTTGTAGAGTAGAGTGGTGTGGAGTGAAGCAGAGTGGCTTGGTGCATCACACAGTGTAGTAAAATCTCATAGAGTTGGGTGATGTGTCGTACAGTGGAGTAGAGTGGCATGTTGTATAGTGTTAAAAAGTGTCATAGAGTAAAGTACAGTGGAGTCCCACAGAGTGGATTAGAGTGTTTCCAGTAGAGTGGTGTGGAGCACAGTAGAGTGTGGTGCAGTCTGGTAGAGTTGAATGTTATACAGTCTCATGGAGTTGAGTGGCATAGAGTATCGTAGAATGTAGTGGTGTAGAGTGGAGTACTGCAGTACAGTAGAGCAGTGCGTCATAGAGTAGAGTGCAGTAAAGTGCGGTGAAGTGGTACAGAGGGAGCTGCGCAGAGTAGACTAGAGTGTCGTACAGTGGCATGGACTAAACAAGAGTGTCACACATTTGGATAGACTGGAGTACATTGGTGTAGACTGGAGTGCTATGCAGTGAAGTAGTGCAAGGTAGAGTGGAGGGGCATAGACTTTTGGGTGGAGTGGATTGTTGTATGATGGAGTAGAATGGAGAGGTG
The DNA here is from genome assembly GCF_031143425.1 of Pleurodeles waltl. Classification (NCBI taxonomy): domain Eukaryota; kingdom Metazoa; phylum Chordata; class Amphibia; order Caudata; family Salamandridae; genus Pleurodeles; species Pleurodeles waltl. The sequence goes on from NC_090444.1 coordinate 1,189,988,571, forward strand.
TGGAGTAGAATTGAATAAAGTGGAGTGGCATAAAGTGGAGTAGTGTAGACATAGAGTAGAGTGTGTTAGAGGTGACTGGCATAGAGTGGATTGGAGTGGTATAGAGTGGAATAGAATACAATGAGGCAGCGTAGAGTGTAATGGTGTATCGTAAAGAGTTTGAAAGTGTTATAAAGTGAAGAACTGTGGAGTGGCATAGAGTGGAGTAGAGTGTTGTATAGTGAAGTGGAATACAGTATAGTGTAATAGAGTGTGGTAGAGTGTAGGGATATAGAGTATTGTAGAATCGAGAGGCAATGGAGTGGCACAGAGTGGAGTGGCATACAGTGGAGAAGTGGTGTACAGTGGAGTAGAGTGGACTTGTATGCCATAGTGTAAAGTGGAGTAAAGTGGGGTGCAGTGGTATAGAGAGAGTTGTGTTGTGTGTCTTAGAGTGATGTAGAGTGTCATACAGAGGCATAGAGTTGAGCAGAGTGGTGAACAGTTGTATAGAGTGGAGAAGAGTGTTGTACAGTAGGGCGTAGGGGCATATCGTTGAGTAGAGTGGCATTGCACAGAATAGAGTAAAATACCATAGAGTGGAGTGCTGTCTCATACAGTATAGTGCCATGGAGTGGAGTAGAATGGAGTGGTGAAGCAAACACTGGAGTTCAGTGTCATAGAGTGGAGTGGCATGTCGTACAGTGGAGTGGTATGGCATGCTGTAGAGTGTGGGGCATAAGGGCATGTCGTTGAGTAGAGTGGCATAGCGCAGAATGGAGTAAAATACCATAGAGTGGAGTGGTGTCTCATACAATATAGTGCCATGGAGTGGAGTAGAATGGAGTGGTGAAGCATACACTGGAGTACAATGTCATAGAGTGGAGTGGCATGTCATACAGTGGAGTGGTATGGCATGTTGTAGAGTGTGGGGCTGGTTTATGTGTTATAGAGTGTAGTGACGCAGAGTGCAGTATGGTGTGGTGCAGTGGAGCGGCCAAAGGTATTGTAGAGTTGAGTGTCATACATTGCTTTAAGTGGAGTGGCATAGAATAGAGTAGTAGAGTATAGTGGAGTAAGCTATAGTAGTGTGTTATAGAGTAGAGGGGAGTAAATTGTGGTGGAGTGTCATAGAGGGAGTTGCATAAAGTGTTGTAGAGTGCAGTAGAGTATGGTAGACTGGCATAGATTTGAGCCCCCTCTCCCAGAGACCCAGGACTTGGCTGATCCGGGGGCCTTAGACTAATGAAGTGTGGGAGACCGTGCTTCATTAAAAAAAAAAAGTTACGAGCAGAGTCGCAGATCAACCACATCTCCGCTTGTAAAATAAAAAAAATGCTTATAACCTCTGGGGTGGTCCCTTTGGGACCCCACCACCAGAGCTAAGAGTTCAGGGTGTTCGTATCCTGGCCCCTTTTTTGTTTTTTAAATCTTTTTTTTGGGACTCGACCGAAACAGTACACAACTACATTGCACTCTAACATGTATGATCTAATTTGGAAATATATTTCAAATTGTCGGCCATGATCATGGTGGAGTACCTATTATTCTATCTACACCTGCCTTGCACTCTAATAAGTGTGATCAATTATCACTGTTGAGTCCTTAATCCATTCTCTACTAGAGGAAGAAATAGAGCAGGTTTTTCCTAACCTTCCAGACTGTCTGATTCATCTGCCCACTAATTTACAATGATTATAAAGAGCAATTATTCCCAAATAGAAAGAAAAGAGAGGTAAGTAAAATCATAAAAATGGTGTCAATTGTACATTAAACCACTGAAGAAGTATAACACTCAGTTTATGAGACATTATGTCCAAGGTCTCTTATCACGTTGCACAATTTACATCATAGACACAGAAGGAGCTCAGCATCAGTGTTAGGACCCCTGGGGGTTTCTGTCCCAGCTATGATTATCCATCTTGATTTCAGCCTTCTTAATGATAGCTCCCGATCCCTGCCTCTTGGGCTAGCCAGAACATCTTGGATTCCATAATACTGAAACATTTCAACTCTCCTCCATGTTTTTCCTAGGCATTGCTTTGCTGTTACATAAGTGTAATCTTTGCTTGAGATTGCTCTTAAATGCTGTAAAATGTGTAGTTTCACTTTATTCACTGTGCTGCCTATATATCTCTGCCCACATCTACATTCCAATATGTACACTACGTGTGTTGTTTCACAGTGTATACATTATCTTCTCTGTCTTTCTGTCCCATGCATGAGTTTGACAAATGTGGTATCACAGCCAATTTTGCACGCCTTGCATTTCTGACATTATAAAAACCAGTTTTCTTTAACCAGTGTTTAGTCCCTGTTTTTGAGGTAGAGAAGTAGCTGTGATTCGCCACCAGGAGAAGGCTGTTTTTTATACATGATACTTGGATGATTGGAAACTGAGTCTTTCAGATCTTTATCTCTTTTGATAATATCCAAGTTGATGCCGATTTATGTCTTACATTTCATGGTTAGACCTATTGAAATCCGTTATATATCTCACAGTGTCCTTTTCACTTGTAGTTGTTGAGGGTTTCAGAATCAATAACTCCTGCCTATTTCTTACTTTTGCTCAATCTAATGCATCTTCCAGTACAATGGTTGGGTACCCCGTCTTTTACATCTATGGAACATCCCTTGCACATGGACCTCAAAGTCTTGTATCTCTGAGCAGTTTCTCCTTGCTCTTAAAAATTTGCCATACGGCACACTCCATTTTAGAGCTTTTGGATGGGCACTGTTAGCAATTAAAATGATATTACTGCTTGTGGGTTTTCTATGTATCTTTGTGCAAAGTTTCATGTTATCCACAAACACCTCTATATCCAGATAACTGATATTAGACTTGCTTATCTCATAGGCAATCTTCAATTTCATAGGATTGTCATTCAGAGATTGTAAAAATTTCTTAAAGTCCTCAATCTCACCACCCCAGATTATGAATTGATCATCAATAAAGTGCACCCGTAAGGTAACATGCTTCAGTTTTTCACTGTTTTAATCTGTCCAAATTATTTTAGCTTCCGAGTATCCCATGGCCAAGTTTGCGTATATCGGCACAAAAGAAGTGCCCATTGTTATGCCCTGTTTTTGAAATACATCTTGACATTAAAAAGAAACACATTGTTGGTCAAGCAGAATTCCATCATTTCCATGAACATTTCCGTATGTCCGAATAAACCTAACAATCTAGATTGTAAAAAATATCTGCAGACTTTTAGTCTATCACCGTGTGATATAGAGGTATATAAGGACCCTACATATATTGTGGTCATTATGTACTGCTTTTTCCAAGGTATGTTATTAATGCCATTTAAGAAATCCATGGAGTCCCTAATGTGCTATGGTAAATTTGCCACACAAGGGAATAAAAATACATCTATGAACATTGATGCATTTTCTAGTAATGATTCACAAGAATTTACTATGGGCTGCCCTGGAGGATTTACCAGGCTTTTATGAACTTTGGGAAGCACATAGGTTATAGGTGTTATAGGATGTTTTTACATGAAGTATTTCTGTTCTTCATCATCTATCAGGCCTTGTTCATGCGAAGCTTTAAGTTTTCCATTAAAGATCTCCATTATAATTTTTGTTGAATCTTCCTTCAGCCTTTGATAGTGCTCTGGGTCCTGTAGTTGCCTTTTACCTTCATGGTATTATTTGCTTGTATACATAATGACAATATTTCCATCTTTGTCTGAGGCTTTGATCACAATTTCTTTATCATTTTGTAGCTCTTTGAATGCTTGCCAGTCATCCAACGTCATGTTTCTCATTTTATCAATATATTTATTTTTTCTTTTTTAAAAATATTCGTTTTAAACCATCTGCCACCATTTCTTAGAAGAGATCTACTTTGTTCCCAGGTGGCAATTGAGGGCAGAATTTTGACTTCACTTTACATCCACTACCCACAGATTTAATTGTTTCAATGTCCATCAACATGCAGAATTCCACATCCAAGATATTTCCCTGCATTTCAGATGCTTTAAAGTCATTGAGTTCCATCTCCAAGCCGGCAAGAGCTTTCATTGGAGCTATAGCTCCTCCTAACAAAATTGTCAATTTCTCTATTGAACTTGATTTGTCCATGTCTTTCTATTTTATTGCATATTTTTATAATTTCTACTTTTTGCAGAATTTGTAAAGATCAATCCTTGCTGTTGCCAAGTCTATTATCAGGCTGGGACAGAATGTGAGACCTTTGTTTAGTAATTTTCTGTGTCTCTCACTTAGTTCTTTTAATGACAAATTTATCACCAGCTCATCCCTTTGTTCTAATCCTTTTGTTTTTGTTGTTTTTTTGCTTCCTTTTCCTTTTCCAACTCTTTCACGTTCTTTGAAACTTCCTACTGGAAACTTCCTTCTGGTTGTCATATCGTACATGTGCATTTCCCCTGTAAGATCCTGTTTTGAGTGTGACACAAAGGGACCTTTGTCCTCCGACTTTATATCTGAGCTTTCAACATTGGATTGAGGATCAGATCTCTCCATGACTTGATCCCTCACTTGGTCCATAGACTGTCTATTGTGAAGGCCATTGAAGTGCCATGGATATGTGTAGATTCTTCCATGTAATCTGCTTTATCTCTTTTAAACTTTCTTTGTTTCTTTAATTCCACATCACTTTCCTGTTTCTCTGGTTTCCTCTTTAGTGCTTCAAATGCTTTTGCCCCTCCACTAGTGCCCCTGGATTCCTCTAGGGATTTCTCCAACTCTTTTATTCTCTCTGTAGCTGCTTTTAACATGCATCTTGCATGTTCAATCAATGTCATTATTAATTTCACTGAGCATTCAGTTGTATCATTCTGCCAGCATTTAAGCAGGTCAGGGTCCATATCAGTTAGCATTGGCAATACAAATATTCTCAAACCTCAAGATATTTGTTTACATTGTATATACTTTTTAAGTGTCACACTTTCCCACTATTTGTTAATTTCAATTGTACGTGCCTGTTTCAATTCCTTTAACAGCCTCTTAGGTGAATTGGCATGAGTGAAGCCTTGTGTGTGAGTCTTGTAAGAGGAACCTTCTCCATTCCCATCATTATCAAACATTTTGTTTGCTCATTGCCCTCGTTTGCTCATTTTATCTGACATTTTGTACCCCTTTCAAAAATAGCTTCCTCGAGCAGAGCACGGGGGCAGGGCCTGATAATGCTCTGAGTACCTCTGAACTCTCGTGTCTTTTAGGGGACAGATGTATCCAATATTTCAGAGGAAATGTTCATGCGCTTTAACATTACCACAAATAACCGTTCACTCATTAAAAGACTTTTCATGTCTAGAGGAAGCAATTGATTGAAACAGTTGAAAAGTCAACTCTATGTTAGTATCTGCACCTTGCCAGTTAATTGTTTTTAAATTTCAAATTATCCAGAAAATTCAATTGCTCATTATGTTCAATGCTGGGGATAGTGAAGTTCATATACATATATCTATCTATCTCACTCTCTCTCTCTCTCGCTATATATATATATACATATATATATATATATTGATATATATATCAACCTAAACCCAAAAAACACTCCCCACACAAAAACCCATACCCACCCTAAAACCTAAAAAACCCTTTCCTCCCATGCCCTCACTAAAGCCTAAAAAACCCATACCACCGAAAAAACCATACCCACGCTAAGCCCTAAAAAACACTTACTACCCAAAAACCCATACACACTCTAAAACCTAAAAAAACACTTACCACCTAAAAACCCATAACCATCCCAAAACCTAAAAATACCATTACCACCCAAAAGACCATGCTCACCCTAAACCCTAAAATAACACTTACCACCAAAAACCTATAACCACCATAAACCTAAAAATACCATTACCATACAAAAACCCATACCCACCCTAAACCTTATAAACTCTTTAGCACCCCAAAACCCATACCCACCCTAACCACTAAAACACACTTACCATGCAAAATCCCATATGCACCCTAAAACCTTAAAATACCCTCACCATCCAAACACCCATTACCACCCTAAAAACTAAAAAATACCCTTACCATGCAAAAATCCACTCCCACCTTAAACCCTTAAAACAACATATATATTCGTGGTAAAGGCTGTTTCCCCCTAAATATACACCCAAATGTGACAAGAACTACCCGCATTGAGGTTAATCACATTGTTGCTGCACATTGATTGAATTGTTCCTGTGATAGTTTTTCGCAAATGGGCAGCTCATTTATATGATATGGCGTAATGGTGTAATATCAGGTGTTACACGTAAGTTTCACAATGCCAAATTCCCAACTTTATGCCAAACCATTACTAAGGCCTATACACCATCCTGTATTACACTTTTGTTGTGTTGTGTAGTATTTAGGGGCATATTTATACTCTGTTTGAGCTGAAATAGTGTCATTTTTTTACACTATTCCAGGGCAAACTTTACTCCATATTTATATTTTGACTCTAGACCCGTTTAGCAACAAAATATTGGAGTTAAATTCATTTTTTTGCTTGCGGAAAACTGCCTTGCTTCAATGAGATGCAAGGTAGGCGTTCTCGGGCAAAAAATGGTGCACGGGAGGGAGGCGGGCCTAAATAATGGCCCTAAGCTTGCTTAGGGCCATTATTTATTGCCTGGGTCAGGGCAGGCGTTAGGGGGCCTGTGGGCCTATTTCCATGGTGGAACACCATAGAATAAGTCCACAGGTGCCCTCCCCAAAACCCAAGGACAACCCCGCCCACACTAGAGGGACAGTGGAGGATGGGGGACCTCATCCCAGGTAAGTAGAGGTAAGTATTTGTTTTTTTTTAAAGTGCCGGCCCCCATACATGGCACTGAATGCAATGACCATGTCCAAGGGGACCCTTGTCCCATGTGCTGGCCATTGGGGTGGTGGGCATGACTCCTGTCTTTTCTAAGACAGGAGTCATGTGTTATGGTAGGTTTAGCATCAAGAAAAGGCGTTAGGCTGGCTAGAGTCATCTTTTTTTTACTCTAACCAGCCCAATGCCATTTTTTGGTGCAAAACCCCCTTTTCCCATACCGCCACCCCCACAGGGCTAATGTCATTCTCCATGACTTTAGCCCACTCTTTGCGCCGGATTGCGCCATTCCATAAATAAGATGCCCGGCTGGCGTCTTGGAGGTCCTGGTAAAATACTGCCTGATTTGGCAGGGAAACCTTTTTTAGGTAGCAATGTGCTTTACAAATCACTAATAATAATAATAATAATAATGATAACAATAATTTGTAGATTGGTAGCAGTCATACCTTCTGCTGTCTAATGGTAGAGTACTGTTGACTGTTGAGGAAGGATTTGCATTAACATTAGAAAGCAACTGTGTATGTAGGAGGTAGTAAGTTCTTTAATCTATTTAGACCCTAATTCTAGCCTCAACGCCAGTAATTCCTGCCAGGTCACCATCCTCTCTCCAGCTGTATGTAACTTCAGACTAGCCTCAGTATACACATACCAACATAACATTATGTCACCACATTCTCTTCCCCACACTCTGCCTTCGAAGCATCAGCTTACTCATGCAGATATAGAAAGTGCATGAGACACAACAGGTATCTCCTATGATGGCAGGCACCATTCAGAACTGCACACAGTTTTGTGGAGACCCCCTAACACCGCTGCATGTTGCGCTGCATTCCACAATAGACCAGGGTATTGTTTCTATAATGCAGCACTACAGGCATAGGTAGAATTTCCTTGCCTCCATTGCATACTGTCAACCCTCTCGGGTTCGCTAATTAGGTCCCAACTTCCATTGCATACTGTCAACCCACTCATGTTCCTTAATTAGGTTTTGGTTAAGTACACCACTTTTACTAGTAGGCTGTTCCATGCATTTTTATTATATCATTAGAAAGATTTGCTAATGGTTCATCTTGTCTTCCCACCTCTCTCTTCTCCACATTCACCACACATGGCTCAACAGGGCATGTAGGCATATAACCCTGTTGATCCATTGACACCTAACCTGTAGGTGCCTGGGCATCAAGCCTGCCACTTATCTATGGCCTCCTGTTCCAGCTTCTTCTAGCCTGATCCAGTTGCTGTCATTTTACCAAGTGACACCGACACAGCTTGGGATTTCCCACGTGGGTTTTCCTGCTCACTGTTCTTCCTGCCAACAGAAGCCCCACCCACCCCAGCACCTACTTAATGCAGGGCACTGTGTGACTAAACTAGTAGATACCTGGGCACCTAGCCTGTCACTTATCTGTTGCCTCCAATTCGTGCTTGTTCCAGCCTGATCCAGTTGCCTGTTTGACCAAGTGACACCACTGCTGCCTGGGTTTTCCCGCATCGGTTTTCCTGCTTACCTTTCTTCCTGACAACAGAAGCCCTGCCTACCCCAGGACCTACTTACTGCAGGCCGCAGAGCGACCATGCAGCAGACATGTGCAGCAGGTGGGCCACTGGCATGCCAAAGGCAAACCCATCTGAGACCAACCATACCTGGACCAGGCTCAGTATCAGGAACCCTGGCCCCACGACTATCTAACGCAACACCACAACCACAGCCCCAGCCACCACCAGAGGCAATGAACACCACCACTACTCCACCATATTCCCCACCCTCAGTAACACTCTGCTGCTGATCATCCCCCAGCACCACAGTAGGATCTTTCTCTTGCACTCATTGGGATTTCACCTGCAACACCTCAGACTCCGACACCACTACCTCAAAAACAACGGACACACGTTACCACCATCACACCACACAAACTGTCCACCATGATCCTCAACGTTCGATCCCTCATTAAAGACTCCACCAAAATCTGGGGCCTCCTCAACAGCAACCGACCTGACCTACTCTGCCTGACCGAAATATGTCTCAACCCAACTGTTGCGTAGGTTCTCATTATCCTACTGAGGCTGCTGGATTTGGGCACCAGAATCGCATGGATTAGCTGAGAAGGAAATCTTCAATACCACAGACATCTCTGTATATAGTATAGAGGTGTCTTTAGCCTTTAGTGAGACTGAGATACTTAGGAGGATCTGATAATTAGTGCCTGACCAAACATTGGCAGTGCCATGTCGCATAGGTTCTCATTATCCTAATGAGGCTACTAAATTTGGGTAGCAGAATCGCACAGATTGTGGGATACTAAGTACAATTACACACAATAAGACACCTGTTGGCCTAATCTGGGTTTCCAGCTAACTAGCAGTGCCTCATCTCTACCCAAGAGCAGGGATGATTGGCAACCGGGCGCATAAGAAGAAAGACTCCTCAGGGGAATCGTGGTTGATCAGATCTGTCCCTTTCTCTCAGTTGCATTAGTCTCACATAGGCGAAGACAAGCAGAGGCAGAATATAGTTCAATAAGTTTTTATTGAAGTAACTGCATCTTAGATAAAATGGCATGTATTTCAGTAGTTAGAATGATAAAACACAAATACAGCATGATTGTAACAAGGAGAGTGAAACACAAAAACAGCCCCACCATACTGTCACTAGGAATGATATATAGTTCTCCTACCTAAACTATGTTAGAGCACAGCATAAGAAGCCCTAATCCACACTTCAGGTTGCTCCCCAGGGAAGACATCATCCCTCATAACTGAGTAAGGAAGCCTGCAGTCTTGAGAGACACCGTCCCAATGTAGGCCAGGGGTTTAGAAGTCTAAACAAGCAGATGTAGCGAGGCAATCAGCAATCAGCAATCAGCATGCATTTGTGGTCATCTGGCTGGAATCTCCCTCAAACAGGTATGGGACAAAGGAGTGTTTTCATAATAAAACAGTTGACATTCTAAGAAAGGAGCATGTGTGTTTCTGTGAATTTTGGAGACTCAGCGTAACACTTTTGCCAGCAACCCTATCTGACTAAACCCTTGAGGAAAGCGAAATGAATGTCCCGCTAGGAACGTAATCCTTTCCTTTCCGAGGTGAAAGAACAATTAGATAGAGAAAATAAAACAACACCACAAATGTGGCTATTGCTAAAAAAATAAAGTGATGCTAAATAAAAAAGGAACTGTGCTAAAGTGCACAACGGCAGGCCAATTTGCTAAAATAATGTGTCTAAAATATGGCTAAAATAGCTGTACAACTCCCTCCCCTTGCCGGCCTAAAGGTGCTAAAAAAGCGTAACATAAAATAAAGCCCAATAAAATCTATCAATGAAGCATGCAAACATAAATGTCAGTAGTGGCAAGTTAAAAGACACTTGAGCATGAATAATATAAAAAAGGACAAATTAAAATTTCAATAGTGGCGCTAAAGAAGGCCAAATTCAGAGGTCAGTGTCCTTTTGAAAGTCACCAATTATTTCAGGGACAATTGACGCCAGTAAATGTTCCACTTCGGCAGGTGGTAAAGTATCCAAATTGTTGCCAAGGAAAACCATAGAGTACACATGTTCCAAAGCCCGAGCTCCAGCTAAGGCTGCAGCACTCCATGTTGTGCCCAATGTTGAGTTAAGAGTCGCATTATCCACAAAGGGCAACTCATAGACAGCTTCCTGAAGCTAACTCACACTCAACGTGCATTTCTGGTAATGAGCCCTCATTGAGAACATTAACAGATCAGCGTCCAATGAAAGTAAGCACTGCGTAGAAAGACAGACTTTCAGTGCACATTGGAATGGGCACCAATGGCATCGAAACACGGGTTGCACACAATTCAAAACCAGTCTGAATGACAGAGAGAGTCACACTCATTTGCTCCTGGAGTGGTGTTCAGAAATACTTCATCATGCATTCATGACACAGTTGCGCTGGTGGAATCATTTTCAGTCCTTTTTGCTGTGAAGAGACAGCCATTGCACAGAAAAGTAGCAACACCAAGATGCCACCTATTATAGCCAAAGTAATTGAAAATCCCCCCAAAATTCTTGAAAATATTGAGTGTATGGCTGAAGGTATTAACCCAAATATACAGGAGATGGTGTAAACCAAACCAGAACCAACAGCCTTAAAGAAATGAACAATTCCAGTAGTACTGGACACGTTGAATACTTGTCCCATGATGTTCACTAATGTGTCTCAGAAAGTTGTACTTAAAAGGGACTGAATCTCTGCCAATGACCTTGCAACTTGAAGCGCATAGGTCTTGCGTGAAGATGTAAGTGCCACGTTTTTGAAACAATAAAGGCTTGAGTCTGCTCAACTGTAAAAATTCACAACAGAAGTAGCAATATGAGGCAAAATGTCTGCTACTCCTATTTGTTGTGTCAGGGGGAAAAGGTAAATCCTGCTACATGTGACAATTTGGGAGACCGAAATGACATAACCCATTCCGGCTCGCATTCCACAACATCTCCGACTGTTTAGGAGCACATAGCTGCCATTTGAGAGCACCTGGAATGTAGGTCTAATCAAGAGGACTGGAACTCCCTTCAGATAACAAGCCAAGTTTGCTGCAGAGGCATTACATGTCCCGTGCTAGGACAGCTGTTTACAAACTATCGAATGGCTCACACAAGTCTCGCATTCACTACCGCTAAGAAATACCTCTTTCATGCCACTGAAGCATTTGTACGAAAAGAGAAGCTCCCACACCTTAGGTATATAACTATCCCCTAGCCTTTCATATCTGCCTACAGGAATGTGTAAATTGAAGTTTTGAAATAAGCAGATTTATAACCCCGTATATTGGCCATTCAGGAGATGGTATTTCAGCCACAGTAAAAGGCAACTTTTAGAATTTCTCAATGTTCATCATGACGTAAGTTGCTTCTTTAATACCCATTATTTGTCGCGTTAAATCAAATGTTGAAAATATGTTCCTTATGCTAAAGTGCTGCCAAGGAACACGACCTGGCTTCAGTGTTTGTAGTGTCCGACCTAAATGCATAATGGACCTTAGCTGACTTTGTCCATTATGTAAAGATGATATGTCACTCCGTACTCTGTCTATTGCAGATGATACAATGTTGTTTAAAGTGTATATCCTGTCGAACAAGGAGTTAATCCCATTATCTGCAATGACTAATGCTTTCTGTAAATTATCCTGATCAATTTGCTTTAACTCGGCAGCCACTTCTTGTTGGGAAAGTTTCCAAATCTCATTATAAACTGCATATAAGAAGAGTTTTCTACTTTGTCTTCTGTGTCCTAACAGGAAATCCTGCAAATTTGTATCGTTTGACAGGAGACTGAGGTGTTCTTTAACAGCATCTAGTGAGGAACTTTTCAACCATTGCTGGCATAATTTTCCTACATTATATGTCGTCACTATACCCGAGTGTTCTCAGAACACATAGCGAGGGTCCGGCCTATTTGTTCTAAAACCCACCTTGGAGTTTAAAAAACATGTATGGCACCCATTGGTGTCTACAGGCCACAATAACCACCCACCAGGACGTGAAAGTGTTGTGTTAAATGTTGCATTCTGGACCCATTCATCAAGCTGATCTTCAGATGCATTTATATATTTTTCCCATTTGTACAATGTTGCTAAGCCTAAACAACTTGTTTGTTGAACTGTTTCATTTAAAAATATAATTTTAACAGGTATCAGGCATGCTCTAAATAATGCTTCCTTTCCCCTTATTTGACAATTTTTAGTTCCGCACACACTTTCCAAGTCTATCAACTCCAACCAGTAATCATAGCCTTCAATAGCTAACCGGGAAACAAAGGAATCAAAATAAATTAAGTTTGTATTAGTCAATAAAATACGTTGGCTTTCCATCACTGACAAGTTAAAATAATAAGACTCAGCATTTTTAACATTGTGCCCAGAGAAATATACACATTCTTTAGTATACATTTTAGAACTCTCCACTGGTGGAGTCGGTCAGTGTTCCCACTGTCGGTAGTTAAAAATAGTCTTTAGGGTACTTGCTCTGTGAATGAAATGATGTCCATAATAATTATAACAGAACATAGCTCCATAATTTTCTCTGAATTGATACACATCCTCATTTTCAAATACAGTATAATACTGCAAATCAGACATCATAGCATCAACTGCTTTCACATCCCAATCATCAGAAACTACTCTGGGTATAATTACATCGTTCAAGGAAAGCTTTAATACATATGGAATTTGAATGACCTCTGTCGGCCCATATATCGAATAAGACTTTCTACCAAACAATCCCATCAGGAATTGGTATGGCAGAAATGTTCACTAGGGACAAGCCACTGCGGACTTTCTGTGAAGAAAAATGTGGTTTAAAGACCTCATCCATCAGTTCAACAGTAGAGCGTTCGGGAAGGTAATGACCATGTATAAGTAAGAAGAAAACAATGATAAACCCAATCCAAAGAACAAAGGCAAGTGCAGTTAGTAAGAGCCATAGATAGTTCCATGGAAGAATGAAATAGTAAATTTTTAGCCATATTATCAGCTTATGTGCTCTCAACAGTTCTGTTGCAGTAGAGGCAGATGAGTTAGTGAAAGTGTCATTTATGTCTGCAAAATATTCAGAAGCAGTCCGTGCAAAAACTGGAGCCATGTATCAAAGAAGAGAGCTTGCAGAAGACTCCCTCAGTGGTTCATAGTAGACTATGCCATTTGTTTGTGTAGATTTTGAATAAAATCAATCAATATTATTGGTGTTATTTGTTGTAGAAGTTAGTGGAATCACTGAAAGGTCATTTTCCACCCTCCAAAAGCTCGGAGAGGTGTCGGTGTTGCTGCTTAAAAGCTGTAGAGGAAAATTCTGGTCTGTAGTGAGAGGGATTCGGGTACAACCCAGGAGTCCCCTAGGTCTGCTATGCAGGATCGGCCACATGGTTTTGCTTGACATTGTGGATGGAGAAGAAGTGGTTTGCTATGGAACCAGGCAGCGTTGGTATAATCACAGTTCTGGTACCATGTAATCCCAGGACTAGAACCGGTGCACGATAAGAAGGACCAAACTCCTTTTTCACAGCAATATTTTCATGCACTTGATCCCCAACTTTTGGAATGCAGCCAGTAGATGTTATTGGTGCATTCCTTAGTCCCAAGGAGACAGCACTGGCAGATGCGTTGTCGTCACTGAACTTTTGTACGTCCTGCAAGACAGTGACACGTTCACTTATGTAAAAAGGTATATCTGCTGCCTCCACGTCAGGACCATCAAGGTCTGGAACATACATTTGTGTTCCTAACAGGCATTCATATGAAGTATGCCCCCCAGATTGTTAAGTGCCCTCTGGACTCCATACAGTTGAGTAAGCCAACTACAACCCGTGCCTAGTACTCTTGCTGTTAGGGATTGCTTTAAATCTCAATTTTGTTGCTCCACAACACTATTTACCTCTGGATGAAATGGACGCGTGTAATGCAGATGGACCCCTAACAAAGCCATGGCATCCCTGAAAGCCTTTGAGGCAAAAGCAGGGCCATGGTCTGAGTGGAAAGCCACAACAGCATATGTGCTGATAAAGACTTGCAAATCTTTAAAAACAGTTCGAGCACCAGCTGAGTGATCTGGCCAAACCAATAGAAATCTGGAACATGAGTCAACAGCAACTAAGATGTATTTTTAAGCACTATTGGGTGTCAGAGGACCACAATAGTCCAAGTACACCCATTGTAATGGCCTGTTGGATACTGGGAGGGATGTCTGTTGTGGGGGTTTGATGGTGAATCATTTTATTTGTTGGCAGATGTCACAACAAAGGACATACTACTTAGTCTGTTTGTAGAGACCTGGCCACCAGCAACGTGCTTGTAACAATAAAATTGTAGCTGCCACACCAGCATGGGCAGAAGCAACTCCCTCATGCGCTGCTTTGACCAATTCTGGTCTTTGGTCTTTGTTGGGAATCACGCAATTTCCCACCCCTGGTATTACTGCTAGGGCTGTATTGAGGAATGATATGCGGTAGGAAAATTTAGCAGGATATGCTTTTGGTAAGGATGAGCCATCAGCCGAAGCTTTCACAGCTGCCAGTGCTTCATCATCCAATTTTGTTGTAAAACGAGTTACTGCAGCAACAGAAGTCATAGCTATTGCTGATTTGGCTGCTTCATCAGCCAAGGTGTTCCCTGCAACATGTATTCCAACACACTGATTTCCTAGTGTATGTACAACATGGGTGTTGGGTAGCATTTCTTTCAGATCCACTACTTTCCTCCACAGAAGTCTGTGTTTAATGGTGTTTCCTTTTGAATCTCTGAACCCATTCTGGCACCAGTAATGCAGCTAATCATTGAAGGACTGGAAGTAATAGTACAAATCACAAACAATCAGCGCCATCTGCTCATGATCCGCATGTTCCAGTACCATCACCAGAGGCTTGAGCTCTGCAAGTTGTGCAGTGCAGTTCCCTAGGGTCCGCGTGTAAGTATGTTGTGGATGGAATTTGCCATCTTTCATGTATCCGCTTGTGACTGCGCAAGCGGTGGAATATTGATGTTTGGTGCCTATAGCTGGTTGATCTGAACCATCATCAACAAAATTCTCTGATATTGTTCAATAGGTAATGTGTTTGCCTGAACTGGATATTCAAGTTGATATTGCAAAAACTTTTGGGTTTGCAATTTTGAGTCAACAAAAATAATCTACATCAGTGGCCATCACAGACACTGCCCATTGGATTCAACGTGGATGTAATGCTTTAGCGTTAGGAATTCTAGCTTTGGTAACAGCCTCAAGGGTTGGATTGGGGATACAACAATGATAGGTTTCCACTGGACCAGAGGTCTCTCTTTAATGACATCCATCTGAACAGAGGCGAGAATTTTCTCAGTGGGAGCAAAGTGTTGTTCAGCTGTGGAGTACAAATGTGATTTGTATGCAATTGGGACGGTGTCACCCTCATTGAATGTTACGTAGGTGAAACCAATGGCACCAGCAATTATTCTGATGATCAGGTGTTTTTTGTTGTCCCTTGTATGTAGGTGTTTTGCTTCAAGCATGTCTTTTTGTAATGCTCTGCGATTGTGTGTGTGTTCGACTGTCCAGTATTTGCTGGTAAAGTCAGGACGTATCAAGTCATATAATGGTTTAATACGTTGTGCATAGTCTGGAATGTAAGTTCTGCCAAAATGTAAAAAGACTAATAAAGACTGGAGCTTTTTTATTGTGTTTGGAAGTTGTAATTGTGCGCCTTTCTTCTTAAAATTTGGGTGCAAGGCTCTTGCCTTCATCCGACAGTTTGCATCCTAAAAACAGGACACGAAGGATGGATATTTTGGGTTTTTTAAAATTAAATTTTCAGCCAAATACAGCAAATCCTACAACAATGCAGGCCACCTGTCCTATATGTTGCTTGAGGTCGTCATCCGTAAGGTAGATACCATCCACATATGACAATGCCTCAGGGTCAAAGCCATGTAAAATAGATGTAACACGAGCTGAGAACAGTCCTAGACTGTTCTTGTACCCTTGTGGGAGTCAGCAGAATTTTTCTGAGAGTCTAAAGTGCTGAAACTTGTTAAGTCCCTACTTTCAGGCGCTATGTTTAGGCAGAAAAACCCATTGGAAATATCCAGGGTCGTTTTGTATTTTTTGCACACTATATTGTCCATAAGTGCTGTGCTGTGTGGAGTTTGTATAGCAAATGTGTGTGTATGACTGTTTAAATGTCTGTAGTGTATATGAATGGTTGGGTTTAGCGATGGGAAATAATGGATTGTTCATTGGTGAAACACAAGATTCAATTACATCCAGGTATTCTAATTGTTTGAGGATTCTCCTCACGGGTGCTTTAGCTTCATGTTTTATTGGGTATTGGTGTTGAGGTTGGGATTCAATTGGTATTACATGATAGGGGGAATCTTTATCCCACCCTACGTGGCTGCGGTATAACGCAAGTGCTTGCACCACTGCCCAATGAAGTGTGTGTATTTCTACGAGCTTTCTGGGAACAAGTGGCAAGATTTTTTTTTTGCAATAATCTCTTCTGCATATGGGAGATAACGGACAAATTCTGGTGGCCAATCTTTTTCGGCCAGTAAAATATCATAAGTAGTGACAACGTGGTCCCAAAAGATAGCGTAGATTGTGCATTCAATGTCTCTCTGCAATTGTATAGTTACTTTATACACCCTATCGGACGTGCCCACTTCCTGTTCTTCAGTAAAGCCCTCTTCCTGAGTGGCATGTCTTATTGCAACTGCTGGCACTTTTTTCTTTTTGAATTTGGGTTTTTGTTGGGGAAGTTTCTCTTCTTTCTTAACAGAAACTTTGGACGAGCGTTGTGAGTCCTTTCTTGGTTTCACGTACTCTGTTCGCTGCTCTGACCGTCCACCTCTCTCACTGCGTTTTTCTGGTGAGTCGATTACGAGCTGACGTCAATGTTAAGCCCTGTTGGTGGCGGTGTTCTGGCTGCACAGGAGATCAGATGGTGGGACAAGTTTGGCAGGCGGCCTCCACTGCCCGCCAAACTCGTAATGAGGGCCTATATCTATTTTGAGGGGTCTCCGAATGTGGAGATTCTCCCCTTTCGTTTCTAGGTGTTTGTTGTTTTTTATTCCAGCGCTTTTTAGAACCTTCAGGTGCTTGCTTAGTAGAATCTTTATTAGATCTACCTTTTAATTGTGGTTTAATGGGACTAGCCCCCAAAATATCTCGACCAATGGTGGTTACTTAATATGATTGAAGATACAGAGGCAAACATGCCCATTAATTGCATCCCCAAATTCAGGGCCGGTGCAGCCCTGTATTCATCTTGAATTTGTTTTAATATATCCAGAAGATTGGCAAGTGTTGGTGTACTGTGTGCGGTACTGTAGAGCGTGGCAAATACCGTGCCCCATGTAATGCAGTTATCTACAGTGGGAACCATCTCAAATGGCAAGCACATAGTGAGGATTCTATGTTTATCCTGAGGACCTGTGGGGGAAGACTGCTTCCAGCGCATTTATTTGTTGAGCTAACCAAAACGGAATTTTCGAGCTTGGCGGGTGCTTTACCCATGATCAAATGTACAGTTGCAGGGTTAATGCCTGGTGTAACTGCATGTGGTTGCACTGGGGCAGCACATGATGGTTTAGTATTTAATGTTTGTATATTCCAGTGAGCTCTGTATATAAGAGGTGAACCTCAGCTACCGCTAAGCTTGCTCCATCAGGGTGCAGTGTATATGTGGCCAATGAAGGCCAGATCGGGCTGTCATTGTTCAGAAGACCTAACCTAACGTGTAATACTGTATGTGGCAGGACACCATCAAGCCAATTATTATGGTCTTGAAAAGATAATGGCATTTCTAAATATGCATATGCCCTGTATTGTGCAGGTATGTTTGCAGGTGTATTTTGATTAAATGTATTTGTGTTTCCATAAACTGCTGGAAAAGTGACCCAAGAATAAAATGTTTCTGTTCTGTAGGCTGGATGAGCCTCAACAACAAATGTGACTTGACCCCCATGGCCATTAGGCCATTTGCCAATAAGTGTGCGTTAGGGGCTGTTGCATGTTTACTGCAATTACTACCCATTGAGGGTTCGCCATGTCAATGGTAGAAAATGTTCGTTCAGGGTTTTCCGGCTAACTAGCAGCGCCTCATCTCTACCCAAGAGCAGGGATGATTGTGGTAACCGGGCTCATGACAAGAAAGACTCCTCAGGGGAATCATGGTCGATCATATCTCGTCCCTTTCTCTCTTGCATTAGTCTCACACTGGTGAAGACAAACAGAGACAAAATATAGTTCAATAAGGGTTTATTGAAGTAACTGCATCTTAGATAAACTGGCATGTATTGCAATAACTAGGATGATAGAACACAATAAAAGCAAGATTGTGACAAGGAGAGTGAAACACAAAAATAGTCACACCATACTGTCACTAGGAGTGATATATAGTTTTCCTACCTGAGCTATGTTAGAGCACAGTATATTAAGCCCTAATCTGCCCTTCAGGTTTCCCCCCTGGGAAGACATCATACCTCATACCTAAGTAAGGAAGCCTGCAGAAAGAGAGATAGTGAGGCAATCAGAAATTAGCATACAGTTGTGGTCAGCTAGCTGGAATCTCCCTCTCATGGGACAAAGGCGTGTTTTTATAATAAAACAGTTGACATTCTAAGAGAGAATACCTTATGCCGGCTACCCCAATCTGACTGCAGCTTTGCACAAAGCACAAAGTGAAATGAATGTCCTACTAGGAACGTAATGCTTTCCTAAGCGAAAGAACAATTAGATAGAGAAAATAGAACACCACAAAAATGTGCCTATTGCTAGAAAAATAAAGCAATGCTGAATAAAAATGGAACTGGGCTAAAGTGCACAATGGCAGGGCTATTTTGCTAAAATAACATGTCTAAAATATGGCTAAAATAGCTCCAACCTAGACATCGCTACAGCCATCTCACCTAACTACAAAATAATACACCAGGACTGAACCCACAAACCTCCACGGAATCGGACTCCAGCCTCATGGAACACCTCCACTCCAAAATATGAACAGACAACAATGCCACCCTGAAGGGAACCCTGACCTACCATCCCACCAGCCCTCAAGTAGAATTCTGCAACCACATCACAGACTTCACCTCTCATCTCTCCATCAGATCAACCAACTACATCCTCCTCAGGGGCCTAAATTTCCACTTGGAAGACATCACAGACTCCAACTCCATGGCCCTCCTTTATAGCTTCACCAACCTCGGGCTCACTTAGCTCATCCAAAGACCAACCCACACAGCAGGCCACACCCTCGACCCTATTTTCTCCTCCAAGAACATGATCACTACCACACACATGATCCTGCTCACATGCTCCGACCACTACATCCTATATTTCAAGATACCCACCCACCAAGCCACCCAATCAGAAAAAATCAAGGCACCATCAAGACACTGGGGCAAAATATCCAAAGAAAACTGGACCAAGGTCCTACATGAACGCCCATCCAACTTCAGCAGGAACCTCAAAGTTCAATAAATGGCTTGCTGACTGCTCCAACTGCACTGCTCTCACCAGAAATAAGACCACCAAAAACAACAAAAAAAACAGCTAGTACACAAACAACCTCAGAGAGTCCAAGGACCGCTGCAAACATCTTGAGAGAAAATGAAGGCCAGACAAATACACCACTGCAAGATCCACATACAAAGCCTCCCTCAGCCTCTACCACTTGCAGACCACCTAGAACTCCATCAACTCCTAGACAGCTCTCAATCTGGCTTTCGCACCAGCCACAGCACAGAAACAGCACTCACTGTGGCCACTGATGCCATCAGAAGCATCCTCGACCAAGAAGAAATGGCTGCAATCGTCCTCCGTGACCTTTCCGCAGCTTTCAATACGGTCTCCCACAACTCACTCATCAGGAAGCTTCAGCACTTGGATATCTGCAGACTGGCTCCCAAGTTGATATCCTCTTCCTCATGGACAGAACTCAACAAGTTAGACTTCCCCCCCATACACCTCAGACCCCAAGAAACTAATTTTCTGTGTCCCTTAAGTATCGTTGCTCAGTCCAACACTCTCCAATGTCTACATGTCACCCCTTCCGGACATCGTCAGAGCCCACGGCATCAACATAGTATTGTACACCAGTGGAACACAGCTCTTCCTCTCCCTCACTGACTCAACCAGTAACGCCAATGAAAACTTTGCCAACTGCATGAGCAACATTGCTGCTTGGATGAAAAGCAACTGCCTCCAGCTCAACACAGACAAAACCAAAGTCCTTATTTGTGGCAACAACCACTCCCCCTGTGACACCTCTTGATGGTCCCACCAAACTTGGCCCCCAACCGCTCTTGCAGACCCTGCCAGGAACCTCAGAATCATCCTGGACATCACCCTCTTCATGAGCAGACATATCAACGCCATCACCTCATCATGCTTCCACATCCTGCAAATGCTATTCAATATTTTCAAGAGGATCCCACTTAGCACCAGATGAACAGTCACCCAGGCTCTTACCACAAGTAGACTTGACTATGGAAATAGCCTCTACTTCAAAATTCCAGCCCATGTTCTACGCTGTCTCTGAACCACTCAGAACGCTGCCACCAGTCTCATCCTGAACATCTTGTGAAATAATCACATCTCTCCATACCTCAACAATGTCCACTGGTTCCGAGTCCAAGAAAGATATAACTTACCCACACCTGCAAAGCTCTCCACAACACCATTCCAGTGTGCCTAAACCACTGTCTCAGCTTCTACCAACCCAAAAGACACCTTCGATCTGCATCCGAGGCAAGAGCACACTTCCCTCACATCAAGAAGACCAGAATTGGAGGATGCCCTTTCTCATACCTCGCAGCCAAGACCTGGAACAACTTCCTGAGACACCTCAGAACCTCCCACTCCCTCTTGGACTTCTGAAGGAACTTCAAGACATGGCTCTTCCAGAGAAAAAAGGTGTTATCTCCTCCTCTCCCCACCGGGCTACACTACTCAGCACCTGGATATACTCACAGGTGATTAGCTGCGCTCTCCAAATCCACATCACAAAACATAACATGACATAACATAAGGTCTAGGAGCACTTTTCATAAAATGAAGACTTGTTGCTTACACTAACATCAAAAGTAAGACAACCTAGCCTGTGAGAACCAATCATCAGATAAAGCACCGTCCATTCTGTAACAGGTCTCATTCTGAGGCAACTTTTGATTTACATTAAAAGTTCTGAATTTTCAGTGCTTGCACGCAACCAGTGCTTAATTTGTTATAGAATAAGTGCCAGGACAAAATATTTGCACAGAACCCTTCAGGTGGAGTCTTTTTTACACCTCATGCCATCACCAGAGACTCCCAGCATCTTTATCTCACTCTTACAGTTTCTTTTGCATCTCTCCTTTCTCTTTCGCCACTCTTTTTCCAGGGCTTGATTCACAAAGGTAAACATGCACTTTTGTGTTGTGTAGGTTTACCATTGTTCGCTATTCACAAAGGTATTTTACGAGTAGAGTATTTATAACTGTGGAGTCTCTGCACATAAAAACAGAACTATCTCAGCAGTCGTAAAGATACTACTTGTAAAATACCTGTGCATAGAAAATAATTGTGAACTTACACAAAAGTGTAAATTTACTTTTGTGAATCAGGCACTCAATGTTTGTCTTTCTCTCACTGTGAATCAAACTCTGTTTACGAAAAATAAATGCCAGGCCCCAAAAATCAATGCAGGTGAGCCTGTCCTTCAACCACCTGCTTAAATAAATCACTTCGTATAACTTCAAAAAAATCTCTCATAGAATCAGTAAGTGGGGTTTTTATGCCACTTTTTTTTGCACTACAAGGGAATGCATGACGGCGTGTGATGTTTTAAAGTAGGTTTTGTGGTTGTGTAAATTGGAAAGTAAGACTGATTACAAACCAACCGGCATTAGCTCTCCTTTCTCTTCCTGGTTTCACTTCAGCTTCTTGTTAGAAACAACACAATGGTTTTTTTAATGGTTTGGACGTATTTCAAGAGGAAGTAGGAGGGAGCCTCCCTCCACGGAACAAAGGCCTTTTTGTTTTTAGGAAATGCCTCCGATGGTCCCCATGGATGTGTGTTGTGATATTAAATATGTTTACAGAGTACATATTATCATGAATTAGTTTATGAACAGTCAAAATAGGTTATTTTTTTAAAGGGGAGCACATGATGTAGAGAATCGATCAATGGTGGTTTGTTCACTAAGCTCGTGAATGTTTGACTGCAGTTAGACATTAAAATTTACGTTAGTAAAGTGTCAGCTGGTACTCTATTCTCCCAAAGCACCAGACATGTACATACTATTTGTGCGCTTCTGATTGGTTGACTGAATGCTTCGTCGCTTAAGTTATTGATTCTATGGTTAATTAATTAATTGTGTGCTATCATTTACCATTCCCTAACTTTGTGTGGTTTCCAGGAAGCTCGGCAAACTGTGCAATCTATTATCTGATGATGTCCCTCAATAAATTACGCATGGAAAAAACATTTAGATTCTGAAGTTCAGGAACACGTGTCAGGTGTTGCTATTACACGAACGTCAAGAACGATTTTCATGAAGTTACCTCAACTCTGATTTGAATTTCTCAGTGTTGACTTTCATAGGGCGTCTGTGTTATTCAATTTTACAATTTTAATTTGCTTCACTTGGTCTCGCGCCCTTGCCTGAATAAATATGACAAACAAATACAGCAAAAATACTTGGGGAAAAATAGATGAGGAAGGTGTCAGTGATTGTTAGAAATTGGGTCTCTAGTTGGCAGTGGTATGCACCCTGCCCAAGTAGGGACCACAGTCCTAGTCAAGGTAAGTCAAATACAGCAATCGAAATTAACCTTTGTTCACCCTCTGGTAGTTTGGAACAGGGAAGGCAGGCTCATACAGTAATCATATTGAAACACCACAAAAAGGACTTCACACAGGTGTAATAAAAAATAGAGACTGTTTATCTGAACACATCAAGACCAAAACAACAGAAATCCAATGAGTACTTACTTTTAAGAGGTATCACTTTAAGCGCACTTTGTATGGGGCTCGTTTAAGAGTCTTTACATTATTTTATGAGAGTACAGGTGTCCTTTTGCAAGGAGCCCAGCACAGGCTGATGGGGGCCATTCGGAACTATCCTGTGTAGAGTGTACAACGTGTTTACCTTCCAGATCCAGAGAGTGCAGAATAAGCTTTATGGCCGCTCAGGCCTTCATGGTCTGGGAATGTACCACCGCAGCCGCAAGTTGAGGGTGAAGTGATCTGAGTGGGACAAGCGCAGGGACAGGAAGCAGGGTTGCCCCCAAGCACGACTCACTAGCTGGGGAAGGCAATTAAGTATCATGCGTCTACATCACTTGGCAACACAGGCGGTGGCTCACACTGAAGCTGCTCTGAAGTCCTGACGAGATGGGCGGCAACTTGCCACAAAGCTCCTCTAAAGTCCTAATAAGATGAGCGGCAGGCAGCAACAAAGCCATTCCAAAGTCTTGATAAACGAGCCGCAGGCTGCAACAAAACCGCGCTGAAGTCTTGATGCAATGTACAGCAGGCTGCAACAAAGCTTGCTGAAGTCTTGATGAGTTGAGCGGCAGGCTGCAACAGAGTTGCACTTGAGGTCTTTGATGTCCCAGAGACCTGTTTTAGAACCGGGGGCAAGTCAGCAAGCCTCTGTAGTCCCTCTAGGGGTGATTGTTGATTATTGGGTTGAGGGGCAGAGATCAGCAGGCAGCAGAGCAGCTCAGCAAGGCAGGGAAGTAGTTCCCCGAAAATGTCAGGCACTGCAAAGTGGCGATCCTCAGCAGTCTGTACTCCAGCAGTTTCCTTGAGAAAAGAAATGTACTGATTTTAATGGGTCAGAGAACCAGTCCTTATACTAAAAAAGTGCCTTTGATGTGGGGGATGACTTCAAAAGGTTTCTGTGAAGTGTACATGTTCCACTTTCAACTCATCCCTGACTCTAGACTATTAGTGGCGGGTAATCAGCCCCTTTGTCAGGGCTCTGGCCACTACTCTTTGAGATGTAAGTGGGAGCCCTTAGGAAGACCCACAGTATGTAGATGAATGCAGATGCAGTTGAGTATCTTGTGTTCTGGGTGTCTGAAGGGAATGCACAAGTGTAGCTGTCACCTAGCCCAGGCCAGACATGTACTGAAGATAGGCTGTAGGCACACAGGACAGTAAAGGCAAAGAAATGCCCATTTTCTAAAAGTTGCATTTCTAAAATAGTAATAATAAATCCGACTAGTAGAGAGGATTTATCATTACCATTCCATTGATACTAAACATGATGCAGCTACTCCTCTCTGATCAGCAATTACAGCTTAAAAGTATTATAAGGAATTCCAAATGCTGGCCGATGAGAGGGGCAGGCCTCTCAGTAATGAAAAACGACATTGGGAGATTTTCATTGCCAAGACATGAAAGACTTAAAAGTGCATGTCCTGCCTTTTACTAACATGGCACCCTGGCCTGTGGGCTGCCTAAGGGCTACCTTAAGGATGGTTTTTATGCAATAATGAGGGAGTTTAAGGTTTTCCAGGAGGTTTTAAATGCCAAGTTGTGGTGGCAGTGAGACTGTACACACAGGTTCTGCAGTGGCAGACAGATACATGTTTACAAGGCTACTTAAGTGGGTGGCACAAGTGCTGCAGGCCCACTAGTAGCATGTAATTTACAGGCCCTGGGTGTATGGTATACCACTTTACAAGGGATTTACATGTAAATTAAATATGTCAATTGTGGATACACCAATGTTACCCTGTTTTAGGAGAGAAGCACATGCACTTTAGCAGGGGTTAGCAGCGGTAAAGTGCTCGGAGTCCTACGGCCAACAAAAAGTTACAGCAACAAAACAAGAGGTGAATGCACAAAGTCTGGGGTAAGACCACCCTAAGGATACCAGGTCTAACAGTGATGTAATATGTGATGTTGGGAAGATAGAAGACAGGATAAGATCACCCATAATGCAGATAAAATAAAGCCCCTTTTGTCATGTACTATGGAGCAGTTTTATAAACACATTAATGAGTATCGGAAGTAGTGTGACATGAGTACCCCTTTACAAGCTGTTGCATGTGTTTGTGAATCAGCCCCAAAATGGCCATCCCTCTATAAGTAAAAGTGCAAAGTGGTCACAGTCTTTTCTATTTCACTAATTATATATTAACATGACATGAATTTCCCCAGTTATTCCCTTTTTACATGTTGTGGGACATATAAACAAAGGCATCTTAGAGGATGTAAAGGGCTACTACAGGTTTCCGCTTTTATGTGCATGGCTTTATGAATCAACCCCATCACAATATGTTTAACATCATAGGTTGGGCCCTCTGGTGCTAAGCAGCATTATTGTTTAGTATGTGGCCTCATCTGAATCTTCATGGCATTTGGATAATCTTAGGGGCTCTTTACAACATTGGCGGACCCACCACAGGACTGCCAATGCCATGGGAGGACGCCACTGTCAGCTGACTAACACCATAGCACTTCAGTACCCTCGGAATGCGCACTGTCTGCCCTCGGAATGCGCACTGTCTGCAAATCAGACAGTATTCATTCTGATGGTGCTGGGCAGGGGGGACATTGGCATTGGCAGTGGAAGGGCCCTCCAGTGGCCCGACACTGGCTTTTGGCCAGCCTTTGCATGGCGGAGTGACCAGCATGGAAAGGCTGACAGAAAGATGAGTTGTAATCAGCACGGCAGCGCTGAGTTCAGCGCCACCGTGGCTGAGCACAACTCAGACCGCCATTAACCCATTGGGAACCACGTTCTTTGTGGTGACGGCAGTTCCCTGGTGGTCTGTTCACCAGGGTTTAATGTGGCGGTCGGACTGCCTGGAGTGTGGCGGTCTGACTGTCGCCACGAGTCTTGGGGTCCTCAGACAGCAAGGCTTGTAGTGAGGCCCTTATTCTTTCATGCCAGGGTGCCAGCATGGGTCCAGATTGTCATTTTTCTATCTGGATCATATGCTTTGCATAAGAGCAAAAAACGAGTTAAGAATGCAAAACCGCTGCGTAGACATTTCAAAGAGGCGTTGGCACTGACATTCCCGTGTCTGACACCATCTTACTATAGTCAAACCATGTCTAGCCATCTGCTAATTAAGTGGTCATACCAACAGCTGCAATGATGAGAAAATTGCAGTGTGTGGCACTGATTAGATCTGGGTGGAAGTAATGCTTCTGCGCAGGGCTAAATAGACTCCTGAAGGAGGCACAATGCCATCTCTTCATAATGACACTGACATACGTTTAACGAGATACACCAGTTTTTCTCTATATCCTTTACTTTCATTGCCAAAGTACTGTTACTTCTCAGCAGGACTCTCCCCACATTTAAATGGGCAATACAAAGTTGCTATTATTTTAGCTGGGCAGTATCAGTATTTTCCAGTAGGACAACATTATTCTTAAAGGGGCAGTTCAGGCACTTCCCAGAACAGCTGCTTTACAGATAATGGGACAGTATCATCACTCCTCAGAACCACTGTTTTAGGTTTATTGGGATAGTAAAAGTATAGGAAATAGGATTGCTGCAGATTTCACTTCTATTACTAGTTCTTCTCACCATAGATGGTACTCTTTAAATGGGACAGCACTTTTAAGCATCGTTTCTACAATTGTACTGTGACAGTCGAAAGCGTGACGAACACCTGCTTTACTAGTCCTCAAATTTTAGGATGTACCACTAAATTTTAATTAGGCTATTTCACTCTGGCGCCATATATTTCCTAAAATGTTACTAGTACTTGCCTGCAGCATTGCTATCCCTTTAATTGACAAGAATAGACCTAAATTTAGTAAAACTTTGTCCCGCCTCTAATGCGACGTAATGCAGCAAGTGCTATTTGTGATCTAGCGAAAAAGTTTTTTTTTGCACTAGAAAGGTGCACTTTCTCAGCTCATAAATTATTTGTGTTGCTTTGCGTCATTGTTGTGTTACTGGTGTAGACCAGCGCAGACATCTATAGGTCTTGATGCAAAACCTAATGTACTAAAGTAGCCTGCCCGGACATTGCATCAAAAAGTAATGCTTTTACTTAAAGCTTAAAGTAGGCACGAACAAGAGACGTGTGTTGATTTCTCAATACAAAAAGCTAGATTGCACATGTGCTGCAGTGCACAGCACACATCCAATGTGGGGAACCTTCTGAGTTTGCTTACTCATAGGAATTTGTAATGAAACAGTATACCTCCAGTACTTCTTGGATGCTGGACAGCACAAATCCACCTTTGCTCCATTGTACTAGCCACAGCATCGCACAATGCAGCTTGTTTGACCACCAGCGCAGGTTATGACACCAGCAGCAGGCCACTTATTTTTAGGTATGACTCTGCGTTTTATTCCCTCCCCTTCACCCCTCCCTTGTGCAATGTAGCACAGCAAATTTTCATGCTGCACTGGCTGTATGAAAGTAAGTAAATCTAGGCTCAGCTGTTATACACATGGTGGATTATCAGCAGTTGCCAACAAGCAAGGCGAAAGTTTCTGCACTTAGTATAGTTCTGCTATAAATTTCATGGAAAGCACTAACACTTCTCAGCAGGCCTGCTATAATGAACCATACTGAGGGCAGTTTGGACACTGCTCAACAAAGCTACTATGCTTAAAATGGCCAAGGGTACTAATTTGTAACAGGGATACTTTGCTCAGTATCTACTCTACCTTTTATCAAAAAGTGTCTTAACTTCTCAGAAGGGCTGACACCCTTTTAAATAGCCAGTAATGGCACTTCCTATAGGGGATTTTCAACTCCTTCTGAGATTGTCATTACTTCTCAGCAGTACTGTTTACTTTTAGAACATCATTTGCTGCAGCAAAAGTGATGTATGGTTGCAATCTCATACTGCATCTACTGTGTCTGTAGACTTAACCCCACATTATTTGGTGAGATATCACGAGTTCTCAGCAATAGTGCTATCCTTCATTAGGATAGTAGATGAACATTAAACCAAGGATGCTACACTTTACCATTGCTTCTTAGCTATGCTTGGAAATAATGATATATTAAGAGTACTACAGTGCAACATTGAGGCATACCTTTGTAAACACATAATGAATAGTTACATCCACTTGTGCAACAGCATGTATTCAAATTGAACACTTTTGCACCTTTTCACAAACTTCATTTTGTAGTATGTTTAGTCATACCACAATAATACAACTAACATAATACAAAAAGCTATTCACAAACCTACATGCAGTGGTCCACGCCTCTGCCTCTTCTATCTTGTATATGCAGAGCTCTCCATCCCAAGGGAGGAGATCACTGCAGACGTATATGTGTGTTTTAGTAGTAAGTGTGGAAGGGACAAGAGAGTGACTGGAAAATGGGCAATACTTACTAATGAGGGGTGGGGTTTTAGGGAGGGACATACACAAACCCACAAAAGAGCAAGTCAGTTGATGTTCACAAACTGCACTTCTATATTTAGTACAGTCAAACAGGAGCCAAAGCAGTCAGAAACGTACCCCAGCTGAGGTCTGGAATACATCCAGCAATATCTATGGCCACTCACAGGTACTGCAACACCCTGCCATAGAAAAAAATAGTGATAGGGACTTAAAATAAAATCCCATAGGGAATAATGTTTACTTGTAAGAGAAGATATATTTATTTTAACATTATGAAAATTAAAATTAATCTATAATTAATTATTTTATTAAAAATAATTTAAGAACTGTCAATTGACAAATAAATGTAACTTTAAAAAAACGAAATTACATTAATTTAAATAAAGTCTAGCCAACCATTTAGCAACATTTCATACATAATAAATAAATAAATACAAACAGTTTATTTATGTGGGTGTTATTTTTCAAATAATACTTTAAAAAATAATTTTAATTTAATTTAATGGAGTTAAATGCATTACACGGTTAGTAGTTGTTAGTGAAGTATTTTTAGAATTATTCTATGTTTAATATTCATACAGCAAAGTAAATTACATTAAACTTTAATTAACTTTTAAAAATGTCCCTAAATTCTACCATAGGTAAATCTCTGCCCCAATTGCAGAGATTAACTTCAAATATAGTCATAAATTCACTACAAGTAGTAACTTTACAGTCATATATGATTTGTACTGACTCCTATGTCAGCGGGTGGGTACATGTAAGTCTACACTTTTGAGTGACTTCACATACGTAAATGGTGAAAAGTTAAAAGTTCTAAAGGTATTGTAAAATGTAAGAGTAAACTTACATGTGTAGATTTACTCAAATGTCAAGTTAACCTGTGTTAATAGTCACTTTTATATAATTTAAAATAATAATACCCAAATCAGTCCAACCTGTGAATATGCACATTCAACAACACATGCACTCATTGCTTGCAAAGCAAGAGCCAGATAAAAGAATCCTATTTCTAGGGGTAGATGAATTAAATCAGCACTGTAATGATTTTAAGCAAGGCTGGACGAGGGTGCAGTCCTTTTATGTTTAAAAACCACTGTAGATTAAATTCCAGCCCTGTTTAAATCTTCATAGTGTATACCCCTCGGTGCCCTTACATACTTATAGGAGAGTGGAGTGGATACTCCTCGGTGCCATTACATACTTATGTAAGGGCATCAAGGGGTATGCAATGCACTGTAGTGCAGTACATACCCCTCGATGCCCTTACATTCATATGTAAGGGCACTGAGGTCTATGTACTGGAGTGGCTGCTCCTCGATGCTAAGAAAGCTTAGCTAGGGGATAAAAGAGAGGAATTAGTTACCAAAGACTGATTTACTTTTTTGGTGCAATGAATTATTGAAACACCATCACAATGTTGCAACACTTTTTAATATTTTGTTTATTAACTCCTTGTATTGCCACTCCTGTGTGCATTTTTATAGTACACATAATTTGAACTACATTAGGACAATAATTGAATAAAGTCTGTAAAATATAAAGGCCCTCATTCTGACCTTGGCGGGCGGCAGAGGCCGCCCGCCAAAGTCCCGCCGTCAGATTACCGTTCCGCGGTCAAAAGACTGCGGCGGTAATTCTGACTTTCCCGCTGGGCTGGCGGGCGGTCGCCTTCAGACCGCCCGCCAGCCCAGCGGGAAAGAGGCTTCCACGATGAAGCCGGCTCGGAATCGAGCCGGCGGAATGGAAGCTGTGCGACGGGTGCAGTTGCACCCGTCGCGTATTTCACTGTCTGCGCAGCAGACAGTGAAATACATGTAGGGGCCCTCTTACGGGGGCCCCTGCAATGCCCATGCCAGTGGCATGGGCACTGCAGGGGCCCCCAGGGGCCCCGCGACCCCCCCTACCGCCATCCGGAT
This sequence comes from Pleurodeles waltl, assembly GCF_031143425.1. Classification (NCBI taxonomy): domain Eukaryota; kingdom Metazoa; phylum Chordata; class Amphibia; order Caudata; family Salamandridae; genus Pleurodeles; species Pleurodeles waltl. The sequence goes on from NC_090444.1 coordinate 1,190,019,066, forward strand.
CCCAGCGGTCGGACCGCCGGGATCTGGATGGCGGTAGGGGGGGTCGGAATCCCCGCGGCGGTGCAGCAAGCTGCGCCGCCGTGGAGGATTCAATGGGGCGGCGGTACACTGGCGGGAGCCCGCCAGTGGTGCCGGTCCGACCGCGGCTTTACCGCCGCGGTCGGAATCCCCATTGGAGCACCGCCGGCCTGTCGGCGGTGCTCCCGCGATCCTCCGCCCTGGCGGTCAAAGACCGCCAGGGTCAGAATGAGGGCCAAAGTGTGGATATTTTTGTGTGTCTGTATCCACGGAAAATAGCTTTGGAACTCACTATTACATCAAATAATCCTGTGTTCTCACAGGAATGATTGTTACCTGTACGATGCTATCATCATGTAAAGTGTAGATGGTTTATGCATTACAGTCCTCCACATTCTTTGGCCTGCGCTTTACTACATGGCTTAGGGTTTCTAAAAATAAGGGCGCATCTTGCTAAGGTTGCAAAAAAGTATCCTCTTTAAATATAGACCTGGTCAGATCTAAATGATGCGAAGACAGCTATCTGGAGTGGCCAAGTGACTTCTTAACATACTACAACAGGACAGCCTAAAAGATTTTTGGAGACAGAATAACATTTCTACCTCAGAGTTCCCATGTTACTCCTCAGTAGGGGCCAGATGTACCAAAGGATTTTATCCATTCTGTGTCTATGGGAAAAAGCTTTCTTACATATGGCCCTAGTTGAGGGATACTCCTTTATAGATTAATTGTTCGCTATGTGAGATATTGCCCTTTAAGTAAGGAATTGCAGGCACGAGACGAGAACACTGCCACGCCACGACCCTGTGATACTACAGCTGGAACTGCCACCATGGACCTCCCATGCATTTAAATAGTGAGTCTCCTCAGAGGCACTGCTAGGCTCAGCATTCAAGATGGAGGAAATATTATATTCGGATGGCATTATAGTAACATACATCAGAGAACTTACAGATGAGCTTTCCCCTCCATTATGTAAAATGTCTCCAGATTTAAAATAAACTGCATTAAGCCATTAATCATATTTTTGACAGAAAAAGACTCCCCTTGTGTTGGGTAAAAGACTCAGTCAGTTATCTGCGTATTAAAGTGCATCAGGTCCCACTAGTTGTATCTAGGAACACTTTTAGGGTTATTATAGCCCAACTAACTGACTGTATTAACAGACAGAACAAACCTCCTCTGTGGTTAGCAGACTGAATTACAATAATAAAAATGAGGATTCCTCCCATAGCACTATATTTCTTCTTTGACATACCCTAAGCTTTCTTTAACACAGAAAGAACCCATATGGTGACAATGTCTTGGGCAAACAAACAGCCAAGGATAAGCAGGGAAACACCACGGAAACCATACGAAAGGATCGGGGACTATCAGCACCAGATCAAGAGCTACATTATCATATGGCCAGGAACAATTCATCCACTTCTGGTCAAAGGGAACACCGGATACAGCAAACTCTTTGGCACTTTTACAATGAATTGCCACAGCATGATGCTGTGCCAAATTTGGCAGCGCGCGCTGTGTCAGTTCTGAAACACATGGATGCGTGGTATTTACAAAAATAAGCCACACCCCTGTGTTTCCCCTAGTGCTGGTGCTAAGTTTAGCTGCTAGCGCCAACACAGGCATCCTTCCACCGTAGTGCAAGGGTCTCTGCGTTGAAGAGAAGAATTGTTTATGTGCAGGAAGCAGTGCTTAATTTGTGCTTGTTGTTTCTAGTGCTGAGCACCATCACTTTTTTTTTGAGGGCCAGGGCTTATTCTTCTGCCTCAAGCATTTGCTGAGAGCAAAAGACACATATGAGAAAGACGGAGGAAGGGGAAAATGGAAAAGCGTCACAAAGGGAGAAAGTAGAAAGCTGCTAGAGTGAGCTGAAGGGGCCGGTCATGGCTTTATATGGCTTGAAGAGGCCCGAGATGGCTTCAGGATTATGCCCCCTCAACCTTGTTCCCACATTTAATTGCAGCAGCCGCGTATTGAAAAGGAGGGCGTTGGGCACGTTTTTATTTAGAAATTAAGCATTGGCAGGAAGGTGTCCCTTCCTGCACATAAACAATCTACAATTGCAATCTGGCACTTCTACGTGTGCTACAGAATGCAGCACACATGCAAATACCAAATCGTCATTATTAAATTATTGTTTATGTGCAGGAAGGGACAACTGTTCTGTAGAATGCAATAGAAATAAAAAATGAAATTAATGTCAGTGGGTTGTGGCTAAGTATTAGACACGCTTCGGTGCTGAGAGTGCTTGGAGATAGGATACAGGGTTCCCATGGACAAGTTTATTGAGTACTACAACTTATTCAGGTGTTTCAGTAGACTGCTCATGGAGTGAAAGTGGAGAAAAGTCCATTGTTTGATGCTGTTAAAAGTCCTATCTTAAGTCCTCCTAGAAATTGTGTGAGAGGACAAAATCTTCAGTGGGGCAAGGCAGGAGGCTGTATCTGACCAGGCTCCACACTACTAGATATAGGTCATTAATTGCCCCAAAGGTTGATTTAAATTGCACAGTCAATTGCTCAGAGCTGGACAAACCAATGAAATGTATCCTCCATGGTTTTGAGGAGTCATATTGCTATTCCCATGCCAACCTAAACTACAGTTGGGAAAGTAATGATCATTCAAGGGATCAGAATTACTATTCCCACTCCAACCTGAGCAATATTAGGAAAAGTATTGTACTTTAGAGTGGTCAGATCTACAATTTCCACTTTATTGTAAGCAACAGTAGGGAAAGTTTTGTGCTTCGGAATGCTAAGATTTTTTATTCCTACTGTCAAATTGCAAAAAACAAAAACTAAATATAGAAAAAATATTAAATATATTACACATTATATCACACAAGTTATATAAACAGATATGCCCCCATTATATCATTGGTGGTAAAAACCGCCTACCACTGCAGCAACGGCTGCCAAAAGACTGTTGCCGCGGTTACCAGCCATCCACTATATTATGACCACAGCTGGATTTCTGCCAGAAGGACTGCGGATATCCGGCTGTGGCCATGGTGGCAGGTGGCAGGTGGCGGTAAGGCCAGTAGACCACCACCGGCCATATTATGCAAATTAATACGGCCTGGCGGTGTTCTGCTGGTGGACGCTGCTGCTGGCAGCAGCGCCCCATTCCCGTCTCCTGCCGGAGGACCCCCTGGACACAGGTAAGTGGGTGCTCTGACAGGGGAGGGGTGCAGGGGTGTGTGGGTGTGGGGCTGTGTGTGTACGTCTGTGCGTGTGTGTATGCTGGTGTGTGTTGGGTATTGTATGTGTGCGCATGTTTGGGGGTGTGAGTGCGTGTATGTTGAGTTGTGTGAAAGCATGTCTGCGTGTATGTCTGTAAGTGTGTGTGGATGTGTGTGTGAATGGATGTGTGCATGCGTGGATGAATGTGGGAATGGGTGTACGTATGCGTGTGTGAGTGTGTGAAGGGAGGGACATGTATGATGGGGGTCTGGAGAGGCAGGGGGGTGGGGGGAACATGTGTAGGAGGTGGAGGTTGGGGAAGACCCCCTATCAGTGACGGGGAAGGAATTCCCTGTCAATGATAGTGCCATGGTTTTTGTGGCAGTAAGGTTGGCACGAAAACCATGGCGGTAGGTGGGGTCATAATCCAGCAGGAAGGCAAGTGATGACCGCCGGGTTGGAGGTTGATGTCTCCAGCCCGGCGGCCGTTACCGCCGTGGCTGTCAGTGTGGTACATTGGCGGTTTGGCTGCATAATATGGAGGAAAGTACAGCAAGCCTGTTGGCAGTACTTTCCTCCATATTACTGCCAACTGCCAGGGTCATAATGACCCCCATACTCTCTTAAAATTATATAACATATAAATAATTATACATTTAAATAAATACATTTAAAATGAAGATTGTAAAGAAAATAATGTTAAAAAGTATTAAGACATATATTTTTTAAAACACTTCATACCATACTACCCTAAAAGTCCATTGCCACAAAACAGATACAAACAATACTAAAAAAAAGAACAATATACATCAGTTTAAAAACAATAATATAAAATTAATGAATTAATTATTATCCCAGGTAAGAAAACATGTGATCTGCTACCATTTGTCAAAACCAATTATTTTGCTTGATGGGACCGGTTTATATTAGATCACAAAATTAATGATGAAACCAAATGATAAAACGATCCTTGGCAAGTAAATCTGCTCAACTCAAAAGCCTTTTCAAAGTCAAGGTTCAGGAGCGAATGGACCATTCTTTCTTTGGCAAAGCTCTGTTATGTCATCTTTTGCTAACATGTGAATACATCCAAGCATTCTCTTGAATTCTCTTGCTTTCTGGTAGTTAATAATAAGGTCAATCAGTATCCTATCCAGTCGAAGGGCCTGATTATGAGTCTGGTGATAATGAGACCACCAGCCTCGCAATGCCGGTCGGACTGTCTCACTTCAGGCGGTCCGACCTCCACATTAAAACCCAGGTGAGTGGGACTGCCTGAAGACTGCCGCCCCCTCAGCAACATGGTTCCTGGCGGGCTGACGGCAGTCAGAGTCGTGGTCAGTGCTCCCGCTGCACTGACCACGAGTCCAGTTTCCATCAGTGTTTTCATGGCAGGGACCCTGCCTTGAAAAGGCTGGTAGAAACATAGTGCAGTGGGCCACAGGCGGGCCAATGGCATGGGCAGTGCTGAGGGACCCCTGCCCAGCACCCTCAGAATGCGCAGGCAGTGCACATTCCAAGAGTGCGATTGTGATATGATATTGGCATCGGGTCTCTTAAGGGAGACGCGTCCAGTACCGTAGCACTGTTCCCTCCGATCAGCCCGGCGGGAACATTATAATACGACATGGGGTCACCGCCTGCATGATTGCAGTGTCCTCCCTGAGGCTTTGGCAGTCCCATGGTGGGATCACCGAAGTGGTAATGACCCCCTAAATATCTGAGACTTGAGCAACAATGGGATATTTTCTGATTACCAAAGGATGCACTAAAGGGAAATTCAGCAGTGGTACTTTGACCACCAAGCTAACGTTATGATCGATATGTGAATTCTACTTTGTCTTTATCACTTCCTCCACCAATCAAAGCATTTCCTGTCACCATTCAACCCTAAATCAGATCTAAAGTGGTAGATGATTTTTAGTCTGTTATCACCTTAGTCCGAAGAAGGAAGAGGTCTTTAACTGTTACACTCTGTATCATCTGTCTCAATTTTGAGTATTATGAATATTAAGAGCTGTTCCTTACATTACGGTTTTATTCTTATTGAAATCATCAGTAATAATATGTTTAACATAATACTGATAGAATATATCTAAATGTGTGATGGATTTCAATTTAACAAACACAAAGGCCCAACTTTCCACTTTACCTATCACCTTAATTGCATGAAAGTGTTTTTTCTTTGTAAATACATTGTTCATTTGGAAATTACCATGATGTTTTCATTTGGGTACACATAATATGCTCAGAAATATACAAGTATTTCAGAACATTCAGATCCTTGTCTTTTGTTTATAATCATCTACTATAATTAATAAACATTTTATCACTGTTTTGTCCAGCCCACTCAAGCATGCATCAGGGGACACTGTGTCAGCCAACTTTAGCCATTGGCTGACATCAATGTGAGGTATGGCATGCTGCCCTTTCCCAATGAGCACTTCCACATGCAAAGCAGTTTTCTTCATTGCCAGGTAATCCTTTGGCACTGTGTGTTTTTTTGACATCAAAACATTTTTGCCTTTAGATTAATAAACTTCCAGCTTCCTAAACAATACATTTTGCAAAAACCATGACAAAACAAAATAGCAATTACCAAAAGGCCAGACCTATTTGCATTGCCAGCCCTTGTTTAAATGTCCTATGATCCCCAGACTAAAGCTCACTAGTGCATTCTCACTTTCCCAGTAATGCTGTCAATGTTTGCTTATATACGGGGGCATGGTTTGGTCTGACCACAAGATGGTCCTCACTCTGTGAGGCTAAACGAACGGGACAGGAGTATTAATTCTCCATTTACCCCAGTCCCTGGAGCCATCAGTTGACGTTGAAGTGGTGGGGCAGTGTAATTGGGGCCCAGAATTGTGACCGCGATCGTGAAGAAGGTGGGGGGCCGTGCAGCTGGTGGGCCGTAGCCTTAAGGAATCAATTGAGCAACTACCCCGCCTCCGTAAGACTGCTTGCCAACAGTGCTTGATAGGGATAGACTGACCTGTGGCTGGCGTCAGCTGGTGGAGGAGTTTTGGAACAGCCCTCCATTGTCAACAGGGGACTTAGAGAGATCCCGGTGTGCAGAGCAGCTGTGACAGGGCTGTGGAGCGGCACTAGGCCAAGCTCTGGACCTGAGAGGAACGTGGGCGGCGGCTGCCGGCACACCTCAGGCAGGTGTATCACCTCATCTAGCGCTAGTCCGGTTTGGGGTCTTGGTGCAACGAGGGGTTGCTGCGGAAGCAGTGCCCTACTGCCGCCACTGTGCAGGGTGTTGGGGAGGGCTGCACGCTCAGTCAGCCTGCTGAGGTAAACACCGGCTGACACATATGGAAGGTTGCCCCGAGCTCCATTCAGGTCTCGGTCTCGGCGGAAGGCCCATGTGGAGAGAGCGGGTGGTTCGTGGAGTGCTGCCCCTGCCTTGATTGCCTTCTCCATGCAGTAGGAGGGCCCCTTTTCTGGAGAACTGCATGCCCGGTTGCTTGGCCCTGTACTGGGAGTTGGGGGACATGTGGGGCCTGGAGCTGCTTCTGAGCAGGATGGATGAGACTGCGCTACATGTTATCACCCCACCCATCTGAGAGGACTAAGGCCCAGCTTGGCTTAGATGTGGATCACTTGGGGAGGGCACTCCCAGAGGCAATTGAGGAGCATCATTCACCTTTCCCAGGGTGCGCCGGTGGCCTGGTCTGGAGATTGCCAGCATGGGGAAAACTGATCAAAAGCAAACAAAACTCCCCTTTGAAGACAGGAAATGTCAGGGCACACTATCAGAATGGTATCGGATGAGGACACACTGGAATCTTGTCAAGAGGATGGGACACAATCTACATCAATCAAGGCTATGTTCTTGGACCTAAAGCAGAGCCTTGCTGGCATCTATGCTAAGCTGGAGCACCTCACCAACCCCATGTACCATCTTAAAGACAGAGTGGACAGCTATGATACCTGTTTTGACCACCTTGAGGCCCGCACTCCTGAACTAGAGGATGAGCACCACTCTTCTAATGGGCGGCTTCTTCAGATGTCACGAGTTCTTGAGGTGATCTGCAAAAAAAATGAAGGTCTCTAGGTTCACTTGAGACAGAACAATCTCCACATCTTGGGCATACCAGAGTCCACAGCAATGGGCAAAATGGATGATTATGAGAAGGACATGCCGAAGTCGCTTTTCTCTGGCACACTGTCTTTGGTGCTGGTGTTGGAGCAGATGCATAGGCCTGGGCCCGAGGTCTCCCCTGGGGGTTGCGGTCTGGCCTGTAATAGTGCACATGTTTAACTACAGGGGTCGCAACATGGTACTCCGTTTTGCCTGCGAACGCAGCTCTGTCATCTATAAAAATAATATGCTCACCATCTTTTCGGACTACACCCTGGCATCCAGGCGGTGCGCAGGGCTTTTCTGTCCGAGAAACGCTTGTTGAACCAAACTGACACTAAGTACTCTTCAATTTATCTAGCCAAACTGAGAATCCAGCATAAAGGAAAGCTGCACTTTTTCATAGATCCCAAACAAGCTGCGAAATTTGAGAAAACCATTCCAAAGAAATCTGACTTGGCTTCCCCGAATGGCAACGCGGAAGATGGGGCCGCCTGAGTGACAACGACTGAGTACAGTATATGATGGTTGGGTACTGAACCAACAGCTGCCCCCAAGCATGGAGTGTTTTGCCATCTGACTGATGACTCTGATGGCTCCATGTTTATTTCTTCCTCTTTGTTCTCACCCGTCCACCAATGCCTTTGCTCGGAAGGGGTTTGTCAGCCTCTCAGCATCCCTATGGATGAGTCCATGGTTACTGTTGTGCTCCCTGCATTTGGGGAGGTCTGTGGGGATAGGTTGGGTGGGCACGGGTTGTCAGGCCAACGTGGGTGGTGGTGGCAAGGTGTTTTTGAACACAGGTCTTGAGGTTGTTAAATTGTTATTGTTAATTTCCTATCCCCTCCTTGCACTCCTGCGTACTGCGTGATTCCCCAGGATTGGTGGAGCGATAGGCTGCTATGGGTGATCTTCCATGATGTCTCTGGTTGTTAGCACCACATTAAGATGCTTCTCTTGGAACGTAAGGGAGCTGAATTATATGAGCGAAATGCATCAGACGTCGGCATACTTGTGTCGCCATGCTATTGAAATTTGTATGCTGCAGGAGGTCCATTTGGGTGAAGAGTTTAAATCGTGGCTGCTCGCAGGACAAATAGGAGAGTGCCACATAGCTGCTCATTCCGGCTATGCTTGCGGAGTGGCTATCCTTATCCTCAGGGGTCTACCATGGCATACAAGGGGTGTGATCTGCGACCAGAAGGGCCATTATGTTATGCTGTCAGAAGTGCTCTTTGATCGTCCATTTTGGCTGCTATTGATGTATGGCAACAATGTGGACAGCCAGACTTTTTTGTGGAAGTTTGGCGCTTAGCTGGCATGTTTAGTTCTGGGAAACTACTTTGAGGAGGGGACGACTTTAAAGTAGTGACTGGTCCAACTGCAGTCTGCAGCCTCACACCCAGCCGCTGCAAAAGCCTTGAATGCCATCATGAGGGAGGATGGCTTGGTTGATATTTAGTGAGTTAAGCATAACACGCTTATAAAGGGCACCTGCATTAACATGGTGCATAACAGCTGGTCTCGCATTGACCTGTGGCTTAGACTTAGGGACGCAGAGCTCTGGATGGCGGCAGTTAGGCATCTGCTACGCACATTATCCAACCATTCTCCCTTGTTTCTGGAGCTGCAAATCCCTGGGTATGTGCAGTGTGCATTTGTGTGACGGAGGTACTCAAGGCCATTGGCAACTATTTTACACAGATCAGGGGCTCTGTCTCCTCTCCTGGTATTCTCTAGGAATGCTTTAATGTGGTTATTTAGGGAATATGTATGGCCAAGCAGCATGGCATACTCCATGCACTATGCCGCAAACTGTCTGAACTTGGAATGGAGGTTTTATGAGTCACTAGATTGTGCACTCCTGGCAGAGGCCAGGATAAAGATGTCACAGTGTGTCGAGGCAGCACACCATGAAGTTTGCTTTTTGGAGAAGGAGGTGAAAGCTAGGCGCTACAGCAAGGGAGAACGAGCCAGGAAGACGCTTGCTGCTCTGCTGAGTAGGTCCTGGGCCAGCGATTATATTGTGAAGCACCAAAACGAAGGGGAAGTGCCGCGTGCGGGGACAACTGAGGTACAACGAATAATGAGGGACTTTTACTCCTCATTGTATTCCTCTGTGAGTAGTCTAGACCCTAAGATGTATAATGATTACTTTAACCGATCAGCCTTTTGTGGCTAGAAGACGGGCACAGGCAATATCTGGACGCCCCCTTCTCAGAGGAAGACATCATTGAAGTTATACGCAGTCTTCTGAGTGACAAAGCGCCAGGGCTTGATGGGCTCATGGCAGCTTTTTATAAGTAATATGCAGAACTGCTTGCACTGCATCTGCTTGATATGTTTGCGGATTCCCTGGAGATGGCATGCTCCCTTCTTCGCTACGGGAGGCACTTATTGTTACTGTGCTGAAACCATAGCAGAACCCTAGCTTCTTTGATTCTTATAGACCACCGTCATTATTAAATGTGGACAACAAGATTCTGGCAAAGCTGATTGCATGTAGACTTCAGCCTCTGCTCCCCAACATTGTGCTGCCGAACCAGTCGGGTATGTACCTCGCCACTCTACCTCTTACAATTTATGTACCTACTGTGCGGTGGCCCAGTCGGTTGACCCAGGAGTCGAGCTGCGGTGATATATTTTCAGATGTCACCAAGGCATTTGACTCCCTCGAGTGGCCCTTCATTTTTGTGCTCCTAGCCCATTTAGGTTTTGGCCCTAGGTTTACTCAACTGATCTGGCTGCTTTATTCGAATCCGACAGTTTGCTTGAGAATCAATGGGCACCTTACTGAATCCTTCTCGACATCCAGAGGCATTCGGCAGGGTTGTCCCCCTCATCCCTGTTTTTTGCGATGGCGATGGAGTCACTAGCTGTGGGCTTGAGACAGCATTATAATAACAGGGGGTTGGCATTTCGGCAGCATCCCATTTTAGTATCGCCAAGATGGTGGTCCCTCCCAATTTTTTTATCTATTCAATAATATACCTATATCCCTCACGGTTCGTTTTAAGAACAGGCTTCGCTTGATACTAATATCCCTGGTCTGGGCTGCCAGGCAGTCTAGAATCTCTTGGGAGTTGCCAACCCAGCCCTTTGAACTGGGTATATTTAAAGTAGCCATGCATTTAGGCTGTAACTAATACATCATCAGATCTTCTGAGTAGAAATGTACAGGGTGTTTTTTTCCTCTTTATGTTTTTGAGTTAATGCCCTTTAATTGCTTCTCTGAAGGAACTGGTCAGGTCAGTAGGTGGCATTATCTGCTCCTGCCTTTTTGGTAGCTGGACATGATGTTTCAGTTGCAGAGATTGTTGTGCTCTGCACTACACGAATGCCAAAAAGAAAAGGTGGAAGGGACAACAACACAGGGATGGGACAAGACGAGGAAACAAGGGAGACATTGGCAATGGAAAGGAGACTGGGAGGAGATAGGAAGAGAAGTGAGAGAAATAATATTATAGATGAAGAAGGAAAATATATAAACAGGAAGATATGGCCTAGTGGTGAAATTGCAGAATTTGGTACATAAAGTAGATCCTATCCCACAAACTGTGTGCTTCAGAATTTCAATATTTACCCTATGGCCTTAATCTGCTAATGCTTAGGGCACCTAGAGATATTTTCGATTTATGGATGGGCTGTTAGAATTTGGGTTTCTGGGGATGTGGCCACAGCAGTGAGAAAGATGGCCTTGTAGCATCCTCATTCCTCACTCCACATCCCTATTTCTCATCTCTGCCTCTCATCCATCATCCCTACTTCTCATCCATCATCCCTGATTCTACTTCATCATCCCTACTTCTCATCCATCATCCCCACATCTCATACATCAAAAATCATCCCTACTTCTCATCCATCATTCCTGCTTCTCTTCTATCATCCCTACTTCTCATCCATCATCCCTACTTCTCATCCATCATCCATCATCCCTACTTCTCATCCATCATACATCATCCCTACTTCTCATCCATCATCCCCACTTCTCATACTTCTCATCCATCATCCCTGCTTTCCTTCCATGATCCCTATTTATCAACCATCATCCCTGCTTCTCATACTTCTCCTCCATCATCCCTGCTTCTCTTCCATCATCCCTATTTATCATCCATCATCCCTGCTTCTCATCCATCATTCCTGCTTCTCATCCACCATCCATTATCCATGCTTCTCATGCATCATCCCTACTTCTCTTCCATCATCCCTGCTTCTCATCCATCATACGTCATCACTACTTCTCATCCATCATCCCTACTTCTTATCCATCATCCCTGTTTCTCTTCCATCATCCCTACTTCTCATCCAGCATCCCTGCTTCTCATCCATCATCCATCATCCCTACTTCTCACCCATCATCCCTACTTCTCTTCCATTATCCCTGCTTCTCATCCATTATCCCTGCTTCTCTTCCATCATCCTTACTCCTCATTCCTCTTCCCTGCTTCTCATCCCTACTTCTCTTCCATCATCCCGCTTCTCTTCCATCAACCCCACTTCTCATCCCTCATCCCTGCTTCTCATCCCTACTTCTCATCCATCTTCCATCATTACTACTCCTCATACCTCAGCCATCATCCCTACTCCTAATCCATCCTCTCTACTCCTCATTCCTCATCCCTTAGTCATACCAACACATTTTCAGTTTTGTGAAACACACCTTCACACTGATTGTTTGGGAACAGCTAATCAGAGTAATAAGAGAGAGCTGCATTCTATTTAACTGAAAAATAGCCTTCTCATTGCACATGGTGGGTGAAGAGGGAGATGAAATTCAAGGTGTGTTTGTTTCCAGTGAATTCAAGGCTGCACAATATTTCATTTTATTTAACTAAGTGTTTTTCTGTTTACACAGGCCTCTGCAGAAAGCTCTGCTTGTTTGGGAAATACAAGGCACCCCAGCTTGGGCCATAAATCAGCTCTTGGAGAAAGGGTTATAGAGGACATCTACAGTTCAACCGAAAACCTTTCTGGTTTCAGTTTCATTTGTAGAGAAAAAATGTTTAAAATCAACTCTGGTGACAGTGCAATCCAATTCATCCAAACTTTTTCTGGTTTCATTTTTATCTGTAACAAATAAAATGTTTAAATCTGAACCTGCTTTTGATTTGTAACAAATAACATGTTTAAATCTGAGGCTGTTTTTATCTCTGAGAGCTGTTTTTTTCTTATCTGAAACCAGATCAATTTTCAATGAACTGTATAACCCTTTCTCCAGGAGCTGATTTATGGCCTCTCCTCTGTCTTCACCCAGCACATGCAATTAGAAGGCTGTTTTTGAGTGAAATAGAATGCAGGCCTCTCTCATAACTCTGATTGGCTGTTGCCAGCCAATCAGTGTGAAGGTGTGTTTCACAAAACTGAAAATGTGTTGGTATGACTGAGAGATGAGGAGTAGGGATGATGGATGAGGAGCAGGGGTGATAGCTGAGGCATGAGAAGTAGGAATGATGGAAGATGGATGAGAAGTAGGGATGAGAAGCAGGGATGAGGGATGAGAAGTAGGAATGATGGAAGAGAAGTAGGGATGAGAAGCAGAAATGAGGGATGAGAAGCAGGGATGATGGAAGAGAAGCAGGGATGATGAATAAGAAGAAGGGATGATGTATGATGGCTGAGAAGCAGGGATGATGGATAAGAAACTGGGATGAGAAGGAGGGATGAGAAGTAGGGATGATGGATAAGAAGCAGGGATGAGAAGCAGGGATGAGAAGTAGGGAAGATGGAAGACAAGTAGGGATGATGGATGAGAAGTAGGGACGATGTTTGATGGATGAGAAGTAGGGATGATGAATGAGAAGTAGGGATGATGTATGATGGATGAGAAGAAGGGATGATGGATGAGAAGGAGGGATGAGGGAAGAGAAGCAGGGATGATGGATGAGAAGTAGGGATGGTGTATGATAGATGAGAAGTAGGGATGATGGATGAGAAGCAGGGATGAGACGCAGGGATGATAAGTAGGGATGATGGAAGAGAAGTAGGGATGATGGATGAGACGCAGTGATGATGGATGATAAGTAGGGATGATGGATGAGAAGTAGGGTGATGGATGAGAAGTAGGGATGATATATGATGGATGAGAAGTAGGGCTGATGGATGAGAAGTAGGGATGATAGAATAAAAGCAGGGATGATGGATGAGAAGTAGGGATGATGTTTGATGGATGAGAAGTAGGGATGATGAATGAAAAGCAGGGATGAGAAGTAGGGATGAGGAGTAAGGAATGGAATGTCCTAAAATGGATGCTGTATGGCCGCTTGCCAGTGAAGCTCCAGCGCTGGCGGCCCACTGATCAGATGAATCACAAGAAATACTACAGCTAACATCATACTGGCCGTGGAAACTCAGAATTAATCACACAGGGGCACAGAACGCGCGGTCCCCAAACACCCGATCTGCCCGCTGAGTCTGCTGCCTGAGGAGAGTTTTTAGGCAGCTCGGCACTGCCTCAGAGGCCCCCTGGGGATAGGGGCTGCGGGTGAGCCTGAAGCAAAGTCCATTGGGTCTTGCTGTGGCCGTGGACCCCTCTTCTCCTGCCTCTCTCTAACTGTTGCTGATGCTTCAACCTCAGACAGGCCATTCCCTTCCCCTACTCTGCATTGCAGCCCTCCATCTTGTGAGAGCCCCGCCTCTTCATTGAAGCCATTGTGTCGGGCTACAATCACATGAGGCCTCCAAAGCTGGAAGACTGAGATTAGGTGAGCGCCTTTCTACTGTGTGGAAGAGGTGGCTATAGGTCGAGTTTTGCCCCCTACTTCTAGGTTCTGTGTGGTCCCCTCGTTGCATTTTGCTGACTATCGGACTCCAGAGTGATGTCACTGGACTCTTGCTTACCCAGCTGCCACTGGCCTGGGTCCACTGGAACTCATTCATCCTGGCATTGTGGGTGTGGTGACTGGCGGATAACTAGCGCACTGCATGATCCACCAGCCCTAGGCATATTGGAAGTTAAAATTAACACCCCCCTCTGGTGCTGACCCTTGAAAGCCACCCATGTCCATGCACTGAATTGCACTGCTGCAGGATACCGCTGCCGTGCTATACACTGAGGAGTGCTGTATGGCGATGTCTGAATGCCATTGAGGACTTGTGCGGGGATTGGCACTCCTTTACTGCTTGCAACTGCTTCCCCTTCCTTCTTTTTGCCACCACCAGCACTATTGCAAGCATAGAGGCTGCCATCTCGAACCTCCACTCCATCCCACACACGCATATCCCTGACCTTCCAAAACGGTGCTCTTAATAGCCAACTCTCGCCAAGGCCTACCTGACTTCTCAGTCCCCCTCCCTCCTTCCTCCATGATTGGTTGGATCAATCCAAAGCTGCGTAAGTTCCTTTTTGACCAGGCAAAACTACCATGCGACCTTGGCACCCACTATAACTCAGATGAATCTATAGACAGGGCGAAGGGTCCTGGCACTTCCAGCAGCACAATGACCATACTTGCTGAACTCAAGGCCGGTTTCTGTTCCATTGATGCCCACGTAGATGCCCTTGCAGAGCACATTGACCATATGGGAGAAAGCCTGAACCACCAAAAGACTAAGATTGATGGAGCAGAGATGTGCATCTCTGGTCTTGAGGATGGAGCAGGAACCATGGTGAAGGGACTCAATAAAATGGAAAGTATCTCAAAGACAATGGCGATCAAGAACAGAGATTTAGAGGCAAGGTTCCGTAGGAACAATACCCGAATTTTGGGAATATCTGTGACCACTAACATGGAACGGCCAGACGCCTGTGTAGAAACCCTGCTTTCTGAGTTATTTACCGATGACAGTTTTTTCTGCCATGTTTGCAGCTGAACGGGCACATCTTTCTCTTGGTCCATGACCACCAGTTGGAGTGCCCTCAAGGCAGATCATAGCCTGCCTCTTGAACTTTAGAGACAGAGACACTGCAGTTCGTCTAGCCTGCAAGAAAGGGCCATTGCAATATCAGGGCTTGCATATCTCCTTTTTTCCTGACTTCACTCCTACTGTGCAAGAGGCCCATCGCAAATATAGAGATGTAAAGAATAGACTAAGGAAACTGGGTCTCAAATATGCTATGATGTACCCCCCACAACTACGTATGGAGGTTAACTCTATTTCGTTGACACCCCAGCGGAGGTTCAGGACTTCTGCTCAACACAAGCTGCCAACAAGCCAGACAAGTGGACTGTGCCGGAGCGCTCGACCTCTCCATCCTCAAGACCTGGATCCCCCCCGACTGAGGACAACTCTGCATCCCGATGCACCAAGCCTCTGATGCCCTCATGTTGACTAGTGGCTCTCTTGCAGACTTACTGTACTTACCTAGTGGCAACATTACCCTAACTGTGCTGATGTCCAATGCATGGTGTTCTACTTGTGATTCCATGCTCCAGTTATACATTCTACTGCTTGATGTGGGCCTCACCAACTGCTACATTGTCTCCCCCCAACAGTGTATATCGACTTGTTCTTTAGAGGGTCTTTTTCTTCATTTTGTATTTGTTATAATTGATATTTACTGGATGTTCTTTAATGCGGTATGGGTGGAATGGGTGGTAGATAGGTTTTGTTGTTTGTTTGTATTTTTGATTTTGTATTTTTGTTGCTGCTACGCCTTATCTATGCATGCACACCACACTGAATTGCACCTCAGTGCACCAGACAACAAACTACAGTGTAAGCTGCCGCCCTGCCCTCAATGTCCTCTAAGACTATATTCAGGGTTTAAAAAAATCCCCAAAAGGGAAAGCAGGTTCTCGGATACCTCACAGGACATCGGATAAAACTTGCCTTCCTTCAGAAAACCCACCTATCACCCTGAGACAATTGCCAGTTTGCTCGTCCCTGGGACAGAACGCTTTTTTCTCCTTTTATAGTTCCTACTCCTGTGGGGTCTGTATACTTATACACAAAACACTCCCTTTCACTCACACTTCACATGTTGCTGACGAGGATGGCAGATTTCCTCTTGCCTCCAGCTCTTTGGCAGGCAGAACTATCATTATGGTCAATGTCTATGCCCCCAATATTGAGGCTCCTGAATTTTATTATAACCTTACTGCGATGATATCACGCATGCCAGCGGACCTTGTTCTTCTTGGTGGGCATCTCAATATCAAACATCAACCTCCATTAGACTCTACTGGAACACCCATAAGCACTAAACCACGATTGCTCCGTGCACTTCAGGGACCAATTGACACACACTACCTTTTTTACTCATGGCGATCTTGCCACAGTCATATCACATGCTACACATTTGACTCTGCCCCTCACGACTCGTGGTCTTGCCTAGATTATTGGTTCATCTCATTGAATCTTTTACTGTGGATCAGGACACAACACATGTGAACCGTACGCTGTCTGACCGCTCTCCTGTTATTTTAAACATTCCACTACCGCACTTGCGCTTTACTCCAAGGCAATGGCGGTTCCCGGAGCTTGCGCTCCATGATGTCATGTTCCGTTCTGACCTCCTTATGGCCATTAATGAATATTTTTATATGAACTTGAGTTCTATCTCTAAACAGGAAGTGGTGTGATAAGCCTTTAAGGCTTACATTGGTGGGGGCCTGTATTTCCATACACTCCGGTGTACTGAAGAGCATACACAGGGATCTGGCCTGGTAGAGAGGGATCTACACGCCATTGACTCCACTGCTACTGTAGGCACCCCTGGTCTGGTGGAACATAAGTGGACGCTTCTTCTACAAGAGTTCAGCAACCTGGCCGAACGTGAGCTGAAGTTTCTTGGTAAATATGCCCGCACCTGAAGGTACGGCAAGGGTGACCATCCCGGAAATACTGAATCCCAATTATCAAGAGACATTCATTATGGTCCTAAAAAATACAGATGGCACTGAGATTATTGGTGATGATAACATTGCCTTCACCCTCTTAGACTACTATTGTACTCTATACACCTCATGACATATGGTCACTGCTGAAGAAATAGCATCTTACCGATCTAAAATTGCCAGAGTTTGGCTCATGTGTGGCCAGCAACAATTCCTACAGGCCATTGACTCTCTAGGTGGCTCTCAGACCCCTGGACTCGATGGCTTTACTGGCTATTTCTACAAAGCCTTCAAATGAGCCTAGGTCCAGCACCTCTCAGAGGTGTACGCTGTGGTCCTCGAGGATGCTATACTTCCGCCTACCATGCGGTAAGCCATAGTGACTCCTCCTCAAACCTGACAAGCCACCACACCTTTGCACCTCATATAGGCATCTATCATCCTCAAATTTGATAATAGGATCTTGGCAAAAGATATTGCTCCACAACTGGCGCTTTTGATAGAGCGCATAATTTCCCCCTTTCAGATGGGATTTGTACTACACCGCTCCACCACCATCAACTTACATACCACATTTGCAATAATGAACCAACTCAACTCGGCCCTCTCTGCGGCTGTTGCTCTACTTGACACAGAGAAGGTGTCAACTTTGTTGAATGGCCATTCCTGTGAACCACGCTTGAGAAACTAGGCATCCCTTGGGATTTACATGACCTGTTCTTACTCCTATATGTGAAACCTGTGGCCCATTTAAGAGTTAATGGGCACCTTACTGATGCATTTCCCATACTCACTGGTACCAGACAGGGGTGCCCCTTTTACTCCCTCCTCTATATTATCGCTCTTGGTCCACTGATTCAGTATTTTCAGGAGAGGCATCTATACGGGGTTCTGCGCTTTCAGGGGGGCCCTCTCCTAGCCACGACGTACGTCTTTTCAGGCCTTTTGATAAACTGGCAAAAATCTAAATTATTTCCCCTCACAGAGGCCACTGTACCCTCTCCCCTTCAATATCCCCTACAGTGGTGCAATGCCTCCCCTAAATATCTGGGAATCCTTCTTCATTGACAGCAGGATGAGATGATCTGCCTCAAATATAGCCCTGCCATCGACAAGCTCTCCTCACAAGTCAGCAGATTAATCCGTCTCCCACTTTCCATAGGGGGCCACGTCCTCTATCTGTCCCTTAATATTTGAATCCCTTTGCATGTCTCCTTCTTTTCTACAATAAGTACCATCTGAACAGGTCTAATATGGGCAGGCTGTTGCCCCAAAATCAAGTGGGAAATGCTTACTCTTCCTTATTCTAAAGGTGGTTTTGGGGTGCCTGAGCTCTCATTGGTATCATCCAGACACCAGACTACCTTATTTAAAGCCGGTTAGACACCAGGCAGAACTTCTTCCCCTGTCCTCTCTACTTCCAAAGAGACTACCCCGAGAACCCTGAGATATTCACACCCTCTCCACAACGTGCTGGGCGTGGAGTAAGTTGCAGCGATACCTGGGCTTTAATGTTGTTTACTCGCCAGACTTATCTCTTGGAGACAACCAATGGCTCCCCCTGTCACGGTAAACACTAGTCCAAAGTACACTTTGTCTACACCAGATCTGGACCATGGGAGATCTCTTTGCAAATAGTAAACTAGATCTTTGCTCTATTTTTTAAACTGACGGATTGACCTCCACGATGAGCCACTATGTCCGTCTACAGCTACATAGCACTCTTCAGGAGGTATTGTCTACCTTCCCAAGATACCACTGGATCCCCCCCTCATCATAGTCATTTCAACAATTGAAAGCACTAGACTTGTTTCTTGTATATCATGCCAGCCTGGAACTACGTCCACTGGGTCGACTTTCTGTGAGTAGAACGTGGGAGCAAGATCTGAACTCCCCAATCCCAGACAAGGTATTTGCAGTTTTTCTGTATGCAGATGAAAATCATCTCTATCAATAGCCAACATCAGCTCCTGAACTATAAGTTCTTGCATAGAGCATATACCAACCTCTAGGCTCTTGCCAGATTTGATCTAACACAATCCCACAAATGTCCCAAATGTGAGGGTGATTATGTCAACTTTGCCTGCTTGATTTGGCAGATATCCAAGACTCTATCTGCCATGCTGGAACATTCTGTAGATCCAGACCCTCTCTTGGCACTCTTGGGGTATGTCAAACCACTTGCTCCACAACATAGGAGATTTGCGGTTATGGCACTTTTAGTAGCCAAACAATGCATAGCCTTACTTTGGGGTACTAGCAGGAGACCAAACACTGATGACTGGCTCTGGGAACTTATCTACTTTGACACCACAAGTGATCTCTATACCTCATTTTTACCTCCTACATTCTGACCCAGAGATATTTGGGCCCTACTTTGATCATATTTGTTGAATCGTGATACAACCAACCCACCCATTGTTGAACCTGACTCATAACTCCTGCCCTCTCCTGTAGGTCCACTGTCTTGTATCTACTCAGTTTTACACATGCCGACTGTATGCAATGTGTTTGAAATATCACAGCTTTTTTTGTGTACTGCAGATGCAACTATGTTCGTTTTTCTTGAAAAGCAATAATCATTAAAAAAAAAAAGAATTTGGGTTTTTGGTTGGCAGAGGTATGCACCCTTTCCAAGCAGGGACCACACATCTAGTCAGGGTAAATCAGTTACACACCATACATTAATCTGTGCTCACCCTCTGTAGCTTGACACAGAGCATTCAGGCTTAACTTAGGAGACAATGTGTAAAGTATTTGTGCAATATTTGAAAAAGTAGCACAGTGAAAATGCCACAAAAAGGCTCCACACAAAGTTAGAAAAATAGATATTTTCTATGAGCAAAACAAGACCAAAACAACAAAAATCCAAAAGGTAGAAGTTGAGATATGAAGTTTTAAAGAATATCTCTGAATACAGTGTGTAGAGGCTTAAAGTGACAACTGGGGCTATCTGGTCGCCCTAGACAGGGGTAAATCCAAATGTTCTGTTGCACCATGAAGGAGCTCGGGCCAGCTACAGGGACAAACTTTGTCCCACTGGAAAAGTACCTGGTGTGAAGGATTGCATTGACGACGAAGATCCGATACAAGGAGCAGATGGGATGATGAAACAGTGATGTGTCAGTTCCGGTCTGCACATTCAGGGATGGGTCATCATCGAATCGCACAGTCGTCAGTGCGATGTACTCAAGCAGCAGTAGGGCATCTAAACCGTTGTGATGTAGGTGATGCGTCTTCCTTGAGCCGCGCAGCCGGTGATGCATCAGGGCTGAGGACAATCTGCCAGTTCCAAATCATGCAGTTGGTGCTGCAATGTCTTTGTCCTCAGCAACAGCATTTATGCGTCACCGGCAAGGAGAGATGCAGCCGTTCCAATCAGCGATGCATGAATTTCGGTAAAAAACAGCTGCAGAACCCACTTCCAAGGGCCCAGGACTGGAATGGCACCACTCGGCAGGGTAGGACTCACAGTTGGCAGAATCCAGAAGTTGTAGCAGAGTTAAGTCTTTGATATGCCTGAGATTTCAGAACAGGAGGCAAGTCAACCAGGCCTTCAAATCGTTTTTTGAGAGTTAGAGATGCAGGTCCAGTTCTTCACACTCCCAGGAAAGGAGAGCAGCAGGCAGCAGGGCAAGCACAGCAGAACAGGAGTCCAGGAAAGTCCAGCAGAGCCCAGCAGAGTGGCAATCCCTTAAGCAGCATAGCAGTCCTTCTTCCTGGTAGAATGATTTCAGGTTCAGAAGTGTACTGATTTGGTAGGGTCAGAAGTTCAGTTCTTATACCCAGTGGTGCCTTTGAAGTGTGGGTAACTTCAAAGAGAGGCCTTTAAAGTGATCAAGTCCCTGCCCTTCCTGCACTGGCTCCAGACACACTACAGGGGGTTATGCAGCCCTTGGCGAGGGCTCAGGACCAAGCCTATTCTAATGTAAGTGTCAGCTCTTTCCCCCATCCTGCCCTGGATGTGAAGTCAGCATGCAGATCAGCACTCAGTCACACCTAAGCTCCCTATGTGTGTGGCTAACTGGAGGGAATGCACAAGAACCCATTTCTCACCCACCCAGATGTGTATTCGGAGACAACCATATCACACTAGATGATTTAGAGTAAGAAAATGCCTACTTTCTAAAAGTGGCATTTTCAGAATTACAATTAACCACCCAACTTCACCATCAGTTGTAATTTTAAATTGTGATTCCAGAGACATTACATTTCTGGGTTCCATCTCTTCCCAATTGGGAATTACACTTATAAAATGTAATATGGCAATCCCAATGTTAGCCTGTGGGAGAGACAGGCATTGCAGTAGTGAACGTGTTTAATCGTTTTTCACTACCTGGACATGTACAACTTAAAAATACATGTCCAACTTTTTAAATACACTGTACCCTGTCCTTGGGGCTATCCTTTGGAGTGACATATGTATTAAAAAGGAAGGTTTGTACCTGGCAAGAAGGTTAACTTGCTAGGTCCACATGGCAGTTTAGAACTGCACATACAAGGTCTGCACTGGCAGGACTGAGCCATGTTTCAAGGCTACTGAAGAGGGTGGCACAATCAGTGTTGCAGGCCCACCAGTAGCATTCAATTTACAGTCCCTGTGCACATGTACCGCACTTTACTAGAGACCTATAAGTAAGTTAATACGCCAATTGTGGATAAGCCAATGCATATGCACTTTAGCACTGGTTAGCAGTGGTAAAGTGCCCAAAGTCCTAAAGCCAACAAAAACAAATTCAGCAAAAAAAAGGAAGGAGGAAGGCAAAACGTTTGGGGATGACAAATACATCTTTAAACACTCAAACTAGAAAGAGTTGCTATAGAGACAGAACTAGCATGGCTTTGACAACTCTGCCTCATTTATCTGGTCTGCTCCTCCTGTTTTATGCCACACCTTATGTTTCTTTACCAGTTGACTCGTCAATCTCCTAGGCCTCTTGAAGGGCTCCATGATCTGCATCCTGTTTGAGATTAGAGCCTAGGTTCTACTGGTTATAGGGCGCACATTAGGTGTACACATATCCATATTTGAGAGTTGTTACTTCCCCTTTCTACCAGTCCATGCAAAGACTGGGTGGTGGCATTTTGGTGGTAGTACAGGGTTATATTCTTTCTTCACTGTACCCCTGTTGGGCAGACTGCTTACAGATGCTTTTAAATATCTGAGCACTGCCCCAAAACTGTGATTCTTGCACTCCTCACGGTGTGTGCGGCACATGTCTCTGTAAGTGCAATGGATGCGGGGACAGTCACTTGCAGACACTATTTCACTGTGTTTGCCACAAGGGAGTTTTTTTTTAATGGCCCCCACCAGTAGTTCCAATATTTTGTCTGGGATCATTGTTAACCACATAAGGATCATTCAATAGCCAGGATTCTTTCCTGGAAACCTGGTGCATTACAGTTGTTTAGTCATAAGGTAATCATTTTGGGAAGTCAGACTCTGTTGTGCTGCTGGGTACAAACTAGCAACCAGACTTCTAGAGCAGCTTATTTACATTGGCTTCAAAGCAGACAGGTAAACCTGTTGCCCCCCTGACCATGTCCATTTGGACAACCTACTGCAGCAGGGTTACATCCATTCATTGAAGGCTTACAGGCTGCATGCCGAATAAGCTGTTGACAAATGAGACTTCTGATCAGAGACCCTTAACTAACTGTTCATTGAAAGAATGCTGAGTTGCTGAGGCATGACAGCTGCACCTTTAAAGGGTAGTTCGGAGTGACACCAGATCATTTTGATAGCCCGAGACACTGAGGCCCTCATTGTGAACATGGCGGTAAACACCGTCAACTGCCGTGGTGACGGCAAACAGAAGACCGCCATTGGCGGTGAACAGAAACCCGCCATATAATGAAACAAAAATCTGAATCTGACAAAAATCACCCTTCCACCAGTTACCATCAGGACCTTGTTGGCGGAAATGCTGGACCTCCCAACCCGCCACCGCCAAGCACACCAACACCCCACCCTCCAAATAATGATGCACAAATCACCGCGGCGGTCAGTGGAAGGTGAACGACCATTGGCGGTGCAGACAGCCACAGGCGGCAAGTGGACCAAACAGTAAGAAGTGCACACATTGGATAAGTTAGAAACCCACACACCTGACACACATCCACAACACTATAAAACACTCACAGACACACCCCACAATCCTTTGCAACGAAAGTAGGCCAACGAAGACAGAGAACACCAGAAGCAGCCACCGAACGCCACAATTCACGATAATTACACCCAACCACACAAGAGCACCCTCACCCAGATCCACACAAGACACCATTTGTGACACTCACCATGGCATCCCCCAAACACCTATGCTTCACAGAAAGAGAGCTAAGGACCATCGTGGACGAGATCCTGAAGGTCAAGCCACAACTATTCGGGGCATAGGTGCAGCACACACCCATCGCCAAGAAGATGGAGCTATGACAGACAATAGTCAACAGGGTCAATGCAGTGGGACACCATCCAGGCACCAAGGACGACATCCGCAAGAGATGGAACGACCTGCGGGGGAAGGTCAGGGCCATGGCATCCAGGCACCACATTGCAGTCCAGAAGACTGGGGGAGGACCTCCACCAACACCACCCGACTACACTGACTGGAAGGAAAAGGTACTTGCCATCCTGCACACTGAGGGCCTCACTGGACTCACTGGAGGAATGGACTCGGGTAAGTCATCTACAGTTCCCCCATATCCATCATACCTGTAATGCATGCACCACCCCACCCCACCCCTCCAGCACCCACCATGACCACTAACCTACCCAGCCCACAAGAACTTAATCCACTCCCCCTGCATGCCCACAAACCTACTAACAGGGCCACATCCCTCCCCCTGTGCACAGCCCCCCACCCCTGCAAGGAAACACAATGGCTAATAACACCCACAATGCACCTCCACATCCTAAGCTAAAAGCAATGCTAACCTCACCAAAGCATCCTGCATGGCCCCGAAGTAAGCTGCACAATCCCGCCCAGGCCTCTACACCACATCCGCCCATGCTAATGTAACAGACATGTCCATTTCCCCCAACAGGCACCACCACCCATGCCACCCTGACAGACAGGACAAGGAGTGACAGTGCCCCACAGGGAGACAGAGGCACCTCACAGGACACTGGGGATGGAACCCTGGACACTGACGATCAGGCTGGCCCCTCTCACAGTCCTGGACTGTCACCATCCAGCACCCCCACCCAGGATACCACTGACACCCCTACCACCCAGCCAATAACATCAGCCCAGGGCAACCGTCCCCACACCTGTGTATCCAGGCCACAGACTGGTGGAACACAAGTACAGAGGCCACGGTCACCCCCTACCAAAGGCAGGAAGACAATGGCCCCAGTACAAGTGGTACCGCCAGACCTGTGCAGGGGACAGAGGAACAGGGGGCGAGACCCAGTGGGAGGGCATCAGTGGCCCAGGTGAGAGGCCACAGGAAGGATGCTGAAGCCCAGGAAGTGGTTTCGGAGGTCCTGGGAGTCTACCACCATACCCAGTACAGATTGACACAGATAGTATCCACCCTGGAGCAGAGTCAGAGGATGCAGCAAGCACACCACCAAGAGGCCATGGAGCAGTGGAAACTTCACAATGCCACAAAGGCCAGCATAGTAGGTGCGCTGCTGCAGCTTGTCCAAGCACAGCCTGAGGCCCACACAGAACAGGAAGCCCTCACTACAGCACAGGATACAGACCGGACAACAAGAGCATCAGCAGCAACTTCACATGCACTACCCACTGAGGACACAAAAGGGGCATCCATCTCAACCCCTACAGGCCAACAACAGGTGCCCAAACGGGCCCTTAAGACAAGATATGGCACAGGAACACCTGCCAAGAACAAGGCCCCCACTAAGAAGTGACTATGCCAAATACTGTCCACCAAGTGTCCCACTCAATCAACCACCAAACAGTGCCAGAAATAATAAAAACTCAGGTAAGCATTGATGGACCTACCAATACTGCCAACAATGCTGCCACTATGGTGCCATTTTGGATAACCACCATTAGCCTACTCCCATCTGTGTAATCTGCACGATTTTATCCCTGCACCAAATAAAACACATTTTTACCTGTTACAATGTCCCCTGTCATTAAGTTTGAACAAAGTGAAGTATGGATGCAACTGGTTGATAACTCCTTTATTTGTATCTGACTTTAAATGACAAGCCTCAGAGGCAGACAGCCTGGCTGTCTGCTGGGTGGCAATAAGCAACAGCAACACCTACCTATGATCCACCCTCTGTCCTCTATTAGTTGTTCCATCTTATGTGGCACACTACTGTTCCTCAGCACAAATGAATCATGGACTGAACCAGGGAACATGGCATTCACATGTGTGATTTATTGGTCTGCAGTACACACCAATTGAATGTTCATGGAATGAAAGTTCTTCCTGTTTCTGTACACCTGTTCACTGACTCTTGGGGGGATGAGAGCTATGTGGGTGCCATCAATGGCACCTATCACATGGGGTATGTTGGCAAAGGCATAGAAGTCCGAGTTGATGGCTGGGAGGTCAGCACTTTGGGGAAACCTCACATAGGACTGCAGGTGTCGCACAAATGCATTCAGGAATCTGAACAATATAATGCTAAACATTGGCTGTGAAAAACCTGCACCCATGCCCACTGTCACTTGAAATGAGCCCGTGGCCAGGAAATGGAGGGCAGAGAGCACCTGCACTTCAGTAGGGATGGCATGCTGATTACAATTTGCCGGAGTCAGTGCAGGATCCAGTAATGCACAAATTTGAAGAATAGTTGCACAAGTGAGTCTGTAATTGATAATGATGTGACCCTCCACCATGGTCCGCAAATCCACAAGTGGTCTGTGCACCAATGGGGCCCTTCCTCGCCACAAGGGTCTGTACCTAGGAGGAGTAGAAAACACGTGTGAGGAACACACATACATCGGAACACATTGCTAGTCATTCAGCACTGCTGGCATGATTGTCGTCGACACTAATGCATAGTGTGTGTGACATAACAGTAACTTGACCACAATGATAGATCAGGGCTGGTCAGGTGAGGTAATGTTAATTGTCACATGCCTATGGGTGTTTGGGGAACAATAGATCCTGCATTGTGCAGATGGGAGTTTTACAAATGCGTAGTTTTAGCCAAAGTGTCTGCCCCATGAAATCCTGAACTGTCGTTGTGAAAGTGACCTCATTCCACTAGCGGTTGACGTAACAGGGTAAGGTGGTGTTTACCGCCATGCACAAATTCATTGGTTAACATGGATGTCAATGGAGAATCCTAGCGTATCATGATCGGCGCCGGCGGTGACGGTGCACACCGCCGCAGTGCGTACGCGAACTCGTCACCCCAACTTTACTTGACTCCCTGATCTCGTGCAAGCAGGTACTCCACTGAGTGTACTGCTGTGTCCTGCTCTGGTCATGGAAGTGGCATGTGGATGGGCCAGGGTTCCTGAAATGCTGCATGTGTATGTGCTGTCAGTCGGTTTGTACTGTCCGTCCCATAGTGGACGTATAGCCAGCTGTACATGATTGGCCAGTGCCTGACCTCTGTGTTACATTTCTGTGTGACCCTTTTAGGTAAGCTCCCACCAGAAGAGGAGACTTTGGCATGCCATCGCCAAGGAGGTGTGGACCCTGGGGGTCTACAACCAGCGGAAAGCCCACTGCAGGAAGAGGTGGAGGACTTGCGGCGCTGGGCGCGAAAGATCTGCGAGGCCCAGCTGGGGAAGTCCTCCCAACGGGAAAGGGGTGCCCGTCGGGCACTGACCCCCCTTATGCAATGCATCCTGGCAGTGGCGTACCCGGACCTGGATGGGCGCTAGGAGGCTGCACAGCAGTCACAAGGAGGTGAGTACACATACCGTATTTTTGACCCTTGATGCATGTGTGTGTGTGCATTTGGATTTATGCTGCCTAGTTGCAGGGACTATGACTGATGTCCATCTACATTATGGCCCCGTGAGGAGTAGGGGTGTTTTGGTCAGGTCTACTACACGTCAGGTCCTTAAGTTAGGGGCATAGCCATGGGTATAGAGGTAGGTGCTGCCTGTTAGAGGGTCTTCTGGATGGGTGTATGTGTGAACCACTATTGTACCTCCATTCAGCTGTTTAGAAGTGTCTCTCCTGTTTTGTCTCCCCATCGCTGTTCTCTTGTGTTGTCTGTGTACATCAGCATCATCTGGCGAGGGAGCTAAGGCACCAGCGAGTGGGGATGCAGCGCCCCACGGATCCTCGGAGGCAGAGTTGTCCGACGCCAAGGGGACCAGTGGGTTGGAGGGCGAGGGGAGTACCACGGGAAGGCAACTACCATTGGAGGTAGTGACTCCAATACCTCCTCCGATGGGAGCTCCCTGGCGGTGGTGGACACTAGTGGGCCCACACCTACTGTGTCATCTTCCGCCACCCCCATACCATCACCACCCTCCCATTTGCTCCCCACCGAGTTGCTCGTGCCCGCTCATCCAGAAGGGTGGGCATCTCCTTCGCCCCAGACACCTCTTCCCCTGCCCCAGTCAGCCCTGCTGCCCTCACAGAGTAGGCTATTGACCTCCTGAGAACCGTTTCTGTAGGGCAGACAACCATCGTCAATGCCATCCAGACGCTAGCATCAGAGATGCAGCAGACCAATGCCTGTTTGGATGGCATTCACAGTGCCGTGTCTGGCCTACAGAGATCTTCTCAGGCTCTGACCTCCTCTTGGATGGCAGCCAGTGTCCCTGGTCATTCTGTCCCACCTCCAACCTGCTCTACCCCTTCCAGCACCCCACTCCCTTCACCCGTCCACAGCACACATTCTGACACACAGGCACACACCTCAACACACAAGAAGCACACTTCAAAACACAAGCACCACACCTCCGGCCACAAGCATACACACAGCCAATATGCACACACAACAACATCCACTTCCCCCAATGTGCCCACTTCTTCCACCTCCCTGTCTGTCCCCTCTACATGCACACCCCCAGGCACTGCACCTTCATTCACTGTTGCGGAGCCTATTCCTGCAGTCACCACAATGGCACGCACCCATACATGCACACCAGACACCATACCTGCACTCACCACAACTACTTTAGTTGACACATGTAGCACACTCACCAGACTTGCATACACACAGACAACATACATTCACATTGGCAGCCTGTCTTGTCCCACTGTGTCCACCCCCTCCTCCTAAGACACTCAAACGCACCAAAACACCCACCGATCACACATCCACCACACCTCAGCATGCTGTCCAGTCACCAGCACCCACATCATGCACACCTACACCACTTACGACCACTCCCTCTACCTCCACTCCCACACCCTCCTCCAAGTCCAACCCAATTGCTCCAAATAAACTTTTCCTCTTCTGTGCTGACATCTTCTAACCCACTGGCCCACCCCGTCTCGTCCCTAAACGTGCACACCTCCTTGCCCTGTCCACTCCTTCACGTCACAATCCCGTGCCCCTTCCCAAGAGAGGAAGAAGCCTCGTGCTGAGCCTGTTCCATCTGCCTCCACCCGGTCCAACCCACCTTCTAAGGCCAAACTCAAACCCACTTCACCTTCCGAATGAAAATCTAAGCCCCACCCGCGTTGTAAATCCCCACCCCCACCACTCCCTGCCCCTGTTCCCTGAGGTGCCTGGATGCCCCAATGTTGTCCCTACCAGGTGGAGTACCGTAGCACTTGTGGGAGTCAGGTTGGGACCATTGTGGCCCATCGGACTTGTTTTATAAAGGACTGGCCATTGGCCTTATATGCACTTCAGTTGCTCAGTGAGCATAATAAAGGTTCATGTGTGGCCTGTGTTGTTGGAGGCACACTCTGGATTCGTGGTCTCTCGTTTCATTGTTTGTGGGTGTGGGGCACATGTGTGTACTTTGGACAGGTTGGATTTGCCTTGTGTCGGGTAAGTACCTCTTGGGGTGGGGTGTATGGCTTGTGCTGCTGTGAAGGGTTGCAGGAGTGTTGCAGGGTGGGTGGAGTGGGTGGTTATGTAACTGTGCCATTTCTTGCCTTGTTTAGTAGGTTGCGGTACTTACTGTCATCGCCTTCGTCGGTGGTCTTGGTCATCGAGGTATATGGCAAGGAGCAGGGCTGGACTATTCCCATGAGGAACAGGGTCAAGACATTTGGCTGGGTCCAAACTGGGGTGGCGTGGTGAGCAAAAAAACGATGGATTAAATCCAGATCTGTGTGACTGGGGGTGAATGTTTGATTTGCTCTTCATTTCGTCCATCATCTGTTCTTTTTGCATTTGTCGCCCCAAGTGGGAAGGGTATGCCCAGACGTGGGTCCCGTGCTCACTGCGCCACTGGATTCAAGCTAGCTTAGCTGATGAAGGGAGTCAGTTTGTTACACAGAAAATTTTAAAAATAGTGTGCTAACTTTTCATAAATGTATGTAGCCCAGCACTGTTCTTCTGTAAATATACAATGGAATCTTTTGCTACATACCTGACTGCTAACATGTGATGTAACCTCTTTTTGGCATACAGCAAAAAAAATCTTTAACAAAATAAATAGTAGTGTTTCAATTGAGTATCTTAGATCAGAACATTGTATTAATAGTCATTTGAAGTGAATGTTTCTATGCATGAACTTTAAAATATTCCTCAACCCGCCCTCTTGACAACACTAGGAGTGAGCAAAGTGAACCAATTATCTGGTGTCCCTTCATGGCAAATTATTGTTATGGGTGGTGGAACATTACAGGCTAATAAAACATACAAATGAGTTAAAGTAAAGATCTTACAATTTATTTATGCAGGAAATCTGGGATTTTAACCCAGGCTTCCCGGTTACACATAATGCACTTAAACCACTGACTAACTTAACTCATTTTTCCTCAATCCCCTTTAGAACTAGAAGACAGTATTTTGGTACAGTTCTGTAAATAGTACACTGTGTTAAATAAATATATATAGCAGGATAATCTAACATAATAACTAAAAAAAAAGAATAAGCATTGGCAAAGCTAAAAGGTGTCACCTATACAAGAGCTATTGGCTTTGGCAATGTTTTTTGCCACGTTGTACACCAGTGTGGCTGCTGTTCCACATGGCTAAAAGTTAGTGACATGGAGTGTCAGAGTGGAGTGGGGGAGTAGAGTGTTGTAGTGTGGATTTGTTGGAGTGTCGTGAAGTGGAGTAGGTGGAGTATGGTCTCATAGAGCTGAGTAGAGGGGAGTCGACTTCAGTGACTCAGTGGAAGAGTGTGTTGTAGAGTGTGGTTAAGTGTAGTGGAATTGGGCCGAGTGGGTGGGAGTGGATATAGGTAGAGGGGTGGATTGGATTAGAGTAGAATGGGGTGGATTGGATTGGAGTACAGTGGGGTAGTTTGAGTGGAGTAGGGTGGATTGGTGTGGGGTGATTTGAAATGGGGTGAGGTGGATTGAATTGGGGTAGATTTGATTGGGCAGATTAGATTGGATTACGGTGAGTGGTTTGGATTGAAGTGATAGGGGTGGGGTGGGTGGATTGTAC
Organism: Pleurodeles waltl; assembly: GCF_031143425.1. Taxonomy (NCBI): domain Eukaryota; kingdom Metazoa; phylum Chordata; class Amphibia; order Caudata; family Salamandridae; genus Pleurodeles; species Pleurodeles waltl. Next base: position 1,190,049,612 of record NC_090444.1, read on the forward strand.
TGGGGAGGGTGGGTTGGATTAGATCGGACTGGAGAGAGGTGGATTTGATAGAGTGGGGTGGATGAGATTCACTGGATTGGAGTGGGGTGGATTGGACTGGAGTGGAGTGGATTGGAGTGGGGTGGAGTGGAGTGGGGTGGATCGGAGTGGGGTGGGGTGGATTGGAGTAGGGTGTTTCGGATTAGAGTGGGGTGTATTGGATTGGAGTGGAGGGAAGTGGAGTGGATGGACTGGATTAGAGTGGAGTGGAGTGGAGTGCACTGAACTGGGGAAGGGTGGGTGGATTGGATTGGTACAGGGTGGGGTGGATTGGAGTAGAGTAGGGTGGATTGGTGTGGGTGGTTTGTTTTGGAGTGGGGTGGTTAGAAATGGGGTGAGGTGGATTGAATTCAGCTGGATTTGATTGGGTAGATTAAATTGGATTGAGGTGAGTGGTGTAGATTGAAGTGATAGGGGTGGGGTGGGTGGATTGGATTGGTGTGGGGTGGGGTGGGGTGGATTAGATCAGACTGGAGAGAGGTGAATTGGATTGGAGTGGGGTGGATTGGATTCACTGGATTGGAGTGGGGTGGATTGGACTGGAGTGTGGTGGATTGACTAAAGTGAGGTTGATTGGAGTGGGGTGGAATGGGATGGATTGGATTTGAGTGGGGTGGAGTGGCTAGGAGTGGGGTGTATTGGATTGGAGTGTGGTGCATTGGATTGGAGTAGAGTGAAGTGGAATGGATGGACTGGATTGGAGTGGGGTGCACTGAACTGGGGTAGGATGGGTGGATTGGATTGGGATAGAGTGGGGTGGATTGGAGTGGAGTGGGGTGGATTCGAGTGAGTGGGGTGGATGGGGCAGATTAGAGTGGGGTGGATTGAAATGGGGTGGGGTGGGGTGGATTGGATTGGGGTGGATTGGATTGGGGTATGGTGGGCTGCAGTGGGATGGATTGGATTGGGGTGGATTGGATTGAAGTGGGTGTGTTTGATTGGGGTGGGTGTGTTGGATTGGATTAGGATGGGGTGGATTGCATTGAGGTGGGGTGTGTTGGATTGGAGTAAGGTGGACTGAACTGGGATGGGTGGGGTGGATTGGCATATGGTGGATTGGATTGGCGTGGGTGGATTGGAGTGGGGTAGGCTGGATGGATTGGATTATATTGGAGTGTGGTGGACTGAACTGGGATGGATTGGAGTGGGATAGAGTGTGATGGACTAGAGCGAGGTGAAGTGGATTGAAATGGGGTGGGGTGGATTGGGATGGGGTGGAATTGAGGGAGTGGATTGGGGTCAGTAGGTTGGATCAGGGTGGGATGAATTGAAGTGGGGTGGATTGTAGTTGGTTGGATTGCTTTGAGGTGCGGTGGATTGGATTGACGTGGGGTGAATTGGATTGGAGTGATGTGGATCGGATTGGGGTGGATCAGATTGGAGTGTGGTGGATCAGATTGGAATAAAGTGGATTGGATTAAGTGGGGTGAATTGGGTTGAGTGTGGTGTATTAGGTTGAGTGAGGTGGATTAGATTGAGTGAGGTGAATTGGATTGAGTGGGGTGGATTAGGGTGGGTCGGGGGAATCGATTGAGTGTGGTGGATTGGATAGAGGTGGGGTGGACTGGCTTGAGTGTTTTGGATTGGAGTGGATTGGAGAAGGGTGGTGTCAATTGGAGGGGATTGCGGTGGACTGGAGTGGGGCGGATTGAATTTGAGTGGGGAGGATTGGAGTGAGGAGGATTTGATTGGAGTGAGGTGGGTTGGATTGGTGTGGGGTGGATAGGATTGGTATCGGGTGGATTGATTAGAGAGAGGTGGACTGGATTAGGGTGGATTCATGTGGACTGAATCGGAGAGGATGGATTAAAGTGGACTATAATGGAGTGGGATGGATTGGGGTGGTGTGGGTGGATTGGATTGGACTGAAGTGAGGTGGGGTGGGTAGCAGTGGATTTGATTGGAGTGGGGGGGATTGGTGTGGGCGGATTGGGTTGGAGTGGGTGGATTGGATTGGAGTGGGGTTGGCTGGATAGGAATGGATTGGGTGGGTGGGGAGGATTGGATTGGGGTGAGGTGTATTGGATTGGAGTGGGGTGAACTGATTTGTGGTGGGGCAAATTGGACTGGGGTGAATTGGATTGGGGTGAGGTGGATTGGATTGGAATGGGGTTGGGTTGGGTAAACTGGAGTATGGCAGATTGTTTTGGATTGGATTGAGGCAGACTGCAGTGGGGCATATTGTTTAGGATTGGAGCAGGGCAGATTGGAATGGGGCAGATTGTACTAGTGTGGATTGGAGTGGGGTGGATTAGGTTTATGTGGGGTGGATTGGATGGGAATAGGGGATTGGAATGTGGTGAATTAGGATGGAGAGGGTGTGTTGGATTGGATTGGGTGAGGTGGATTGGATTGAAGTGGGGTGCATTGTTTTGGATTGGGGCAGATTGGAGTTGCACAGATTGTTTTGGATGGAATGTGGTAGATATGAGTGGGGCAGACTGTTTTGGATTGCAGTGTGTCAACTTATTTTGAATTGGAGTGTAGCGGTTTGCAGTGGGGTAGATTGTTTTGGATTGGGATAGATTGCGGTGGGGCAGATTGTTTTGGAATGGAGTGAAGTAAATGGGAGTGGTACATTTTGTTTTGGTTTGGAGTGGGGCGTATTGGATTGGATTGGAGTGGGCCAGATTGTTTTGGAGTGGTGCCAGATGTTTTTGATTGGAGCGTGGAAATTGTAGTGGGTCAGATTAAATTGTAGGGGGTTGGGAGGATTGGAGTAGGTTGGGTGAAGTGGATTGGGGTGAGTGGTTTGGTTTGGAGTGGGGTGGACTGGTGTGCTTGAGGTGGGGTGGATTGTAGTACGGCAGATTGGAGTTAGTTGGATTGGGGTACTGCACGATATGTGTTAATGCAACATTTCAGAAATTACACATAATAAAGAAACAATGTTGCTTTGCAAAATTTAGAACAAGATAATCGTCATCTTTTGAGAACAGCATCCATGAGCAAAAATAAAAGAAAACATGAGTACAAAGTCAGAAAATATGACTCGACAAAATAAAAAAAGTTAGTTCTAAAAAATACAACTTGGCAATTTTATTTGTCCTGTTGGGCACATTTTTGCCAGTCAAGAACCTTCTGTTTGCAGAGCAATAGAACTTAAAAAAACAAAATAGTACCTCAATCACATTGGGAGCATCGGACGGGCGCAAAATCTAGAATGAGATTTACCATGCTATGCAGATACACCCTTCATTGCTTGGTAAATCTGTTATAGCACAAGGCAGCACAATTCGTTTCCCTGTGTCACAGTATGCCGGGAAGGCATTCCATGGGTGGAGCTTGCATGTTCCCACACATCCACCCATATATTCTAAGGATTTCCGGATATCCCAACAAAGGTGGACCTGGGAATGTGTTAGAATTGTTTGCCTTCCTAGGCTTCCTAGGAAAGGCACAACAAGGAGAAATAGATTTATTTCTCCTTCTTGCTTCCTCCTTCTGAGTATGCTGCATCCTGCAGCACACTCAGAAAGAGGAAAATGCCTCTATGGAGTGTTTCGAGCAGAAAGGTGTACTGTCTTGCACAACAACAATCCTGCCTGCAACACAGGCACCCTTGCATCACTGCACAAGGGTACCTGAATTGGCACTAGGCTGTAGGTTGTGCGCTAGCACAGGTAGAGGACAGCAATGCGCCATATTTTGAAATGGTGTATTCTTGCCCTCTCCCTTTACCAGCTCAGCAAGTTGTTTTGCAGTACTGCGTAAAAAATGTTAAATCTGGACCTACATACCTATTCAAAGCAGCAGTTGAACTGCATTTAAAAAGTATGAATACTGAAATGGGGACGGGGTCAGTGAACTTGGAGGGGCAATCAAAGGCGTTGATAAAAATAACAAAATATTCTGTAACTATTTTGTTGATCTTTCACCATCAAGTAACTACATATAAAATAACACACATCCCCAAATGAAAAATAAAAGAACGCTGACTATACAGTGGGAATGCATTGTTTTATGTCATGAAACCTTTATTGGGTAATGCAATCACTACAGATGCGTATGTGTGCAACCAGAGGACCATCACATTTAATCCTGTTTGGTGTAGTAGGGAGATGTGATGTAGTTTTAGACCTCAGTGGTCCCTCAATGCACCCTAAATGCGTAATTCATTATTTTAAACGTGCATTACATGGAGCATAATATGGTCTGCCACACAATGGTCATATAAATTTAAATTAAGACAAGCACAGCTTCTTAAGTACATATTTCAGTAATACACAGATTATACCTAGTGCAAACCTTTTTTCCAACTTTGCATTAAAAGCGTGCAATCCACACTGCAGCTTGTAGTGCCCTTTCAGTACTTCTCAACAAGGAAAATATCTTTGTCACAGAAAGCTTAACGTGATTCCATCAATGAAGGCCAATCATAGCTCCAGAGCACCTTTTACCATTGCAGATTTAACTAAATGCACACATTTACATTTCTTTCTGGGAAGCAGGCACCCTAGGAAGGAAGATTGTTTGTTGTTTATGTGTCTGCCCCTCCCTCGGGAATGCAGGAAAGGAGACTTCCTCCCTTCAGCTTCAGCTGGGGAATGTGTCTTTTAGCTGAAAGACCAAAATTAGGGACAAATGCTGTCCCTTAAACCTTTTACTACAAACAACTGACATGAGGGTGAAATTACGGGCAGTCCATGAAAATTACGGACGGGTGGTCACCCTACTCATGTGAGTATGATGATTAGTTGTGTTGATACTGTCAGTGGCAATGCTAATGGGGGCACTGGGTGGTGCAAGCTGTGGTGGCCTCTTGACAAGAGCCCTGGTACTTTTTTTTTTTTTTTTTTACAAATTAAGCACTGCATCCAAGTAGGCATTACCTAATATCTTCCAAACCTGTTGACCCAGGCAGCACTACCAGTGTACAATAATTAAAGTATTACCATTAATGAAAGGTGGCAATCTCGTCTGACGTTACTTGCACTGCTCCAGTGAGGCCATCCTTTTAGGGATACTGGCCTGCTAATAGGTATTCCACTATTCAATATCTAAGACTCGCCTCAAGTGGAAAAAATGTACAAATTTGCTCCCCACTTTGTTATGTCAAACTCTAAAAATGAATTATTTGCATCGGCTTAACGTTTTATAGATAGGTACAATAATCCTTAAAAAAGGGACAGTATGTATCTGACATCCTGAGATACCATTAGTTGATTAGGTAAATGAGAATGACATAACATTTGTGCTTTTTTATGAATCGCGACTAGGGTTATTTCTTTGGTAAAGTGGTCTACAAGATATGTTTTCCTTTTTCAGTAGTGTATTACTCTTCAGAAATCTGCTTGAAAAGTATAAACATTTTAGTAGAGTCTTGAGTACAATGTACATTTTCCTAGTAATTTATGACGGAAAGTCTTAATTTTATTAAAGACACGGAGGCGAATATTATGCGTTCTTTTCTTACTTTATTTCAAATAGCAGCAGTCAAGAAACTACAACTCCCAAGAGGGTTAGTAACAGACTAACCAATGGGAGTAAAATCAAGAAGTAATGATGGACCAATCAGCTGAGGCCATAACCATAGAGTGTACACTTGACTGCAAGCAGCCCTCTTTTCTTGAACGAGCAAGTCAAAGAGAATCATAAAACAAAGGGTAAATGAGTCCCACAATCGCGAAAGCCAAGGAAACGGAACAAACTTCTTGAACCACAGCAATAAACCGTGAGTACAATGGTAAAGGAAGATGATCTTGAGAGGGTTGTGATGACACAACTCGTGGGTTCTTCTTGCAAGATGCGGTGATGGCGCCAGCAGCGTTATCCGGAAGCTGGAGGTAATGCAGGAGTCGCTGGGAGGGAAAGAGAAAGTACATATTAAAAAGTACAGTGGTGGGATAATATTCGCCTCCGTGTCTTTAATAAAATTAAGACTTTCCGTCATAAATTACTAGGAAAATCTACATTTTATGACAAGACCGGAGGCTCTATTATGTGAGTTTAAAGCATATCAATAACTACTGAAGAAGCAGTTCTAACAGGTTTACAATAGAAAGTTTTGAAAACATTATCATTAGACCAATCTGCCGACCTGAGAATGTCCTCCAAACTAGATCCCAAAGAGAACGCTTTAGAGGCCATGGCTCCCCTGGAGGAATGGGCTCCAAAACAGAAATGTCAATTCCCGCTAGGGACATAAACAATTTGACCCAACGAGCCAGGGTTGCGGAAGTCACCGGATTGTGAGGTTTGCGAAAGGAAATCAAAAGTTGGTTAGAGGAGGACGTTCTCAGGTTAATAGTTCTTTTTTCGTATTCTTTTAAACAAAGACCAACACATAATTTTGGTTTATCGGGGAAAAAGGGATAGAACACCGAATGTAAATTAGTTTTGGTGCGTTTGGCAATGTGAAATAAAACACCTGATGGTAGAAACTGGCGGGCAGAGACATCTAGGGACTTAACGTCGGAAACTCTTTTGATAGAAATTAGGCATAGGAGCATAGTGAGTTTGGCAGACAGCATTTTTAAGGAAAGACTCGGATTGTCTGGCCAAGAAAGTAGAAGATTCAGAACCACTGAAACATCCCAAACATGGGAGTATTTGGCAGTAGGAGGTTTAGAGAGTTTGACTCCTTTTAAAAGTCGACAAATTAAGGGATGGATCCCAACAGGATTGCCATCGATATTAGAATGGTTCATAGAAATAGTGGATCTGTAAAGATTGATTGTACGATATGATTTACCCAGACCCGCCTGGGCCGCTAAGAAATTAATAATTAGGTTTAAATCTGCTGAAAAGAGATTGGCACATTTTCCCACACACCAGCTTGACCAAAGAGACCAAGCTGATCTGTAGGCTCGCCTTGTGCCAGGCGCCCATGCATTGTTGATGAGCTCTGAAGCTTCTGACGAAATAGGGAAGGACCGCTGGGTAGGCCGGAAATGTGCCAGGCTGAGAGGACTAACGATTTGTTGAGAATCAGATTGTGGGGCCGTCCGAGAGGGTCTAGGAGGAGAGACGGAAATGAGGGGAGTAAGATTGGAAAATATGCCGTGAGTTCGAGGAGGGGTGGAAACCAAACTTGAGATTGCCAAAAGGGGACTATCAGGACAAGGGACCTCATTTGACGCCTGACTTGATTTAATACTCTGTTGATTAAAATAAAAGAAGGGAAAGCATAATTGAGGGTGTTGGACCAATCCTGTAGAAAGGCGTCTGTAGCTAAGGCCAACGGGTCCGGACGCCAACTGAAGAAACGAGGAAGTTGAGAGTTGAGTCTGGATGCAAAGAGATCCACCTGAAAGGGGCCCCATTTCCTTTCTATTTGGCGAAAGACAGAATGGTGTAATTTCCAATCGCTGGAATCTGAGATATGTCGGGAATGCCAATCTGCATTGGAGTTCAGAGAGCCTGGGAGATAATTTGTGGGACAGACAAAACTCCCAGAGGCTCTTGGCCAGAAGAGCAAGGGGTCTGGACCTGGTGCCTCCTAGATGGTTTATGTAACGAACTGCGGATATGTTGTCCATGCGGAGCAGAATGGAGCAACTTGCTCTGTTTTTCGGAAAACTTCTGATCGCAAAGGAGCCTGCAAGAAGCTCTAAACAATTTATGTGCAATCTGGACTCCTCTGCGGACCATATACCGCCAGTCGATATCGAACCACAACGGGAGCCCCAACATGTGAGACTTGCATCTGATTCTAACACAAGATCGGGCACAGAGGGGAAGATGGATCTGCCGTACCAGGCCTCTAAATGGGATATCCACCATTGGATTTCGAGTTGAGATTCTTGGTCTAGAGACACGAGGTCGGAGAAAGCCAAACCTCGACGAAGATGTAGAATCTTGAGGCGCTGAAGGGTGCGTTAATGAAGAGGTCCTGGGAAGATGGCCTGGATGGAAGAAGAAAGAAGGCCGACGACTCTTGCTAGAGTTCTGAGGGAAATAGAGTCTTTTTGGAGAGTTAAAACCAACTCTCTTTTGATTGCGGAAACCTTGGCCCGGGGAAGAAACAGAGAAGCCGAAACCGAATCTATTTGGAAGCCTAGAAACTCTATTTGTTGTGAAGGAACCACCACAGATTTTTCGTGATTTATGAGGAAGCCGAGCTCTGCTAGGAGAGTAGATGTTATCTGAAGCTGAGACAGAAGAGAGGATTTGGTTTGATGCATAATTAGAATATCGTCGAGATAGATAATGAGTCTGAAGCCCAGAGATCGAAGATAGGATACAACCGGTTTTAAGAGCTTGGTGAAACACCACGGAGCTGACGAAAGGCCGAAAGGAAGGGAGGAAAAATGATACGTTTTTGAATTCCAAAGAAATTGCAAATATTTTCTGTGAGAAGGATGGATCGGGATGGTCAGGTATGCATCTTGAAGGTCTAGTTTGACTAGCCAATCGCCTTGGAGTAAAATATCCCTGAGATGGATAATAGTCTCCATCTTGAAGTGTCGATAGACAACGAACTGGTTGAAGGATTTTAGATTGATTACTGGTCTTAGTTTTTTGTTCTTTTTGTGGACGAGAAAAATAGAGCTGATGAAACCGGAAGAATCCGGGATGCAACTTTGGATGGTATCTTTTTCTAGCAATGATTGGATTTCTGAAGAAATTAGAGCTGACATTTCGAGAGAGAACCTTGGAAAAAGAGGGGGACCTGATTGGTAAGGGGGAGAGAGAAGTTCGATGCGATAACCCTGGATAGTGGAAAGCACCCATGGGTCTGAAGAAATTGACTTCCACTTTTGAAGGAAGAATCGAAGGCGACCTCCCACGGGAGGGCCAGAACGTTGGCTTACCTGGGGTATTGGCCGATCTGGAGATGCGCTGGCCGCGATTGCGGAAACCCCTAGATCTTTGAGGGTAGAAGTGGGGTTTAAACTCTTGGTTGTAGTAATAGGAGGGGTTGGAATATCCTCTGGAGCCTTGGTTTCTATATTGGCGGCCGGTAAAGCGACTCCTACCTCTACCGGCCCGGGAAAAAACACGCTGGTTGAAGACCTTCTTTAGAGATTGTTGGGCTTTGTCGATAGACGAAAACGTGGAGACGAAACGACTAAGGTCCTTGATGAACGAGTCTCCGAAGAGTTTACCATCGGCCTGAATGCCGGGATCTCTGGTAGCCAGATTAGCCAGCTTAGGGTCCATTCGGAGAAGGAGACCCTTACGTCTCTCGTGGATGATGGCAGAATTAGCATTGCCCAACAGACAAAAAGCTTTTTGGGTCCAAAGAGAAAGGTCCAAAGGATCGATAGGAGAATCCTCCAATCTAGCCGACTCAGCTAAGTCAAGTATTCTTGCTAGAGGGCCGACCACGTCGAGGAGTTTGTCTTGGCACGTGGTCCAAGCTTTGTCTACCCCTTTACGGGGATCTTTTCCATATTTTGTAAAGAAAGTGATGAGGGACTCATCAATGGCTGAGGTTACAGTAATGTTAGAGTCCAAAGACGGTCCAGGGTATTCAGATTTGAGTTTGGAGCGTGTCTGTTTGTCTAAAGGAAGACGCAGGCGGGAAGAAATATATTCCGCTACGTGATCCAAAGGAAACCACTCCGTGGAATTGGGGTGATGAATGAGGGACGGGTCGAACATGGGAACACCTTCCGCGTCAACAACACTGGTAGAGGGGTCACTAGAGGTAAATTTGATACGTTTGGTGGGAGGAAAAGAAGGGGAAAACGTATCATCAGGATTGCCTGACAAAGATAATTCGTCCATGCCCTCTTCATCTGTGTCCAAAACCTTTGCAATAACAATCTTTTTTGGCGCTGGGATATTTTTTGATTTTGTTTTACATTTTGCATGAGAGGTCGGCTTTTTGATAGAGTTCCCCTCCTTAGAAGGAGGCCTGGGAGGAACCAATTCCTCAGTCTGGTGTGAGGCAAGCTCACTCTCTGTATGTGCGCCTTTTGTTGTTTTAAAAGAAGAGCTTATTTTGCGTTTTCTGCCTTCCCCCGCAGAATGGGCCATAGTTTTGGACATCATGGACATTACTGAACTCTCAATGTTCTTTGACATTGTAACCATAGATGCCTTTAAGGCATTTTTTACTGAGGATTGTATAAATTTGTTTAGATCCTGTTTAAAGGATTCCTCATTTTCCTCAGAATCAGAGCTGAGAGATGAAATATCAGGGTTCATAGTTATTTGGTAAAAATGACAATGACTGAGCAAATTAGTTGGAAATAGTTGAAAAAATGTCTCGAGAAAAACGAGGGAAGCAAGGGGTTAAGAAAAGAGCAACACGCTCTATGGAGTTTGTAAAGCTCCTCCCTTGGGGCGGGACCTAGAGGGAGGGCCAGAATTCGGACGACGCGTCGGGAGAAAGGAGACCGGACTGCCCGGGAATTGGCACGGAGCCGGCGTTCAGATAGAGCTGCTTCGGCAGCCGACGAGCGCACAGGAAACCGGAATGCCTCGTCTGTCAGGCGCGCGTAGCGGAATGCGCTGACAGAACGAGGCGAACCATCTAGAAGAACGCACGGCGGTTAGCGCGCGCGACAGAGAAAACAACGGTAACACGAAGGAGAGGGGGGGGGGTTTGGGGAAAAGGATTAAATGTTACGAAGCCGCCGAAAAGGCGACGCTATGCCAAAACGGGAAAACAACGTATATATAAAACGATATTCTTACTGGAATCAAAAAATAGACAAATAAATATACGGAAGACCAAAAGAGTGTACTTATCTTGACTGCGAGCAGCAAGAAAAGAGGACTGCTTGCAGTCAAGTGTACACTCTATGGTTATGGCCTCAGCTGATTGGTCCATCATTACTTCTTGTTTTTACTCCCATTGGTTAGTCTGTTACTAACCCTCTTGGGAGTTGTAGTTTCTTGACTGCTGCTATTTGAAATAAAGTAAGAAAAGAACGCATAATAGAGCCTCCGGTCTTGTCACAAAATTGAGCCACTTCCTTTTAAAATAACACATCAGAAATTATATTACGCATTTTACTTCCAACACAAGGGTTTCCAGGCCTACAAAGACATGAAACGTACTTATGTTCTTCCTGCAAGTGATACTATGCAAGAAATAACTATGCATAAATAAAGGTGGTTTATGATTGTGCAATCTGTGAAAGTTGGACATATTTTTAAAACGTGTTTTCCCAGTTGTGTATCTTGTGACTTTAAAGAAAAAATGAAATAGGTTTGTTTGTCCCAGCTGAATAGCATCACTGTTCTTGTCATTTTGGGAGCCAACACTGATACTGTACATTTTGTGGCTGAGACAGTTTTGTGTATTAACATGGATTATGAACAATGACTCTCCTTTTGCAATTCACGTGTGCAGTTTTGGTTCACAGATTAATTGGCAGGGCTCCCTCTTTTATTAATGCACTCACTGCTAAGGATGTGTGTGTGTTAAATTTTGTCCAGTGGATTAGCTCTAAGGCCCATATTTATACTCAGTTTGCCCTGAGTTAGCGTCATTTTTTTTTACGCTCATTCAGCACAAACCTAACTCCATATTTATACTTTGGCACTAGACACGTTTAGCAACAAAGGAGTTAACGTTGTTTTCTGGACGTGAAAACCTACCTTGCATCAATGAGATGCAAGGCAGGCGTTCCCGTCCAGAAAAGGAAAAATCCAGCACAGGTATGGTGGCCTTAAATAATGGCGCTAAGCTTGCTTAGCACCGTTATTTAACACCTAGATATGGGCAGGCGTAAGGGGAACTACAGGCATAATTCCATGGTCAGAAACCATCGAAAGTGCCCAAAGCTGCTCTTCCCTGGCCCCTGGGTCAACCCCCACCCACCCTCACCCACACCAGGGGGACACCACAGGATGGGGGACCCATCCCAGGTAAATCCCGGTAAGTAGTTTTATTTTGTTATTTTTCCCCGCTTCGGGACCCTGACTTGGAGCCCCCTGCACAGCGCTGGCCCCAGTGGCCATGCCCAGGGGACATTTATTCCCTGGGCATGGCCATTGGGGTGGTGGGCATGGCTCCTATCTTTACTAGGACAGGAGCCATGTCCATTGTGGTTGTGTGAAAGAAAATGGCGCTACACTGCTTAGAGGAATTTGTCTGCCTCTAAACAGTGTAGTGCCATAATTGGCACACAAACCCAGTTTCCCCTACGCCTCCCCTGCCCTGTTAGCATCCTTTCCAAGGATGCTAACAGGGCATTAGTGCCGGCTAGCGCCATTCCATAAATATGGCCCCTGGCCGGTGCCTTGGAATAGCGTTAGCCGGCACTATACTTTTTCACGCAAAACTGTATAAAAAGTATAAATCTGGCCCCAAGTTTGCAGGACAGGGAATAGGGAACTATCAGAAAAACTTTGTGATTTCTTTTTAATACATGCAATTATACATGGATGAGTTAACAATGGAAGCGATTTTCACCAAGGGACTGCATGAGGCACTATAGATATGATGGAGACCCTGCAGAGTCAATGGAAGGTGTGGGTAGGTATGTCCCCCAGAGTGTGCTTTTTTCTGTGCTCCTCTGGTATGGTATGCCATAATCAGAGGAGATGGGCAAAGGCAGAGGAGCGGACTCCTTAACACCTGCCCTTCCACTTCTTCCCGTGGTGCTTTGGAGATATGGATGAGGTGAGGAAAAGCATAGACCTCCTATATTTTGGTAATGTACAGAGGAAATTGTGTACACTGCAGTGGTGTATTGGAAAATGATGCCCCCCCACACAAAACATGGTGAGGGCCCATAGTACTCCCATATCTCCTAGGTATTCATTAGCCTTAAGCTAAATAGGCTCCCTGCTGAAGGGTGGGGGGGTCCTTGTGCCGCAGGGTCTGCATGGGCCTGTTCTACACACCAGAACACTGCCACATGTTTAATTTTACATGAGGCATGCACAATATTATATGCTCCGAACATATTACTAGTTTGAGCTACCAATAAAAATTTCACTAAAGTTGTTTTTTGCTAATACTGTTTCTAATGACTTAGAGGGTATTTATTGACAATTGTAACTTGCAAAGGTATACCATTAAATGTAATTGTTTTTTCCTGTCTGCTGGTTGTGTGGCTAGCTCTCTCTTGCTCCCTGTCTCTGTCTCTCTCTCTCACATACTCTATATTTCTTGCTTTCTCTCTTTTACTTTCTCTCTCTCTTTCTCTCCCCCCTCATTTAGAGACAGGTAAACCTTAGTATTTCTGTTGATGGAGCCCCTGTTGGTTCTGTCGACAGAAAACCTTCTCTGACAGACCAACAGAGCAGGGCCTGATGAAGAAAGAACATTACACCATCTACCATATTTTAGGAGGGTGGTGTCATATCTTTTTTTCTGTATGCCATTGTTAGACCTGTCAGCTCTTAGTGTGATTAACCCTGTATGTTTTGCTTCTGACCTCCTGTTTTTGATCCTGTGCTGAATATCATTTTTGCTGGTTTTAGGACTCTGGTCACTTTCTCACTGCTGACCATTGCTAGATTGCAAGTGCTCCCTGTGTAAATTGTATTGGTGATTGGTTTCTCCAGGATTGGCATATCTGATTTACTAGTAAGGCCCTAGTAAACTGCACTATGTGTGCCCAGGGCCTGTAAATCAAATGCTACAAGTAAGCCTACAGCACTGATTGTGCCACCCACATGAGTATCCTTGTAAACATGTTTTCCACTGCAGTGCCTGTGTGTGCAGTTTTACCTGCCAGTTGTTCGACCTGGCAAGTGCACCCACTTGCCAGGCCCAAACCTTTCCTTTTACTACATGTAAGTCATCCCTAAGGTAGGCACAAGGCAACCTCCTGGGCAGGGTGTTGTGTATTTAAAAGGTAGGACATGTGATGGTGTGTTTTACATGTCCTGATAGTGAAATACTGCTAAATGTGGTTTTCAGTATGGCAAGGCTTATCTCTCCCATAGGTTAACATGGGATTGACTTGAAATATTCTTTAAGTCTAATTTCCCACTGGGAGCAGACAGAGATGGGGAGTTTGGGGTCTCTGAACTTACAACTTAAAAGTACGTCCTTTGGTAAAGTTGTTTTTTAGATTGTAAGTTTGAAAATGCCACTTTTAGAAAGTGCAACTACAAGGGTCCAAATGGAAATGTTCTTAAAAAGAAAGGGCTTTGCCAGTATATAAATTGCAAACAGATCCATGCAGCAGAAACCAATATAAATGGTTCAAAATAATATTCTTAAAGCAATCATGTGAAAATATATATCATTTATTTTGTAATACAACGTTTATTACATTTATTTAAAATTTTTACCCCAAAACACCCAAGAGAATATGGAGTACGAAAAAAGTGCTTGTGAAAGAAAGAGAAGAAAAAGAAAATTAAAAGAAACCTATATTATTTTTGTGCTCTGGCCCTGTGATTCTCCTGGTTTGGTGGAGTTTCAGAAAACAAAGTGCTGGATGACCCTGGGTGGTTATGGATAGGAGGCTTGTGACCCGCCTTCTGTCTGGGCCCCAGGAGTTGGACTGGGCCTTGATTCCTTCCTCCAAGGTAGGGCATGAGATGGCTGAGGAGAATCAAAAGCGGTCAAAAGCAGCAGTCTATTGAAGCCCAGTCTCCTGTCCACACAGGGGCTGGTTAGTGCTTTGCTTTGCCCTCCTGCTGCAACCTTTTGATTTGATCCTATTGATCGTGGGGACTGTAAAAATCAGGTGTATGTATGTTTTTCACCTCGCAAAAGTAGGTATGGAAATCAGGAGACAGGAAGGAAATCTTTCATTATCACTATCCTTCCCCCAGAAACCCAATGTGGTCGAAGCCTTGAAGCACAGACACCCCAAGCCCGAGTTTTCATTGCCATCTTGAGTATTTTTGAGCCCCGAACAAGACCTACTTTTGGGGCCTTTGTTCAAAACAGCTGTGGATTTTCTGTGCATTTTCAGCTAATAGAAGCCTTCATGATCGCAAAGAACACTGAATTATATGTTAACTTTTCAGAAATGGGAGAATGCAAAAACAGATGAAGCTGTCTGACATCTGCAGCCAAATAGTACCAAAATAAAAGTTTGAACAAGTCCATAAGGCCATTTCTTTTTGTTTTTGGATCTAAATATTTTGCCAGTGCAAAAACAATATTTTATGTCCAAATTAGTGTCTAAAATGCTGGTTCTTATCATTGTAGGAAAGACACAGTAAGTGTAACTTGCTGGATGTTTAGCAGACCAGTGAATAATATTAAAACATACGTGCAGAGTGCTTGACATTGTAGCTTTCATTGCTTAACATTTGTAATCACAAATAAACCCCTCTTGCTGCAATAGTGAAAATCAAAGTATTTCTCTGAAGATTTTCACTGTTTTTTCAGGTGAATTACAATAATCTTCCACTTAATTCTCTTCCCCTGCCTTGAATTCCTCCCGTTCTCTTGCTGTATACTGATCTTCGGTTCTACTGAGTGAGCAAATAGAAAGAACAATAAGTTATGAGAATGTCACAAAAGTAAGAGGAAACAGTAGAAAGAAAAAGGGAGGTAGAGTGATAGATAAAATGTTGAAGTGCGATAGAGACTAGATATGGAGAGAGCTAGAGATTGAGATAAGGAAATGTTAAGATAATGGGTGGTTTACAGAAGAGTGTAGAAAGGTAATGCATGAAGAGGGTTTTGTTAGAGAGATCTAGAGACGGAGAGCTGTAAACCTCTACATACAGGTAAAACGATGAGAAGTATGGAGAAATGCTAGAGACAGCATTGAGTTAGAGAGAGGGGCAGAATGAGAAGTAGGGTACAGAAAGATAGATTATCTACAGTGGGTAGTGATGTAGAGAGAAAGGTAGACTGAGAAGGGTGAACATTTAAAAAAAGATTATTTCTAGAGAAAAAAGGCGAAGTAGAGAAACAGAGGTAAAGCTGTAAAAGAGGGTGAGATTAAGACAGAAAGAGTGAAAGTATGAAAAGAAAGAAACAAGGAAGGTGTCTTGAAAGGTGTTTCAGAGAGAGAGTTGAAATAGAGAGAAAAGGCATTGTTAGTTTATAAAAAAGGGGCAGCGAAAGAGTTAGAGATAAAGCACAAGGGTTGTGAGAGAGGTGACATAAAAGGAATAGTGGTAGAGAGAAGTGAAGAGGTGAGGTGAGGCAGTGATCAAATTATGAGGGAAGGAGACGGAAATGTAGAGGAGAAAGATGAGGTAATGATTGTGATGTGAAATAGTGAGAGGTGATGAAGAGAGTGGTGAGTTAGAGGGCGTGAAAATGGTAGCGAGAGCTAACACACAGGCAGAGTTGTGAGGTAAAGAAATAGATATGGTTGTGGGAGAGTTAAAGTAGACAAAGGAAATAGACATGGAGGGGTGCTGAGAAAGGGGTGAGGTAGACATTGGGTTGTGAGGAAGAGATGTGGAGGTAGGTACAGATAATAGGAGAGAGGGAGAGAGAGGTAGAGATAGGTGGGATACCGAGAGTTGTATTTAAAAGAGAGAGATGAGGTAGATAGAAATGTGGTACAAAGGGCTTAAATAGTGATATATGAGTAAGATTGTAGAGGCATAGAGAGCAGCGGAGAGAGAGGGAAGGAAATGAGGTGCAGTAGAAGAGCTGGGGTCAAGTAAAGTGAGATATCTGAGGCAGAAAGGTAAGTGAGGCAGAGAAAGAGAAATAGAGAGTAAACAAGAGGTGACATAAAGGTAGTAAGAGAGGTGTAGATAGATATGGATATGGATTTACAGGCTGGTGAGGTAGGGAGAAATGAAGCACAAAAACACATGTTGAAAGAGAGTCACAGAGAAGTACTGTTACCATATAGATGAACAAGGCCAAAAGGTTAGTTCCTTTATATGGCCACGGAACATTTAACATATGGCAGGCAGTATTTTATTCCTCACAATACATGGTCACACCATCACTCTTCCCACAAACTGCTTAAATCCTTAATTCTTGCCCTTCATATGCCAGAGACAATATGGTTGCATGCATGAATAATAAAGGTGGAATCTGTGTAATGCGAAATAAAACACACCAAAACCAGTTAGTAATTTGTGACAAAATATATTAAATTAATTTTATTGTGAATCTGGTTTTAAAAAATCACCAAAGTCATAAACCACTGTCAGTTGAGAATGCAGTACTCTATGCAGTAACCCTTTGTTTCTCTTCTTTTATTTCAAAGATGGTAAAATGTAGAACACCTACTGATACTCAACCTTTTTCATCCCATCAAACGATTTGATAATGTATAACTAATCGTTAACACCCTCTAGTAACGTATTTTCTAATACCTTGATCACACAATACAGTCAAAAACAGTTTATGTATATGTTCATTTCATACTGTTCCAAATGAATGTGCATCTCTGCATCTAAGTATGACCTTGTGACTACTTACTATTAATCGTAATACCAGGCTAGATTCCAGTTATAGTGATCTTGATAGTATGCCCCTCGGCGCTCTAGTCTATTAAATGCCTCCATAACCGAAAGTGAGGCAACTACTTTTCTTTCATGCTTTTCATTAGAGCATGGATACTCAAAGTACAGCCTGTGGCGCGTGCGTTCCCCCCCCCCCCTGACCTTTACATGCGGCCCCTTTGGAGACAGGAGCACTGGGCTGCTGTTTACTCAACTTAGCTCTAAAAATAAAAAGATATCATATAGATAGGTAATCTTTTATTTCAAAGTTGATTGGTCTTAAAGAAAGGAAGTAACTAGGGAGTTCTCTTCACTTGAGAAACACATTCGTTTTTAAAGACATCTCGCTGCAAAAGTGTAAAAATATGACATTTGCTTCAAAATTCAAAAAGTGTGTTTAGTGAACATGCAGAACCTTTTCACCTAAGTACACTTTATTATATCAATGCATTGACAATTTTTAGTTTAAAAGTGATAGTTTTCAAACTTGATTTTAGAAATAATAATTCTTTCCCCTACCCTGACAACAACACCAAAAGTGAATTAAAGAGACAAGTCAGTTGTTATGTGTACTTTTTGGGTAAACAATATAAACATCATTATAGTTTATTAAATCAAATACAGGAGCAGGTTTTGTATGTATTGGCTTATTTGAGATAATGAAGAAAAAACGAGGGAGAGTGAAAATAAACAATTGCTTAGGATCACGCAATTTGGAAAAGTGGAGAAGTCAGGATTAATCCTAGGTTTTCTGGTTTCACATAGTTCAATTCAGCCACTAGATATATATCATTTTCTTCACCTACTTCTACCTTACTGCCAATCCTCCCAACCCCGTCACCCAGCCCCCACCCGGCTGGCCTCAATGTGGCCCTCAGACACATCACTGACCAAACTTTGTGGCCCCTGAGAAAATGTTTGTTAGTCCCCCTGCATTAGAGGGTCCAATTATTGTATATGTATAATCTTTATTCTTGATGGCTCTTCAATTGTTCCAAAATTCCTTTTTTCCATTTTAATGGTGTACAGTCTATAAACTGCATGCTACAAGAACTTTTATGTGCATAAACTCCATGCCCACCTTTACATATATATTTTCATAATAACATACTTCTACTTTTCCATGTTCCACTTGTTTGGTATTCATAAACTTTACGTTTCCTACATGTCTGGAATTCACCTTTCTTGTCTTTTTTAGTCTGGCTGTACTATCTTCCTTCTCTGAATAATGACTTCTCAGAAATTTGTCTTCCAATGATGGTATTCTTTAATATGCTGTTTGTAGGTGATTCCCAATTAACTCCTTAATTTCGTTACCAGCTTTACCTTTTCATGCACATGACATGCAATGCTCATAACCTCATTCTTAAAGTGACAGATGTGATCACAATTATTGTAAATAACCTTTGTTATGAAATTAGATATCACTTTACTTATACCCCATTGCAACAGCTGTGAAATTAGTATTATTTATTGGTTTGTGTATGTTGATATTTAATTCAATTTGCTTTTAGGTGCTGTTATTTCTTGGTATGAATAAACCTAAAATTTGTCACCCTAGAGTATGGCACAACCATAAGCATCTTATGAGCACAAGGGGGATGGGCCAAATTTGTGTAAGAGACATAATTTGTGAGTACAATAATGCTCTCCAATAGCATTATAATGAAATGAACAACAACAATATCCCCTCTGCCACCTCCCACTTCAACGCCCGAACCTAGTTGAGCCATCTGTTCCCACCCCATCCATCCAAATGTGTAACCAATAATGTCCAGTGGTGCAATACATTCCTCAGAGCACCAGGGGTCCTTGTTAACAACCCAGCGATAATGGGCTGGAGGGCCAAGAGCGAAAGTAGGTAGCATCTCAGGTGTGGTATGTCTGATGGACGTTCAGCATAGTGAGATGAAATCAGTAGCAGGCATAGCCTAATGGCCTACCAGCCTGCAGGACCAGAAAGAAAGGAAAATAAATTTGTAGAGGTCCCCAGCAAGGGTGGCAGACCTCTCCTCCCCAGAGCCCGGGTTAGCCAGCAGCAGTGTCCGGTAGGTAAGGGTAAAATGTGCAATCAGTCTTCTGGATCCGTAGTCACTTACCATGCCCCATGATGCATGGACCTGCCAGTTCCCCAAGCCGGTGCAAGCTTGGGAGAGAATTTCAAGGCCACCTTGGGAACTGTGAAAAAATGAAGTTTATCATTCAAGGAAACACAGAGTTTGGCCTGGTAGATCAATGAGTACAGCACTTTGGCCTTCTGGAGGACTCTTTTGGCTGGGAGGAATTTTTGGTGGGCCACCTGAACCATCAATGTAACATTAGGGTGACATGATATTGCAGTCTCCTGGTAATAGACATCTTGGTGCTCCTGGGCCTGTTGTAAGACAGTGTCATTGTCCTTACAATTCATAAGGTCGGATACTATTGGCCACAAGGGGGCCCCGGAAGGTGGGTGACTGCCCGAGGACCAATGCGCTTTCTCAGCTGCAGAGAGCAGAGACAGGCGTTCTTTGAACTAGGAGTGCAGCATAGTTTCCATAAAGGTGTTTCATTCTGTCCATGGTGGTGGTTTCAGGAAGTCCAACTATAGGAATGTAATTAAGCCTGGACCTAGATTCCAAGACTTCAATTTTGTTTTTGCTAAACTCCAGAACTTTTTCCATTTTCAGAAGATGCTCATTGGTAGCTGTATGAGCATCCTCAACCTTGGAAACATTTGTTTCAAGTTTATCCAGACATCCTCAAGCGTGTCCAGTCTCTCCTTTATATGGTCTAATCTGGTGGTGATATCAATTTTCGAGCCAATAGTGTGGAGACTCTGCTTACGGTCAATAGACATGCTCTGAATGTTTTGATTGGGGGACATGTCTCCTCCACATTCCCCTGTCCCGTGGCTCCAGCGGTTTCAGCAGGGGCCCCTGTTCCTTTCCTTGCATGGAAGGTGAGCTTGGCCTGTCATCAGTCATGCTTACCCATCGTAGCCAGTGAGGCAAGCAAACAAACACAAGGTGTAGTGATGGTGCCAAGAATCCAGGCAGCATCCTGCCATACCCCTGTGAACATGAGGGGTCCTGAGCAGACTCCAAGCCCCACAGGTTTCCCTGGAGGGCAGACAAGATGTCTGTCATCCAGGCTCAGGTGATATATGTATGGTGGCCGGCTCCGCTCCAGGCCCAGGCCTGGAATTGCAACAGCAGCAATTGTGGCCGTCACTGCAGATTCCACTACCCGGTGCCCAAAGGGCAAGCAGGACCAAGATGTCAGGTCCCCAAAAGCCCCCAAGGGTTGGGCAGGTGCGGGCAGCAGACAGGCAAAGCCCCAGGAGGCAGAGGGCCTCCAGCTGCTCGGCAGCCTTGTCCTTCAGCCAGTGACCATAGTTGCCATTCCTCACTGCTGCAATCAGTTCACACTGCAAGGGTAGCCGTGCACTACCTGCAGGCAGCCACTGCCTTCTCCATGTCCAAAGTACAGGCAGATCAGCCTTCCTACTGCCAAACTGAGTTGAGGAGGGAATCTCAAGCCAGCACGATCCCAGGTCCCTCCAAGCACCCAGCACTACTGCAACCCTGGCCAGACCAGCAATCGCCCCCGCAATCACCAGGTCAGCCTACTTCCTGCAAACTCAGCTGTTAGCCAACCACTCAGATCCCAGGAGGCAAGCACAGCCATATCCATGCAGCACATGAGGCCTTCGAGTTGCACAGGGGGCATGCCGTCCCTCTCCACAATATGGCCTCCCAGCGGGGCCCCACAGTCCAACCAGGTCAGGGGTCACCTCACCTGGTCAACCAAGATAATGAGGAACAGACAGCTTGATGCAAACAAATGGTGCCAGATTAATGTCTAGGCCAGCAGAGCCATCTCAGGAGATGACCATCTTGATGTGTAGTACTCTGGCACCTCCCAGCCAAGATGGTATTTAAAGGAAGCATCTGCTAGAGAGCATTTACAATCTTCTTGGAACTCTGTAAGAATATTGGTACAATAATGTCAATAGTGTAATTGGTCAGCCAATGTCTTTATCTCACTTTGGCACTAGGGGCTCGCCCTGAGGCTCATCCACATAAAGGGTCAGCATGGGAACAATATCTACCCTCAAAAATGAAGACAGAAAGGCATATGTTTGGTGGTAGTCGGCTGAAAACAACTCAATTTTGTGAAGACTGGAATATCTGGGTGAGTTTGAAAGTGGTCTGTCTGGCGTTTTTGATGATGGCATGGATAAATCGATTACTTTGTGCAATACTTTCCTGCCTCGGAATTTCTGCCCCGTAAATGAAAAACAATATTCTAAGTTGGACATTATTTCTCCATGTGAGTGAAAATGTTTTTAAATGTTTCTGTTCTTGTGCCAACAATAAAGCAATAGAAACCTAGCCCGTTCTTTTCTGCCCACTAAAACAAACCTAGAGAAGAACTGCAAATAAAATGATGCAAAAACACATCAAGTGAGGTCCCCTCTGGAGTGCAACACAAGCAATTCCAGACCTGTTTTGGCCTACTAATGCTTCATCAGTGAGGAGTAGCTTCAGTTCTGCATTACAGTGGTCAAGGGACCTACATCTAGGTATACCTGCCACACTTGAATCATCTACAGCAACAAACACAAAGTGACGGAATAAGACAGAATAATATTAAAGACAGTTACATAAAAACCACGTACGGACAGTTACACAAATTCTCCTTCAGAAAGGCGTAAGCATGAAGATTTCTGAGTGGCACTATCCGAGCAAAACAAAAGACAAAGAGAAAAAGAAAAAAAGAAAACTAACCAGAACAGTTGAAGAAGATGCAGTGAAACAGGTGTTTTCCCTCGATCTAAAGTGACTTTAAGCTGCACCATGATCAGGACTTTTGGATGCGATACATCTTTGATTTATATGGGCTTGTAGCAAATCACAAATGCAAAGTCATTGTGGAATGAGTTAGTCCTGTCCTTAACACCCAGGGGCGACCAGCGTCACCCCCCTACCCACACCGGCAACAGCAGCAGCTGCACAACTTTTAAAAGAAAACAATAATAAGCTATGGGGTATATTTAAGAAAAGTGGCGCTGCACACAATGCAGCACCACTTTTCTTGCACCCCTTAGCGCCCCCCCAGCACCACTGTCTGTGCGCTGTATTTAAAATATAATGCACCATGGGAGTAGTTAGGAGACTCGCATCAGAATTTTTGATGCTAGTCCGGCGACTTGCAGGATTAGCGTCAAAAATGTTGAGCACACCCTGCCAAGGACCCAGAGGCCCATTGTAAGTAATGGAAGCCTCCTTTTAACGCCTGCTCTGAGCAGGCATTAAAAGTGACAAAAAAATGACGCAATGAAATCTCTTAGATTTCTTTGCACCATTTTTTTGTACCCCCTAATGGGGGTAATGCCCCCTTTGCATACATTATGCCTGGCACAGGCATATTGTAGCAGAATGTGTTACAAAGTGGCACAATACATGCATTGCGCCACTTTGCAAATATGGCGTAGTGTATTGGCCTTCTAACGCCACATTAGTGTAAAAAAAATGACGCTAATATGGCATTGGAATGGTGCTACGGGCTCTTAAATATGCCCCTATGTTTATTATTGTTTTCTTAAAAAGGCGGGGCCACGGGCGATGACAGGCACTGAGGTAGAGTGCACAGCACTCCCCCTCAGTGTGTATGTATGTTTGGCTACCCTTCTCGTGTTGGCCAAACATACATGCGGACTAGGCTGTCTCCAACCCAGCAATGCAGGCACTCTGCCTCGAAGCGCCCTGGCTGGGTGCTCCTTCCAATCCTAATGCTGCTTTCATGCTGCCAGCAGCATGAATGCAGTGATCGGATTGTATGCAGGGCAGGCTGGGAGCCTGTGCCTGCAGTGGAAGAGAAGAGAAGAGTGACGTGTTTTGGAGCAGCACAAAAGGTAGGTGTTGTTCACCCCTCCCATGCCATGCGCCACGCTGCCTCACCCCTTATCACCCATGCGAACCGCCACAGTTAACACCTATAAAATGTAAACAAATTGTTTTTTTTTACATGGAATTTTTGTAAATAAAAGATAACACGAAACATTTCTGTAAAATGCTTTCTGATTTTTTAATTTCTTTTCTTCTAGTTCTATTTTGAATTTCATAGTTATTTGATGTTAAATTCTCTCCTTTTTAAAGTGGTAACTTGTTTAACATGTAAGCCAGAAGGGTTACTGGTAATGGAGGGTTTTGAGTTGAGTGCCGGCTAAGTGTGCCAGACTAATCCTAAACTGTTGGTGAGAACTACAAAGTTGTGGGAAGATTCTTTGAAATAATGTCAGCCGTTGGCAATGGTTAAGTCTCCCCTCAAATCATTGTTTTTTTCCATCTATGCCTCTCTGCACAGAGACCAGACATACGCAAATTCGTTTTGGTTCTGCTCCAAAAACATTCCAGAACAACCTGCCCTGTCCCCTCATGATGGGAACATAAGCGACCTTCGTCCTACTGTGGTCAGAGGAAAATAAGCATGTGTCTGGGATCCTGAACGGGGAAATTGAATGATGCATAGTAATAACTGTGGACCAAATACTAAGTGGCAATGAAATTCTTATGAGTGTGCACGCTGATACGTAAGGATGCGTCACTCATTGTTTTTTCTATATTTCGGATTATGGGTTGTAAACTTTAGGGCTGCATTTTCCATGCTGTCAAGAAAAGAGGTCCCGCTGCGTGTAGTGATTACAAGCCCTTTCCAGTGTCCAGAATAGTGGTGGATTTCGTAAAGTGAGTATTGATTGACAAAGATGTTTTTATTTTATTTAGGTAGGTAACACATTTCTCTCAATCCCAAATTTACAGGTAACCCACACCTACTCATGGAACAAACACTTTGTGAATGAGGTCTTCCTTAGGGAAGTGGTAGTGTTTACAGGCCAGGTAAATACTAGTGGCTTCTACTGGTAATACATTAGCAGGCTTTTCTGCGGTGCTAAACAAAGGTTTGACCGTGACCCTACACTCTGCGGTCTACTTAATGCAGAAGATGATAGGTGCCATTTGTAAATATTGCTACAGTTCTGTTTACATATGATTACATACACGTTGTCTAGGTTGTGGGCTACAGTGCCAAGTAGTATGCTTTAGATCTCTTGAGTACATCTGTTACAGAGCCTGGCAAACAAAGTGAAGAGGAAGCAGCGGAAAAGGTTGAGCATAATAAATTAGAATGAATATCATTTCCTCTCCTACCGTTTGTTTACCTGCCAGGTTCTTACGTCTTTTCTATTTTGTATTCATAATTTTTACTTTTTCCTTGTGACTTTTACATGCCCCTTTTTAAATGAATCATTGTTAATTCCCTTTTTTATGTTTTAACAATGCTAAAAGGGTTGAAGGTACGGGTAAAGTGATAAGGGTAAGACCTTTAGAGTAACAGAGCTTGGGGGTGAAGTTATATGTTACAACGGCGGCCATAGCGCCGGTGTAGTTATGTTTGGGTTAGACATTTCCTTGGAAAAGCATTTGTGTGCTGCTAATAACTATGCGCTGTTACACAAATCTACACAGTTCTTTCCTATAAAAAAGTTCATCAACTTTGGGTCCTTCATGGCAAGGATCTTGCAGATTTGTCAAAGGTGGACAGTAAAGGACCAGAGTCCTAAAAGTGACATTTCACATTTTAACACTTGTGGGATTCTTTGCTTCTCCATACAGAAAACTTGGCACAAAAAATAGAACTTTGCTGAAAAAAGTGCCTTTGTTTGCCTTGGTGTAAATACGATCATTAGTTTAAAAAAAATTAGGGGCATATTTACGAGCCCCTCACACCATCGTTACAGTGGCGCTAACCCTTAAATCATATTTATGAGGCCACGCAAAGCCACTCTGCATGGCTTTGAATGGCCTCATAAATATGGACTAAGGCAAGGCAGGGCAAATCTCTGTGTTGCCTTACTCTGCATTAGGAAGGCATGCATTGGGCCGTGCGGTGGTGTTTGCATGCAACACCTATGGATTTGGATGCACCCCCAGATTTACAAGACCTTGTCCTCCCCATGGGAGGGTAGGCACAACGAGGAGAAATGACTTTATTTCTCCTCGTTTATTCCTCTTTCTATGTGTGCTACGTTCTGAAGCACTCATAGAAAGAGGTAAATGCGTCTCAGGATTGTTTTGGTGCAGGAAGGTGTCCTTTCTAGCAGAAAGCAACCCTGCACGCAACACAGGAACTCTTGCACCATTGTGTGAGGGTGCCTGTGTTGGCGCTAGGCTGCCGGAATGGCACCAGTGCATGGGGAAAGAACAGGAATGCACCATGTGCCATAGATACCGCTCATTCTTGCTCATTCCTTTTGATGCAGGTCAGTGCAGCAAGGTTAATTGCTGCACAGCTCTGCACCAAAATCCCATAAATATGGACCTCCATGTTTCTTGGTATGAAGAGGTTGAATTTTAGAGAAACCTGAACTATTAATCAATTTATTTTATGTGGAGTTGGCATTCCACATAGGATTCATAAATCAAATTTTACATAAAGACACACTATTATACAACAGCTCTTTTTTGACTGTCATCCAGTGTCGATTTGCGGACTTGGTTGTGGATTAAGGAACCAACCATTGTCTTTTTGGCTTTACATCACCAAACCTTTTCTGTTACTGTTATAAAGCACAGTACCCAGAGCACAATGTTGGGAAAAATAAAAATGAAAAGGGCATAATGGGGAATGGTGAGCCAAACGTGGTCTTTGGGTCAATATGAGGGAGTTCCAAAGGAACATCTGCCCCCAAGCATTCAAATAAAAATTTTAAAAATTATTTTTATCATGGGTTTTGCAAATCCTTTACTGGATTTGGGAATCCTAGCCCCTAACCGGGGCTCATAGATCTCTAGCAGGGGACTCAGAATTTACAAATTCAGTACAGGATTTACGCATTCTGACAAAAAATTAAAGGTATTTGGTGTACTATAACTGCACCTGGAAGTTCCATGCTGTACATGGTCTTCGGCCATGTGCATCGAGGGTTAGCCGCCAGCAGTGGCCTCACCTGGAAATATCCGAGAACTGAATGACCAACAGAAAGCTCAGCTGTTCTATGTCTACCGACACAGCCACGACATTGGCATTTGCTACTAACAAGAAATCCACCGGACCAATGCCACACACCCCGACTGAAAACTGATTTCTGACATGATATGCAATTTGCAGTGAATTGTTTTGAGGAGTTTTTTGCATAAATGCAACATTTTGAGATTAAGAGATTGTTAAATTGAGGGCAGAGAGAGAAGTGCATTTTCAAATTATTCGTTTTAATATTTGATAGCCTACTTTTTATCCAATCTTGTTGGCTAATATCTGTGTGTTGACTTTTCCCCCATTTATCCTCCATATTCCTGATTTCTTAACTTTACCCTTAAAGCAACCATTTTTCCTTTTTCATTATCTGTGCCAACCTCTTTTAGTACACTGGTTATATATTCATTAAAAAGGTGATCTCATGAGTGTTCAAGCGTCAAGGTTACCAAGATCTCAATGATATGATATATCACTTCCAAAAGTGAGGTATGAAGATTTGAAGCCAGATTACTAATGTAGTTTGCGCATTCATGTAAACTGCAACTGCAGACTTTTCAAAATCTTAATCGTCTACTTTCTTCCTGGATCTCTTATTTTTGTATGTACTCTGCCTGTTTAAGGTGCCTTTGATGCTTCATTTGTAGAATAATAAGTTCCGGTGGCAAAGATATCATAGAAGTGATAACGCGTCAGAACCTTGATAAGTAAACTTACAAGGAGACACGTGCAGGCCACTGAACCTTTTGACCACGTTTGGAGACTTCCCAGAACGAGATATCCTTTGACATCACAATCAATAGGTCAATAACCCCATCAATATTCACAATAATTAATTAATCAAGCTAATCAATAACAATTAATATAGATCAATACAACGAACGCACCATGAACTTTCATCCATGAATAACCACACAAATCTAGTAAGTGTTAGGAAATTTATTCCCTATTAGTTACAATCTAGAATCATGTTTATTAGTTTCAACAACAAGCACATCAAAACCACTATAACTTGGCAATCAGAGCAAAACTTTATCAAAGCATAGATCATGAACATTAGAATGAAGCACGACGTTAATATGAATCAACTTTAGCAGATTAGCATTAGTAGATTATTCAACAAAGCAAGATCTTAGTCATTTGTCTATTTGCATCCGATATTAGTGAATTCCTTAACTAACTTCGAATTAGCATCAGCATGTTGGGCTTCATGCAAAACAATTTGGCAAACACAAATTTGGAAAAACATCTAACCATGGCCTCTATCAAAAGAGCAGTTGGCACCTAGAAAGCAAAGGCAAACAGGCAATTACAATTTTCATCAGATAGTTACCCCTCCAGCGTATCAGCAATCAGCGTCAGTCTTCATCCTCAGGATACCAGTCGATTCACCATCAGCAAAGATAGGACGGGACAAGTCCCAGTATGGCATAGTTAAGAATAGACTCTTCCCTCATAAGGAGGGGAAGTCAGTATCAGGTAAGGATTCAATAGAGGATGGTTAAGATACGAGAACAGCAAAGTCTCAAAGAATAATAGCAAAGTATAATAATTTCTCGGTAGAATGGCAAGGGATGGTGAAGAATGGCGGAGAATGTCCCAATAATAATTGATTTCTTCTCGGGTCATCCTGTTATATCAAAACTGTCCTTAATTTCTTATTGGATCAATTTTGGTGCATCATTATCTCTGTCCAATAATTCTCCATGCACCTTATTAGAATTTTATACAAAACACAGTTCTCAGGCAGTCTATTGGCTCCCGTGCTTGACGTCTTCAACGGGTGGAATGTCAGGTAAGAAAAGTTACACTTTACGCTCCAGTCAGTAGTTCCATTGTCTTCTGCTAGTCCAGGCGGCCTTCCACATGTTGCGAATTACACTGTTGCATTCGGCAAGAATGTCTCCTTGAGCAAGTCGGGTCCCATGAGAAAGAATTTACTGCGGCTACACATACATCTCTAGCTTCTGGAAAAGTACAGTTTAGTGTCCTTCAGTAAAACCGCACATTGCACATTAGAGAAAACACAGTTAATGTGAGACCAGGCCGCTAGGCCCAGACCCTCGCTAACTAAGGCCTAATGAGTAATTTAGCAAAACCCCTAATACACAACTCTTAATGCTAATACAAAGTCATACATTAGTACATTGTTAATTCATCATTAGTCAGTTTCATTAATCATCCTATACATTGATGGCCACTCCCCGTGGGCACATTTCAAACACGTACATTATTTTTTCTATGCTAACACATTTTCTATGCAGCTTCATTACACATTATATTGCAAGCTTTTCATGTTAATTTTAATTTTAAAGGTCACACTCCAACAGAAGCCTGTCCCCCATATCGAAATTGCCAAATAAAAGGATCCATAGTATTGATACCACGCCATGTTTCTATATATTTTTGCCCCTTTAAGTAATTTGCTCAGGTTCTTTTTCCACTGCTTTCTCCTTTTGTCTTTGTCTTGCTCTGGGCCAAAGTTTTCTGAGGAAATATAAGTGCTGGTCCCAAACACAAGGGCCAGTGGGACCTGCCTGCAACCACTCGCTCAAATATAGCACTTGAACCATCTATACCATCTGGGTTTGTGACTTGATTGAGCAATGGCATTTGGAAGAGTGGATGGGTTTTCATACATGCTGGTCTAAACAAATTAATCACAAGTATATTTAAAATGTATGGGATTATCTAAAAAATGACCGGATGTACTTCGTTCCACCAAGTCAGTGAAAGAATTAGAGCCCACCAAGCTTAGAGTTCTAAACTCAAGGCAGTGCCTATGAGACAATCATGCTTTGGTGTGCTGGTGCCATGTTCAATGCACCCAAAAAGCAAAGTTTTTTTGTGTTTTTTAAAAACACACTCCCAAACTAGGAATGTGTTTTTAAAAACAAAAACGAAAATAAATGCCCCTTTCATGATAGCAGTGTTTTTCCCAAATGTGAGGGCCATTTATCTCATTTCCTATTCATGGCTACCAGGCTTTCTCTGGTGGTCCCAAATACAAAAAATGACAACAAAAAATCCATCCTCGACAGGGCGGACTGCCTCACTTCCAGTGGCCAATACCATCCAGATTGTCAGATAAAGGAATCCACCAGAAGTGCAACAGAGGTTTTGATGGCATACTCAAGCAAATTCCCAAAACTCGAGGGGAGAAGCACAAGTTTGGTGAACAGGGCGCGCCATCACTCTGGTGATGGGTACCCTGTCCACCAAATTATAAATAAGGCTGTAAGTGCTCGGTAGTAAGGCATACTAATCACTTGGGAAAAGCAGTCTTTTTTAAGTGACTAGCGGCCTGATTTCTTGGAGGAGGGGAATACTCTGTCAGAAATGGAATGGCTATCCCATGCGCCATATTACAATCCCAATAAATCCCATGGGGATCATAATATGGCAGATGGACAGGATATCTGTCACATTTGTGACAGAGTATTCCATCCGCCAAGATCTAAATCTGTCCCTAAGTGACAGCTGTAGATTATTACAGATCCTTATCTTTTGCCAGGTTGGATTTGAGTTTCAAATATTCTGCTGCACTCTTTATAGACATACTGCAGTGGGGCAGGGATGGG
Source organism: Pleurodeles waltl (assembly GCF_031143425.1). Lineage (NCBI taxonomy): Eukaryota > Metazoa > Chordata > Amphibia > Caudata > Salamandridae > Pleurodeles > Pleurodeles waltl. The sequence continues at coordinate 1,190,079,494 of NC_090444.1, forward strand.
TAGGAACACTGGAAACATAAAAGGATGGATTATCAATATCACTTGATAACATGTTTAGCAGTATATATGCAGAATTTACCACACCCAACAAGTAACCAATCCATGGAACGAAAGACTCATGTTTATGAATTTTTATCATGCCCTACAGAATCAAATCTTGATGCAGTCATTATTGGGTATGGATGATTACCACAAATATTGCATGTGCTGTATTTGTCTGGTGTTGTTAAGATTAATAATTGATATTAACCCACTTGTTATATAGCTGTCTGGGAGGAATACACAAAGGCCAACTGTCAAACGATTTACAACTATTTGTCCCAGGACACAAACCAAATGGTTACAACAAGAAAATGGCAACTTTCTAAAAGTGACATTTTCAGAATTGTGACATAAAGTCCAATGTTACCATTAAAGAGGATTTTAAAATGTACTTCATTTGAGCCCAAACTTGATTTTCCTATCTGTTCCCAATCAAATGTTTCCACTTATTAAATTTAATAAGCTATTCTAATATAATCCAGAGGGTGTGATAGACTTTGCAGTAGTGAAAAAATCAAATTAGGTGTTTTTCACTACCAACGACATTTAAAACTCAGAAACACATGTGCTACCTTTTAAATGCAAAGCACCCTGCCCTGTAGGATGTTTAGGACCTACCCCAGAGGTGACTGGGAAATGTTTACTTTTACAGGTCGAATTGGAAGTTTAAAACTGTGCTACATGCTTCAGTGGCAGGCCTAAAACATGCTACTTAAGTGAGTGGCACAATGCGTACTGCAGGCCCACTACTAGCATTTAATTTATATGCCCTGGGTACATGCAGTATATTCTAGGGACTTATAAGTAAATTAAATATACCATTCAGCATAAGCCAACTTGTACCATGATTTAGGGAGAGAGCACAAGCACTTTAGCGCTGGTTAGCAGTGGTAAAGAGTCCTAATGCCAACAGAACAAACTCAAAAAGTTTGGTGGAAGCCCACACGAAAGATGTCAGGTTTAACAGTCACCATATTAACAGGACAGCAGGACGAGGTCATTATGATAGCAGAAATCTGCAGACTGACTGCATGCAGGATCCCTTGCCATCCTGTGCTACAATCTCTACTCCAAATCTGACATCTGCCCATAGACCTTCATCATGGAACACAGCATGGGTACGCAAATACAAGTTCAGTGATCTTCAACTTGAAGTATTATCCAATGAGGTCATAAAACATCAGGATAAACTCATGGGGCATTTGATCATGAAAATGAAGCCTAATATCCAGGTCAAAGATTTTAAAGGAAGTAACCAAAAAGGCTAACACTCTATCATTTTACCCAAAAGAAATATTGTATTGTATTGTATTGTATTGTAATAGTATTTATATAGTGCTTACTACCCCTGACAAGGCGTCGAAGCGCTTTTCGGCGAGTAGCACGCTACTCCGGAACCCAAAAGGAATTAGTAGTGGATTAGTATGAGTACAGTTTAGTAATATGAGTACAGTTTTAGTATTATTATGAGTTAATTTGAGCCACGGGTATGTGAGTTTGTTAGTTGGATTGACTGGAGTAACAGAGGGGTGGAGTAGGGAAGAATCCAGAAGTGTTAATTGGGAGTTTATGGTAATAGGATTTAGGCCTGGGATGAGTAAAGGTGGGATGGAGGAGGGAAGAGTCTGTGGAAAGGGTTAGGGAGATCATAGTAGCAGGGTGAGATAAATATAGTATGTCAAAAAGATACAATGACTTAAAAAGATATGTACATAACAATGTATTGAAGCAGCAACATGAGACCTTGGGCACAAGTGAAGGGCTACCTACCTAGACAAAGCTCTGAGAAGAAAAGGTACTCAATACTCTTGAACGTTTAGGACTAGAGGATTGGAGGGCTAGAGGTTAGAGGCACTCAAAAGCCAACACTTATATCTACAGCTTCGTATGCACAAGGAGGGCTGGTTCTCTCAATCCCTGCGAAATAATATAATTGTAAGGGACTTCATAAGTGAGATCAAGCTGAATGTATGTTTTGGATGTGTAATAAGTGTACTATCTGTTAATATTGAAAGTTATATGATTTAATATTGACACATTATATAAGAAAAAACAATGCTATCAAAGAGTACACAAGAAATTTAAGAGGGCTTTAATATGTAAGAATATGCATCAACGTGACGTGGCAGCAAAGACATTTCACTATCATCCACATTTATCTTTGCATTTTTTGAATAAAAAACATTATTGTATACTGCCATGCCTGCAAATGCAAAGAAGAATGGAGGTGTTTCATGACAGTGAACCTCAGCCTTCTTAGATGTTGGGCTGACGTGGACATCTTTCTTTGCAGGTGACACACATCATGAAGATTCTGAAGGTGAAGTTCCATTATGCTTGACTAGCCGACAAATACTGGGTGCAGCACCAAGGACTGCACCAAAACCTATTCCAGCCATAGTTAGCAAAGGCCCTACCATCACATCACCCAAAACTGTACTCCCTACATGCAGCGAGGTTTGTACTGTTAACGCGTCCCTTTATGATATTTTATTACACATCAGGACTCGTTTTAGGCCAAGGAATCTTTTGACCAAGTTGAGAGACACCATAGGACGAGATAGCTAATCAATATATCAATCAATACATCAATAACGTCATCAATATTTATCACGACAATGCATTTCACTTTAGTCAAAGTCATTAATCAATTCAAAGACGCTACCATGACCTTTCAGTCATGAATAACCACACCTGGTTTCGTAGAATTTTATGAATTTTATTCCCTATTAATTACAATCTAATAGCAAATACGTTAATCTCAACATCAAGAAACATAATAGCATAGTCACGATATGGCAACTTTGATAAGATTTAATTAAAGCAAGACTCACAAACATCAGAACATAACACAGCGTGAACATATATCGAGTTTAGCAGAGTGTCTATATCACGTCGGTGCAACATAGCATAATGTCAGTCGTTTGTCTATTTGCGTCAGTTTTAGTGAACACCTGTCCTAACCACTAATTAGCATTAGCATGTTGGGCTTCATGCAAAGCGATTTTGAACACCAATTTGGAAAACGTCTAACTATGGTCTCTGTCAAAAGTAAGCAGTTGGTACCTAGAAAGGAAAAGCAAACAGACAAATTACAAAAGACATTGTCATAATTACCCTCCAAGGATTAAATCAGCGCACAGGTTCAGTCTTCGTCTTCAGGACATCAGTCAAATCGCCAACAGTCAGAACTCAGCTAAGGGGCAAAGGGCACTTCCCTCATAAGGAGGAAAGTGTAAATGGACAAACTAAGGGCAAGGATGGTTTTAATAAAATCTCAAGTCACCAAACAGAGTGACAGAGTTTCTGGATAAAATCGATAGCATTCCCTACCTAATTCTAAATGACTTCCCATGACATGGGTTTTTATCCCTTTTTCGTAGTACATTCCCCCAAAAATCTATTGGACATTTGTTATACCCCACTATCTTTAACCTATCAAATTAGCATTAGGTAATCCTAATCTTCACCCCATATTATTTTACAAGTCTTTGATTGGTCTTCGTAATTGACGTCTTCAGAGGTGGCACGTCCGGAGTAACTTCATCCCTTTGTAATTCTTTGCACATCTTTTGGTCAGCAGTTCCATTGTCTTCATCGGTTTGAATGACCTTGTACATTACATTAATCTACACTGTTTCAATTTATTTTAACATTTATTTTTCAAGACGATGAGAAGCAGTGGGAAACGGATCTACATGGTTACATTCATCTTCCAAGTCGAAGAAAAAGAATAAACAGGGTCATGGCCCTTTGTGAGTCAGCACACTGAAAAATAGAAAAATGCATTTAATATGAGAGCTAGGCAGCTAAACTGCAGCTCGTGCTAACTTTCAGGCCTATGAGGTTTTCAATACAGATTTAATAACGCAATTGTTAGTATAAGCTCATTTGAACGTAACATAAACATTTTGGTCATTATTATTAGTTTGCGTATACATTTGGTGGCCACTCTCTGTGGTCATAATTCAAGTACATATCTAAGCAAATTACTATTATTATAGTTTCAATGCGGCAGTATCACACCTTAATTCATAAACATTTCATGTTAATATAGATTATATAAGCTACACTCTCTCAGTCCCTCCTCTGATGACGTTCGTCATCACATAAACCTTTCCCTTTGACGTTTCACTTTAATTTTTCACCTTACGCATAATGCGCATTTCAACATCTTGTCCCTTGTGTGAACTTTCCCAAATTTCATTAAACATTTTCTCCCTTTCACTTTCTTCATTTTTTCTGGTTCTCTTTGTCCAATTTCTTTAAATTTTATCATTAATTTTGCATGCTCGCCATAATCCTAATAGACAGGCCATAACTATTAATAGACCCCCTAATATTTTTGCAAGTACCCCATTCCAAATATTGCTAAACCAGCTTCCTACTCTGGCAATTCCCTTTCCAAATTTCTCCCACACTCCAGGTTCCTTCAAGTCCTTCAAATCTGCACTATCCTTAGTTAAGTTAGTAAGCATACCTCTATTCTTTTTACTATTATCTGGTATAAATGAGCAACAATGATGCTCGTTGAGCATCTTGCAGACCCCCCCACTCTTTGCTAAAAGAATGTCTAAAGCAAGCCGATTTTGAAGAGTCATAGCTCTTTCCGCAGCAAGTTCAGTATCCATCAGGAGTATAGCCCCTGTAAAATTTGTCAGCATGTTATCCACAATAGTAGACAACTTTTGAATCTTTATGGAGTTTAAGATAACCCCTACTGAAGGAATTATGGCTCCAAATATATCCCCAACGACAGCAGCCGCTGTCTCTCGTTTTTGTCTAGCATGATGTAATTCAGACGTTTTAGGTATTTGCTTTAAGTCATTAATCTGGTAAATCTTTGGGAAAACTATTCCCAAATAACATGTCCCATACCATCCCTTAAGGAGACGGTAATAAGCATTAAGTCCACAGATGTAATAGATCCCAGGGATCGCTGGATCCTGTCCATTCAACATGAATGTCCATTTACTCTGAAAAAAAAACACGTGTCTACATTCACTCGTTCCCACAAATAAAGTGTCATGTTCAGATTTTGGCCTATATATACAAAGCCTCCCTACATGCAGTGCATCTATAGCTAGTTTGCCTTGCGTCTTTATTGCAGTGTAAGTACAATCATTTGCATATGTGCGTTTTTCTAACCCTTTCTCTAATCTCTCTTTCAATGCTTTGCGTCTATCATCAGTGTGATCTAAAAAGCTTTTTTCTACAGGTGTCAATAGGCAGGTCAGATTGTTGCGGTGTGCATAAGCTGTCCCAAATGTAAGCGTCGGTTCAAAGAAGCCTCTAACTAATTTTATACTATGTTCTTTAGCTAGTTTGTTCAGAAACTCAATCACAGGCACAAAAGAAAACACAACATCCAGATGTGAATAAAAGTATTACACATGCTCTTGGGTATAGAATCTTGTTAATAGCAAACCAAAACTTATCCCGTAGGTTAGCGGAAGGCTATGGTAAGTGACCCCTTCTTGTACTGATGAAGGAATCTTTGTGCACACATAACAGTTTTTCGCATCCATGGTCTCAACGTACTCATTCAGCAAGCGATAGAATACATTAGTAGAAAGTTCCCCCTTTGAGTTAGTTCCCTCATGCAAGTGTTTTGCATCCTGCTCAAATTTTTCCCACGGTGTTAATGTTGTAGTTTCAGGTTTTGAAGCATTGTTGGTCACTTTCTTATCCAACCATGGCATTCCTACAATCATTCCCACAATTATTATTGCACACACAATACCTATTACAAGACTCAACCAACCACACACTTTACCCTTTTTGTTACTACCTTTATTATAAGCCATGTCTGTAAAGAATCAGATAGCAAACCAACAATCAACTTGAGGACGATATAAAACTCTTTTTCTTTTTTTTTTTTTCTTTGATGCAAAAGTCTCTTTCTCTCTGCGTATATTTACAGCGTTTCACTCACTCCAGGACCCCTTTGTCAAATCAGATTAGCAGCTTGTCATGATCAGGTTCTCAAAGTCAAATCAGGTTATCAGTGTCGCATCCGGTAATTTATAAGTCTCTTTTTCTTTAGTTTTTCAGTTTTTCGATTTTAACAAAGTCTCTTTCTTCAAGTCACTTCAGGTACCGTAGTATTGGCCTGGCACTTCTCGATCAAAACAGAATGCTAAGAATTCTTGTTGCCATACAGATGTCGTTGCATATGCCCACTTAGGACCTGTGTACCTTCTGTTTGCAGTTCTCTTTCTTTTCAATCTGCGTTCACCTTGCAATTCTCCTTCACTCAGATCCTCTACTCAGGATGTATCAGTCTCTTCTGTTATTGTTTCAACTGGTACACTCTTTTCTCTTGCAGCCTGTTTCTCTGGCCAGTTATCTCCCTTATGCGTCTTCTTTCTGCCTGTTCTTTCAGGACGCTGAACAGCACCCTCCTTTTGTACTATGATGTTTTCTCTTGATGGACCTGCAACTGGCACAGGGGATGCCAGAGTACTGTGGTCTCTTTCTATTATTTCCCCTTCTTCTTCTTCTTCTTCTGGATCCGTAACGGGTTCAAGTTCTAACCCGTATCCGTCTACTTCTGGGAGAACCTCTCCTTGTTTTAGTTCTCCTGCTGCCTCTACTGAGATAGGCACACTGTCACCTCTCTCGAACTCGTTCACTTTTTGAGGGACTAGGCTGTTCTCAGTGGGCTCTCCTGCAGTCTCAGTTCCCTCTTGGCTGTTTTCTGGCCCTGAGACTTCCCTCTCTGGAAATGTTGTGCCGGAAACTTCAAGTTCCTCGTCAGTTGGGCACGTTATCTTTTTCGTGTGACTGGCATGTATCCAGTTTGGAACGCCTGCACATTTCACAGCAGTGGTTGTTGTCAAGATTACTTGATATGTTCCTTTCCAGCGCGGCTCCAAACACAACTTTCTCACGTGCTTCTTGACAACTACCCAGTCACCGGCTTGCAGGGTGTGACCTGGATCACCGATCGGTGGCAATGTGTTAGCTTCTACATGGTGAGAAAAAGAGCGAATCACTTCAGCCAAGCCTTTGCAGTAGTCCAACACATATCATCCGTGATATTCACTAGAGCATTTGCAGGTACTGCGGGTAACCTCATAGCTCTGCCCATGAGGATCTCATGGGGTGATAGTCCTGTCTTTTTATCAGGGGTGTTCCTCATCGACATCAGCACTAAGGGTAATGCATCTGGCCATTTCATATTGGTAGCTGTGCACATCTTCGCCATTCTTGATTTCAAGGTACCATTCATTTGCTCTACTAGTCCTGATGCTTCAGGGCGGTAGCTACAATGCAGCTTCTGTTCAATGTCTAGTGCAGCACACAAGAGCTTAATCACCTCATTGTCGAAGTGTCTGACCCTATCTGATTCTATAGAGACCGGGAACCCGAACCTAGGTATTAACTCCCAAAGCAGCAGTTTTGCAACTGTGAGACTGTCATTTCTGCGAGTGGGGTAAGCTTCAATCCAGTGGCTGAAAACACATACAATCACCAGCACGTATTTCAATCCTCCACAAACAGGCATTTCAATGAAATCCATCTGCATTTTGCTAAATGGACCACCAGCTCTCCCTATGTGGCTCAAAGTTACCACAGTCCCTTTTCTGGCATTCATCTGTTGACAGATGATGCACCTGTGACAGGTAACCTCTGCAGCATGTCTGAATTTTGGGTTAAACCAATCGATTTTGAATGACCTGATCATTGCATCTCTTCCAAGATGAGCCTGTCCGTGATAAAGCCTAGCAAATTGTGACAGAAGGCTATTTGGAAAAACTAATTTTCCCCTTCTTCCCCTCCTTTGAGACCCACAAGTCGTCAGCCCTCTGTACACATTGCATTCTTTGCCAAGAGCATTTTTCTTCTTTGCTAGCACAACCCTGTAGTGTCTTTAACTCATCTAGTGAATCAACCACCCTTAGTGCAAGGTTCAAGCATGTGTCATTTTCAGTTTGTGGCATCAATTCCCACTGATCTTTGAACGATATACAGTTCAATGTGCAAAACCTTGCGACTTATTCTGCATAGCTGTTTCCCATGGACACAAAGGCCTTCATTCCGACTCTGGCATTTGGCCGCCCGCCAGGCGGGAACCGGCATTTGGCCGCCATGCGGCCAAAATACCGCTTCCCGCATTCGGACATTCCCGCTGGGCCGGCCGGCGCTAACCAAGTTAGCGCCGGCCGGCCCAGCGGGAATGGGGGCTGCAACACAGGAGCCGGCACCGAATGGAGCCGGCGGTGTTGCGGCGGTGCGACGGGTGCAGTTGCACCCGTCGCGCTTTTCACTGTCTGCTACGCAGACAGTGAAAAGCATCATGGGGCCCTGTTAGGGGGCCCCTGCACTGCCCATGCCAGTGGCATGGGCAGTGCAGGGGCCCCCAGGGGCCCCAAGACACCCATTCCCGCCAGCCTCTTCCTGGCGGTGACAACCGCCAGAAACAGGCTGGCGGGAAGGGGGTTAGAATCCCCATGGCAGCGCTGCTTGCAGCGCTGCCCTGGCGGATTCGCCCAGCCGGGGGAAAACCGGCAGGAAACCGCCGGTCCCGGTTTTCTGACCTCGGCTTTACCGCCGCGGTCAGAATGGGCATGGAAGCACCGCCAGCCTGTTGGCGGTGCTTCCGTCGTCACCATTTTTCACAGGAGAACCAGAAGAGGTCATGAAACCTCTCTGTGACCACAATTGGCCAAAATCATGTACAATTCAAAATCCGTACCTGCTGTCAGTATAGATAGTGACTCTCAGATTTTCAGCTGCGTGGCATGCCTTAGTAAGGGCAATTAGCTCTGCCACTTGTGCGGAATACACTCTTTCGAGCCAGGAAGCTTCAATGATACCAGCTATGGTACATACAGCGTAACCAGCTCTCAGCATTCCAACTGAGTCTCAAAAACAAGATCCATCGACAAACATAATGCAGTCATTTTCTTTTAACTGTGCATCTTGAATATCAGGTCGTGGTTTGGTACATAGTTCTGTTACCTCAAGACAATCGTGCTCAACTTCCTCTTCATTATTAACTTCAGTATTCTCAGCAGGAAATAGAGTTGCCGGGTTCAACACAGTACATCGTTTCAATGAAACATTTGGCGACCCCAGTATAATTGTCTCATATTTGGTAAGACGAGCATTTGTCATGTGCTGAGTTTTGGTTCGAGTCAACAAAATTTCAACTGAATGCGGAACCATTACTGTTAGGGGATATCCCATTACTATGACTTCACACTGCGTGAGGCTCTGACCAACTGCTGCAACTGCGTGCAAACAACCCGGTAAGGCTGCTGTGACGGGGTCCAAGGTAGCTGAAAAATATGCTACAGGGCGATTTGCACCTCCATGGACCTGTGTTAAGACAGACAAAGAACAAACATCACATTCATGACAAAACAGTAGAAAAGGCTTCGTGTAATCAGGCATACCTAAAGCTGGTGCCCTGCACATGCACTCTCTCAATTCCATGAATGACTCAAGCTCTTCCTTGAACAAAGCTATGGTATATGGCTCATCCTTGATCTCTTTGCCTGTCAACTTTATCAATGGTTTTAAGATAATCGAGAAGTTGGGTATCCACTGGCGACAGTAGCCCACCATTCCCAAAAACATCCTGACATCTCTCTTTGTTGTTGGGGGGTTCATTTGCAAAATGGCTGTTATCCTTTCTTTTGATATTCTCCTGGACACTCATTCAATCAAGTGTCCTAAGTACTTCACTGCTTTCTGGCAGTACTGTAGCTTCTTGGGTGACACTTTATGCCCATTCTTTCCCAAATGATTCAGTAAAGCAATTGTGTCATACCTACAGTCATCCCTTGTCCTAGATGCAATCAGCAAGTCGTCAATGTACTGCACTAGAGTCGAGTTAAAAGGCAGTACTAAGGATTCTAAGTCTTTTTTCAATATCTGATTGAAGATGGACGGTGATTCAGAAAACCCTTGAGGAATTCTGCACCAACTGTGAATTACATGGGCTGCTCAACACTTCTTTCAGGACCCCCTGTTTCACAAAGTCTGCAATTATTTGTGACACTTGAATAAGAACATCTTGTGCCATGTGATATTGCGGCACCTGGGGAAACACTGCATTTGGTTTCACTTGTACTCTAACTGGTTCCACACCTTTTATCAGTCCCACTTCTTTTCCTGTCAAATCACACACTTTCTCTGTCACAGTCCCCTGTAACTCGGCAGGTAAGTCGATCACTGTGAGCATCGGGAATAATGTAATCAAAGGGTAATCTTCATTTGCAGTTCCTGTCTCTAACTCTGAAACTGACCATCATCCCCTTCATCATCACTGTTTGTCTGCACTTCGATTCCATCATTGGAACAGGTAATCGAACATTTCGTCTTGCACAGTAAGTCTCTTCCCAGTAGGGATACCGAACTTGAATCACAGACTACAAACTTATGCAGTCCCTGGAAGTTGCCGATCTCAACTTGCACTGGATCTGTAATTGGATTTGTCAGGTACTGGTTTGCCACTCCGACCACTCTTATGGTATGCCCTGAAAGTGGTAATTTTGGAACCTCTGCACTTCTAACAGTAGAGCGTGTAGCTCCGGTATCAACCAAGAATGAAACTTTGTGACCCATTACCTTTCCCTCTACTTAGGGTCCCCTCTGATCTATCTCTAGGGATGCTGCAAGCCTGCACTCTTCGCTATCTGAGCTGTCATCCGACCACTCCTCATTCATTCCATCCTCACCACGCAACGGGAATTGCTGTACTGTATTATTTTGACTCATCACCTGACCTGTGACCTGCTGAGGAAGCATCACCTGTTGCTGTCCCATCGGAGCCATTGGTAATTGCATTTGCTGTCTAGGTACCAGGGGAACCTACTGTTGTACTTGCTGCATTTGCGCTGGTTGAACGCGTGGCATTTGCATTTGCTGCATGGGCTGTAACCCCTGCATCTGTACCATGTTATTTTGAAAATTCAGGTTTTGATTTCTCAGTTTTGGACCTTTCATATTTTGCAATGTACCGACATTAGTGCTTTGTTGAACGACACCATCCTGCACCACATTTGGGCATTCCCGCTTCCAATGCCCCACGCCCCCGCACGCATGACATGGGGACATCCTTTTCATCCCTTGTGCATCATTTTGAATCACAACTGTATTTAAGTCTGGACCGCGATTCACAAAACCTCGACCTCGACCTCTCGGTTGTGCCTGAAACACACCATTCCCTTGCGGTTGCTGCTGTATCATCTGTTGAACTCCATTTCCCTGCATACCAGCCTGCGCTGCCCTTATCTGCATCACCATCACTTTCTCCTTCAACTTTTTCTGCTTCAGCTCAATCTCATTACTACAATATTTCACATACTGCAACACCTCATCAATCGGCTTCGCTTGCCAACAAATCAAATGATTCTTAATCATCTGACTAACTTCTGGTCTCAGCCCTTCAACAAATCTGAACACAAGATGGTTCATATCTTTCGGCTCAATGGTCTCAGTACCACTGTAATGTTTGAATGCCTTCAACAATCTCTCATAATAAGCATGAATTGATTCTTTAACCTCCTGCGAGGTCCGGTCGATTTTCTGCCAATCAGTCACCTTCGGCGACACTTTCTGCTTCAAAAACTCAATCACTTTATGATAGTACTTCATCACCTCCTCCGAGGGTGCTCCGGTCACCTTATCCCTTGCCGGCTCCTTCGTTGGCCAGTCTACCCCTCTCTTGCACTCGAGCCACAAATCAGGCGGAACAATGATCTCAAACAAGGTATTCAAGTCTTCCCAGAGACACTTTGCAAGTTTCACAAATCTATCTGTTTGTTGATACCACTCGATCGGTTTCTCCCTCAATCTCGGATAATCATTTGTGAAAGATAGGATGTCTCCTCGGGACCATGGTACATGAATTAAGACCCCACCAGCTGTTTCTCTCATTGGTAGTATCTTTACTGATTCCATATCGGGTGAAGCTTTAGCCTGACTTGACCCCGGACTGTCACTTTTCTCTTTATCTCTTTTCTTTGCCCACCTGCCTTCCCATTTTTCTAACGCACCCCAGGTTTGCGCACACTGCAGTATTTTCTTTAAATGCGCTTTCATTCCGGCAGACCTCATATGCTCGAAGTCTTTTGAGTCAAAGTCTAACCTTTAACTTCTTTTCAGATGTTTAGTGTTCTCAATATCAATGTTGTACTTGTCCGCCAGGTTTGCTAACCTCTGATGTACCTTGCCTACCTCTTTAGTAATCTTAGGGCACAGGTATCTCAATTCTGCTTCTATGTATGACTCTAATCTGTTCACCCCCATTGTTCCGTCCACTAGTTCATCAGCTTCCAATCCCAGTCTTACAAAGTTCAGGTATTCATCTCTCCCTATCCTTTCCGGTTCTACTGCAGTCACTGTAGTCTTCTGTGAAGCATAGGTCTTCTCTAACCACTCATTCAACTGTTGTACTGTAAAACCTTGCAGTGAAATGTTCCCTGCATGCATCATTGGCAATTGTGAAGCATTCGTACTTATCGTCTGTGGGGTTAGCACTCCTAGCCCTGCCTGTCTCATTGCCTCCAACGGTGCTTCAGCTGGGTTACGGTTTAACAAGGACCTCGGTTTTTCAACCGCTTGCTCTCCTGGGGCCATTAACTGGGGAGTTCCTATGGACCCTCCTCTTATTTCATCTTGGGTCACTACTTCCTGATCACATACGCCAGATTTACCTTGTGCATACAATGGCACCGGTGGACCAACAGTAATTGGTAACGATATTGCGGCAGGTGTCTGACCTGGTCCCAAACCTCGTGGAGCAGCGACTCCAAAGGTCTGATCCAGTGAAGCCGGGGCAGGTATTAATGGAGGTCCTGCTGCTGGGTTATATCCTGGTATCAGTTGTGGCTGCGGCTGGGGCAGCAATTGCGGAGTTGGCTCAATCTGCACTAACCTCGATTTTGTTTATATCGGGTCTGGCGGCACTATCATGTTTGTAGTAGTCTCTAGCACTGGGACGTCTGGATAGATTCTCTGTATCTGCGGTGGAGGTTGCAACTGTATCTGCATGTCTGGCGCAGTGGGTACACTGATACCATTCTGTATCGAACCTGTATCACTAGTCTGTACCGTATCAATAACTCCCTTCTCCTGTGTCTGGTTCCCAGGACCCGTACTAGGGCTCGGGACACTGTCGCTCGCCGCATAAGGTGGCGGGCGATCATGTAATATTCGATCCATTAATTTTTCCTCGTCTGAGTCGTCTTCCTCTTCCCAAGGTCTCTTAGTTTCTTTAGGCTTACTAGAGTCTTTGTCTGTTTTACAGGTGGCTTTCTTTCCCTGCGTCTTTTCTCCCTGCGTTATTGCTTGGAACAATTTTAATCCATCAACTATTCCCTGTCTCCACATTTTGCTCTCGTTATCCCACCTAGCTTCTGCATAAGTCTTTTCTGCCCTTTTTATTCTTCTTTGGAATTTTTCTTGTCTCTGTTTAAGAGCCATTAGATCCCAAATTGCTAAAGCCTCATACTGAGCTGGCCTCGGAGGTGGTTTCTGTACACTTAACATCCACCTTAGATTCTCTAGCACCCTCATATTGAATGTCCCATGTTCTGGGAACGCTAAACATCCCTCTTTCTCTGTTAATTTGCGCCACTGTTTCATCCATAAACAAGGCGCAACACCTTTCTCCTCCATAACTATGGAAGCTGGAGTACCCTCAGGCGGTGTAGGCTCTCCTTCACTCGCCATAATGTATGCGTCTCCTTTCAGAGCACTCTTAAAAGCTTTGACAAAATTCATCTTTGCGTTTTCTCTTATTTTGTATTTAATTAGAAGTGACTTTAGTTCCCAGGACACTCTTCACCCACCTTTCTCAACCTATTGCCTCTCACGGACGGCAGCCAATCCGTGCGCGACACCTCTCGACAACTGACCCATCTCAGCGCGGCATCACTGACGTCACACTCACACACTGCAGCTGACAAGTCTTGCAGCTCGTCCGCCCCTCACTGGATTCACACAAAACTAATGCAAAGTTACTGCAAGCACCTTTAACAACAACACAAATCTGCCGGTTTACTACAGAAAGGGTAAAACATTTGCTTCAGAACTTTACAGAGATTTCACTTGAAGCCTTGGCCGCTACTCTCTCCTTCTCAGTTCCCGCATACGCAAGCAGAATTCGACCCGCAAATTCTACTCTCGACTTGTCAATGGTTCGTCCTAGTGCACTTTAGAACTTGCCAAATCTCCATCGAAGGTTTCACGCATACATTTCGACTCAAACTCGACTTGTCAACCATGCCCAATTGACCGATTAAACCGTACAGATTACTACATAAACCCAAGTGTCCCCTACACTTGTCAATATACTCTAGAGTCTTAGACCACGACGGGTCCGTACAATACAACCAACCACGTGGATATTTTTGAGCTCAAAGCGCCACACTCATATGAAGTACGCCGACTTCCCTACTCTCATACTGTGGAGTACACCCACTCCTACTAAAACAACATTTACCTGGCCTAAATACACACAAACTTCACAAATCACCTGCAAAATGCATAAGCTAAGCAAGCGCAAACCCTACACCATACATGCTATGATGCCGAGAACATCCCCAACTCACTTAGGCAGGCTCCGAGATCCCGGGAAGGTCATGGTGAATTTAGAAACAAATCATACCTCCAATTTGCATTATCACAGAAAATAATTTAAACAATGATTCTCCGTCCTAGGGCCCCAAAGGGCCAAACCGTCGATCTGCTACCAGAACTGTTAACGCGTCCCTTTATGATATTTTATTACACATCAGGACTCGTTTTAGGCCAATGAATCTTTTGACCAAGTTGAGAGACACCATAGGACGAGATAGCTAATCAATATATCAATCAATACATCAATAATGTCATCAATATTTATCACGACAATGCATTTCACTTTAGTCAAAGTCAATAATCAATTCAAAGACGCTACCATGACCTTTCAGTCATGAATAACCACACCTGGTTTAGTAGAATTTTATGAATTTTATTCCCTATTAATTACAATCTAATAGCAAATACGTTAATCTCAACATCAAGAAACATAATAGCATAGTCACGATATGGCAACTTTGATAAGATTTAATTAAAGCAAGAATCACAAACATCAGAACATAACACAGCGTGAACATATATCGAGTTTAGCAGAGTGTCTATATCACGTCAGTTCAACACAGCATAATGTCAGTCGTTTGTCTATTTGCGTCAGTTTTAGAGAACACCTGTCCTAACCACTAATTAGCATTAGCATGTTGGGCTTCATGCAAAATGATTTTGAACACCAATTTGGAAAACGTCTAACTATGGTCTCTGTCAAAAGTAAGCAGTTGGTACCTAGAAAGGAAAAGCAAACAGACAAATTACAAAAGACATTGTCATAATTACCCTCCAAGGATTAAATCAGCACACAGGTTCAGTCTTCGTCTTCAGGACATCAGTCAAATCGCCAACAGTCAGAACTCAGCTAAGGGGCAAAGGGCACTTCCCTCATAAGGAGGAAAGTGTAAATGGACAAACTAAGGGAAAGGATGGTTTTAATAAAATCTCAAGTCACCAAACAGAGTGACAGAGTTTCTGGATAAAATCAATAGCATTCCCTACCTAATTCTAAATGACTTCCCGTGACATGGGTTTTTATCCCTTTTTCGTAGTACATTCCCCAAAAATTCTATTGGACATTTGTTATACCCCACTCTCTTTAACCTATCAAATTAGCATTAGGTAATCCAAATCTTCACCCCATATTATTTTACAAGTCTTTGATTGGTCTTCGTAATTGACGTCTTCAGAGGTGGCACGTCCGGTGTAACTTAATCCCTTTGTAATTCTTTGCACATCTTTTGGTCAGCAGTTCCATTGTCTTCATCGGTTTGAATGACCTTGTACATTACATTAATCTACACTGTTTCAATTTATTTTAACATTTATTTTTCAAGATGATGAGAAGCAGTGGGAAACGGATCTACATGATTACATTCATCTTCCAAGTCGAAGAAAAAGAATAAACAGGGTCATGGCCCTTTGTGAGTCAGCACACTGAAAAATAGAAAAATGCATTTAATATGAGAGCTAGGCAGCTAAGCTGCAGCTCATGCTAACTTTAAGGCCTATGAGGTTTTCAATACAGATTTAATAACGCAAATGTTAGTATAAGCACATTTGAACGTAACGTAAACATTTTGGTCATTATTATTAGTTTGCGTATACATTTGGTGGCCACTCTCCATGGTCATAATTCAAGTACATATCTAACCAACTTACTATTATCATAGTTTCTATGCGGCAGTATCACACCTTAATTCATAAACATTTCATGTTAATATAGATTATATAAGCTACACTCTCTCAGTACCATCACACAATTCAAAGCTGCACCCACTACAAGCAGCACAGGTCCTATCATTTGAGCTGCACACATTAAGAGAAGGAAGGCTCCTACCAGTGCATCATCTGAGCTGCGCCCAACATGAACAGAAAAACCAGCATTGGTCATAGTAACCCTGACAGTGTCTATTACTGTCACCAAAGCACCAATCATTGCTACCATCCCCCCGATCCATATACTGTTGCCACAATACCAACACCCAAAGAAATGCCTCTTTAACCCCGCAACCACCTCCACCATCGCATTGCCATCTGTCATTGCCACTTTACTGACAAAGGATTCTTCTCTAAGAAGGATATGGAGAGATGTGACCAGGCTGACCAGTACAGTTACATCTAGGACACCTGCTGCCCCTGTCAAACTCATGAGGGTCCTAACAATAGCTTCTGCAAAACTACATCACCTACCATAATAGTATGAGGACTAGCCTATCTTCAAAAACATATTTATTCCCCATTGACATTGTACCCAAAGAGAAGGCACAATTCATGCCTGAGGCTGTCATTCCACTCACATACTAGTGACTTCACAAGATTCCCATGGGGGAGGAGAGTGGGTGGGCAATGTTAACATGTAAAGGGAGCAACCATCTGAATCACCTGCATGATAAAACTCCTTTGTTAAGGACTATACAGACATGGATGGTTCCTTGCCGTTATACAACATCAGATGGTAATTGATAGCTGTACATTGTTCAAACAGGCATTGGACTCCATTTTGTGAGCTTCGCACTTTTCAGCACTTGTGATGCTTGTAACAATGACCTGGATCTGTAGCAGTTCTAGGTAGAAGGAACTGGTGGCACTTGCTCTGGACCCCTGACTTTTAAATCCCTAGTTATACACTTACTGCTGTCAGTATTGATGCGTGGTACAAAACCAAGGTGGCAGTGTAAATTCTTGGCATACGTGTCAGGTGTGGCTGATCACCAGCGGTACATTCAAATACAAAATATTCCAGTGCATTGTACTATCATCTGCGCAATGTGCTTGTGCATGTGTCAGCCTCGTTGCCATGTTTGTGGGGGCAATGTGTAGTTACGTGATGATAACTGTGGCTATCATTGCTGTACGATGCCACTACATCAGCGACAGCAGCTTCAAATGTCAAGGGGGAGGCCAGGAAGAATGACGGGGGAAACAAATAAAACATTTTTTTTAAAACACCCACTTACCTTTCCCGCCGTTCCCGCCGCCTCTTGCTGTGTTGCTCCTCTGCTCCTGATGGATGTTGTCCCAGCATTACTGGGACACCAGTACAGGCTCCCCAGCAATCCTGGTGCTGCTTTGATGCTAAATTTAGCATCAAAGCAGCTCCAGGATAGGTCTTAGCGGCTTGGCCAGCCACTCAGACACTGCCCTGGGGTCTGTGCAGTTTCTCCAGCCCAGCTGTTCAACACAGCCAGGCTGGAGAAACGTAATGCGTACGTGTGTTTGGCCGGCCCGAGACAGCCGGCCAAACACACATGCACACTTAAGTGCACTCTCTCCTCCTCCCACCTTCTGTGGCCCAGGCCCACTCCTCTCTGCACTGCTGCCTGAGCCAGCAGATGAAAGATAAAACGATAGCAAGCGATCATTTTATTTTTCATCTCCTGGCTCTTGGCCAGTGGGGGCGACACTCCTCTGCCACTACGGAGGAGCCACAATGCACTACATATATGTTGTACTGGGTCGGAAGGCTTAGCTTTCATACTATAAGTGAGAAGTAGAGAGAGTCTGCCACATTGTGCCCAGGTTTGTGCTTTTATCCAAGTCCTCAAATTTTCAAGGCTTTTGACATTCTGTTTATTTTTTGTGCTATGATTTACTTATCAATCCACTTCTTTTTTTTTGTTTCTTGGTAGTGGCAATCATATTAAGTGTTTCATTAGTTTCAAATAATTTCATGTGATAATTTAACCCTCTTTGGTAAACTCCTCCTTTTTCTTCTCGTTTTACTCCGCTTTACCTGCTGGCATGGTAGGCTGCCGTTTCTCCTCAGCAGCTGAGAATGAAAAACAATGGCATATTTTGTATTTTTCGAGACTTTCATCAGCAAGTTCACAAAGCTAACTTAACAAATAAAGCATGTTGTTTATTGCATGCTCCTGCACGTACTCTAATCAGGCAATCAATTAAGTGTTAACAACATGCGATGCAGAACTAAACTTACATTTTTAAGATCCATTAACAATATTTGATTTAATCCTCTCTTATGAAATTCTCAATGTGCAGTGCAGATGCCAAGACTTACATGAGCAAGAGTTAAAAGAGACTATTGAGTAACGTTTGGCAAGGCAGCCAGTTTCGGTCCCGTTCTTTTGTGATGAATGTGCCAACTTGTGATATGACTGTAAAACCAGAGCCCTTCAGAACATAAATTAGGGGTATTTTTCCATGAACAGCATTGTTAAGTCCTTCTTTTTGATAATGCAAAAGTGACACATTTCTAAGCAATGGGACAAGATTTAGGATAGTCTCGAGTTATAAAAACACAGGCCCAGATTTACAAGAATCTGGCGCAACAGTACTGATGCACCAGATTTCTTGTGCTCCCCTTTCCCCACACGCACATAACGACACCATGGGTGCACCATATTTGCAACAAGGCACACGATGGCGCACGTTAGGCCAATAGCGTTAACATTTTTGATTCTATTGTGGTGCTTTGCTGCACTAGCATAAAAGATTTTGATCCCAGTGCAAGGAGACCCATTGATTTCAAAGGGTGCATCCTTTTGATGCCTGTTTTGAGCAGGCATTTATAATGACACCAAAAATGGTGCAATTAAATCTTGTAGATTTTATTGCGCCATTTTTTCAGGCCTCCTAAAGCCGGAACACCCCCTCTGCATACATTATGCCTGCTGCAGGCATAGTGGGCCAGATTTAGAAGGCCATAGCGCCTCCTTTCGCCACATTAGCATCATTTTTTTAACACTAATGTGGCTCAATGAGGCAAAAATTGCCACCCGATATTTACAGTGGTTCAATGACGCTAAATCTGGCTCACAGTCTATTAGCAAAGGGAAGACTTTTTTCACCTGTAACAATGTACATTTAAAGCTAACTGACGAAATTAAAGCTTAGCGTTTAACCCCTTGAGGGCCATGGATGTAATGGTTACGTCCATGGCTGCGCCTGTGAGGCGCCATGGACGTAACCATTACGTCCATTAACTGGCCCTCGGGGGAAGCGCTAGCGCTCCCCCGAGGACCTCCCCCCCACCCCCCCAAGTCAGGGATGGAAGGGGAATCACTTCCTCTTCCACCCCCGACCCCACCAGTGACGTCTGATGACATCAGCACGCAAAAGCGTGCTGACCTCATTAGAGGTCACCTCCCATCACGCTGGAAGCATGCTTTCAGAGCGATTGCTGAAGAGAAATGCTCAGCATTTCTCTTGCGCTCGGGAGGAGGGGGCCAGCAGAGACAAGGAAGGAAAGGAAAGGCATTTCCTCTCATGTCACTGCAAGCATTTCTGCTGCCCGATCGCGATGCGATTAGGCAGCAGAAATGGCCACTAGACACCAGGGATTTTTTTTTTTTATTAAATGAACATAAGGGGAGCGGCCCCTTGGGCAAGGGCCACTCCCCAGAGGGGCAAATAATTCTTAGGCCATTTCTGCCCCCAGGGGAGTGCAGAAACCCCCCTAGACAACAGTCATTTTTTTTTCTTTTATATTTAGGGAGCGACCCCTTCAGCAAGGGTCGGTTCATGGGGGGCCAAATTGTTTCTAAGCCATTTCTGCCCACCCGGAGGCAGATCGGCTTAATATAATTATTATGATCGCTCCCCAGGGGGGCAAATAATTTTTAGGCCATTTCTGCCCCCTCCCCCCGGGGGCAGAAACCACTAGACACTAGGGATTTTTTTTTAATCTTATACTTACGTATAAGGGGAGCGGCCTCTTGAGTAAGGGCCGCTCCCCAGGGAGGCAAATTATTTGTAGGCAATTTCTGCCCCCCGGAGGCAGAAACCACTAGACACCAGGGATTTTTTTTAAATCTTATACTTACATATAAGGAGAGCGCCCCCTTGGGCATGGGCCGCTCCCTAGGGAGGCAAATAATTTGTAGGCAATTTCTGCCCCCCCGGGGGCAGATCTGCCCCCAGGGGGGAGTACAAATCCCCTAGACAACAGGGATCTTTTTTTTTTCTTTTATGTGTAGGAAGTGATCCCTTCAGCAAGGGTCGCTCCCTGGGAGGGGGGGGGCAAATAGTTTTTAGGCCATTCCTCACCCCCTGGGGTCAGATCGGCCTAATATAATTAGGCCAAACTGCCCCCGGGGGGGCAGAAACCACTAGACACCAGGGAGTTTTTTTTTATTAGCCTTACGCATAAGGGGAGCGGCCCCTTGGGCAGGGGCAGCTCCCGGGGTGGGCAAAATATTTTTAGGCCTTTTTTGTCCCCCCTTGGAGGCAGATCGGCCTAATATAATTAGGCTGATCTGCCTCCGGGGGGGCATAAACCTCTAGACACCAGGGATATATATATACTTTTATTTACTTTATATTTTTATGTATGGGGAGCGAACCCCTAGTCAAGGGTCACTCTACGGGGCGGCAAATTGTATTTAGGCCATTTGCCTATTTCTGGCCAATATGCCCCGAAGGGGTGCAGAAACCACTAGCCACCAGGGATAGGTGTGTGTGTATGTGTGTGTTTTGTTTGTGGGGTCTGCCCCTTGGGTAAGGGTCACTCCCCATGGGGGCACATTACTGTTGGCCATCAGCCTATTTTTGGAAGGCCCATCTGCTCCCAATGGGGGCAGAAAGCCCACCAGAGACCAGGGAAGATTTATTTTCAAAATAAGAGGGTGGGGGTATGGCCATACCCCCACCCCAAATAAATGGGGCCAAAGTTGTTCTGCCCACCAGTAGGCAGATGGGGAAATTACCCCTGATCCACACCCGGGGAGGGGGCAGAAAGTCCACTAGATGGCATTGAATTAAAAAAAAAAAAAAAATAGTGGGGTGGTGGCTACCAACCAGTATGGGCCTGGTTATGCCCCCACCCCAACTGAAGGGGGTAACAATCTTCAGCTCTCCCCCTGCACACTAAAACATCTTATCCCACGGCAAGCAAGAAGATATTTCATGTTTGCAAAGGAAAATGTGATGTGTCCACGTTGTGTTTTGGGACATTTGCTGTTTCAGGCGCTAGACCTACCCACACAAGTGTGGTTATTGGGAGACTTGGGGGAATGCTGGGTGGAAGGAAATTTGTGGCTCCTCTCTGATTCCAGAACTTTCTGTCACCGAAATGAGAGGAAAAAGTCTTTTTTGGCCAAATTTTGGGGTTTGCAAAGGATTCTGGGTAACATAACCTGGTCAGAACCCCACAGGTCACCCCATCTTGGATTCTCCTAGGTGTCTAGTTTTCAAAAATATGCAGGTTTGCTAGGTTTCCCCAGGTGCTGGCTGAGCTAGAGGCCAAAATCTACAGCTAGGCACTTTGCAAAAAACACTTCAGATTTCAATGTAAAAATGTGATGTGTCCATGTTGCGCTTCCTGTCGCGAGCATCAGGCGTACCCACGCAAGTGAGATACCATTTTTATCAGGAGACTTGGGGGAACACAGAATAGCAAAACAAGTGTTATTGGCCCTTTTCTTTCTCTTCATTTTTTCCTTCCAAATGTAAGACAGCGTGTAAAAAAGACATGCAGTTGAGAAACGCCATGTAATTCACATGCTAGTATGGGCACCCCGGAATTCAGAGATGTGCAAAAAAACACTGCTTCTTAACACCTTATCTTGTGCCCATTTTGGAAATACAAAGGTTTTCTTGATAACTATTTTT
Organism: Pleurodeles waltl; assembly: GCF_031143425.1. Lineage (NCBI taxonomy): Eukaryota > Metazoa > Chordata > Amphibia > Caudata > Salamandridae > Pleurodeles > Pleurodeles waltl. The sequence continues at coordinate 1,190,101,691 of NC_090444.1, forward strand.
CACTCTTTATATTTCAGCAAATGAATTGCTGTATACCCGGTATAGAATGAAAACCCATTGCAAGGTGCAGCTCATTTATTGGCTCTGGGTACCTAGGGTTCTTGATGAACCTACAAGCCCTATATATCCCCGCAACCAGAAGAGTCAAGCAGACGCAACAGTATATTGCTTTCAACAATCCGACATCACAGGAAAAAGTTACAGAGTAAAACATTGAAAAAAATTGTTGTTTTTTTCACCGCAATTTCACTATTTTTTTATTTCAGCTGTTATTTTCTGTAGGAATCCCTTGTAGGATCTACACAAATGGCACCTTGCTGAATTCAGAATGTTGTCTACTTTTCAGAAATGTTTAGCTTTCTGGGATCCAACAATGGTTTTATACCCATTTCTGTCACTGAGTGGAAGGAGGCTGAAAGCACAAAAAATACTAAAAATGGGGTATGTCCCAGTAAAATGCCACGATTGTGTTAAAATTGGGTTTTCTGATTCAAGTCTGTCTGTTCATGAAAGCTGGGAAGATGGTGATTTTAGCACAACAAACCCTTTGTTGATGCCATTTTCAGGGAAAAAAACACAAGCCTTCTTCTGCAGCCCTTTTTTCCCATTGTTTTGAAAAAAACTAAATGTTAGTTGTATTTTGGCAAATTTCTTGGTCTCCTTCAGGGGGACCCAGAAAGTCTGGGTACCTCTAGAATCCCTAGGATGTTGGAAAAAAAGGACGCAAATTTGGTGTGGGTAGCTTATGTGGTCAAAAAGTTATGAGGGCCTAAGCGCGAACTGCCCCAAATAGCCAAAAAAAGGCTTGGCACCTGAGGGGGAAAAGGCCTGGCAGTGTAGGGGTTAAGGTGCAAATACAGTTCATAGACCACAGTAACATAAACAACATATTATGCCAGCCTGTAATAAATAGTAAACAAAGAAAAAAAAAAAAGTCAGAAACGTATGATGCACAGATTCCCTATCAACACGGACCCATTTCATGGAACTCTGGACCTGAGGTAATATACAACTAGCCACAAAAGTAGTTGCGAATTGCATGCAAGACAAGCAGCACAACAGATCGACCAAGCACATCGTACTACCAAACAGGTTTAGTTTTTAATTAGTTCCTGATCCTTAGAGGGACTGGTGCTGCTGTGAAAAAATAAAAATCCCATCTGGTAATGCTGGCTATGGAGGTAGTGGATGAGGATGTAGTGCATGCAGGTGTGAGTGGAGACGATACTGGGAGGGAGGTGGACGAAGAGGAGGACGGGGACACAGTGGAGGCAGTGGATGTTGGTGTATCTGCATGGGGATGGTGCTTGTGTGAGTGCCTGTGAGAAGAAGTGTGGTGATTATGTTTGCCTGAGCTACCTTTGTGTGTTGATTTGGGTGAATGCTGGTCTGAAGGTGTGTCTGGGAAAAGGCTGGGGTTGAGGGGATTGGGTCTGGGTAGAGGAAGTTGGAGGGGGAGGCTAGACACAGGGACAAGGGCTGCCATCAGTGCTGAGGCCAGAGCCTGAAATGCTCTCTGTTGGGCCGCCAAGCCAGAGTGAATGCCCTCCAGGAATGCATTTGTTTGTTGCAAATCCCCTGCTACACCATGGATGGCATTCAGTATGGTTGACTGCCCAACAGAGAGGGATCTCAGGAGGCCAATAGCCTCCTAACTGAGGGCGGCACGGCTGACTGGGGCAGGGCCTGAGGTGCCTGGGGTGAAGGAGACGCCCACCCTCCTGGGTGAGTGGGCACAGGAAACACGCTGAGGGGCTGCTGGGAGGGCAGTGCTGGCAGGGGGGGGTATCGGCTGTACCTGTTGTTGGGGTGTGCACTGAGGTGCGCGCCATGGCCAGGGAGCTTCCATCGGAGGAGGAGTCGCTGTCTCTGGCCTCCCCTCCTGTCCCTGTTCACGGTGCTCCCCTCGCCCTCCTTCCCACTGGTGCCCTCACCCTCGGGGGATTCTGCATCATGGGCCATGTGGGATGCAGCTCCCTCCATCGCCGGTGCCTCTGTTCCTCTGCCAGATGATGCTAATGCACACAAGAACAGGGTGACAAAAAAAGGGGGGGGGACAGAGGATACACTTGGTCAATGCCAGCAACACCACTACCGTTGGTGTACACAACACACAGGGAGCAGCACTATGCACTAGGCCATGCCCAACCATTTACTAAGACAGTCGCCAGCCCATGGGGTTCAATGCCTAATGCCATTTGCTACACACCTGAAACCCACAGGACCCTGCCCAGGAGTAGATGGCCGCCAACACTATTGGGGTAGGAGTGATACTGAGCCTGCCCAACAGGGGACCTACCCTGTCATGTTCGCCCTGGCCTAGGGGCACCCACAGCCCACATTCCCCTCCCAGGTACCTCCTAACACGCGCAAAGTAATGTTTCAGATTCTGTACTCACCCCCTTGTAGCTGCTGTGATGCCTTCAAGTGCCCATCCAACTCCGGATAGGCCACCGCCAGAATGCAGAACATCAGGGGGGGTCATGGTGTGACGGTCACCTCTTTGTCTTCTTTGCCCAGCGGTGCAGGTCCTCCCACCTCTTGCGGCAGTGGGTGCTCCGCCTGTCAAAGACCCCAAGGGTCCACACCTCCTTGGCGACTGAATGCCAAATACCGTTTTTCTGGTGGGCGCTGACCTGCAGGGAAAAGACAGCAGAAAAGGGAATTATTCACCCGTTCGGACTGTCATACTCATTGCCGACCAGATCCCAATGACGCACATACATTGACCACCTTACATGCTGCACTCTGGCCAGGACCCCTCTGCCCCTCCTACATGTGGCTTACACACACAGCACTCCATACATTCATGGCATACACATCATGCTCACAGTGTACTCACCTGTTTGTCTGGAGGACCGTAGAGTAACGTGTACTGGGGTAGGACCCCATCCACCAGTTTCTCCAACTCCTCCGCAGTGAAGGCAGGGGCCCTTTCCCCAGGCACATGAGCTATTGTTGCTTCCAGACACAGGTCACAGCAGCACTTGCAGTGTACGTCCTCGCCTGTTGAAGGCCAGGTAGCAAGTGAGTGATTAGATAAAAAATGGTGGTGACGTCGCTGGCGTACATCGGCATTGGCTCCTGGAACCCATAGGGCCCAAGGATAACCAATGCGAATTTGCGTGCCGGTCCTCGACCGACTCCCATGACGGCGCACAACGGTAGCGCAACTACCTCATTTCCACTTGTCCCTCCTCACAGGTCAGGCAGCCGCCATTTCATTGAGGCACAGGGCATAGCACCTAACTGCATCACAGCAGACATTGGCATATCTACGGACTCTCGAGTTCACATACTGTTTCTGTTAAGTCAACAATTCATCATTAGTGCAATATAAGTGTGAATATGACCCTCTGCTCACCGTTCTCTTCCATAGGCTTCAACCGCTAAGGCAAATTATGAGATGGCGGCATCCTCCAGTGTACAGACCCCTGGTGGACCTAGCGACAATGGAGGACAGACACATTATCATTACCTCCAGACTTGATCGTGCCACAATCCAAGAACTTTGTGCCCAATTAGAGCCAGACCTGATGTCTGCTATCTGCCAACCCACAGCTATCCCCCCCTCTAGTGCAGGTCCTGTCAGTGCTCCATTTCCTGGCAAGTGGTTCCTTCCAAACAACAGTGGCCATGGCATCAGGGATGTCTCAGCCAATTTTCTCTAACATGTTGACCAGAGTGTTGTCTGCCCTGCTGAAACACATGCACAGCTACATCGTGTTCCCCCAGGTGGAGGATTAGGCCACAATGAAAGCTGGCTTTTATGCCCTGGGACATATCCCCAACATCATTGGTGCCATTGATGGTACACATGTGGCATTTGTACCCCCCCGGAGAAATGAACAAGTTTACAGGAATCGAAAAAGCTATCACTCAATGAATGTGCAGATGGTGTGTTTGGCGGACCAGTACATCTCCCATGTGAATGCCAAATTTCCTGGCACTGTGCATGACGCCTATATCTTGAGGAATAGCAGCATCCCATATGTGATGGGCCAACTCCAGAGGCACCGGGTGTGGCTAATAGGTGAGCCAAAGGTCCACACACAGTATGAGTAGGTGTCTGGGTATGGGGTTGTCCCTAAGGGTTAGTGTGTGTCTAACAGTTGTCCCTCGATCTTTGCAGGTGACTCTGGTTACCCCAACCTCTCATGGCTACTGACCCCTGTGAGGAATGCCAGGACAAGGGCAGAGGAACGTTACAATGAGGCACATAGGCGTACATGGAGGATTGTAGAAAGAACCTTCAGCCTCCTGAAGGCCAGGTTCCAGTGCCTACATCTGACAGGTGGATCCCTGTACTACTCACCCAAGGAGATGTGCCAGATCATCGTGGCATGTTGCATGTTGCACAACCTGGCCTTGAGACGCCAGGTGCCTTTTCTGCAGGAGGATGAGCCTGGAGATGGTCTTGTGGCAGCGGTGGAGCCTGTGGACAGTGAGGAAGAGGAGGCAGAGGAAGAAGATGTTGACAACAGAACCAATATTATTCGGCAGTACTTCCAGTGACACACAGGTAAGACACTGTAACTTCACTTAACATTTCAGTTATCTGTTGGACATTGTACAAGGCAGTCTGTGTCCCTATGTCTATAGCCACTGACTGTAGCCTTTGGCATCTCCGTTTTCAGATCTCTGTGCCCCACTCTGGCTCCTGCTATGTGTACTTCTGCCCACCAGAGGTCATCCTAAAGTATATTTCACTGTACTTTTGATTTGCAATGCTTTGATAATTTTGTACTAATACATATTTGAATCATTTGACAGACTCCAGATTGGTATTTTTTCCAAGGGTGTTTATTAAGGTGCTCATATGTAGAGGGGGTGGTGCAAGGGGCTGGGCTGATGGTGGAAGGAAGTTCAGGGTAAAGTCCAGTCTCTTGGTATCACAGGTGCATTGTCCAATGGGGCACAGGAAGGGGAGTAATGGCAGTTCAAGGTGGAAAAGGTGACAGTGTGGGACAGAAAAGTGACAATCAGGAGAGTCTTATTTCCTGGCGGGGGTCTTGGCAATGTTCTCTGTACTTCTGCCTGGATTGCAGGGACTGTTTGCGGGGTGGTTCTCCTTCTGCAGGGGGTGGGGTGCTGGTGGCCTGTTGTTCCAGTGGTGGGGCCTCCTGTTCACTAGCGCCGGCGGAGGTGGAAGGCTGTTCCTCAGTTTGGCTAGTGTCAGGTGTCTGTTGCTGTGCCACTGCCTCTCTCATGGTCTTACCCATGTCTGCCAGCACCCCTGCAATGGTGACCAGGATGGTGTATATTTTTGTTAGGTCATCCCTGATCCCCAGGTACTGTCCCTCCTGCAGCTGCTGGGTCTCCTGCAGCTTGGCCAGTATCTGGCCCATCGTCTCCTGGGAATGGTGGTATGCTCCCAGGATGTTGGAGAGTGCCTCGTGGAGAGTGGGTTCCCTGGGCCTGTCCTCCCTCTGTCGCACAGCAGTCCTCCCAGCTTCCCTGTTGTCCTGTGCCTCTGTCCCCTGAACCGTGTGCCCACTGCCACTGACCCCACTTCCATGGTCGTCCTGGGTTTGTGGGGTTGCCTGGGGTCCCTGTAGTGGTGGACACACTGCTGATTGCCGTGTCCTGGGGACAGTGGCATGGGCCCGCTGGGTGGGTGCTGTGCTGGTGTTTCCTGAGGGGGAGGCTCTGTGGTGGGTTCTCCGCCATAGCTCCATCTTCCTAGCTATGGACATCTGCTGCGCCTGTGATCAGAAAAGCTGTGGCTCTAACCAGATGATTTTCTCCACCATTACCCTTAGCTCCTCCTTTGAGAACCTGGGGTGTCTTTGGGGTGCCATGGATGTGGTGTGCGTGAAATGTGTGAGTATGTGTGGGATGATGTGTGGGGTGATGTGTTGTGGTGTATGCTGTGATGTGCATGAATAGTGTATGGGTGATGGTGTTCTCTGCCTCTGATTGAATGAATGCTCCTACCTTGTGTCTTGTGTCTGTGTGCTATCGTTTTTTTACTGTAAAGGGTTGTGGGGACGTGGGTGTGTGTTTTATAGTGGTCTGAGTGTGTGGGTGTCGTGTTTGTATGTGTGTCAGGTGTGTGTAGATTGAATTGTTCAATGTGGTGGTGTTTTGTACATGTGTGTGTATTTTGAGCGCGGAGGTGTGTACTGCAAATGGTTTACCACGTTTGAAAGACCGCTGCGGTGATTCATGGGTCATGATACTGTGGGCGTATTCCTGTTGGTGTAACAGTGTGGATTTTGCTATCGCCAGTTTATCACTGACCTTTGGTCTGGCGGACTTGTGTGGGTGTCTGTATTGTGGAGGATTTCTCAGTGTGGGTCATAATACCCGTAGCGGAATATCACTGCGGTCACGGTATGTTGGCGGCCGTCAGCACGGCGGTAGGAGGCATTTACTGCCAGGGTTGTAATGAGGGCCTTAATATTTTGAAATGATATGGGGTTTCAATAAATTAGTTCTAGTATTCAAATTATATCTTAAAATGTTTTAAATTATGTAACATCACAACTGGCTATTTGACATGAATATAGTTGATTATTACAATCCCTGCTTTCAATCAACTTTCAAAATGTTAATGAAACCAATTAATTAGGTTATTTATTTAAAAGCCAAGAAAGTAAAATTGTATGTTGGTTTTATGTATTCCTAATTAATAATTTTTGGTGGTCTGTATAACTGTATTAACCTAGTAACCATTTATAAATTACCATTACTCAAAGCATGTTTACAAATGTGTTGACATTATATTAATATTTTAATTTCTTAAATTGTGTTTAACTTTTTAGTGATTTTTTGTACAAAGTATGGCGAGGTGCTGTAGGATCAATGGCATAGGAGGACTGCAGTACCTTTACTGCCCTTTAGTCAACATGACTTGAGGCCTAGCCTCCCTAGCCTGTGTGTAGCTTCACAACTGCATATTCAAATGAGAAATACAAGTTAATAATGATTATTTTTTAAATGGAATAACCATTTTTAAAGTCTATTGGAATATGTTTTCTGCAGTACATAATCCAGGCTGGATGTTAATTATTTCTATTTCCTTACAGTCACTACCCACCAAAAGTCAATTGAACAGTAGCTGATCCATACTGAAAACCTGGTTCATTTAATTAGCTAAAATAATTTTACCTTCTGATTTGTAAGTCAGAGAAACACAAGCTAGAAATGTGAAGAATGCTGCACATTGAATTATAATCAGGGCCACTTTAATTTTGCAGCTGGAGAGGACCAAATCAGGCAGCAGGGTTTACTAAATCATACAGCAATAAAAGACATGATTTAGTCAGCAGGGTGAACTTTGTTGTTTGAGCCTGTAGTGGTAAATTTAAGTCTTGTATGGGGTGTATGGTTTAGGTGGCCAAGATGGTGGCTGCATTCTCGAGTCCCCACGTTAATCCACCCGCTTCTACCACCTAACAGCATTTTTTTCCCTCCCACCTGACTGGTGGGGTTGCGGGAATCCAGGGGTTCATGACTGCCTGTGTGGGAAGGGGCTGAGCTGCACCTGGGTATTGACAGCACTGTCGCAAAGCCTGATCAAAATGGCAGCTTGCTGCTGAGCCGTAGGTGCACCTAGGTTCTGTGAGTTGCTGTGTCAGGGCCCAGGGGTTCACACTAGAACTGGCTTTGGTTTGATGTGGTGGCCGGGTGCCTCGCCGGGCACCCATGCAAGACAGCTGAGGCCCTTTCGGTGCTCAGAAGAACAGAAGGAGAGTGCTGAGGCAGTGCTGAGATGCCTTGAAGGACCATGTGCCTGGTGGGGCCCCGGTGGACCATTTGGGAGGAAGGTACACTCAGGAGGGCTGAGCTGTGAGCTCCCGGATTTGCTCTAGCGTTCACCTTAAATGCATGCGAATGTGCACAAGGTTGCTGCTTCAGGTCTTGAGACCCTCACAGAGACTTCTGTCTACCTGAGCTGCACAGGTTACCCTTGTAGCTGGAGGCGGGTGTACACCCCAGCTGTGTAGGTCCCTCTGAGGCCTGCTTGACTGGGGGCTGAGAACTAGATGCCAGAAGGCCAGATTTGTCCATGCACTGTGCTGACCCTGTGAAGCCACAAATGGAGGTCGGTGCCCTCCCACCCCTCCTTACCTCCTGGACTGTCTATTGGGGGCCACAGAACAGAAGACCGGAATTGGAGTTCCCACCCTTTTTGGCCTGCACTGCTGCTGACCGCTATAAGGGACATCCCTCCCTTCCTCACTAACTTAATGCCGGGCCTCTCCCTGCAGGCTGAGATTGAGGCATCCCCTGGGGATTCAGAATCCTATATTACTACACTGATACTTCACTGGCCCCACAGTGAACCAATCATTTTGAGCTGGCTTACCATCAGCCCTGACTGCCCTTCGGCTCCACCAAGATCCTGTCTGCTTGTGACAAAGGTGCTGCCAATGGCTTGTGGCCTATCGTCTGATGCCCTAACACCTGTCTCCAGCCTGAACTCCAGCAACTACCCTGTCTGCTTGTTCTGCCCCATCGGGGTAAGCACGCCATGGGTAGTGATGTGCCCCTTCCCTCATTACACCTACAGCCACCCAGTCGAAGGTGAGGTGGGACACACAACCCCGCCACTGTCAGCCCAGATAAAAATCCACTGATTCACCAAACCTATCTTCGATGCTGCAGAGGCTACTGGTAGCCCCCAGCTGCTATGCTCACCCCATATGCACTCCGACCTCACCACAGTCCTTAATGTCAACCAGAACTCGAGGCAAGTGGTTGAAATTAAAGTGGGTGAGTTCTGAGTGAATTTGTCCTTGCTACACTAGGAGCTCCTTAATATCGCTAGTCAGTGACAGAGGCTGAGACTCGAGTATCCTCAGTGGAAGTTGAGGTATCCACCCTCCAGGTCTCCAAGTTACTTTCCACTAAAGCATTACTCAAAGAGCTAGCCAAGGATGCAGAAAACCAGTCACGGAGGAACAAGATCTGGTGTGTTGGAATCCCAGAGGGTACGAAGACGTTTGCCACAGACCTCTTGCTCATAGATTGGCTGAGGTCCTGGGTCCCCTCTGATAGACTGTCATCATGGTTTGTGGTGGAGGCAGCACGCAGGTCCCTGGCTCATCGGCCTCCACCTGGAACTCCTCCCCCATCCACTAATAACACACATTCTCGACCACTGAGACTGGGACACCATCCTTTCAGAAGTCAGTATGCTATCACAACATGAAGATCATGATCTTCCCTGATTATCCATGATAACAAACTAACAGTGCAGACACTGCCTTGAAGACGTCAAGCAAAAGCTCCTGACCCTTAACTTGCAGTACACACCCCTGATTGTGGCAAGCCTGAAGGTGATATTTAACTCCCCAACTTATTTTTTTGATACCTGGAGCATGCCTGGGAATTGGCGACAGAGCAGCAAGATATTCGGTGGCCTGGTGGATCCAAGGAGGCCGTTTCTCCTCACATTCCCCCCAAGCCGTCCAGGAAGAGGAGGGCTCACTCCCGGAAGAATCTCTCTCACACTCATGAACAATGGGGCTTGTTGGGGTCAGACCAAGGAGCAACAGAGAGAGAGGTTATTGTTTCAGATACCATACTGATGGGCGCCTGACCTCTTCCAGACCTGGGATGAAATCCTTGATGCCCTACAATGAAATTCTTAAGAGTCAATTGGATGACTTGATTTCTGTGAGTAGGTTGGGCAGAGGGACATAGAAGTTCTAGCTTTTCCTCTCTTGACAGGTTATTCTCTAAAATATTTCTTCTGAAGTTCCTCATTGTTGATCTACTGTACAGGTATAACATTAATTTCTGTCAGGCACTTTGATCATACCTTATTGAGGACTCACTGGGGGCTTATGTTGCTATGGACTTAGGTCCTGTTTGGTTGTTGTTATATGTGGGGTTAGGAATACTTCTGGAGTAAAAGTATGGGGTGGGGGGAAAGTTGGGGAGCTGGGTTGTTCTGGTTGTTTTTAAATATTTGACGACACACTTACGGACACTTTTCACCCACACATTCTGAAGCAGAGCCTAAGGCCTACTCTATGATTTTGTCCCACTGGACCCACCGAAAACCTTGTATGGGGGCTGGGTCCCCTCTGCCTTTCTTTTTAGATGATGCCGGTAAAGGTCCTATCCTGGAATGTTAACGAACTGTGGTATTGCATCATGAGGTCAGCCATCCTCCGATACATGAAGCAATTCCAAACGGAAACTCACCTGTTGGGCACACATTGCCCCTTTCTGACCTGTTTCATCTGTGATGGAATCTACCATGCAGGATTCTCCTAGTGCTCCTGGGGGTGTGGCTGTCCTGTTGCATAGGGGATTCCCGTTAGTGGCATCTGCCTCCCATGAGGACCCCTAGAGATGGTATGAGAGTTGAGGGTCAACTGTAGGGCAGAGATTACACCTTTCTCTTAGTCTATGTTCCATGTTATCATCTCCAACCTACCTTACAAGCACTTAGGTTACTTCTGCTGACCCTTCCCCAGGGTGTCACTTTGGTAGGAGGCGACTTCAATGCCGTTCCTGGCCCTGCACAGAACACCTGCAGCCCTCTTGGCCTGGGTGTCAGATGCACTCCTGTCAGCTCTCAATCTGGGTGAACTCATGGGGCTTTGTGACGCATGATGTACTTTGCACCCCTACGAAGGTGCCAATACCGTACGTTGGCGGCGCATAAGAATATGTTGCTCATTGACCTGTTATGGCTTCTGGAGGCAGACACCCTCCAGCTTACCCTTCGCTGAGGTATTTTGGATCATGTCCCGCTCCTACTTCAGTCCCCCGACCCCACCATGACAACACTACACCCTATGTGGCATGTCAGTGCTTGGTACCTCACTGACCAGGAATGCTCAGACTTTATTGAACTTGACATCCCCTCCTGTTTCGAGATGAGCAAGGGCACAGTGGCCTCCGTCAGTACTCTCTGGGCAGCTAGCTAACCCACCCTTTGAGGGATGATCAAAGGGTATGTCTGAGGTTCATAACGCCATGAAAACCATGGCAGTAGGCCTATCAGTGACGGGGAATTCCTTCCCTGTCACTGATAGGAGGCCTCCCCCCAACACTCCCCAGACACCCCTCCATTCCCCCCTACATCCACGCCCCCATACACACACACACACACATAAACACACACACAGACACACTTTCATCCACACATACATACACGCATGCATTAATTCATGCACACATCCGCACACACATCAAAACATACACGCAGGCACGCATTCACATTTCCATACATATACGCACTCACACACATTGATACACTCACTCACACACATTCATACATGCACACAAACAACACTAAACACACACTTGCATTCACACATACATGCACACACCTCCCCACACACACAACACCCCCATCCCCCTCCCCTGTCGGAAACTCAACCTACCTGGAACCAGGGGGTCTCCCGGCAGGGGACGGGATGGGGCGCTGGTACTGCCAGCAGCGCCCGCCAGCAGAACACCGCCAGGCCATATTATTTTTCATAATACAGCTGGCGGCGGTCTACTGGTATGGCGCTGCTGGTGGTAGCAGCGCCACCTTACCGCCATCTGCCAGTATGGCCACAGCCGGATTACCGCCCTTCTTGTGGCGGAAATGGTGCTGTGGTCACATTAGGGCGGAAAGATGGTAGCCGCGGCGACAGTCTTTTGGCAGCTGTTGCCGGGGCGGTAGGCGGTTTTCACCGCCATTGTCATAATGTGGGCCATAATGTTGCCACGCTGTAAACAAGTTGGACATTGTTTTTTGGTACTTAGAATTCTACGTGTGACTAACTCTATATCACCATTGGTAAATCAAACTCACCAAGCAATAATACAATTCTTTAAAATAAACATTTGAAAATAAAACATTAACATTACCTATAACATTAACTATTGCATGTATAAAAATACAGATTAAACCCATATTATTTTTATTTAAATAATTATGATACGTTAAAGATCATCATACCTAAATTAACGGATGTGATTCCAGTTACCGAATAATATTTTAGCTGAGGACTACTTTGTCACATATCTGATGGATATTATGTGCCATGCAAAATAATGGAGCTGGAATAATACAGCTAGGGTATCCATCATGCAACCCCTGAAGCAAAATCTTAATTAGGATACAAATGTATTTCTTTTATTTTATCTCTGCAAATAATAATGTTTTGATTAACAAAATAAGAATCAATGACATTTGATTAACTTAGTTATTTTAAGATGCTGCAGTCCTTTTTTAATATGGAGTTACATTTTACTTATTGTTCTGATACCTATGCAATTGATGGCACATATCAGTATTCATGTCATTTTTATGTAGAAATATGTTTCTCAAGGATATTCACAATTGTTAATTATATAATCAAAATCATATCATTACAACAATGCTTTTTATAATTTTCGATCTGAATTTTTTTTTCAAAAGTGCCCTGGTGATTCTTCTTGCACACGAAAAGTTTTGGGATGAATTGTCAAGTAGGCACCAAGAAAAAGGAGAGGTCAAAAAAGTTGAGTTTCCTAAGTTAATTCCCATAGGACCTTTAGGCACGACAACAGCACAAACTACTGGACGGAATTACACAAAATTTGTCAGAAAGCTAGCTTTCGGTATGCAGATTGCTCTTTCACTTATTTGGTTAAAATCGGTCCAGTACTTTAGGAGATATTAAACGGAAAACAAATTTGAATATCTAGGCTTGTGACTAATTTGCGAATATTCATGAATTTTCTCACAGGCACGTGTGAAAAGAAGCGCTGTAAATGACTGACCGCATCCTTTGGTTGCCATTGTATTCCACGGGACACAGTCCCCAGGAGTAAATATCTTAATTGAAAGTGGCATAAGGTGTCAGGGAGGAGGTACCCTAACCCCAGAGGTGTGATATAGGTGTGTTTTAGGGTCAAATTATGCGTTTAAAATAAGTTTGTGTCGCTATGCATGATAATTAAAAAATATTCAAGTTTATGAAAGAACTCGGAAGAGAACCCACCAACTCATTCATACATGAATTCATTCACTTATACATGCACTCAGACACTGATGCACACACTCACAGACCCACTCAGACCCTCATGCACCCACTCACAGACCCACTGAGACACTGATGCACCCACTCACAGATCCAGTGAGACACTGATCCATCCACACAAAGACCCACTGAGACACTCATACACCCACTCACAGACCACTCAGAGCCTTATGGACCCACTCACCGACACTGACGCATCCACTCACCAACCCACTCAGACCTTCACACAACCCCTCATGCACCCACACAGACCCTCATGCACCCACTCACAGTCTCATTCAGACCCTCATGCACCCACCCACAAATTCACTCAGACCCTCATGCACCCATTCACAGACCCACTCACACACTGCTGCACCCGCTCACAAACCTACTCAGACCCTCACACACCCATTCACAGACCCACACAGACATTGACACATCCACTCTTAGACCCACTCAGACACTTATGCACCCACTCACAGACCCACACAGACATTGACACATCCACTCTTAGCCCACTCAGACACTGGTGCACTCACTCCCAGACCCATTCAGACCCTCACACACCCACTCATTGATCTTCCAAGAGCCTCAAGCACCCACTCACAGACCCACTCACACACTGATGTACCTACTCACAGAGCAAGTGAGACACTGATGCATCCACACACAGACCTCCTGAGACACTCATACACCCACTCACAGACAGACACTCAGAGCCTCATGCACCCAGTCACAGACCCACTCAGACACTCTTGCACCCACTCACTGACCCACTCATACCCTCACACACCCGCTCACAGACCCACTCTGACTCTCACACACCCATTCACTGACCCATTTAGACAGTGAGACACACACACAGAGACCCACTCAGACACTCACACACCCACTCACTGACCTTGTCAGACCCTCATGCACCCACACTGACACAACCACTCATAGACCCACTCAGGCACTGATGAACCCACTCACAAACCCACTCAGACATTGGCATACCTACTCACAGACCCACACAAATGCCATTCACATACCCAGAGACTAGGAGAAAATAATTGAAATAGCACCTTAACACCATAGACACACATACATATCACACTCAGCACACACACCACATCAGCACAACTAACACAATACACACATCACCAGCACACACAAATTTCGACAATTATCACACCCTCACAACTCAGCACCCTCACCTCACCAATTACCCAACACTGCACCCTTACACTCACACACCCCCACACACCGTCAAAACACAAACACTACCATGTCCCCACAAAAACACACATGTTTCACTGATGATGAGTTGAGGGTCATGATGGATGAAATTGTCAGGATATAGCCACAAATGTTTGGTGCACAGGTCCAACAAACATCGATTGCCAAGAAAATGGAGCTGTGGCAAAGGGTAGTCGACAGGGTGAACTCAGTAGGCAGCCATCCGTGCACAAGGGAGGACATCAGGAAGAGGTGGAGCAACCTATGGAGAAAGGTGCATTCCATGCATCATGCCACCAGATAGCCATGCACAAGAATGGTGGTGGGCCCCCACCTCCTGCTCCACAGTTCACATCAAGGAGGAGAAAGTCATGGACATACTGCTTCCTAAGGGCCTGACAGGAACACATGGGGGACTGGAGTCTGGTATGTACCCACAACAGTCATGTCACACAACTGTATTGTCCTGCATGCTTCCTCACCACCCAAATACTCCTTAATTAACTAAATTTCCCACTGCACCTCCCACCTATTCACCTAATACCCCTCTCCTTCATGTCACCACTCCACCCAGCCCCACTGCCCCACAGCCCGTGGCAATGGCACATTAACTGCTGGCAAATCAAATCACCATGACTCCCAAAATGTAGTAACCCAATTTATAGAAAACCTTGAATGTGCACAACACATCACATTTCATGCATGTACAACTAAATTATGAGCTACACCATCTAGATTGACCTAGTGAGGACCAATACATGGCAATGACAGAAATGCAATGTCACACTCACAATAGCATACAAAACAACATACAGCTACAGCTGAGAGACCATTCCAAATGGCCACATATCAAATATCCCAAGCCAGAAATAGACTGACCTGGTTTGGAAAGTAGGATGGCTGAGTTGATGCACATGCACAACATCTAGATACAGGACTATTACCCTTGCATACTCACATACTGTGTTCCCACTAAGACAGACTTGTGCATTATACAGCTTTAATTTCTGAAATCTAGCAAACCTCAGAAATCAGTGGGTAACAGGGGTGAATGGTCATGTCAATGATGAGACAAAAACAGAACCCATCTGCAGTGTAATCAGTACCACACTTGTCTGACTGCTCCCAACATGGAGTATGGCAATCAGGTCACAGAGTAGTATATACAACATAGGTATTCTGTGCAGCATCTGTCAATGTCATTGCTGGGAATCATGTAAAGCCACTGTCTGCATCTCATAAAGAGGTAATCAAACACACATTACAGCCTGAACTCTGTGTCTCACTCCCTTCACAGGTAACCCAGCCATTGCCACCATGGAGAGGATACCAGACACTGCAAGTCCCCCTCAGGATGAAGGCCCCAGTGAGGACAACACACCTGGATGTCTAGACAATGATGAACAACCTGGCCCATCTGGGACACCTAGTCAGTCAACGACTCTCTGCATCACCCTTCCCGCATCAACACCCCCCACCCCTGGTGCAACCACATCACAAGCAACCATTCACCCCCAACCTGTGTCCCAAGGCCTGTTCAATCTATTGTGTGTCCCACAGTACAGGGACCTCAGTCGAACCTTGGCATCCCTGACAATGAAGGCCCTGCTCCAATGGGAGTAGGCACACCTTGCCAGGGGCACAGGCAGCTGGGGGTAGGTTACGTGGGAGGGATGCTATGGGCCAGAGGATGGGGCCTTAAAGTGACTCCACTGACAAGGAAATCATCTCCCAAGTCCTGGGAGCATACCAAAGTTCCCACAACAGGATGGGCCAAATTATCACCATGTTGGGGGAGAATAAAAGGCTGCAGAGGGAATACCACCAGGCAGTCATGCAGCAGTAGCAGGCACATAATGCCACTATGGCTACCCTTGTAGGGGTGCTGAGGGACATCAATACCACCCTCATTGGTTCTTCAACACACCATCAGGCCCCTTCCACTAGCAATGTAACATCTGCCCCATCTACATCTGCGGTAGCTAGTGGAATGGAGGCCCTGCCAGGGGAACCACATGCCTCAGACACCCCTTCCTCTGTACCTGAAGAGCCTGGACATCAACCTAAACATCCGGCTGGAGCAGATGCCAAGACCAAAGCCACTGCCAGGAAGTGAACATCTCCTGATACGTCACACTTGTGTGCCACTGAGACACCAGATGGAGGCTCCCGCAATATGAGACACATAACAACAGTAATGTCACAGGATAGATGTCAGTGATGTTCTAATCCAGACTAACACCATAGTATTCCAATCTGCAAATAAAGCATGACAGAGAGTACTATCAGGATGGAAGGCATGGTGCCACACAATGCACAAATACAGATAACAGAGGTCATGCCCATGGTAACCCACCTACAAAGCAGGGTCACCCAGATTGGACCAATATATCAGCAGGTACAGACTCTTCACATAGATATATCATAGCTACACGGTCCCATATCCCATGGGTCAAACATAATACATCACTGAGGACCCAGTACATTAACCATACACAAAGATAGGGCCTACACCTGTAGGAATTTACATTCACCTTTGTCACTGTACAGTCATATGCACTTTGGACAACAACGCCAGAATCCAAACATAGCTAGGCCCCATGGTCACCACAAAGTACTCCACCCACTGTGTAGCCAGAGGCCATGATCCATTCTTCACACAAGGGCCACATACTTCAACTGACATGAAATACACCATTTCACATCCCCCCAACCCCACTGGTAATATGAAAGGACAAAGCAGTTGCAATTCCACATGTATGAAGGGAGTAAAACAAGTTTCCATCCTACAGTAACTATATCCATTTTACCAGCTATCTGTCATTAACAACTCTCATGTCTGTCATTTACTACCATTGGCTGCTGACAATGAATACCTCAAGCCATAGGTTGCAGAGCCAAAGAGGAAATTGCTATTTCATTGAGTGAAAGGTAAAGAGGATAGGAGAATGCAAGAAACATAGCACAATACTGAATAGTCCATTCCAGAAGTGTATGTTAGGATCAGATGTACCAATACATGTTTGAGCTGACCCTCCAATAGTGTACACCTTACAATTTATCAATCTACTTCCACAACTCACACACAGGCATTGGATCTCATTACACCCCCAAGGATGAATCAAGTCAGGAGGTGCAATGGCAGCCATCCACATCAAAATGTGCTCATTCAACCCTTGTAACGGTCCACTTCACATACCTGTATGTCAGTCGAAATACTGATTGATGAGCTCTGTCCTAGAGTCAGCTGCTCCTTCGTCCTCTGGCTCCCCATCATTTGCCATATCAGCATTACCAGCAACAGGTCCAGCTGCCTCCCCATCATCTGCTATCAATGGTATCTGACATCTCAAGATTACATTGTGGAGCATGCAGCAGGCAACGATTATTTGGCATACCTTGTGAGGTGAGTAGAGCAGGGCACCTCCAGATAGGTCCAGGCACCTGAATCTTGCCTTCAGCGGCCTGTATATTTACTTGATTACATGCCTTGTCCTCACATGGGCATCAATAAAATGGAGTTCCCCTGGCGTGGCTGGGTACCTCACTTGTGTCAACAGCCAAGGAAGGTTTAGATAGCCAGAGTCACCTGTGAACACAATGGGGGAACAATTCATAAATAGGTTCTGTGACTGGCTATGATGTGATGACAGGTGACATAACACTGAAACACCCAATACTATGCATACATACTAGGCAGCCAGGCCCTCTCTGTTTGTAGTCGTGCCATCAGATGTGGGACATTGCTGTTCCGCATTATGTAGGGATCATGCACTGATCCAGGAAACTTGGCTGTGACTTGTGAGATGTACTTGTCTGCCAGACACACAACCTGTACGTCGATGAGTGGTAGTTCTTCCTGTTCCCATACACCTGTTCATTGGCACTAGGAGAGACCAGGGCTACATGGGTGCCATCAATTGCTCCTACCACATGAGGAATGTGTCCCATCTCATAAAAGTCTGCGTTCACAAATGCCAAATCCCCTCTTTGGGGGAACCTGATGTAGCTGTCCAGGTGTTTCAACAATGCACAAAGTACATGCTACAACACCAGACTGAACATGGGCTGAGACATCCCTGATGTTAAGGCGACAGTATTCTGAAAAGACCATGGGGGCCTTTAGGTGTAGCACTGACAATAATTGAATGATGGGAGGTATGCAATAGGGATTGTGAATGGCTGGCATCAGATCTAGCTCCAACTGTGTACATAAATCCATGATGGTATGAAGATTCAGACAATATGTCTGGATGACATGCCTGTCCTCCATGGTTTCCAGGTCAGCTAGTGGATGGTACACTGGTGGTTGTTTCACTCTCCTCATTACGGGATAACTATGTTGAGAGGAGAGAATGTACAATGAGTTATGCAGTATGCACACATCACCAACACATTCTGTATTACCTGACACCTAACATCTGTAGAGGACATGTAGGGCTTCAGACATATAAAATACAGACCATAGATATGCATATAATTCACCCTCATACCTGCACATTGGCTAACATGTGCATTTGATTATACATATGTCATATACGTAATTGTACATGTGTGTGTGATGTAGCTGTCCTGGAATAATCATACATATGTTTTGGAATCTACCTATACCTTGGCGTGGCCTATGTACCTCAGAGAAGCTTTACATAGTTCTCAACATATAGACGGCCTCAACTCGTCATTGTGTAAAGATTGTCACAATATGTTGCACAACCATCATGGCCCAACATATGGTTACACTGAAAATTGGGGGAGTAAGTGACTGACGCAGATAAATAGGCACATCCATGGAGTACACGTGCCCAAAATAATAGGAAGTTGTCATGGCGGTAGGCTGTTGCAATCGCAGTGCAACTTGTCACTGGTTAACATTGCTGCCTTTGGAGGACTGGGGCCAATGGGCATGACCGCCAGCGGTGACGGTCCATTTTCTGCAGTTTTGCTCACTTGACTCCTGACACTGTTGCCAGTAAGACCTCCACTATGTGAGCTACTGTGTACTGCCTCTGGGAGCCATCATTCCACAACCTGCAGGTGATAGGGCCCCTGCCTTCACCCCAGAAGAGATGGAAAAGCTAGTGGAGAAGGTCCTACCCCTGTAAGGACATCTATATGGGGCACCAGAGGAGCAGGTGAGTTCAATGCCCTAGCCATGTCTGATAGGTGTTGTGTGTGATGTTTATTCAGGCATGTGAACTGATGAGGGTGTAGATGCATGCAGATAGCATAATATGAAGGCGTGTGAGCAGAAAGGATGGGTATGTGTGCCTACTTGCAGTGACAGATGTGTAGAGACCATTCCTATTGGTATGGTGCATGTGTACATGACTTTCTCCTTTTGGCTGTTTCATCCATGCAGGTGAATGCTCATCAGAAGAAGGGTATCTGGCGTGCCATCACCAAGCAAGTGCGGACCCTGGGGGTCCCCAGCCGGCAGAGGACCCATAGTCGAAAGTGGTGGGAGGACCTGAGATGCAGGGCCCGGAAGACCGCTGAGGCCCAGTTGGGAATGTCCTCCCAGTGAGGGAGGGGTGCCTGTCAGACCCTGACCCCCCCAATGGCCCACATTTTGGTGGTGGCCTACTCTGAGGTGGATGGGCGTTTGAGGGCAGCACAGAAGCCACAAGGGGGTAAGTACTGATTATATCCATGTACTTGCCTCTGGATGTATGGTGTTTGCAGTCACACTGTAGCAGTTGTGACAATGCTGTAGGTGCAATATGTATGTAGACTAGTGTGAATACATAGCACCCACATTGCCTGACTATTAACTATAGATCTGGCATCATGATTTGCTATGTGTACACTTAGATCAACTGTGTCAAGACATATCTATGATTGCATGTGGAGATGCTCAAATGAAAATGCCACATGTGTGACTCCACCCAGCCATTTCTATAGATGTAAGCTGCTGTTTCATCCTACCCATAGACTATTTCCAGGTCCATCCTTCAGCATATGTGCTTTAGTAGTTCTAAGGTGTCTGACCACTGTCATCTGTCTTGATCACCATATTTGCAACTGGGTGCCTGACATATTTTGTACAGGGGCTATGTAACTTTTGTCTTGCCACAGGTATTGACTTCATGTGAGGCATGCACCTCAATCAATCCACATACAAGGCCAGTACAGGACTGAACATATGGGTTTGTAGATGTATCCCCATTGTCCCTTCATCTTCATACTATGGGGTATGTGAAGGTTGTAAGGGAGGGCTATTCTACTTTGGGTGTCTGATTTTGTCTGTTTGCCCTTTACATGCATTTCCATGCCATTGACATGTGGACAAATCACATTTATCCAAATGGCTTTGTTCTAGAGGAGGTAAGTGGCTAGGCGAGGCTACCCTTTGACAATATTTAATGTCCATGCTCTGTGTGCCAAAGCCCTACCAATAACAGTGAAACATATGTTATTAGCTGCCTACATCGTGTCTCAATGGTTACTTGGGAGTCACATGTAATAGTGTGGGACAACTATTGTTATCCTTAGCCTAGCTCAGGGTTCTGCAAAGTCGGTCCTGGAGAGCCGGGTCCATGCCAGATTTTTAGCATATCCACATTTGGAAACAAGATGTTTCAGAAATCTACATTTTTCTAAATGTGGATGTGCAAAAAATCTGGCATGGACCCGGCTCACCAGGACCGACTTTGCAGAACCCTGGACTAGCTGATAAGGGAAGTTAGGACATTAATTGGTATTGATTGACTTATTATTTCAAGATGTAATGGTTTGGCTATACTACTATTTCTAGTACATTTGTTGGTGTGGGATATTGTCATGGCAATGGCAGTAGTGTAGTCCCATGTGTACATCATGTGTACATGTCTTTTCAGTGGGATATGTGTGTTGTCTGGACTTAGGTACAGGTAATAACATGTCAGGAAAGGTGTGAGTGATGTTGGTTTACTCATGTAGTCATGTCGTGGAACTGTGTCTGCAAGTCAGGAGGAATGTTAGGTGCCCTATGATGTATTTCGTTGCTGGCTAATGATTAGGTGCTGTTACACCGCACTCAGTGATTGTCAGTGAATGTCTCATGTGAGCTATGTAGGCCACTGTAGCTTCACATGCATGTATGAAGTGATGTGGTATAGCTGTGTTTAGTGTCTGCAGATGTTCCCCTGGGATTTGGTACAAGTAGAGACATGGCTGTTCTCCAGATGTCACCTGTATGGGATTGCCTCATGTTGTGGCTACATCAGTGATTGTATCCATTATGGCATATATGTACAGAGGGTTCAGCCAGGCATGTGATTTGAATGGCAGGTGCTGTGTGGTCTGTGAACAGAGTTGTCTTGACTATCATGGGACATTACTTATGGACATGGACTGGTCAGATGTAGAATAAGAACATAAATTATATGTTGTGATCAGTCAACTACTTTTCCTAAAGGTGATAACAATACAGAGAGTTATGATCCGGATTAGGATTGATTTTGAGTGAAGATTCCAATTGGAATGTGGAATCAATGCCGTCCTGAGAACTCTTCAGATATGCAGAAATCAAGTGGTAGTGAATCTTCACTCATGATGCTTTTTGAAAATCCACCAGTGTCAGCTGTGCAGCCACTGAGCAAACAATCTTGTACTACCTGAGGAAGGCGGAAACTGAAACGTTGTAGTAGAAATATATTTTTGCTCTTTAGTGAGATCATCTGTTTGAGTCACTTCTTTCTTGGATATTACATTTTCTTGTGGCTCATTGTATCCTTTGGGATCCATATTTTTACCCTGTCTGGCTGTTGTTTTCTTGTGATCCTGCATCTTCCAGTATATATATATATATATATATATATATATAAATAAAAAAAATATATATATATATAACTAGTACAACAGTACCGGAATGCAGGTGCTCCACACAGCGGTCCTGGATGGGCTCCGAGATGCCCCTAAATAAACTCCAACACTCCCTTGAAATATCAGGAGAACAAGGACACCTCCGATGTGCAAATTCAGTTTATTTCAACACAAACACCCAACGCGTTTCGGCAACAGCCTTACTCATGGATAAATCATTGCTGTAGTGCTCCAAATAAATAACCCAAGTTAATCATAAACATAGAAAACTGACAAAGCCTAAATTCATCTACCATTGAGCACATATTGCAGCGCCCATCTTTAAAGTGCACATTCAACCTCAATACACAGTAGTTTGTACCATAATCTTTCAAGTTATTAATCAAGTTTGTCTTTGATACTTGTTTAATATCTATCAAAATATTCATCATAATATTAATGTCCAACAGATAAAAGCTTATTACAAAAGTACAAAATTATTCATTATAGCATTGGGGTAAAATATGTGTATACGTTTTCAAATTAAAATCAAATATATCTTTTATAAACATATATTGCTTACACCCATATCTAAATTATTATCATTAAATCTTATAACGCCCAAGTGGGCATACATACTTCAAAAAGCCCTTCTGGAGGATATCACATTACTTCAAACGTTATTCACAAATATCTTCATCCTACTCATATATTAAAACTTCTTAACCCAAGTGGGTGGACATGCAAAATCTTCTACCGTAAAAAGCCTACTAAAACCCCAACATCTATTCTCTTTAAATAAATAAATATCGTAATATCACCATCACTCCAAAGTGCTATTCTACTAAAAGGCCGCCATGTTCCCCCAACGTGCTTAAAAATATATCAATTACCCTAGATGGATGTTCAGCTCTTCACTCGAATTCAGCCCCACAGGTTCCAATGTCTCAAAATCTATTATATAATTATAAAATACGCAGCAATCGTTCTCTATTGCCAACCCTTCTACTTATCTTCACTTGATCAATAACTACAAACTTCAGCAAATTCTCATTGCCAAAATGCTGGTTAAAGAAATGCCTAGCTACCGGGACATTGAATGTTCCAGGAAGGACAGATAGCTTTGTGATTAGAGGAAATTACAACTGCAACACAACTTATTGTGTTTATTGTTTGATATGCCCATGTGACAAGTTATACGTGGGCAGTACGATACACAATGCTAAGAAGAGAGTTCTGGAACACAGACGAGCCATCAAGAATTATGACAAAAACTACCCGGTAGCTAGGCAGCCCACAAAATCACTACTCACACAAGGCAAAGCTGACAGAGCAACCACAACCATACAGGGCAACACACCCATGCACCAGATGTCACATGCAGCAACAATAACACAGCATTTACATCCCCACAGGTCCCCCACACAACATCACCAAAGAGGAGGTGCCAGCAACATTCAGTCTCCCACAGAAGAGGCCCACAGTGATGACAGCACCTCTGGTCACCTGGTTCTGGATGACCAACCTGGCCCATCAGGGATCTCCGGACTGTCAGTTACCCAGGCACAGTCCCATACCACCACAGAGCCTCCCCCCTCAGGAAACACCAGCACAGCACCCATCCAGTGGGCCCATTTTCTGTCCCCAGGACACGTCAATCAGCAGTGTGTCCCCCACTACAGGGACACCAGGCAACCCCACAAACACAGGAGGATCAGGGACCTGGGGTCAGTGGCAGTGGACACACTGTTCAGGGGACAGAGGCACAGGACAACAGGGAAGCTGGGAGGACTGCTGTGTGACAGGGGGAGGACAGGCCCAGGGAACCGACTCTCCACGAGGCACTCACCAACATCCTGGGTGTATACCACCATTCCCAGGAAACGATGGGCCAGATACTGGCCAAGTTCCAGGAGACCCAGCGGCTGCAGGAGGGACAGTACCTGGGGATCAGGGAGGACCTGAAGGACATCCACACCACCTTGGTCACCATTGCAGGGGTGCTGGCAGACCTGACCAACACCATGAAGGAGGCAGTGGCACACCACCGGGCCCCTGACACTAGCCACACTGATGAACAGCCCTCCACCTCCCCTGACGCCAGTGGACAGGAGGCCCCCCCACAGGAACAACAGGCCCCCAGCACCCCTCCCCCTGCAGAAGGAGAACCACCCCACAACCGGTCCCTGCGATCCAGGCAGAAACCAGAGAACATTGCCAAGACCCCCGCCAGGAAATAGGACTCCTCTGATTGTCACCCTTGTGTCCGACTCTGTCAGGGTCAACCTTGAACTGCCATTTCTCCCCTTCCTATATCCCCTTGGACAATGCACCTGTGATACAAATAGACTGGACTCTATCCTGGACTTTGCTCCACCATCACCCCAGCCGATTGCACATACCCCTCTACTTATTAGCACTTAAATAAACACCCTTTGAAAAAATACAAGAATGCAGTATGTCAAATGATTTAAGTATGTATTCGTTTAACAAGGTTTAAACACTGCAATACAACTGTACAGTAATGTTTACATAGGAATGACCTGTAGTTGGCTACAGTCAACACACCAGGTGCCAGAGTGGGGCACAGATTTCTGAAAATAGAGACACCAAAGGGTACAGTAAGTGGCCATAGAATTGGGAGAATCTGCCTGCCATGTACAATGTCAAATACAAAACTGTCAATGCAAAGTGAAGGTACAGTGTCTTACCTGTGTGTCACTGGAAGTACTGTCGTATAATAGCTGTTCTGTTGTCCTCATCCTCTGCCTCGTCATCTTCACTGTCCACAGGGTCCACTACTGCCACACGCCCATCTCCAGCCTCATCCTCCTGCAGCAAAGGCATCTTGCGTCTCAAGGCAAGGTTATGCAACATGCAGCATGCCACGATTATCTGGCAGACCTTCTTGGGTGAGTAGTACAGGGATCCACCTGTTAGATGGAGGCAACGAAACCTGGCCTTCAGGAGGCCGAATGTCCTCTCTATTATTATTCTTGTTCGCCCATGTGCTTCATTGTAACATTCTTCTGCCCTTGTCCTGGGATTCCTCACAGGGGTCAGTAGCCATGAGAGGTTGGGGAAACCAGAGTCACCAGCAAATATCGAGGGACAACTGTTAGCCTCACAGTAATCCTTTGGGCCCACACCATACGCATAAACCAACATCCACTGGGTAAGAACCAGGGCTCACCTAATAGCCACACCCGGTGCCTCTGGAGTTGAGCCATCACATATGGGATGCTGCTATTCCTCAGGATATAGGCATCATGCACAGAACCAGAATTCTTTGCATTGACATGGGAGTTGTACTGGTCCGCCAGGCATACTATCTGCACATTCATCGAGTGAAAGCTCTTTCGATTTCTGAACACCTGTTCATTTCTCCAGGGGGCGGACAAATGTAATATGTGTACCATCAATAGCCCCAGTAATGTTGGGGATATGTCTCATTGCATAGAAGTCAGCTTTCACTGTGGCTAAATCCTCCACCTGGGGGAAAACAATGTAGCTGCGCATGTGTTTAATCAGGGCAGACAACACTCTGATCAGCACTATTGAGAACATTGTCTGAGACATTCCTGCTTCCAAGCCCACTGTCACTTGGAAGGAGCCAGTTGCCGAGAAATGGAGCACAGATAGGACTTGCACAAGAGGGGGGATCCCAGTAGGTTGACGGATAGCAGATATCAGGTCAGGCTCCAATTGGGCACACAGCTCTGTCCAGTCTATAGGGGAGGATAATGTGCCTGTCCTCCATTGTTGCCAAGTCCACCAGGGGTCTGTACACGGGGGAATGTCTCCATCTCCTATTCATCCGCAGCGGTTGTAATCTAGGGGGAAAAACGGGAAGGAGCTGGTCAGTATTCCACATTTACAAACACTACATTGCATTGCATGTTGTGACTGTAACAGTATGTAGTTGGATAAGCCCAAATGGTGCCTATGTGTACTGTGACGCAGTTAGGTGTCATGGCCTGCCCCCGCCCCCTGAAATGGCGTCCGCCTGTCCTGTGTGGATGGGCATGTGGAAATGAGGTAATGCCGCTGACGTTGTGCGCCATTGCTGGAGGCAGTCAAGTACCGCCGTGCAACTCTTTATTGATTGTCATTGGGCCCAATGGGTCCAATGGCCAATGGTGATGTACGACGGTAGTGATGGTACGCACCGCCGCGGATGTGACCGCCATTTTCTATCTGTTCACTCACTTGCTTCCTGACCTTCAAAAGGAGAGGACCTACACTGCAAGTGCTGCTGTGACCTGTGTCTGGAACCTACCATGGCTCGTGTCACTGGAGAAAGGGCCCCTGCCTTCACCGCTGCGGAGCTGGAGAGACTGGTGGATGGCGTCCTACCCCAGTACCGAATGCTGTATGGGCCCCCAGACCAACAGGTGAGTGGCCCACAGACACTGAGGACCGGGCAGTGTCCCTCCATTTGTATATATGTATATAATGTTTTGATTTTGAAGCCTGATTTTCTACTATTTTGTCTTATTACACTCACTTTAATCAATTCCTTTTGTCCTTGAATTATTCCTGAGGGGTTCGGGGTAAATATGTGATGTTATTGTACTGCCCAGTCCTCAATGTTCGTGGGCCACAGGTCCACATCACAAAGTCCAAGGCCCCACCTCACTCCTGCAACAATACGGAGAGAACACTGCAGGGGCATCAGGTTGAAAATAGCCAGGCACTCCAGGGGGCAGGGTATGGGGAGGCACCTCAGCCGGAAGATGGTACTACGTCACTGGTCCTGGAGGGGGTAACATACCCTTCACTCTGTCCTGGGAAGTGCAAGGCCACAGTC
Source organism: Pleurodeles waltl (assembly GCF_031143425.1). Taxonomy (NCBI): domain Eukaryota; kingdom Metazoa; phylum Chordata; class Amphibia; order Caudata; family Salamandridae; genus Pleurodeles; species Pleurodeles waltl. The sequence goes on from NC_090444.1 coordinate 1,190,128,469, forward strand.
TCTTAAGTGGGTGACTTCCCTACATGCTCTGGAGGGGGCAACATGCCCTGTGCTTGCTCCTGGGGAGTGCAAGGCCACAGTCTCTCAAGTGGGTGACTTCCCCACATGCTCTGGAGGGGGCATCATGTCCAGTGAGCTTCATCCTGGGGAGGATGGGGTGAGTGGATGGCTTCTCCACTGGTTCTGGAGGGGGCATTGTGCCCTGTGAGCTTCATCCTGGGGAGGATGGGGTGAGTGGATGGCTTCTCCACTGGTTCTGGAGGGGGCATTGTGCCCAGTGTGCTTCATCCAGGTGAGGATGGGGTGAGTGGATGGCTTCTCCACTGGTTCTGGAGGGGGCATTGTGCCCTGTGAGCTTCATCCTGGAGAGGATGGGGTGAGTGGATGGCTTCTCCAGTGGTTCTTCAGGGGGCATTGTGCCCTGTGAGCTTCATCCTGGGGAAGATGGGGTGAGTGGATGGCTTCTCCACTGGTTCTGTAGGGGGCATTGTGCCCTGCAAGCTTCATCCTGGGGAGGATGGGGTGAGTGGATCGCTTCTCCACTGGGGCATTGTGCCCAGTGAGCTTCATCCCTTGGAGGATGGGGTGAGTGGATCGCTTCTCTACTGGTTCTGGAGGGGGCATCGTGCCCTGTGATGCAGATCTTGGGGAGTGCAAGGTCACGGTCTCTCACCTGAGTGTCATACCCACTGGATTTGCATAGGCCAGGCCACACAACAGCCCACGGATGCAGGACTACAAACTGTCCGCCGGCGGTGACGGCTGCTCAGTGGTGGCAGTGGTGGTGCTGCTGGTGGAGTTGGCAGTGGTGGGGGGAGGCTCCAGCCCATCTCCTGCAGCCTTGGATGGCTGCCCACTAGGGCTGCTGCTGCTGGTGGTGGTGCTGGTGCTGGCAGTGGTGGGGGGAGGCTCCAGCCCATCCCCCGCAGCAACGGACGGCTGCCCACTGGTGCTGCTGCTGCTGCTGCTGGTGGTGCTGGTGGCGGTGCTGGCAGTAGTGGGAGGAGGCTCCAGCGCATCCCCTGCAGCCTCGGACAGCTGCCCACTGTGGCTGCTGCTGCTGGTGGCGGTGTTGGTGGTGGTGCTGGTAGTGGTGGGGAGAGGCTCCACCCCATCCCCTGCAGCCTCGGACAGCTGCCCACTGGGGCTGCTGCTGCTGGTGGCGGTGCTGGTGGCAGTGCTGGCAGTGGTGGGGGGAGGCTCCAGCACATCTCCTGCAGCCTTGGATGGCTGCACCACCATGGTTGGTGGTGGGGGCTCCAACTGAGTCCCAGCACCAGCCCCTTGTCTCTACTGCCTTCTGTTGCAGGCCCCTTTCCCTTCCTTCCTGCAGCTGGGGCTACCTCCTTGCCCTTCCTTCTTGCAGCTGGGGCTGCCTCCTTGCCCTTCCTTCCTGTAGCTGGGGCTGAATCCTTGCCCTTCCTTCCTGCAGCTGGGGCTGACTCCTTGACTTTCCTTGACACACTTGGGGCAGGCACCCTTTCAGTCTGGCTGGCTGGTGGCCGGGATCCTTTCCCACCTGGAGTAGGTGGGGACACTACTGTGCCCGTGGACTGGGTGGCTGAGGTGCTTGCCTGGGTCTTGACCATCCTGGCCTGATGTGAGAGACGGGGGGCTAGGGAAGATGTCAATGTTGGCGAGGAAAACCTTCTTAGGGACATTGGGGTGGGAAGAGGGAGATGGTTTGGGAGTGGAGGAAGAGGGAGTGGTGGTAGGAGGTGTCAGTCTGCTGTGTTTGGGTGCAGGTGCATGGGATGGATGCTGTTGTTAGGTGGATGGCTGTTGGGTGCCTGAGTGCTTGAGTTTATGTACTTTGGGAGGAGGGGGCACAGACACAGTGGGAGAGGACACAGGGGACGTGCGCATGGATTTGGGGGTGGTGACTGTCAGTGAAGGGTGTGTACTGATAGGTGTGCTGGTGATGGTGGTAATGGATGGGGATGTGGTGCATGCAGGTGTGAGTGTAGACACAACTGAGAGGGAGGTGAAGGATGAGGAGGAGGAGGACACAGTTGAAATTGTGGATGTTGGCATGTCTGATTCTGGATGTTGTTTGGATGAGTGCCTGTGGGATAAAGTGTGGTGCTTGTGCTTGCCATGCCCACTCTTGTGTGTTGTCATGGGTGCCTGCTCATCTGCCTGTGTGCTTGGGATAGGTTGGGGTTGAGGTGAATGGGACTGGGTAGAGGAAATTGGAGGGGGAGGGTACAAACAGGGACAATGGCTGCCATCAGAGAGGAGGCCAGAGCCTGGATTGATCTCTGTTGGGTCGCCATGCCAGTGTGAATGCCCTCCAGAAATGAATTGGACTGTTGCATTTGGGCTGCCAGCCCCTGGATGGCATTCACAATGGTTGACTGCCCAACATAGATGTATTGCAGGAGGTCAATAGCATCCTCACTCAGGGCAGCAGGGCTAACTGGGGCAGGGCCTGATGTGCCGGGTGTGAAGGAGATGCCCACCCTCCTTGGTGAGAGGGCACAGGAAACTCCCTGAGGGGCTGCTGGGAGGGCGGTGCTGGTATGAGGATGGCGGCTGCACCGGTAGCTGGGGTGGTCACAGAGGTGTCTGCCACCACCAGGGAGCTTCCATTGGAGGAGGAATCCGTTTCCGAACTGTCCCCTCCAGTCTCCACCATGGTACTCCCCTCACCCTCTGTCCCACTGGTACCCTCACCGTTGCTGGATACGGCCTCCTGGGTCCTGTGGGATGCAGCTCCCTCCAGCACCGGTGCCTCTGCTTCTCCACCAGATGATGGTAATGCACATAAGGACAGGGTGACAAAACATAAAGGGGGGGAAGAGACAAAGGATACACTTGGTCAATGGCTGCAACAACACCACCGTTGGCGTACACAACACACTCACACACATGGAGCAGCCTTACGCATTAGGCAATGCACTACCAGTCACAATCCTAGTGACCGGCCCATGGATAGGGACATCTAACGCAAATTGCAGCATACCTGAGACCCACAGACCCCTGCCAATAATGGATGCCTACTAGCTTGGTTGGAGGACTTTCACATTAGAATTCTGCACAACATAGGACCTACTCTGCAATGCCAGGCCTGGCGTAGGGGCACCCACAGGGCCCACACCCCCACCCAGATACCACCTCAGCAGGTGTAAGTTGTAAATTAGGGCACTGTACTCACCCCATTGTGGCTGCTGTGATGCCCCCAAGCGCCCATATAGCTCTGGATAGGCCACCGCCAGTGCGGGCCATCAGGTGGGTCAGGGTTCGACGGGCACCCCTTCCTCGTTGGGAGGCCATTCCCAGCAGGGCCTCTGCCATCTTCCCTGCCCAGCGTCTCAAGTCCTCCCACCGTTTCCGACAGTGGGTGCACCGCCTGCCGTACACTCCCAGGGTCCTCACATCCTTGGCGATGACACGCTATATACCCTTTTTTGATGGGCGTTGACCTGCAGGGAAATAGACACAGGGAAAGGTATTAGTCTGACAGTCCTGCCTGTTACATTCATGGCCCACTATGCCCCTTCCCATCCTCATTAGCACAGACATGGCCCACCATACATGCTCTACGCTGACCAGGGCCCATCCACCAACCCCCCCCACATGAGGTCTTCACACACAGCACTCCATGCATTCACTCCCCATGCATCGAACTCACGGTGTACTCACCGGTTGATCTGGAGGCCCAAACAGCAGTCAGTACTGGGGTAGGACCCCATCCACCAGTCGCCCCAACTCCACTGAGGTGAATGTAGGGGCCCTTTCCCCTGTAACACGAGCCATGGTCGGTTGCAGACACAGGTCACAGCAGCACTTGCAGTGTAAGTCCTCTCCTGTTGAAGGTCATGTAGCAAGTGAGTACACAGATAGAAAATGGTGGTCACATCCGTGGCAGTGCGTACCGTCACCACCGGCGTACACCATTGGCCACTGGACCCCATAGGGCCCAATTTTGACCAATGAGGAGTTGCACGACAGTTCTCGACCGCCTCCCGCAATGGCGCATAATGTCAGCGGAATCACCTCATTTCCACCTGTCCCTCCATACAGGACAGGCGAATGCCATTTCAGAGGGGGTGTGCAGGCTCTGGATCCTAACTGTGTCACAGAACCCAAATGCACTATTTTGGACATCTCCAACAAAATAATGTTACAATCCCAATATGCATTGAACTGTAGTGGTTGGAATGTAGAAATAATGACTAGCTGCTCACTCTTTTTCCCCATAGATTGCAACCTCTGCGGATGAATAGGAGATGGAGACATCCCCCGTGTACAGACCCCTGGTAGACTTGGCAACAATGGAGGATAGGCACAGTATCCTCACCTATATACTTGACAGGACCACAATCACAGAGCTGTGTGCCCAATTGGAGCCTGAGCTAATATCTGCTATCCGTCACCCCATTGGAATCCCCCCTCTTGTGCAGTGGATCCTGTGGCCAACGGAAGTGCAATTATTCGTCAATACTTCCAATGAGACACAAGTAAGATGGTGTTAATACACATATAATTGTCAGTTTGATGTGTGACATTGTCAATGGCAGGCTGTGTATTCCTACTTCTATGCCCTCTCACTGTACCCTTTGACATCTCTTTTTGCAGATGTTGGTGCCCCACTGTTGCTCCTGGTGTGGTCAGTGCAGCCCGCTACAGGTCTTTCCAATGGAAACATTACTGTACAGTTGAGTTTGAACCTGGTTAAATGATTACATTTTAAAAACATTTGACATACACCATAATTGTATTTTATCAAAGTGTGTTTCTTGCAGTGCTCTGAAGAAGAGATGGTAGTACAATGGGCTGGGTTGATGATGGAGTAAAGTCCAGGGTAGAGTCCAGTCTATTTGTAGCACCGGTGCATTTTCCAAGGGGGCATAGAAAGGGGAGCAATTGCAGTTCAAGGTGGTCAGGGTGACAGAGTGGGACACAAGGATGACAATCAGAAGAGTCTTATTTCCTGGCGGTGTCTTAGCAATAGTCTCTGGCTTCAGCCTGGATCACAGGGAAAGTTTGCAGGGTGGTTCTCCTTTTGCAGGGGGAGGGGTGCTGGTGGCCTGTTGGTCCTGTGGCAGGGCCTCCTGTCCACTAGCGACAGTAGAGGTGGAGGGCTGTTCAGTGGTTTGGCTAGTGTCCGGGGCCCGGTGGTGTGCCACTGCCTCCTTCATACTGTTGGCCATGTCTGCCACCATCCCTGCAATGGAGACCAGGATGGTGTTGATGGCCTTCAAGTCTTCCCTGATCCCCAGGTTCTGTCCCTCCTGCAGCTGCATGTTTTCCTGCTACTTGTCCAGAATCTGCCCAACATATTCTGGGAATGTTGGTATGCTCCCAGGATCTCAGTGAGTGCCTCCTGGAGGGTCGGTTCCCTAGGCCTGTCCTCCCCTTGTCGCACAGCAGTCCTTGCAGCTTCCCTGTTGTCCTGTGCCTCTGTCCCCTGAACCGCGTGCCTACTGCTACTGACCTCAGGTCCCTGATTGTCCTGTGTTAGTGGGGTGGCCTGGGTTCCCTGTAGTGGTGGACACACTGCTGATTGATGTGGGGACAGAGTTATGGGCTCGCTGGGTGGCTGCTGTGGTGGTGTTTCCTGAGGGGGGAGGCTCTGTGGTGGTGTCAGAGTGTGCCTGGGTAACCGACTGTCCGGAGGTCCCAGATGTGCCAGGTTGGTCATCCAGATCCAGGCGAGCAGAGCTGCTGTCATCACTGTTGGTCTCTTCTGTGGGGGGACTGGATGTTGCTGGCACCTCTTCGCCGGCGACATTGGTTGGGTTACCTGTGGGGATGTAAATGCAGTGTTATTGTTTCTGTGTGTGACATATTGTGCATGGGTGTGTTGCCCTCTTGATGTGCACTGGCAGCTTTTCCTTGTGTGAGTTGTTATTTGGTGGGCTAGGTGATTGTCCCTAGTGTGCATGCTGTGGTGATAGGTTACCATGCAGGTCTGTGAGGGGTGTCCATGCATTGGTGTTGCATGCAGGGCTTGGCATTGGGATGAGTGGGTTGTGATGGTGGGGTGTGTGGGAGGTGGTGGAGTGATGGGAATGAGGGTGAGGGTGGGGTATGTGATGGCATGCAGGTAGGGGGTGATAGTAATAGAGAGTTGACTTACCAGAGTCCAGTCCTCCTGCTACTCCTGCAAGGCCCTCAGGATGCATGATTGCCAAAACTTGCTCCTCCCATTTGTGGAGGAGGAGGTGGGGGTCCACCGCCAGTCCTCTGTACAGCTAGTTGGTGTCTTGCTGCATTGGAACGTACGTTCCCCCGTAGGTCGTTCCACCTCTTCTTGATGTCATCCCTTGTTCTGGGGTGCTTTCCCACGGCGTTGACACTGTCCACAATCCTCCGCCATAGCTCCATCTTCCTAGCAATGGATATCTGCTATACCTGTGATCCAAATAACTGTGGCTCTATATGGATGATTTCCTCCACCACGACCCTTAGCTCCTCCTCAGAGAACCTGGGTTGTCGTTGTGGTGCCATGAGTGTGGTGTGAGTGGTGTGGGTGAGGGTGTGTAGGATGATATGTTGGGGTGTGTGTTGTGAGGTGCGTGGGTGGTGTATAGGTGATGGTGGTATGTGGCTCTGATTGTGTGGGTGCTCTTGCTGTCTCTCTCTCTCTCTGTTGGCAATGGTTAGTAGTCGTAAAGGGTTGTGGGTAATGTGGGTGTGTGTTTTATAGTGGTGTGGGTGTGGTGTGTCAGGTGTGTGTTATTTAAATTGACCAATGTGGTGTTGTTTTGTATTTGTGTGTATTTTGAGCACAGCGGTATGTACCGCCTATGGTTTACCACCATTCAATGTCCACCGCGGTGATTCATGGGTCATAATGTTGTGGGTGTAGTTCTGTTGGTGTAACGGTGTAGGTTTGTGGCGGACTTGTGTGTGTCGCTGTATATTGATGGATTGGTATGTGTGTGTCATAATATGGTTGGCAGACATCCGCCGCGGTATGTTAGCGGCAGTCGGCATGGCAGTGAGTGGAATTTACCACCAACGTCATAATGAGGGCCTATATGTCCAGAATTAAAAAAATGGATGAATAACAATGCAATAAAACTCAGTGCTGGCAAGACAGAGGTCTTGGTCTTTGGTACCAAAGACTCTGTGCCTCATTATGAGTTTGGTGGTCTCTAGACCACCAGACTCACGGTGACAGTTTGGACCTCCATTGCTGTGGTGGTCCGACTGCTACATTACGACCCTGGTGGTCCAACTGCCAGGGTCCTGTCATCTCTGCCGGGATAGGTGATTCTGACTGGCTGACGCCAGGTGCAGTTTCCCGCTATGAAAAGGCTAGCAGGGAACAGGTGCAGGGGGCCACAGGGCACCCCTGCACTGCCATGCCAGGGGTCCTCCTGCTGTGCACCCTTGTAGTGCGCACTGTCTGCTGTACTGGTGCCCCCTTGCTGCCAGCTCGATTACGAGCCGGTGACAATGCTGCAGCAACTTTCACGCTGGGCTGATGGGTTTCCGACCGTCAGCCCAGCGGGAAAGTCATGACCGGTCCAGCAGGGAGGTCACCACTAGAGTGGGTGGCCACCCTGTTGGGAGTTTGGTGGACAGGTGTTCATGTCCACCAAACTTGTAATGAATGCCAATATCTGGTCCAAAATTTGGTGGCCTGAGAAGTGCGGGTCTCTTCCTACCCCTGTGAAATCTGCATAAAAGTTGGGTATTTTGTTGGATAACTTCTTGAGTTTTGACATCCAGGCTAGCTGCACGGCTGACACTTGCTTTCATATTATTAGAACCTTGAGGAAGATTTTTCCTTTTATTCCCAAAGAGTTATGCCAGGTGGTTGTCATTGCGCTTATTACATCTCAGTTGAACTTTTGTAATTCCTCACTCCTGAATGCCAACCGTACTAGTGTTCATAATTAGCAGGTTGTTCAGAATGCAGCTGCCCATCTCACTTTGAATATTCCTAGTCAGGCATCGGTGAGAGAGGGTCTAAACACTCTTCACTGGCTGCCTTTCAGTAAGAGAATTGTCTTCCAAGCTCTCTGCATGGTGCATAAAGCCCTTCACTTTCAGAACATGGAACAGCTATATGTGATATTTCAGTGGTGTACCCCACCTAGATCACTTAGGTCTTCCCTGCACAAATTGGTTGTGGTTTCAAGAGTTCCCAAAGCTAGATGGGGCAGAAGGGCTTTTTCTGTGGGAGCGGCCAAGTTATGGAATTCTTTGCCATCCCACATTGTGGGTATAGAAATGTTTTCTACCTTTAAAAAACAATTAAAAACCAGGCTTTTGACTTTGTACAGCTCTGAGTGAGTGTTTCTGTTGCTTGCCTGGGTTTCTGCTAGTGCTTTGACATCCTCGGGTTTAATGCGCTTTACAAATGGTTCTAACATAACATAAAAATAACATACATTTACTATTCCCACTCCAATGTAAGCAACAGTAGGGAAAGTGATGGACATTGGAGGTGATACATTTTCTATTCCTACTCCAGTCTAAGAAACAATAGGGAAACCATTTTACTTTGGAAGGAATTGATTTACTATTCCCACTCCAGTCTAAGCAACAGCAGGGGTACAGCAGGGGTACAGCAGGGGTACTGTTTGTCCTAAAAAGGATTGCATGAATACAAATCTTATTAAGTTAGTAAAAACATTTGAATACTGAATACAAAACACTATTGAATTACAATATACAGAAATAAATATACATATTTATTAAAATTAAAAAAGTTAAAATATAAGTTAAAAAAGAAAGAAAAATAAAACTACATATAATAATATAAACTTCAATAGCTAAACATATTAGTACAATTACGACATCATTACTAATTTATTTAATTTTAATTAATACATAAAAAATACATTTAATGAACAAATATCATTTCAATAAAAAAATACACAATTATTTACCAATAAATATTTTTTATGAAAAATAATAAACATAAATTATTTAACATAATAAATTACCAATTATTAAATTACATATGAATATCATATAATATAAAAATATGACAGCTTTTTACTTTACAACATACTGATCTAAAAAGCAGCATTAAAAATAAATGTTTAGTAAACATATAAAAAAGCATTAAAAGAAATAAATCAATACAACAATTATACAATAATTAATAATTCAAGTAATATATTATTTTATACTCAAATAATATTTAATTGTAAAACATATAATTACATTAAAATATATTTCATTTAATTCAACTTTAATTCAAGTTTCCACAGTATTCCGCTACAAACCCAGCAACCCGTAACTAAACTATAACTTAATAAATTAGTATTAAACTAGTTACATGATTACTAATCAATTGAATAATGAATTGACAATTAAAATCTAATTACAAAAACATATTTATTTTTAACAATTTATTAAACATTCCACCTTATACCCATAAACCCAACAACCTGCTACTAAAATATAACTTACTATTACTAATAATTAATCTAAAGTAGAAATAGAAATTCCAATTTCTTAATAAAAATATAACACTTTAAAACATTACATAAATAATTATCTATTAAAAATTCATACTAAAAAACAAATTAACAATAAATTCAAAATATTACTAAATGCTACAACACTATAAGGGCCTGATTATGAGGCTAGCGGTCTTCAGACCCCCAGCCTCATGGTGACGGTCGGACCAATGCAACCCAGGTGGTCTGACTGACACATTACAACCCTGGCAGTAGGACCGCCATGAGACCACCGTCACCACCGGGAAAATGATTCCTGATAGGCTGATGGCGGTCAGACTCATGGTCATCTATGGCAGCGCTGAATTCAGCGCCGACGTGCTGATCACAACTCCTTCTTCTGCCAGCCTTTTCATGGTGGGGACCTCGGCATGGAAAGGCAGACAGTGTATATTCCAAGGGTGCTGGGGTGCCACACTATTTGCCTTGGCTCCCACGAAGTATCCGAGGATAATACTGTAGCACTGTTTCCTCGGTCTGACTAGCAGGAACGTCACAGTATTCCGACTGCGAAAGCTGTAATGAGGCCCTAAATGTATTACATTAAAACAAAATCACTTAAAATGACAAACTACATTTTTGTATAATTAATAACAATTATACCAACATTACTAACATCTAAAATTAATATATTCACACATTAGAATAATTGCAAAATAATCTATTTCCACAACTCTATTGCTAGAAACTATACTAAACAGAAACAATATTCTTAAAAATGATATTATGTGCAAAAATATATATTCTTGACAACGATATTCTATACCACAATCTTTTCACATCACTATATCTTTTTCAATATTTTACATTTTTCAATAATTTGAACTTGATATGTTGTCCATATCCCCCCCAACACCAAGTGAAGTCTGCTTCATTGAGACGCATGTTTGAGCTAGGGGGCCTGTGCAACAGAATTTGGATTCCTGAAGGCACAGTTCCATTGCCGAGGTAAGTTTGGCAGGGGTCTCATATTCTCTCTTGAAAAGGTCTGCAAAATAATTGCTTAGTATTGTATGCTTCTCTCTCCCTGTGGAGGGACATCCCCTTCATACCTGATGAAGATTATTAAGGACAACATGAAGATGATGTTTTAGAGAAGCCTCAGAAACATTACAGCTATGAGGATGAAAGAAATGAATGCTGGCATGAACTAATTGAGAACATCTTTGTTTGTTGGTAGGTGTTTATTATATTGAGACATCTTGTTTTAAAAAGACTTGTTTTCAGACTAATTGTTGACATTTATTCTGAGGTAATTCTAAAGCAGTGATCAGTAAATGCAACATTTTACAAAAAACGTGGACTAGTTCGCCAAAATAATGCAAAGACAAATAGCCAAAAAGTTAAAAATTTCTCTCAAGAAGATGTTGATTAGCACTACTGATAGAGTATGTGGTATACTACATGTTTTGTTGTGTATATTGGAACATTATACTTTTTAAGAATATATTAAAAGTAAATTTGCCTTTATTTAGTTATTATTTCTAAAGTTTAATTGGTTATCTCTCTCTTTTGTAGTTCATGTCATCAAGTCATTGGTGAGTACTTTTAACTCTTGCACACAACTTGATGATGCAGAGATATGGTTGGCAAGCTGCCACAACATTGTTGAAATGAGCGAAATAATTACATATACACACTTGCTTGTAGCCATGTGTTGGTACAAATGCTTTGGCGTTTTTGAAGTTGAAGTGTTCTGACCTTTATTTTGTCTCTCATACTACACAACTTCACTCTGGTTGTGTTCAATGTGTGTTGTTAAGGTATGTAGTTGTTCATATTCTTAAATGTAACTCTTTAGCACACCTGAGGAAACACTGAAAATATTTGTGAAGGCTCTGATTGTTGAAACTATAGTGTTAAGAGGAACTATTGTTCACATTTTTAATCAAGATTATTATCTTCACAGTAGGATGAAATATCTTAAAATCATCACATTATTGTTCCTTTAATTTAAAAAAAAAAACAATAATGATTATTATTTTATAATGCATGGGATATAGACTAGGAATTTATTGTACCTTTGTTTCTGATTAATGGTCTCATGTTTAGTTTGGATGTTTAAATGAGGATATTGAATAGACCTGCAAGAAGAACATATATTTACTCACTATTAGTAATAATCATATTTAAAAAACATTTTTCATATTTTTTGTTTTTATCCAATTAATATGGGTGCATAGAAAAAGAGTGTGTACTCAAATTGTAAGACATAGGATTACATACATTTTAATGTCATCTTTTAACTGTAAACCAGTGAAAAATGCATACTGAACTGGTTTACATCCTAAAAAAGAGGTGGGGGGACTAATCAAGTTAGGCAGTATGCAGGTGACAGTGTGGCGCCTGACATCATAGCCTGTGACGTCAAAGCACGTATTCATCAGAGGAAGTGATATCACAAGCTATGACTTTACAGGAAGTGATTTTTCAAATTCAAAGAAGCTTTATTGCGGCTACAAGAGCCAAAAAAGCACGAGCAGTAATAAATACAAGTAAATGCACATAATAAAATAAAATTGCAGGTAAATATGGTGATAAAAGGGAGTAAAACATAAATAAAAATTAAAATGGAATAAAAATGAGATAGAATAAAATGGAATGAAATTAGATGAAATGAGATGAAATGAAATGCACTGTGCAGGATGTTGGGACAGTCTTATTTGGAGTCTTTGTCCAGGAGAGTTTTCCCTCTAATAAGCCAACTAGCTCCGAGGAATTTGGCGATAGCGATCACTAGCGTTGGCCTGGTGTCTGATCTAAGGATTCGCAGAGCTAGCGCAGAGCAGCGTGCTCCCAGTAGTCTGCATGCCGGGGCCAGCCATTTCCTACGGGGGGCAGTATACGCGGGGCATGCAAAAAGGAGGTGAGGGAGATTCTCGACGGGGGCTTTGCAAGCAGGGCATGCGGTGGATTCGTTGTGTGACCAGCTGCTGGTGAAAAGTCTTAATGGGAGTGTTCCAATGCGGAGCTGGAAGTACAGTTTCCTTTCCCTTGGGACCGTGATTAGGTCCCAAAAAGTTTCGTACTTGCATGACTCTTTTAGGTTGGCAAAGTCACAAGATAATGTAGTGTGGAGTGCAGCCCGAGTGTCTTCGTTGTTGGCCCTTTGCCAGTAAAGTTTCTTTAGTTCGCTTTTCGAGGGAAAGACTGACGTGGCTGGTGAGTTCCAGAGATCATCGAGCCCGATAGAGTGAAGTAAATCCTTGATGGATCGTAGCCAGGGGATTCTGTGCAGGTGGTCGGCTTTTAGGATGACCTGTAGAGCTTCGGTGAAGATGTCAAGTTCCGGAGTGGTCCAGAGACGTCGCCAGTACAGCAGAGGTCGCAGGCGGGCTTTGTGACCAATGCGTTTGATGCCGAGGTCCTTGAAAAGAGGGAACAGTGGGGTGCTTAGCGGAAGGGACACAAGGTTTCTTAAGAAGTTGTTTTCAGCGGTGGTTAGGTCTTGGGTTTTGGTATAACCCCAAAGTTCAGCCCCGTAGAGCGCTGAGGAAACTGCCTGGGATTCGTATAACTGTAATGCTGGGCGAATTGGTTTTGTGTGTGAGAGGTGGAAATTTTTTAGTAGAGCCCCAGTTGTTTGTCTTAATTTAAGGGCTTGTTTTCCTATGTGTGGCTTCCAGGACATATTGTCAGTGAGTGTTATGCCCAGGTAGCTGAAAATGCCCACCTTCTCGAGTGAGGAACCCTCTAAAGTAAATTTCCCTTTGAAAGATCTGTGGGGATTAAGGGTCATTAGTTTGGTTTTCGTTGCGTTGATTTCGAGTCCCTGGGATGAACAGAAATGCTCGAAGCACGCAAGGAGTTTCCTTAGACCACTAGGGGTCTTAGATATCAAAAGAGTGTCATCGGCAAAGAGTAAGACTGGGATTTTTTGTGTGCCAAGTGAAGGTGCGTCAGCCTGCAGTCTGAGAAGGGAGGGGACAATTTCGTTGATGTACAGGGAAAAGAGGGTCGGGGCAAGTACGCAACCTTGCCGCACACCCCTGGAGACGTGGATTCTATCGGTAAGCTGGCCCTTGTTGCCCCACCTGACTTGTGCGTAGTTGTCCTCGTGGAGTCGTATCAGAATGGCAAGGATGTGTTCCGGGATTCCCATCCGAGAGAGAGTGACCCACAGTTTGTTGCGAGGTACTAGGTCAAAGGCAGATTTGAGGTCCACGAAAGCTACATAAAGGCTGCCTTTACCAATGAACACTGTTTTCCAATATAATAATAGGAATCTGAGGGCTTGATCAGTGGTGGAAATCTTCTTTCGGAAACCGGCTTGGAGGGGGCTAAGGATATCGTGGTCAATTATCCATTCTTCTATCTTCCCTAGGAGGCAGTGGCAGAAGACTTTTTGGACACAGTCAATTAGACTAATGGGTCTATAGTTACAGGGAAGAGATCTGTCGCCCTTTTTAAAGATTGGAATAACAATGGCCGCTTTCCAAGAGTCGGGAATTGGCGCCCCAGATGCTATTGCGTTAGCTAGAATGGTGAGATATCTTGACCAGGATGCTAGGTCTGTTGAGAATAGGTCTGCTGGGACGCAGTCTGAACCAGGGGCCCTGCCGCGTTTTAGAGTGCTTAGAGAATAAGTTATATCACTTTGGGAGAACAACAGGGGTGCTGCGGTGGTTGGTGCTGATGAGTGAAGTAGGAGGGGGCCCGTACAAACAGAGGTGGGGCTATCATGATCAGGGGAGTACAGACTACTAAAGTGGGCTATCCAGTCTCTTGGGGCAATATTGGTTGTGATGTCCAAACCACTGGTTTCTGGGCCTCGCGCTGCCAGGGACCAGAACAGACTATAATTTCTCTCGCGCACAGCGTCGCTGAGTGCTGTCCACCATTTGCTATCTTGATCACGCTTGGCTATGCATATTGCAGATTTATAGGACTTCCTAGCTACGCGGATGGCGATGGGGTCCTTGGATTTAATGGCTTGAACTAGGCGCTTGTTTAGGGACCGGCACGTTTTGTTGAACCAGCGGTGCCTGGCTTTGGGTCGTTTGTCGTCGTGGGCTGGGGGTGCTGAGAAGTGGGCTGCGATATCCCTAAAGCAGGAGGTGTGGATTGAGCTAATTTCCTGGTGGGGTGTTGCAGAACCCGCCTCTAGGTCCCTTAGTGTGGATTTTAGGGTGTTGTTGGCAGCATTGATGAGTGCGGGCCGGGCCACAATATTGACCCATTTTAGGTGTCTTTTGTTGTTGGCCAGGTTAATACCCTCGGGTGCTACTGCTGCGGGGTTAGACGTGGCTGGGAGGTTACCTAGGGCTAATGTGTGGACAGAGAGAGGGTTGTGATCACTTTCGGTCCTTTCGATGATTGTCATGTCGATGACTAGAGGCCATAATCTTATATCGAATAGGCAATAATCGATTCTGCTGGTGTGGTTCGTTTTGTTGTATGTGTGACTACCGTTGGTGTCTGAATTAGTTCTGCCATTTAGCGCCCTGAGTCCAAACTCCATGGTCAATGATTTAACCTGAATGGCAACCGACGTCCACCTTTTGATGGGTGGAATTGACAGGGCGGGGATAGACCAGGCTTGATCTTCCTCGCGGGTGGACCTGAGATCGTCCCAGTCAAGGGGTTCGAATGTGACGTTGAAGTCCCCAGCCACAATGGTTTTATGATGGCGGGGATAATTTTGTAAGAGGGCTACGAGGGCGCAGAGGGTTTTGGAGACTTGACCCCCCCTGACCCCTCGAGCGTAGATATTAAAGATGTTCACCACAGAGTCAGGCCCAAAGGATAGACGAAGGCCTAACAGGTCGGGAGAGGCGGTAGGTAGCTGTGATATATGGCAGCTAAGCGATGTTTTGATCCAGATGGTCAGACCCCCTGAGGGCCTGCCTCTCGTGCTGGCCACAGCGGGGATGTGGAAATTTGAGTAGCCTGTTCGGAAGAGTGGGTCGAGTGACCATGTTTCCTGTAGGAGACATATGTCATGTTCGTCAATAAATGAGGAGAAGGATGGAAGGGGAAGAATAGATTTCAGACCTGCCACGTTCCATGAGACAAGTCGTACCCCAGATTGTGACTGAGTTGTCCTGCCTAAATGCCCGGGGTTTGTGAAGTTGGCTGTCGGGGGTAGGTTTGGCAGATGTGGCTGAGGGAGCAGAGATGGGTTGATACCAATGTTTGCCCGTGAGGCTTGTGGTGGTTGGTGATGTTCCTCTGTTGGAACAGGCCTGGTCCTGATCAAGGAGATGCTTGCGGGCCTAGACAGCAGCTCTAGGTTTGGTGGGCAATGTGCCTGCAAGATGGGTGGAGCATCGTTGTCATGATTGCTCGGTGAGCCGGAAATGGTCGCGGTGTCATGGGTAGGGGGGTGAAGACATGGACAGACAGTGGTGGGGTAAAAGGAGGATCTGGGGGTGATAGATGTTGGAAGGTTGCAAGGTTTGCCTGCATAGATTTTAGGTGGGGCTGTGAGTCAATCATGTTTACCAAGAGGGGATAGGTTTTCTGCCGGGTGGTAACTCGGGCATTCCTCGTGGAGCGTAGGTGACCTGGGCTGTTTAAACTGGATGCGTGAGTGTGCAGGTGGGCTTGTTCTTGCGTCTAGGGCCACCAGATTGTTCGCCATGGTCCTGTTCTTGAGTGTCAGTTTTAGGATATCAAAGTGAGTTCCCGGGTCTGGCTGTCGTACTACGGTAATTAGGTCCTCACGTATTATGGATCGGCAGCCTCTAACATGGCGAATCCAGTGGATTGCCTTGTTTTTGATAGAGTCTACCCCTTCCTTGCGCGCCAATGTGGTTAACTTGGGAACGTTAACCATTAGAACTATATTACCTAAATGGGACTGGTCAGTGGCTGGTTGCGTATAGTATTTTGAGGCGGTGTTGCTCATGGGTTTGAGGGTATTATGATAGATGTCTAGTGAATTTCCTATGCCTAAATTGTGGAAGAGGGGAGTCTGGTGGGAGTTCATGGTCTTTTCTTTGGTAGGGTGAGGGCCAGCGTGGCTAGAAGCGGAGGAGTTGGGCGAGTTTGTTGTGATGCCTGATAGGATTGGATTTTGGGCAAGGTTACTGGTGGTCGTGTTATTTGCGTGGGTTAGCTGTTTTACTATTGCAAGTAATGAGTTAACCATATGCTTGAGTTCTGTGACTTCCTTCCTTAGAGCTTGTATGTATTCGATATGCTGTGGGGTTACATGAGGAGAGTGCGTGTTGGTTGCTGCTGGCCCATCTGCCAGGGTGTCTGGGTTGATGTCGTCGCGTGATTCAGGGAGGTTGGTTAGGGGATTGAAGCGGTTACTGAGCTGGATGGAATCGTTGGTGGCAAGTGGTAGGTCTTCTGCTAGGGAGGGGGCCGCATGGGTGATAACGTTCCTATTTTCACCCACCCCTGTAGTGTCAGTAACTTGTTGCCCACGTTTCACGAAAATCTCAGCGATTTTCATGGAATCTTCCTTCCTGCTAGTTGAAGTGGGCCCCTCCCCAGTTGCAATAGAAATGTTACCCTGGGGGCTAGTTAGTATTCCGTTGCATTCGCCCAGGAGAGAGTCGATTCTATCCATAACGCAGTTGCTAGCTGCATGCTTATGCCTTTTTCGCTTGGCTTTTAGTACTGCCCCGGCCCCTGCCTCTATTGCTTTCCTTTTGCCCATCTGGTGTTAGTGTAGGTGCAAGGTTAAATGATAAGGTGTCAGATTAAATGGAACAGCTGACTGGGGAGACAGAGTAGGAAATAACAAAAGGGACTGAGTACAATATGGCCTTCTTGGGAGATAGATGTTAGGGGAGTGGCCCAGCCCAGCCTCTGTCAGCCGCTGACGGGCGCAGGACGGGCCCGCCCTTGGCCCGGGCTTCGCCCGGGCGCCGCCCGCGCGCGTCCCGCGCTGCGGGAGCGCGAACGAGTTTTAAAGGGCTCCTGCCCCGCCTCCAAAGAACACACAGCGCTTCCCGCGACGGCGGGAGCGCGAACGAGTTTTAAAGGGCTCCTGCCCCGCCTCCAAAGAACACACAGCGCTTCCCGCGACGGCGGGAGCGCGAACGAGTTTTAAAGGGCTCCTGCCCCGCCTCCAAAGAACACACAGCGCTTCCCGCGACGGCGGGAGCGCGAACGAGTTTTAAAGGGCTCCTGCCCCGCCTCCAAAGAACACACAGCGCTTCCCGCGACGGCGGGAGCGCGAACGAGTTTTAAAGGGCTCCTGCCCCGCCTCCAAAGAACACACAGCGTGATTTGAGTATACACACAAACACTCTTGATTTAGGCAAAAGACTCACACTTTTATGGGTACACGTAATACAATGTTGTCATTTTTCAGCGTAAAGCTTCCTTTTCCCAAGGATTAAACAGATTAACTGCTGCCAGCCTACCCCACTAGGCATAGTATTCCATATGCAGCATATTTCCATGCAGATGTGATTTCTTCAGCTGCCTGCACTCCCCAGAGGTGAGACCAATCTACTATGTAAATTTTGCTTGCTCAGCCCTACCCACCACTTAATGTGTCTGTGGTGGGCTTCTGCACTCATTTTAGAAGATTGAGGCTAATTTTTCACTAGCAGGCCAGGAACCAAAGGTAGAAAGACAAAAAGGGAAGAAAGGAGAAAGAGAGATAGAAAACAATGCTGGAGGCAGGAAATAGGATGCAAGAAAGAACTAGCAAGAATAAGCAAGTGTAGAGCAGTGAAAGACAAAGGTTATGGCAACCTTGTCATTCAGCAATAAAGCCCTACGAAAATGTTTGGGGCTCTCTGTTTATCTTTTTACAAATTACACACTGCCTCACCCCCAAATGTCACCTCCACATTTACCAACAGACATCTCTCACGTTCTTATTGTTGGCATAACTATATCTAAACCAGCTTCACATTCACCAGTCGGACCTGAATGCAGAAAACTTGTGTGCTGCCCATGACCTCTGTATGCCAGGTGGGGGCCGCAGTGATAATTGAGGGCTGCCACCCTGGAGCACTACTCTCTCGAGAAGAGAGCTGTCACCCTGTGCAATGTTGTGTCCTGAACGTGGCGTTTCCCTGTGTGCTGTTAAGAATCGCATACTCTAGAAGGAGGCCATGTTGAAGTGAGAGGGCTGTCTTCTTGGAGCAGCATACAGCTGTGAAGGAGAGGCCAGTCACTACCAGTGGAGGAGGAGCAACAATTCAACTACCCAACAATCCAGGAGGACCTAAGACTTGCCATCAAATTCAGGGAGGCTTACAGTGCAGACAGATGAGCCCCTCCACTGTAGCATGGAGACTTCTTCTCACCCCTGGACCAAAGACGTGTGCCAGGGCACTCCAAACCTCCACTCCAGCAAGAGCGGGTAAGACTTAATACTGGGTAACTAAGCCTCAGGGACAACTTGCTCTGACTGACAGGCTACAGGGCGGAGACACATTGACTTTCTAAGACTTCTTCTTTCTAAGACTTGAACTCACTCTTGGGCATAGCTTGAATGTTGCTTCAATTAAATCCGAAATACCCATGATTTCACAGGGAAGTGGGACTTAAGAGCTGACCCAGGAAAAGCAAGTGTCCTTACCTTAAGAAAACTCCACAAAGGGTAGGAGGTGTGGCCCCACCTGGCATGCACCACCACTAAGGTGTTGCCTGCAAGGTGGGCACTCCATTTAATTTTCCTCCATCTTGGGTGGAAGGAAAACAGCCAATCAGAGATAGGGAAGTGACCCTTCCCACAGGAAGTGGTCACTTTACTGGGTGTACCCATCCTAAAGTAGATGGCCTATTGGTCACTAACAGGTTCCCCCTAAAATGCCCACTAAATACAGTATTTAGTGGGCATCCCTAGACCAGGACATCAGATTCAATGGACAAAAGAAGACCAGCACAAGAAGACCCAAGGCACGAGAAGTGTGGACCTGCTGCAACAACAAAAAGGTACCAAACCCTGCCTGCTGCACCCAAGACCTGCCCATTGCCACTGAGGAGCTGCTGGACAGCTGGAAAAACTCTAAAGAACCCCAGAGGACCTCCAGGCTTCAAAACTTGCCATATAACTCCCTCCAGAGTGGAGGTACCACTCTACAACAGCAAGTCACCAGCAAGCATGTGAGGGTAACTTCACTGACCAGCCGCTAACTCCCAAACCCGAAGACCCAGCTGGACCAAACAACACACCAACAATTGCCAGGACAAGCACTGCAAGTGTGGCAAGTATGGTGGGACTGTGCCTTCCAGAGATCATACCGCATCAATATCCTGGGTATTGGTAAGCTAATGTCGAACGCTAAGAAAACCAGCCGCCCAGTGTCAGAAAAGGACCAAAAGGAAGCCCCAGTTGAGGGACTTCAGGATCACCCCAGACCTTCCACCAGAATGCCCCTGTTGTCCTGCAAACGACCCTTGAACCAACTTACCTCCTGCTTCAGAAGGCATCCTTGCACACAGCTCCTGGATCACCAATTTGCACTGCTCACGGCTGCCCTGTGCCCTGTACAGAAGAACCTGCTGTGCCCTAAATCTCCCCCACCCCTTGCAACCACGACACTTCATGGGGACCCCAAGGAGCCATCTTTAAACCTACCTGTGCAGTGTTTTTCGAAGTGATCCCCTGCAGTGGCCCTGGACCAGTTCTGGAGACATTTTATCGCTGCTCTCGTCGGAACCGGGAGCCACTCAAACTTCTCCAGCTGGCACAGTGTGCCCACTGACGACCTCAACAAACCTGCAAAAGAAAGAACTTGGTAAACCAACTATGCAATTTTATATATTTTTTTAAAGGTGATCTTCCATTAATTCTTATGGTGCATAATTACGCACAAAAATACTTTTTTAATTAAAATTCAAAAAGTCATATCTCAAAAAGTACTTAACCAATTTTGATAATCATAGTCTTAAAATTTACATAAAAATCGGAAGTATTTTTATAAACTGGTCTCAAGTTATTCTTTGAGTGTATGAGTTGCAAGATTGATGCTGAGAGTGCAAAAATGCTTTGTACTTCTCCAAGATTGGCCTAACTGCTTGACCAAGCGACCATGAAAATTAGAGCATTAGCTGATCTAGTTTTTACTGCTGTAAACCAACATATGGTTGCCTGGACCCCCTGCACAGGGTGCCTAGCTTTGCACACTACATAGAGGGCCAGCCTCCTACACACAGATATCCAATCCTTATGATTAATGGTGCACCAATGTAGCATGACTGCTGTTGAATTTCAGCTCCAAGTCCAAAAGGCTTAATTAATTAATCATTTATTCATTCATATTCTTTTTGCCAATACTACATAGAATACAGCCAACATGTTTCGTTCACTTCCTGTGAACCTCGTCAGGGCACACATTCTTCAACGATCTCATGCCTCAATACTTCGCCCTCGAATTTCCAATTATTGTCAATCCTCAGTGGTAATCATACACAACAGGTTCATGTGATGAAAATATATGGGTTTCCCAAATATAGAGGCCTCAAGACCCCTAGGCCATTCAAATAGACACTGTGGTACTCCTCCTTGATATCATCCAGCAACAAGACCTTGTGACCGTGCTTTGCAAAACACGGTGAGCCAAAAAACATTTTTGGACTTAGAGTTCAAATATAACAGCAGTCAACTACATTTGTGAATCATCAGTCATAAGGAATGGATATTCAGCCTTTATTGGGGGTGCATCCTGGAGCAGCGGGTGTATTTGGTGTTGTGCACATAATAGGATGGTCTGAAGGACATTTGGCACTTATTGGGAGGAAGTGCAGTGTTATTGGGCTTGCTGCTTGTTGCTTTGTGGAAAAACCTGTTGCACAGATCCTTGTGTTCCCTGTAAATCTGAGTGAATAATAATAATGGTAAGGTAACTGACCTTTCCACATTTGCTGGAAAGATCTGTGTTTTGTCTAGTCCCAGTTTTGACTCAAAGTAACATACAGGGATAATGCATCTTCTGCAAAGAATATCATGTAACATGCAGCTAACAGATCTTTATTTTTTGAAGAAATTTACTTTTAACAGAGACCATTTTGTTACTTTCAGTTGCATTGTAACCCCTTTAATTTAGCAGAGTGAGCTATAAATTATGATATGTGACTCCCACACCTTGTAACCCTCACTGTCTTATGTAACATGTCCTGAACATTGATTTACAGACCTGTATGATTTATTGTCAATATCATGTGTGTGTGTTCTGTAAAGCACTCTGACACCCTCAATTGGGATGAATAGCGCTAATAAAGAAATATAAGATATTGGTATATGGGTACTGGGACAGAACAACACTTCTGACATTCTTACAGTGCATGCATATGTATTATATAGGGGATCTGAACAAAATTGTACCTCTCTAAAGTACCTATGGAGTGCTAACAAGCTGTGTACTTTTGTTTCCCATCCTCTGATTTTACATCTAGGTGTGAGGCTACAGGCAACTCTCAGCCTGGATACTCGAACAAAAGGAGGCCAAATGGACCCCTATGTGTTAGGCTTGGTTATGAGCTAGCTTAAGTCAGAAATAACAAATCTCCCTCTCCGTCTGCATGTTGCTGCTTTGAATGAAAGCAGAGAACGTGCAGGTGTTGCTGAATGTGTCCCGGTGTTTTATAATTACACCGGGATGAGTTCAGCATATTATACAGAGGGGCCCAACTTCTTGGCAGGGTGCATTGAACAAAAATAAAAGTTATATTCAGCAAATGAAAAAACAACTATTTTGGATGAAAGAAGTATGTTGAACCAACAGTATTAGACATTTTTGCACCAGCCAATAAGTCACTTGGAAAATGTGAAATAAAATAAAGACTTTAATTCTTTGTTTGTCACTCACAGAATTAAGTCACGTTTTCACATCTCAGTGGTGCTTTCATTGGTGTTGTCCTGAACTGGGCCAGATGAGTGATCCCTCCTGAGGGCCACTGGAGTGGCATAGGTAGCAACAGGGGAGGTGGTGAAATGTGACTCTAGAGTCAACAGTGTGTCTATCACAATGGAGCTGCCAGCTGAAGGGGTAGATAATTTTGATCTAGCAGATGTGTTTTCCCCATGGAAAGATTCCGCTAAAGCTGACACTGCTGACACTAATGATTTAAAAACACCCTGCAGCACCCTAGTATGTAAACTTTGAAGACTCAAATGCGGTTCCAGCAAATCATTTTGGGCTCAATTGATCTCATTTTGGGCCCTTATAAGTTCATCCTGAGACCTTAAACGTACAATAATCTGGCCCAGCTTTACCTCCTGCCAAGTAGCCGCACCTATCAGAATTTAACCTTTCAATTGTACAAGGGTGGCCATCATTGATGGTAATGTGGGAGAACTTGAGTGTATTTGTGGCACTAAAGTGTTTAAGAGGGGTTGTCTTCTGCTGTCTGCCTGCAAAAAGGCAACAGGGTTGGGGTGAGGAGACCTATATCCTTTGGTGGAAGATACCCCAGATTGGAACACCTGCTCTTTCTGATTCTCAACAAAGACAACAGAACTAACTACACCTACTGAACGAATCCGAGGTTGGCTGCTCAGGAAGAGTGGACAGCAGATGATATGACACTTGGGTTCTAGTCTCAGGAACCAAAACAATTTTAAGTTTTTAAGTGATATTTGCAACAAAAGGAAATAGTATCTAACATACACAAAATAGTTATTTATTTATTGTAATATACTTAACCACAGACAAATGCCTGATTGGATATATCAAGGATTTTCTAGATATGGAAATTGAAAACATATGTCCAGCATTTCATATACTCAGAATTTATTTGAAATACACTTACACTTATATCAATACCACAAACGTTTAAAAAAAGACACACATAGGGCCTCATTATGAGTTCGATGGGATTACGAACCAGAAATCACAATAGCGGTTCTTCTATGCCGGACAACCAATGGCGGTGCAAATCGTGGCAGTCAGCAGTCACCACAGTAATGCACAACACCACATTGGAATGTGCAAATTCCACGTAGCTGACACACATCCACACACCTGACACACCTGCAAACTGCACTATAAAACACACCACTTCACACACCACAATCCTTTGCTACAAGAACGCCGCACATAGAAGCCAGAGCCGAAAAGTACAGACACACATCACCACAGATTAGGCTCACCTCCACACTACACATAGCACTCATCCCACAACCGCACAACACACCCACCACACAAAGTAGTACCTCTACACATCACACGCTAACCGTCATCCCCTCACAGCACAGAACCAATACCTCATCACCAGTTTTTTTATTTTTCTGTGTCATGGACCACCACATGTCACTACAAAACATCCCTGTTTCACTGATGACGAGTTAAGGGTCATGGTGGATGAAATTATCAAAGTAGAGCCAAGTCCAGCAATCT
This sequence comes from Pleurodeles waltl, assembly GCF_031143425.1. Taxonomy (NCBI): domain Eukaryota; kingdom Metazoa; phylum Chordata; class Amphibia; order Caudata; family Salamandridae; genus Pleurodeles; species Pleurodeles waltl. The sequence goes on from NC_090444.1 coordinate 1,190,152,158, forward strand.
ACTTTTGCTCGGAAAATGAAAATGTGGCAAAGCACAGTAGACAGGGTGAATTCTGTAGGCAGTTATCCACGCACAAGAAAGAATATCAGGAAGAGATGGAATGACCTTTGGGGGAAGGTGCGTTCCATGGCCGCCAGGCACCAGCTGGCTGTACTCAAGACTGGTGGTGGTCCCCCATCTCCACCCCCAATGTTCACATCATGGAAGGAGAAGGTCTTGGACATCCTGCATCCTGAGGGCTTGACAGGAATACCTGGGGGATTCGAGTCAGGTAAGACACAACATAAAAGATTGTCAAAAAAATGGATTTCCATGTATGCTCACTAATCACCTTTTGCTACTTTAACAGCAAACCCATTAACCACCCCTGTGTCCAACTGTCCGAATACCCCTGTTTGGCACCTCACATGGGAACTTAACTCATATGGGGGCACAATATCAGTGTATGGCATAGGTAGTACAGAGACGGACAGCACTACAACTCCCAGCAGTCAATGTTCTATCATTAAGAAAACTAGAACAGTGTACCAAATTCGAAATAGCCTTGCAAGTAAACTGAACAATGAAGTATACTCACCTGAACGCTCCACAATTGTACTGTCTGTAGCAATGACAGCAATGCTATGGACCTCTGCCAGTATAATACCACTGTCTCACAGCTACAACTGTATCCTCTGCTAAACTGTCCCTTCTGCCTCCCATTATCTATTGAACTGTACTCCCCCGGGGGATCACACATTTATGCAGTGTGCAGTACTTGGTGTAACCTGACACATATGGCAGGGAAGAATGGTTACTCCTAATGTGGTGGTCAGGTCAGTGTCCACATGACAATGTGCAGCTGTCTGTCGACTCAGTAATGAAATACTGATAACTTGGAGGAACCATTGAAGATATAATGCTACACAGCTGCCAAGTTACGACTCAATGAACAGATATCCAACTGCCAAGGTGCTCTGATATCCTGTAGCAAGGTGACTGAAATAGGAAATTTGCGTACCGCAAATATCAGGTCTCAATTATTGAAAGCAGATGTCACTGTCATATGAGAGGATCAAGCAAAGCCTATCTGTACATGGCCCAAAACATATCTCCTATCAAATTTGGTACCACATGTTACATGACAATCTGTGTCTGTCTCTTCCACATCTTCAACAGGTCTGCTTGCCACTGGGACCATGGAGAGCACACCTGAGACAGCCACTTCCCCCCTGGATGAAGCCGTCCTGGATGTGTGGACAATGAAGACGCCCCTGGCCTATCTGGGCTACCTGGTCAGACCACAACTGTCAGACTCACCCTGCCTACATCAACTCCTCCCAGACCTGTTGCATCTACATCCCAGGCAACCAATTGCCCCAAACATGTGTCCCAAGGACAGTTACAACCATCATGTGCCCCACAGTACAGGTACCAGAGTCATAACAAGAAAACCCTGACAATGAAGGACCTGGCACCAGTGGGCAAACTGTGCCAAAGGCACAGGTGCGTGGGGGTAGTGTGGGTGAGAGGGATGGAGTGGGCGAGCAACATGAGGCAGCTAGGGACAGTTCTGTCCAGAACACCATCTCCCAAGTCTTGGGAGCCTACCAACAATCCCAAGGTGGGATGGACCAGGTACTTGTCATGATGGGAGAGATCAAGCAGCTGCAGAGGGACAACCACCAGGAAGTCATGCAACAGTGGGAGGCCCACAATGCCTACATGGTCTCCTTAACAGGGGTTCTGAGAGATATCAATACCACCCTCAGCGGGGTTTATCCACAACACCAGACCCCTTCCATTGGCCAATTAGCACCTGCCTGCTTCAACATCTCTGGCAGCCAGTGGAATGGAGGCTCTGCCAGGGCAAGGACAGGCCTCAGACACCCCTGCTCCTGTAGCCGAGGAACCCCCCACAAGCGTGGACGTCCACCCAAACAACTGTGAGGTGCAGATGCCAAGACAACAACCACTGCCAGGAAGTGATCCTCTAATGACTGGTACCCTTTGTGTGCCACAGATGCACCCTGTTGACTCTTCTACAACCACTGTGCAATTTACAGGAATAGTAAGACACTGGACTTTGGACTTCAAATATTGTGGCAGATAGCCTAATGAGAACATCCACCATGACTTAAACCTTCACTGTTTCAACCTTATTTATTTGCTCACATTTATCCTAATTTTCTGTGCACATGTAAATAAACACAACTAAAACACATATTGTGCTTGAGATTGATTTCTCATCTATGTAGAGCAGTCATCATAAAAACTTTATTTCGACATCCAGTGCCATAAAAGTCACATAGAGCCACAATAAATAATGGGTTAGAATTCATAGAATAGGTTGGGTTGAAATAAATAAGAAAAACAATAGTGCACGAAATGTAGTACAATAAAAAGAATATGGCATAACACATTTCAAAGATACAGTATTGGGACAAAGATAGACATGTATAACTACAAAGACTTGGTGCTAAACTGTCTTAGTCGATTTCTTTCTGGTGCACCACATTCCCCGAGAAATTTGGCAACTGCAATGGCAATGGGCGGACTGGAGTCTGATTTTAAGATTCTCATGGCCACAGCATGATCTAGATACCAAGCCGTTTGCAAGTTGGCGTGAGCAATTTCCTTTGTTGGTGAGAGTAGGATGGACAAACAGAGAAAACATAGGCAGTTGACTCCTGGTACAGGGTACAGCAGGGGCATTAGTTGTTACTTGGGGCCATGTTTTGCCATCTGCTGGTAAAGGTATTAAGAGGGAGAGAACCAAATCTGAACTGCATATAGAGCTTCCTATCGGTCAGATCTAAAATGCAGTCCAGGTAAGGTTCTAGCGACCAGGTAGATTTGAAGTCCAGAAACTTGCTAGATAGACGCCCTAGTGAGAGCTTGTGTGGAAAATTCCATGAGTTTCCCATCCCAATGGCAATCAATGCTGACTTAACTGAGAGGATCCACCCGATCTTGTTGGAGGTATCCAAAGAGCAAACTTCCCTAAACTCGGTGGCATAAGGAGAAAGTTCAGGAGTTGCCATGATTCTCCTCCAGAACAGCAGTGGCCTAAGACCAGCTATAGCACCTAGGGGTTTACAGGCCAGATCCATGTGCAGAGAAAGAAGCGGGGTGCTTGGGGGCAGAGAGGTGAGTTTTCTCATAAACATATTCTCTATAAGGGTGAGTTCCCTTACATCCTCGAAGCCCCAGAGTTCAGCCCCGTATAGAGCTCGCTAACGGACTTCATTTTATAGATGTGGAAAGCAGCAGCTATTGGTCGTGATGATGAGGCATGGTGCTCCCTTAAAAGGACACCCACTAACTGGCTGAAGTTTAATGATGTGGAGATGATATGGGCTTCCAGGACATTGAGGGGCTCATTCTGAGCCCGGCGGGCGGCGGGCGCCGCCCACCGCCCGCCGGGCAGAAACCGCTGAAAGACCGCACAGTGCGGTCTATAGACCGCAGGGGTCATTTTGACTTTCCCGCTGGCCCGGCGGGCGATCACCAGAAGATCGCCCGCCGGCCCAGCGGGAAAGCCCCTGCAACGAGGAAGCCGGCTCCGAATGGAGCCGGCGGAGTTGCAGGGGTGCGACGGGTGCAGTAGCACCCGTCGCGATTTTCACTGTCTCCATAGCAGACAGTGAAAATCTTTGTGGGGCCCTGTTAGGGGGCCCCTGCACTGCCCATGCCAGTGGCATGGGCAGTGCAGGGGCCCCCAGGGGCCCCACGAAACCTGTCCCGCCATCCTGTTCCTGGCGGGTTTTACCGCCAGGAACAGGATGGCGGGAAGGGGGTCGGAATCCCCATGGCGGCGCTGCCATGGAGGATTCTCTGGCCCAGGGGAAATCCGGCGGGAAACCGCGGATCCCCTTTTCTGACCGCGCTTTACCGCTGCGGTCAGAATGGGCACTGAAGCACCGCCAGCCTGTTGGCGGTGCTTCCGTTGCCGTGGCCCTGGCGGTTTAGGACCGCCAGGGTCAGAATGAGGGCCTGAGTCTGATAGTTTGATCCCAAGGTAATCAAAGGTGTTGACTAGTTTTAGTTTGGACTCACCTAGGAAAAGGTTCCCCCCTATAGGACCTGTGTGGGTTCATGACCATGAACTTGGTTTTAGAGATGTTTATTTCTGGGCCTCTCGTGGAGAAGAAGTCATTAAATTGATTCAACGAGAATTGGAGGCCCATCAGGGTTTTGGATACTATCAGGGTGTCATCTGCGAACAGAAGTGTTGTGATCTTTTCGTGGGCTAGGGCTGGTACATCAGAGGGTTGCGAGGTGAGATGATCGATGACCTGATTCAAATAAAGGGAAAAAAGAGTGGGAGCTAGTACCCAGCCCTGCCGAACGCCCCTGACTACTCGGATCGGATCAGTGAGATCGCCCTGGTTCCCCCAGCGTATTTTTGCATAGTTGGCCTTGTGTAGTCGGACTTTTGTAGTCAGAAGCCCTTGGGGCATACCCATCTCCTTGAGGACCTCCCAAAGTTTACCTCTGGGGACCAGATCGAATGCTGATTTAAGGTCTATGAAAGCTACATAGAGACTCCCCTTCCCTATCACTACGGCCTTCCAATACAAGAGCAGAAACCTGAACACCTGATCTATGGTTCTTGTTTTGGACCTAAAGCCAGTCTGGAGTGGTGATAAAATACCCTTCTCATTGATCCAATCTTGGATTTTCGATAGTAGTGCATGACAGAATACCTTTTGTACTGTATCTATAAGGGTAATGGGCCTATAGTTGGCGGGTAGGGACCTGTCGCCTTTCTTGTAAATGGGTATTACCTCAGCAACCCTCCAGGACTCAGGAATGGGAGCTCCCCTGACAATTGCATTGGATAGAAGGAGAATGTACTTGGCCCATTTTTCTATGTTGTAAAGGAAGAGGTCTCCAGGGATGCCGTCAGGGCCAGCAGCTTTCAATCGAACTATGTTGTCAATTGCTTCTCGGATGTCTCCCAAGTTGAACAGACAATCCCCATAGATGGTACTCGGCTGGGGTTGGGCTGAGATGGTTACGAGTTGGCTTTCAATATTATAGAGGGAGTTCAAATGGTGGAACCAATCTGAGGACAGGATGTTATTGCCAGTTGCAGGGGCTCCCTTTAGGTTTCTTTTGCTTATTATGGCCCAAAAAGATCTGGAGTCCCTGCGTTCACATGCAGCCCTCAGAAGGCTCCATCTTTCCTCCTCCCAGTCCTTCCTGGCCTTGTTCTGGACTGTCTGTACTGGTTCCGCAGAGACCTAACTCGGGAGACATCCTTATGTTTGATTGCGCTAATTAGCCTTGTTCGTGCCAGCCGGCAGTCCTGATTGTACCAATTAACCCCCTTGTGGGGAGAAGCACTGCCGGAATTGTGAGCAGCTGGCAGGGATAGGAGCTGTTCCAATCTTTGGAAAAACTCAGTGTGAACATCAATTAGGGAGGAACAGCTTCCAACATCATCTCCCATTGTAGATATCAATGATACACAAAGTGTAAGGTCCCAATCGATGGAAGAGAGAATGTCGTCTTGCAGGATCACCTTGTTCCATCTAAGTCGGCGTCTGTTGTTCTCAGCCTGAACCACTTTGGCTACTTTGTTAGTGGTTGTTGCTGGGGGCACCCTGCCCCACGGTGACTCTAAACTGAGACCGAGTGGATTGTGGTCACTGTCCGTTCGGGTCCGGACTACCATGTCATCAGCCAAGTGCCAATATCTAAGGTCCATCAATATATAGTCGATGCAGCTCTTACCCTGTGAACCAGTAAACGTGTAGGTGGCATGCTTATCTGATTTGGTTCTTCCATTTACAGCCCTCAGACCTTGGCCGAGGGTCAGGGCGTTAAGTTGAAGGGCGGCCAAGTGCCACTTCTTAATGGGGGGAGCTCCAACCTGAGTATGTGCCAAATGTTATCTTCTTCCCTGAGATCACCCATATTGTCCAGACTAAGGGGTTCAAATGTGGTATTAAAGTCCCCCGCTACAATAAGGGCATGTTTGAAGGGTCTTTCACCCAGTTGGGTCTCTAGGGACTGCAGGGTCACAGAGCGGTTGGTCCCCCTTGTCCTCCTGGCATAGATGTTAAAAATGTCAGTGGCAGTGGGCCCTGTTCCCTTGAGGCTAATACCAAGGATGTCAGGGGTGTCGGTGGGTATCAGTTCCACTACACACTGTAGTGTGATTTTTACCCAAATTAGGAGACCCCCCGATAGGTGGTCCGTCTTGCTGGGAGCGGCAGGTATATGGTAGGTTGCATAGCCGGGTTTATGGGCAGGTTCAATTAGCCAGGTCTCCTGGAAGATACATATTTCGTATTGGTCGATGAAAAGGTTCCAGTGCAGCAACGGAAGCTTGGATTTTATGCCTGCCACATTCCATGAGAAAATCTTTACTTTCTGGCCGGAAGTGCAGTCAACTCTAAAATATTTTACATGTACATGAATGACTCTTATGAATGTGAGAAGGGACATGTAACAGGTACTACCATGCTGGGTTCAATACATACACAATGACACGTGTGGAGAGTCATCTAATCCACATTTATTGCACCGCAGTGCACATAGGCTGACCAAATATCAGGGATCTCATAGTAGAGTGAGTCTTTACATCTTTCTGCATATGCATAAGTGTCAGTAACTAACATCCCATAGGCCACTGAAGTAAGGCACATGTCAGACTTTGTCCATCTGAAGAGGTAAACAGATTGGTAGAACCTGTCATCAGCTAAACCCCCATCAAAGACCTATACCAAGCATACCAAATGAACATACCCCATAATACAGACAGAGGTCAGTACAAATGTCCCTAGTCAGGGAACCTTCCACTTACCACGGTCAGCTATTTGTAGGCATGCTACTCACCCATGTCAGTCTTGACACACATGCACAGTGGCCTGCAATGAGGGAACACAGTGACAGCTACATAGAAGACAAACAGTATAATTAACAAAACTATGAGAAGGTTGAGTGAATGTATTGCACAGGAAGGCATTTCAAAGACACAAGATGACACACATGAGACCATTGGACCCAGATAACCTGGCAAATAGGTCTACTGTGTAGAACTCAACACTGCCATCTCAATGTCCTGACAGCCAGGGCATGGGACTCATACACCACCAAAAAATGTCACACAGTACTTGGATCCATCTTTGTCCACTTCACATGTCAGACCAGCTAAACCCACTTGCCAGTGACACAATTCAGAAATGTCCACATGAGGATGGCATAACGAAGAGATCTGGAAGGAAAAGTTGTTAACAAAGAGTTTCGGCAAGTAAAGGCAAACATGACCTAGAAATACATGTTCCAAATACAATGGTATCTCAAATTGTGCATTTTGACTGCATCTAACAAAGGAGATTATCATAAGTGTCACACCTCCGTGTCCTAACTTGTCTGAAGCCCTGAACTGTATACTGCTAAGCAACGAATGTCCTATCTGATGGTCACAAAAAGACCATTCTGCACAATCCTGACCCCCACACTACCCCACTGAGTCAGTCACATTACAGACAATCAGATACTTAGACTCAGGTGAAGTACTGATTGATGAGCTCTTCCCACATGTTTCCACCTTCTTCCTCATCAATGTCATCCCCACTTGGCATTTCTGCATTCTAACCTGGTGGAACTGCTAGCTCCCTCTCATCTGGGATGTACGGGATCTGAAACCTCAGTGAGGTTGTGGAGCCTGCAGTAGGCCACAATGATCTGACACGCTTTGGCAGGTGAGTAGAGGTGTGATCCACTAGACTTATCAATGCTACGGAATCTTACTTTTAGGACCACAAAAGTCCACTCCACAACGTTGTGTCCTTCCATGGGCCTCAGTGAAGCAGACTTCCCCTGGGATGCTTGGGTACCTCACTGGTGTCAACAACCAGGGTCAGTTTGGGTAGCTACAGGCCCCTGTAAGTTGTTGTTACATGTGTGAAAACATTAGTCTAGGATATCATTACATTAGACAGCAGACATATCATGTTAACGCAAATGACACAAGTGACGTACGAACCAGCCAGGCCCTCTCTGGGTACAGTTGTGTCATGTGATAGTGCTGTTCCCCATGATGAATTGTACCTTGCACAAACTTATGAAATGTAGAGGTCAGCTAAACAGACTACTTGGACATTAATGAAGTGGATGATTTTCCTGTTCCTATACACCTATTCAATGGCTTTTGGGGGAACCAAGGCTACATGGATGCCATCAATGATATCCACCACATGTGGAATGCATGCAAAAGCATAAAAATCAGCCTTCACATGATCCAAATCTACACGTTGTGGAAATCAGATGTAGCTGTCCAGGTGTTTTAACAATGCAGTACAGCATTTAAGACCACACTGAACATAGGCTGAGACATCCCTGCAGTTAGGTCCACTGTATTTGGGAAGGAGCCTGTGGCCAGAAAGTGCAGCACTGACATGACTTGTACAGTGAGCGGTATGCCACTAGGATGAGAGGCATCAGATCTGGCTCCAGCTAATGACATCACATGTCAATCCTCCATGGTCAGCAGGTCTGCTAGTGGACGGTACACTTGAGGTTGTCTGACCATTCTCATTCCAGGGTAACTGTGTGTGAGAAAATGAGGAGGTATATTAATCACTCACTGTGTCCCTTGTAAGTGTCAATACATATGTCTTATAAAATATTGTGACTTGCCAGATGAATCAGTTGAAACATGCTACAAAGCACATACCATTGGAAATAATTCCATATCAGTGATAGGTCAACCCATTGCCTGAAATATGTCATGGGAAGATAAACAGATGCCTCAGCGAGTCTCTGTGATACTGACATCTGATTAGGCATTTTATTAAAAAGACACAATAACTATCTTGACCATTGCCAAGAGGGACTGGTTGTACCACCAAAGATTCCTGAATTTTAGCTAGACAACATACCAGCATGTCCCTCCATTCTGGACAATCATACATGTTTGGTCAATCCCAGCACTGGATATAATGCAGAACATTTGTTTTCAAACTTTTGACGCATCATTAAATTAATGTTTTCTACCATCTAAGAGCTTTAAAATGGCGACTGCCTGACCTACCATACTGGACAATAGGAAACTACTGCGACTGCTGGTGGAAGTCGTCATAGCGGCAGGTGGATGCGTCTGCAGTGGACATTGCCATCGGAAGACATTGCTGCCTGTGGCGGTCTTCACCCAATGGCAGTGTCCGCCATCTCCTGATGAATCTCTCACTTGGCTACTCACACTGCTGCCAGCAAGACCTCCACAACTCGAGTTGCTGTGCACTGCCTCTGGGAGCAAGCATGCCATATCCTACAGATGATAGAGCCCCTGCCTTCTCAACAGAAGAGCTGGAGAAGCTTGTGGAGGAGGTCCTACCCCTGTATGAATAGCTCTATGGTGCACCAGAGAAGCAGGCAAGAGTACCATGTACACATATGTTGCTGTAGCTCGACTAAGCTTTGATTTGTGTAGCCTAGGCTTATGGGCAATATGTCAAAATGTGTCCTTAAAGCCCTGTAGGTACTCTCAGTGTGCTTAAATGAATGAGTTCCTGGGCATGTCCCTATGTGAAATTATTAGATTTCTGAGACATTGTGGAGAGTGTTTAGTGAGTATTCCTTGTGACTGATGTACATGGATAACTGAGGTGTAATGGCAGCCATCCCCAGGTACATCCCATCATCAGATGCGCTTGATGTGTGGACATATGTGCTAAAATGACAGCAGGAGGTGTTCATGAATTTTGGTTGCTGGTTTTTCACCATACTTGTTCCCTCACTGTATCTGCACATACATCTGTGGCCACATCTGACATTATTCTACTGTTGTACTGAAGCCAATTGATAGCACTCTAAGGTCATAAGCTCTGCACAATGACAGCCCTTGCCAATTGGCTATGGAATACAGGACGTTTTCTGATGCATCTAACCTTTTGGGACATGGTAGTTTGTGTTGAACTGTGTGCTTGGCCTGTAGAGGAAATTGGCTTTCAATTGCCATTTTCTAGAAATTTTGCCATCTGGACTGCTATTGTATGGGTACAGCACTGCGAGTGTGAACCTGTAGCCACATCCTGTATCCATATACAGCCTGTGATGATTAAAAATCATGTCGCACTACTGAGGTACCTTGACTTCAGCCTATGCCCAGTGTGTGCGTTAGATTTGTTGAACTGACTTGTAATCAACTCTGCCTGTCTTTTGTGTGGTACTTGTCAACACAATTGTATTTCTTCTCTATGTCATTCATGCAAGTCAACCCCCATCAGAAGAAGGGGATTTGGCGTGCTATCACCAAGGTGTGGACCCTGAGGGTCTATTGTTGGTGGAGCACCCACTGTAGGAAGCGGAGGGAGAACCAGAGACATTGGCCCTGGAAGACCGTAGAAGCCCATCAGGGGTTGTCCTCCCAACGAGGACAGGATGCCTGCCAGACCATAACACCCCTAATGGCCCATGGCCTACTCTGAGTTGGATGAGCATTTGAGGACAACACAGAAGCCACAAGGGGGTAAGTGCATGGCAAATACATGTGTTCCCCTTAAACAGGTGATTGAGTCAGGGACAGGATGTTAGCTCGGACAATTTGTTAAGTGTGATGTGTCACAGATCTTCTGTGATCACTTTGATGTACGCAAGTAGGGTATTAACAACAGGTTTGCACATTCATGTTGTTTTGTACTCAACTATGGGGCCACTCAGTCCTATAGCACAGAATGGAGCACATATGACAGTGTTATTTGAGTCACACTGAACTCCTTTTGCTACACATGGTGGGTGTTTGTACCCACCTACAGATCACTCCTCCCTAATGCCATGGTAGAAATGTGGGTTAGTTCTTGCTCTCTGTCCTCTGCTATGTATCAGGGGGTATGTCTGTGTGTGAACTGAAGTCAGATAGGGGCAAGTCATATCAAGTGTTTAATGGTTTCTGATGTGTCACAGCATTATGTGAAGCAGTGGTGTCCATCAGACATGTCAAATGACATACATAGCTAACATCTTCCCACCTGTGCCAAGGTACTTTCACTTGGTAAGTGAGGAACGTACTTGGACATGTGTGATGTCCCATCAGAGTTGACAAAACGCATGTTGTTTACCAGTGTACAAATGCTACATTTCCAAAGGTACATACATGTTAGTGTCAGATGAAAGAATCTGATTGCTATGCTGATATCCTCATAGCAGACACATGACACATAGTTTGACCATGATATACTTTTGTAGATATGGTACATAGGCAATGGTTGTCTACTCACAGCAATGGCCCAGACAGTACTGTATCAACATCATGTGTAATGTAGAAGACAAAGTTCATGCCTCACTGTTGGATAGTGTCCTGTGTACTTGCTGTAGCTATGGCAAATGAGGCCAGGGTGTTTGGAAACTTCCTGTTTGTCAATAAACATATGTGGTGCAGTTGTGGTATTACTTAAAGGCCTGTGCGTAGGTTGGTAAGTGTGATGTGACTGTTGGCTTGCATCATGGTTGTTGTACCAGTTATGTTTGCATTACTTATACTTTTCCTTTGTGAATCCACCACAGAGAGAAGCCAGACTTGCCATGTCTGATATGTGGTTAATGATTTTGCTTCTCATTCTGTAGCAAAATGGTTTGCTCATGTTGGTGTTATCAGGGTCTGTTTCCCTCCTTCCTGTACAGCACAATAGTCTATTTGATACACACACAATTTGGTATACTGCTAATTGTGTGTGGGACATTGGTATGAGCTTAGTTGGTCCTTACATAACCATTGTTGTTTGTATTATGGAGCCATTGTTCCTACATTGTTTGGACCAGAGTCCATTGTCACTCCTTGCTACATCACAGTTGGTGTGTCTGTGTGACATGTGTATTACTTCCTTGACCAGCATTTGGCAGATGCTACTTGTTGGTATGTCACATGATGATATGTGTCCATTGTGATATTGTTGAATCTATGCCACTTGCTGTTGGTATGATGTGTTTGAACTAGGCTTGACTGCCTTTACTTGGCAATGCCTGGGTACATGACATCTGGGTGATGTAGTTGTGTAGTAAGAATAGGGTCTGTGTAAATGTGACACTAATTTACAATGGGAATCCATTGCTTGTCTACTGGTTGACGATGTTGTGATTCGGTCACCTGCATTAAGTGGAATAGTCACCTATTCATAGTATGGTCAGTGTGATTTATCTACTTAATTCATGCCATATTAGGTTTCAGGTACTTTGCTTTGCTGGTGTGTGACAGTTGAGAAATTGAGGGACATGCATAGTATTGCATTGTTACATGATGTCGCTACTTTACTGGAACTTTCTGGGAGGTCAGTGGACATGATGGAATGTGATTTCTGTCTGATTAGAAATGGAAGTGTTATCATGTGCATGTGATGACCCTATTTCACATTTCTACTTTCAGTATCAGCACCGGCAGACTAAGGAGACGGGACACAGCAGATTGGGGGATCTTCTTGCCACGGGTCCTCCAGTCATGACACCACAGACACTGAGGCATTCAGTGGCCCAGAGGGCAAGGGCAGTACCACAGGGGAGACTGGATCTGCTACATCTTAATCTGAGTCCTCTTTCATTGTAGTGGTGGGGGACCCATTGTGAACCACTCCTGTACCATCTCTGTCCACCACCCCCAATTCTATCACTGCCATCCCTGTAGAACCCCACCCAGATGGTTGTGCCCACTCATCCAAGAGAGTGAGCGTTTCCTTTGCCACAAGCACCTCTGCCCCAGCCCCTGTTCCCCCTGTTGCCCTTGGTGAGGATGCTATTGACCTCCTGAGGTCTATCTCTGTGGGTGAGACAGCCATCGTGAATGCCACCTAGGAACTGGAAAACCAGATCCAACAGAGCAATGAGTTCCTGGAGGCCATTCACTGTGCAATCTCCGGCCTACAGAGATCATTTCATTTCAGGCTCTGCCTCCACAATGACGGCAGCCAGTTACCCCTTGTGTATAGTCCCCCTCCACCTTCCTCTTCCCAGACCAAATCCTCCCTTCCCCTACCCAGAAAAAGCACACAAACAAGCATGCATGCATCCACCTCAACATCCAAGGGTAGCAAGACAAACATAAGCACCACAAAACACATCACCAGCAAGCACATAGACAACATCCATCTGCAGACACAACAACAGTCACAACCTGTTCTGACACCCCCACCACCCCTAGCATCACAGACACACCTGGCACACCTACAGACACCACACCGACATTCACTGATCCAGACCCCCACACTTACCCCAGCACACCCTCAGACATCCACCCAGTCACCACACCCGCAGACACCACAACCACTGACACGCTCACATGCAGCACAGCCACCATGCCAGCAGTCACCACCCCAACAAACAGACACCCACCCACCACAGCATCCCCTAGCACCTCCACCACCTCTCTGCCCAAAACACATAACCGCCCTCACTCACCCACCCAACAGACACCCATCACACACAAGCACACCTCCCAAAACATACACTCCTTCACCCTCCACACCCAAACCCCTTCTGATAACTGTCGCTGTGTGTCAAAAAAGTGCTCCTTTCTCACCTTGACCTGTTCCCTACTCACCCTAACACATGACACCCTGACAAGGACTGTTTCCCTCCCCAAGGCCATTCATTCCACCTCCAAGGCCTCCCCACCCCCTCTGCCAGCACCCATGCGCCTCCCCTGCCAAGAAGAGGTCCACTCCTCCCAAGAAGTTTCCCCCTTCCCAAACCAAAACCAAAATCCATCCTTACCAAGCCCAAACCTCCCCACCCCACCCCAATGTTCCCTGAGGTGCCTGCCTGCCCCTTTGATGCCCCTAGCTATGGAGGTTTCATGGCAGTCAGGAGTCAAGTTGGGGCACCATTTTGTGCCTTGGTGCAAATGACTTTTGTATATATGGACTGGCCAATGGCCTTGAACTTTTATCTTTCTCAGAAACATAATATATTATGACCAGCCAGTTGTTGGTTTTCTGGTTACATCTTTGTCCTGCATTTCCTTTCCTAGTTTTGAGTTGTTCCTGGCTGATATTGGTTGTGTGCCAGTATTTTGTTGTGTGTACTGCTTGCTGCTTCATGTCTCATTTGAGCAGTATGTGAAGTTGTGTGCAGCACTGTTGTCCTCCAGGGGTTGGGTGTGTGTTGTGTGATAGGTATGTGTATGTAGCTGAAATGTTGGTGTCATGGTACTGTGTTATGTTTGTCATGACATGTGCTTGCTGTTGTGCAGTGTCGCTTTGTTTATTTTGTCTGTTTAAGTCCGTGCGTATTGTGGTTGAAATGATAGGTTCAATGTACAGTGTGTGATGTGTGTGTCAATAGCTGGATTGTATGATGTTGTTGTGTGTGTTCCATCACACATGGTTGTACATTGTTTTGTATGTGTGTCAAGCCCTTAGCCAGTGTTGCCTGTGGGTGTGTCACATGTATTTGTATTTGTGCTGTTGTTGTGTTTTTGTGTTGTTACGAGTTTGTGTGTGTTGAGTGGATATCTGTGAGGCTGGGCCTGTGCTGTGTTGGCTTGCGTCAATGTGTGGTATTGACGTGTGGTGTGTGTGCTGGCTGATGTGTGCATGATGTGTATGCGTCCTTGATGCAGTATGAGAGTGCATGTGTCACAATGCTGTTACGTGTGAGTGCAGCCCTTCTTCCCCCTCTCCATATGGTATGTAATGTGACCGTACAGATTCATACATTTAACATATGTAACAGGTGAGTGTGTGTACTTACAGTTGTTGTCATCCTCGTTGGCGATATCTATGTTGCCTTTCGGCGAGCAGTAACAGCGGGATGATGTTTAATTGTGATTCCATGGTTGCTCTGGATGTGTATGGCTTTCTTGAGGTGAGTGTCTCCTCTTCTACTGTTTCTGCCTTGTGCTCTGTGGTGGTTGGACCGCAGCGGTTACATTGGCTTTGTGCAACCTCGTAATGAGTCTGGGGGAAACATGGTTTCTGCTGGACTGTTTGTGCCTTCATTCGACCGTGGTGGTCTGTCCTGCCTGGCTGTGCAATGGTGCTTTGGAGGTCTTCAGTATGCACCACACAAACTTTTAATTTGGCGGTCTTCTCCACCAGCTTAGTGGCAGTTGAACCGCCACCGCTGACATGCCCGTCACACGACCATCAAACTGGTAATGAGGCCTACAGTTTTTTAAACATTTTGAACACAGTATTCATTTTACAACCCACGCATGTTATGTAAAAGTTCATGTAACCTAACGACTACAGCTATACTATGCCATCCAGTATTTTGAGGATTAGAAGCAAAAATCAGACATATATAGCTTTGTATTTCATGCATTAAAAACAAGCTTCCTGACTTTTCAATACAAGTTTAACAGCACATGGTGAGATGTGAGACATGACAAGATTACTTATTCCCTACATAGTGCATGCACAACAAAACTGTTTCCATCGAAGCAGAGTCAAGACTATCTGAGTCCAAACTGAGATGTCATTGTATGCAAAATAACGATGGACTAGGATGCAGCCTAAGTGATTACCAGTGGCTGATATTAATTCAAGTGTTTTCATCCTTTACAGTTTATATACTTTATATACTTTAGTATGTCGCTCCCAATCCAAAGTTAGTACTTTAAATGTAATAAGGTAACCCGGTCTTACTCAATAGGAGAGATAATGAGGTGTGGGTCAGTAGTTGTCTGTTGTTAAAGGCAAGGACGTTTCTAGGCTGGGCCTGCCCTTTTGTTTTTTCCTGATTGTGCCATCAGGAAAGCTGATGACAGCCAGCTGCAGTGAACTCACACCTGAATTGTACCTTTGTTTTGGATACTCCTGCTTGGAGCCTGCCTTATCACTACCTACTGTGGAAGTCATCACCTTTCACAAAGGCTGTGTCTGCACATCAACAGAAAATTGCATTTGAAAAGGACCCAGACCAAATTGGTTCTAAAACCTCAGATTAGTTTTTTGACACTCTGTCAGGAAAATTAATGTAAAAGTGTGACCCATATAACCCCCCATCTTGCTCCAGTTGCAGATTGTTCTTGAACAAGCAAGGGAGTGCTCTGCAGAGAACTCAAAGAGCTACTGTATGACCAGTGCTATAGTCTGCATGACAGTCAGTCATTCAGAGATGAGTGGCAATCACCTGAAGCCTGTGCAACTTCCTGGAGATGTCGTGGGTCTGTCTAGCCCCTAGAGGTCTACCCACCTCTGAAGAGAGGGAAGGACAGTGCCTGGCCCTGAAGTGGTAGAGACTGTACAGGAGACATGAGGAATACCCAGAAGCAGCTCATTGTCATCTTGAGTTAAGCTGGAGCCAACGCATTTTGTGAGGGATCTCCAGGTCTCCCACTACGGTTCCTGTAGTAGATCATGTCAAGAAACATAGGGCCTCATTATAACATTGGCGGTAAATTCCACCTACCGCCACGGCGACAGGCTCCAAAAGACTCTTGCCATGGCTACTACTGTCCATCATAATATGACTATAGCCGGAATTCCGCCGGGAATTCTGGCTACGGTCATGGCGGCGGATGGCGGTAAGGTGGCACTGCTGTCAGCAGCAGCGCCACGCCAGCAGAACGCCACCAACCGTATCATGACACATGATACGGCCTGGTGGTATTACGCTGGCGGACGCTACTGCTGGAAGCAGCACCGCTTCCGGTCTGCTGCTGAAGGACCCCCTGCAAGCAGGTAAGTCGGGTTCTCCAACAGGTGAGGGGGTGGGGGGTGTTGTGAGTCTGTGTGTGATCGTTTTTGTATGTGTGCATGAATGGGTGTGAGTGTATGTGTATGTTGTGTCATGTCGTGTGAATGCGTGTGTGCTATTATGTATATGTATATTAGTGTGTGTTGCGGTGTGTGTATGAATGTATGCATGCATGGGTGGATGTGGGTATGCGTTTGTGTATGAGTGAATGCGCGTGTAGGTGTGTGTATGTCGGTGGGAGTCGAGAGGGGGAGGGGTGGTGGAGGACTCTGGGGAGCGGGTGGGGGAGACCGCTATCAGTGCCAGGAAAGGAATTCCCTGGCACTGATTGTGCCTACCGCCATGGTTTTCGTGGCAGTAAGATTGCCACGAAAACCATGGCGGTAGGCGGGATCATATTCCCGAGAGTGGGATTATGACGGCCACCTGGCTCGAGACTGAAGTCTCCAGCCCGGCGGTTGTTACCACCCTGGCGGACGGAGTGGTACATTGGCGGTTTGGCTTGAGCCAAACTGCCAATGCCATATTTTGGGGAAAGGTACCGCCAGCCTGTTGGCAGTACCTTTCTCCAAAATAACACCATCCGCCAGGGTCGTAATGAGGGCTATAGCCCGAAACCAATATCATGCTGTCCGATACCTCTCACCGGACCTGCCACTGCCCGAAGTTGGTGTACCTGGTGAGGCAGCTGTTGTTGTCATGGAAGCCATGTTCTTGGGCTGGAGGCCACATTTGCCAAAGACAAGCATCCATTTGAAATCAATCAGGAATAAGCAAAAGCTAAAGACCAGAATCTATCTGATCTGTGCCCAGAAGCCTCACCTATCAGAGATTAGTTTCTACCAACCTGGTCTACCTTGCTGCTTGATCCCGAGTAGTCCAAGTCCAGAGTTAGGCTGTCATGGCAGTCCCCTGTTACACGACCCAGTTCTGATGGTGCAAGCCAAATGAGGGCAGCCACCAGCTCCACACAAATTGCAGCTCAATGAGCAGGCAAAGTGGGGCGTAAACATTAAAGACTGAAAGAAGAACTGGTCAAGCTGAGGTAAATCTGTTGTGAAAACACTAACAGTTTCCAGTGTGATCACTTTTGGCAAGAACTGTTGCAAATGATCTATTAAATAATCTGGGCAGTAATCACTAGTGAACTGCACATCGTCCAACTCTTGCAAATGGTCTACACATTATCTTGTGGGTCATCACTAGTGAACTTCACATCTTCCTAATACATGGCACTACTTTTGTGACCATACACATTGGGACAACTTCCTAGAACTTGGACAGGGTACCGTATTGGGGGCAATGCATTACTGAACCCCTATTGAACTGTATAGTATTTTGTTTTTTTGTGATATCAAAGCACTTTCTTTTTAATATGGCATTTAGCTGAACAGTACGTTTTCATGTCTGTTGAGTTCAGAGCATTTGCCTGTTCACTAAGTTTTTGTCAAGTCTTATTTGCTCACCCACCTGTGAGAAAGTGGATTATTGGCTGGGGTAGATGGCCCTTCACTACAAGTAATAATGTCACTATCTTTGTTAGGTCCAGAAAAGGTTTCAATCATTTGAACCTGAGCTCAACCCCTGCTAGCTATGGCACAGAGCAGACAGGCTTACTTTAAGAAAATGTATAAAGCATTTAGAAGTATGAAAACATTTAAAAAGTCAAAAAAACAGTACAATAAAATCGTCATTCAATTTATAAATATAGAGAATAACTTAATGAACAAAATGAGACCAAAAGGTCAAAAATCTGATTATAGAAACCGTTTTTAAAGTTTGAATTACGTTTTTTGCAAAGCAACAACCGTAGGCAACTGGTCAAAATAGACAGTGGCAATGTCAAAGTTAAGTCTGACTGCAATTATCGCAACTGGATACAAGGACGGGGTTGTTCTGGTCAGGAGGTACCGTCCTTGAAACATTTCTGAACGTTGATAGGGGGCTTGATGACAGTTGGTTGCCAGAGTACGAGGCCTAGATATGGTCATTAGAAAAAGTGGGAAAAGTTCTAGTTTCTGTGCTCTGGAGGTCTTTGACATTGATTGAGTTCTTGTCAAAGGCAAGGTTGACGAAGCTGCTGGAAGGAGTCGAAGCGGCCTCTGTGTTGACAGGTTCAACATCAATGGGAGAACATAGCAGGAGCTGTAGCAAATTCCAGAGCTGCACCCTTGGCAGATTGGCTTGGTAGGTTGGTCCAGGTCTTCTGTCAGTTTTCCAGGCAAAAATTTGAACTTTTTTCTAAGTCTCAGCTTTTAGGAGGTAAGATAAGAGGGGTACAATCTGACATTTATCTAAGGGCTTTAGGACCTTAGGGGCACCACTAAGCGGTAAGGACTCACTCCAGTAGAACCCAGCAGCTGAGTACAGGCCAGGTCTCATTGGAAGTGGTCTGCTGGGTTCTTCAGGAAAGTGGTCTTCATGCAGCTTTTGTGTCCCTGTAGGAGGTCAGCCAACTGACCCTTGGAGTACACATCCTAGTCCTGCGTACAAATGGGAGCAGGTCCAGCCCTTGGGGGTATCCTAACAGGTCGCATTAGCAGGTGAAGTTCTTCTTCTGTCTTTCACAGGTCCATAGGTGTTCTGAAGAGTGGACTCGGGGTGCCACTGATGCCCAGTGCCAGCCTGTGGGTGGAGGAAACCCCTGGCCACACCCTAACCAATAGGTTAAAAGTACTCTGAGATGGCCCCACTCACTTTTTCAGCAGTTCCCATGTTTTTTACTGGAACCAATCCCACAGTGCCGCTCTCTACCTAAGATGACTGCGAACACTGATGGAAAGGCACATTTAGGGCAGACTGGAAAATAACAACCATTTTTAAAATAGTAATATAAAATCTGATGACCATTAATTGCAATCAAAATAAGTCCTTGGATCATTTTATCTAGCTATTCCCAAACTGAAGTTACACATTATACAGTGTTCTAAAGTAACCCTGTGCTTTTCTATGTGAGAGCCAGCTCCACCACAGTGAAAAACATCTTTTGAGACTTTTCAGTGCTGAGAAATGTAAAACATAAGTACTCATGTCTATTTTTTTAAAATACCATGCTCCCTATAGGCATTTTTGGGCTTTCCTTAGGAGTGGCTGCTAAGTTTAAAAAAGGAAGGTTTAGTTCTGACAAAATGCTTAGGGCTGGCTTGTTTTTCATTGTCATTGTAGTGTTTGCACAATGTGTGCCGAAGTCCACTAATTGCATTTATCTTACACTCCCTAGGTGCACTATAAACTAGGGACTAGCGAAACATGCCTATCAGGAGTACAGCAAATTTTGACATGATTTAGGCTTCAGAACACATGCAATGGGAACTGGTTAGCAGTGTCCCAGTGTGCAGAGTCAGAAAACTGGCAGCATCCGTCAACAGCACTGTCTACCCTCATAGTCAAGTGTGGTAGGGCCATAATGGATGCAGTGAACAGAGCCGAAGTTCAACAGACCACAAGACACTAGTAGTAAATATCCTCAAACACCACAGTAGTGGCCTAGAAGCTCCTAGCTGCCTTGTGTCATCCCAAACAGGGTCTGGAAGCCCCATTCTAGCAATGTGCCACATTATTAATGATGTGAGGTCATCAGAACACCACATATTTTCTGATTGCCACTCAGCCCCAGAATAACTATGTGAGTCACTGGTGGCCTTCCCTCAGCAGCTGTGGTAGCATAAAGCTACCTGTGTTCAGCCTGCTCCACAATTGCTCTGCTTGAACTGAAGGTCTTCAGTTTGTAGTGACAGTGAGCTCTATCTGATGTGAAGAACTTCAGTGTGCAGTGACAGTGAGCTCTACATGAACTGAAGGACTTCAGTATGTAGTGACAGTGCTGAAAGGCTGAAGCGCCACAGGCACACATTCATTTGCTGAGATCTTGTCTAATGGGAAACAGGGACTGGATGCTCTTCACCCTCTCCATGGTACCTGAGCTCCTCGCCAGGGCATCCTAAGGACACCTTAAGGATTTTGGGGGCCCCTGCTTAGAAAAGGTTTGAATTTATGATTCAGTTTCAGCTCTTTCATGCCCGTTTTGGCCAGGCAACTGACAGTGCACAGGCGCAATTGTCCAAATTCAAAATGAGTTTATATCTAATATTCAGGGATAGTGGAGTATTTTCAGTATTATAACACAGCCGCAGGTCACTACTATTACTGCAAATAGTCTATGTGACACCCTCCCATTTATCATATGCAAGGTCCTATTGTGACCTAAAAGAAGCATTTCTTTTCTGGATGCTGCATGAAAAATATGCACATTTCTCTGCACAATGTCTGTACCAGACTCTCACACATCACCCACATTAGGAATAATTAAAGGAAACGATATTTAAAACAATCTGTTTAGAAATTACTGATGCCCATCAGGGCAAAACTCTGCGCAGAACACAGCAGGACCAGTACCCACTTTGCCCGCGTCTTAAAACGTCTCTGGGGCATCCTGCTCCAAATGCAAAGGTATTTTGTCATTTATTTCATCCCTTGGAGCTTAGTTTGGAGGAGGCATAAAGTCAACAGAACCCTATAGGTCATCATAAAAAAATGTCTGTTTGTACTACAGAAAACTGTGTGCAAACTCTAGGTCACAGCTCTGTATCATAGCATGATTATATATTGGGTTATTGCATTTGCTGCACAGATCATTGTATAAAGTGCTTGAGCATCTTATATTAATTAAACAGGGAACCAAACTATGTTGCTGCACCTCGTTGTTTGATAAAGTATTATAAAATGCATCTTTTTCACCTTATTTTGCTAGTCACTATAACAAAAAAGCATTTATTGGTTTCCTATTAGGCTAATTTGTGTATCGCCGTGTAGGGTGCATCTATGTAACATTTTATAGGTTACAGGCAAATTTGTGGCTTGTTCGACCTATGGCCAGCAGATTCCTTTGTAGACCTCTGCAGTAAGTCAATTAACCCAGTAAGGTTTCTTACTGGTATTGTATCTAGACATGAGATACATATGCATAGATCTGCAACAAGTGCCTTGACCCAACAAGATGACTTAAAATACTGTCTGGCTCTGACCAATAAAGTATGTCAGAAAGCTTGCACAATTATGGGTATGATCACAAAACCAGTCAGTGCGAATACATGTTATTGGTGGTAAATAGTGCATGCAGCATTTGGTGTAAACATCTTTCACCACCCTGTACAAAAGTGGGTTTGATTCACCGGTAGTAAGAAACGAGTGGTCGTATATTCTTAAACAGATGGACGGCATTTTGGCCCTCATTTCCAGATAGGGGCTAATTTCCACTCTCTGAGCAAATACATGCTTGCACAGAGGTCGACATTATGAGTTGTATGCTAATTATCACACACTCCTAGTTTTCCTGTGAAAAATTCCGATCAGAACCTGCCATCATTTTTTAGGGGTAAAAGGCCCGGAATGTAGTTAAAGCTTGCAGAATTCGGGGTGTTAAAAAGATTTCACATTTTATGGCTAATTTCCCTGTTGAAAATTCTGAATAGCATAATTTTGGGGTTATGGTATTTACCGCACCATCTTGCAACAAGCTTGTAATGAGGGCTTTATGGTACAAAAACAATGCAGCACAAGCCACATCACAGCACCATAGTACAATAACACAACTGCAGTAACACAACAGTAAAACAACAGCACGGTATAGCAACATAGCATCAGCAAAACCCACTAATACAAGTATTCATCACGATAACACAGCAACAGAACTACATGGTACAACCAAACAACAAAACCTCGACACATCACAGCATATCAGATAGACAATACACACAATAAACACAACAGCACAACACACCATACACAACAGTACAGAAAACCACCTCAATGTAGAAACAAGACAATTTAACAGCATTACAACAAACACAACACCGTATAACACAAATCAATAGCAATATCTGGTATCTCAGCAACATAAAACACCCATACCTCATCACAAACCAATGACGCACGTTCAGAAGACGTGCTCCAAAGAACACATAAAAATCGCTGATTTCACTTGCTCGACTGTGCATTGAGCTCAGATTCAGCCTTGAATTGAACGCTTTAAAGAGCCCCTTCTACTTGTCTGGCGTTGATGGAAGCCTAGGAGAACTTTTGCTGCAGGTCAATAGAAAACGGCACATTATCCATCAGTGACGTTGTATCCATTAGCAAAATATTTCATATACAAACCTTTCTAGGTCAACCAGGCTGTCCGAAAAATGTCTAACAGTCTCACTTTTGTAAAAGAAAAGGGCAGTGCCAGATGCCCTTCAGCGTTTTTTCGACTCTCCAACAAATCCTTTCAACTCGCAATTTTTACATTAGTTTTTATGAAGTCTTATATGACACCTCCCTTATGTACGCCTTGCAACACAGCCCTCAACAAGTGGTGAAAGACATTTCAAAACAATTTCGTTCTTGAAAACAAGTAAGGGATAATTTCATATATTTGTCACTATCTAAAAAATATAAATATGCTTCTAAGGGCCAGATACACTAAGGGGCATATTTCTACTCTGAATGCGCCAAATTTGTGGCAAAAATGTTGATCCAAATTTGGCGCAAACCTAACACCATATTTATACTATGACATCCGACCCCACGAACGTCAAAATTCCTCCGTGTGCGTCTTTTTCTGGATGCGGGAAACCGCCTTACGTTAATGACATGCAAGGTAGGCGTTCCCGTCCAAAAAATGAATTTAAGGCCTGTGCGCTTTATATATACTCCAGTGTCATTTTGACGCACAGGAGGGGGCGGGCCTTAAAAAACAGCACACAGCCTGATGTGCACCGTTTTTAATGCCTGGGTGAGGGCAGGCGTTAAGGGGCCTGTGGGCTCACTTCCATGGTCTCTGACCATGGAAGCAGTCCAGAGGTGTCCTTCCCTGCCCCCAGGGACACCCCTTGCCACCCTCACCCACCCCTGGAGGACACCCATGGATGGGGAGACCCATCCCAGGTAAGTACAAGTAAGTAGAGGTAAGTATAATTTTTTTATTTTTTTAAACTGCCATAGGGGGGCCTAACTTGGCCCCCCTACATGTCACAGTGCCCAATGGCCATGCCCAGGGGACAGAGGTCCCCTGGGCATGGCCATTGGGCAAGGGGGCATGACTCCTGTCTTTGCTAAGACAGGAGTCATTTCAATGGGGGTTGTGTGTCAACAAATGGCGCAATTCCCGTTAGAGCCATGATTTTAACTCTAACCTGACTTGCACTATTTTTTGACGCACAACCCCCATTTTTCCCTACCCCGGCGCTGCCTGGTTTGAGTCACTTTTTTTTACTCTGACCAGCCTGCAGCGCCGGCTAACGTCAATCCTTAAATAAGGCGCCCGTCTGGTGTGTAGGAATGGCGTTAGCCGGCGGTAAATGTTTTGACGCAAACCAGCACCGGCGCTGGTTTGCGTCAAAAAGTGTAAATATGGGCTATGTCTGTTTGTGATCAGAAATAGCCCTGTTTATGATTGCAAAAATGCCTTTTGATATTATAAATCACAAATTGTGATTCAGTAAAACTTCACTGAATCGCAATTTAGGTTTGCAACTCAATAGTGATTCAATTTTTGGAAGGGGCATGTTTAGGGCACCCTTCCAAATACTGAATCATTAATATTAATGTTTTACCAACTGCAAATATGTAGGGGTAACCTATTTGCACAAAGGAAGAGGTTACCAGTGCATGTTTGTAGTCAGTAAAATATTATTGTTTCGCCACTTGATTTCGGATGCCAAACATTTATACATATCATTCCCATAGGCCATTGCCTAATCTTAATATATGAAACTTCGACTTTCATCCTGTTTTTCTTCCCTTCAGAGAATGCAGGTTGCATTAAGGCTGCATTAAAAAATGATTGCTTTATTTAAAAGCAATCACAGACATGGTAGTGTGCTAACCTGAGCAGGCCACCAATGCCCGTGACAACTGTGATTCCTAGTGAGTCACACGTTGCAAAGTACCTCATTAATATTCACAAGGTGGATTGATTTGCGACCCTTTGCAAAATACCGCTTTGGTCATAAAAATTCTGGTTGCAATTTGTGACCATTATTTTGCAAGCAGTGTCTTGCACATCTGGCCACAGATGTGCTACGGCACACAAGTAACCCAGCTGTGCCTCATGTGACATTTTAACTTGAGATAAACCCACAAGTTTTGAAGTTAAAGTTAGGTCAACCCCCAAAGGGCAAGACACATACAATTGTCCTGCAATTACACTTCCTACACATGGCAATATCACACAATATTCTGCTTGAACCTTAGATACACATGGTTTTCTTTGGTATTAGGACTTCTCACTAAGAGAGGTCACACTTTTTTGCACCAATCTATTGGTTTTTGAAAGCCCCTGCCTCCTATTAAGTGGTGGCATGAACAGTGCATTGCCAATGCTTGTACAGTTATTGAAGTTCCTCAGCTGTGGTGTGGGATTCTTGAAGGAGAACAACTTGAGCCCGGTGGCGTTTTGCATATAAATAGACTGCATGCCGCGTCCTAGCCGTGTGCATCCCATGGACCTTTAGGGTGTGGAAAATAATGTCAGTAGTAGGCATCTTGGGAAAAGTGTAATGACAGGTTTGGGGTGTGGGAAGGAGGGAAGGGAAAGAAATGTCGCTGTCGCTGGGATTCGTCAAGATTGTGCTGTGCCTCGGATATTGTGTTCACTGTTCTTGGTCAGAGGACTGGGAGAGGAAGGACTAATTAGCACATGATAGGAAACGGTAACAAAGGATGAACAACTGGTGGAGCATACAACAATCGGCTATAGGCCCAAATGGGGTATAGGGAATATGTACTTTATAGGTAGACAGGGGTCTTGGTCAGTGCTTGTGTAATATGTCTTGTGTGCTCTAAGTCGCAAGTGGTAGAAAGCAGTCCGGCCCAGAAGACTGCAGGCAGTACTGATCCGTCCCTTGAGGGTTAACTGTGTAAAGGACCAGTGGCCTCGGCTTAATAGGGTACAGCCCAATAAGGGTTGCTATCATTTGCCCTGCTAAAGGTAGAAAAAAGGGTGAAAAGTGGGAAACATAATCATGCTGTGTTCAGCAATGTAAGCAAACATGAAAGACATGAAAAACAATAGCATTCAAGCAATTACACCAAGTTATCTGCTGCCTGCGGTGATCACCGATGGTGGTTGTCACGAGGCCTGGTGGGTGTAGTCTAAGGCAAGAGAGCCATCCTCAGATGTGAAGATGTGGGGGGATGGTTTCTTCATTGGAGGATGCACCCACAGAGCCCTGGATAACTGCCTCCTGCAAGGCCTTCTTCCGGTCTGCAATGATCTGTTCTAAGTCTGGGGAGGCAGATGTAGTTGGGTGGAGGGTCATGGACCCTCCAATATTGCCTCTCTGCTAATCCCAGTGTGTGGCATAATGGTGAGAGTGGCAGACGCTGATGCAGAGATATGGCCCAGAACCAGGGTTCAATTCCTGCTTTGGCGGGTCTTGGGCTCAATTCCCTTTGACCAGATAATTCTCACCTCGGTGCCTAATCTAAGTAATGGGTCCCACTCTGTAATTCTGGGCAATAGCTTGCTTAATCTCCACAACAGCCCTGACATCACTTGGATGCCTGGCTTCACCCTGGGGGTTGCCCAGGAGTGTGCGCCTCACAGGGAAAAGCCAGGAGGGGTTCCACAGCAGTATGCGTACAGCGCCTTGAGACCCTAACGGGTGAGTAGTGCGCTATACAAGTGCGAAGTTTATGTTTTAGTTTCTCAAGCATGCTGTGGACGAGGGGGGCTCTCAGAGTGTTGCAAGGCGCAGCTACCACAGTGCAGATTCACCCAGTCCCAGGCTTCCCAGGGGTCTATGAAGAACGTAGTTGTGTGGTTGAAGATGACCTTCAGTTGCACTAAGAACAACAGTGAATATTAGACTTGATGATGGCAAAGGCAGTGATGACCTCCAAAAATGATGCTCGTCTTTGTTGTACTATATGTGTGTAGTCAGGAAAAAGCATGACAGTTTTATCCTCAATGCTGAACGGCCCTACTTGGCTGGCCTCTTGAAGGATGGAGTCTTGAGTCCCGATCTCGGTGGTGCAACAACTTGACCAGCATAGGGAATGGTGGCACACCCAGGAGTGGTTGATGAGCTGGAACTCTGTACACCCTCTTGAGGGGAGTAAAAAGGAGTGAGGCCCACTGCCAGAGTAAGGGGCAGATTTAAGAAAAGTGGCACTGCACTCAGCACCACTTTTTTTGCACCCCTTAGTGCCCCTCTACCCCCGCCATATGTGTGCCGTATTTAAAATACGGCGCACCATGGAGCAGGGTAGGGGACAATAGCATCAAAAGTTTTGTCGCTATTGATGTACTGTTTAGGGTTAGTGCCAAAATTTGGCGCTAACTCTGAACAGTACATTGGGGTCCATTTTAACCAATGATGTATCTCCTTTTAAAGCCTGCTCTGAGCAGGTGTTAAAAGCAGAAGCAAAAAATGATGCAGTGGAATCTCTTAGATTCCACTACACCATTTTTGTGGTCCCCCTAACGGGAGAACGCCCCCTTTGCATACATTATGCATGACACATGCATATTGTGGCGCAAAGGGTTACAATGTACCGCAATGCATGCATTACGCCACTTTGTAAATATAGTGCAGAGATTTTTGAAGCCCTAACGCCACATTAGCGTTAAAAATATTACGCTAATGTGGCGCTAGTGCTTCTTAAATCTGGGTCCAAATGTCTTAAACCAGTCCTCTAGATACAAGATTGGATCTTGGCCCTCGACTCCCACCTGTAGACTCAGGATCTGAATGTTGCTCCTTCGGGAGCACCCCTCCACGTCCTCCGCCCAGCTCTTGAGCTGCTGCTCATTGTCGCAGCAGTTGCTCTGGTTCAGGAAGGGTAGAAACAGCTCTCGCCTTGTGGGTGGCTCAGTGTTTTATGGGCTCCCCTGAAGCAGCGCTGATTTCTTCTCTGTCTGTCGCAGCCATGGGCTTCCAATGGGCTCAGCTCAATGCCCAGGGGTGCACTCACATCTTCGAGAGTACAATCACGTGTTCCTGCGGGCCAGTGACATGGATGTTAATTGACTAAATGGGCAATGAGACAGAGCACTCTCATTTTGCGTCCACCTTGTTGACGACCGAGCTACGCCTCCATACTTAACACTTCATTACATGTAGATTTGGAGTACTGATTGTGGCAAAAAGTTTTTCCAACTTTGGTCAGTGTGGCATTCTTAACGTCACCCCTTAAAATATTCTTAGAGCACTACCCTTCTAGCACATGTCCATTACATGGAATATCTTTTCATAGCATAGCTTAAATACTTCACGAAGTTTGGGACTTCTACACTTTGTAAACCATTTCTGAAAGGCATATTCAATTCAGCTCAGGAGATATCTGCACTTACAAGAATTGCATGGTTTGCACAAAAATAGTATACACAAAATTATTTTTGCGCTAGGAAAGTTTACAAAGGATGAGAACAGCAACAGAGAGCCCAAAGTCTAGGCGGACTAAAAGAAAATATAAGTTTTTTGCTCCTTACGAAAGATGTTATGATCAGTGATAGAATGCAAGCTCACAGGCAGTTGATAACAAGATTTCGCTGCAAGCACAGGCATGGATTTCCCTTAAAAAACGAGCTGCTCTAAAACATGGAATCATCTCAAGGATCTAAGCAGAGGAGCGGAGATGTTGGGAGGGTACGTATTACCTGATACTGATTCTGAGGGCAGGAGCTCCTGTCCCATGAAATCTTTTATGGACCGCTATATTAGAGTTGTGACCGTAGTGACAGTAAAGTTTCCCCCCGCATAGTTATTTATGTATTGGACCTTTAATGGAACAACAGGAGATAAGCCTTAAGGTTAAATTTTGCCTCTAAGGTGATTATCTATAGTCTTTAAATGTTCTCAAACATAGGGCCTAATGTTTTTGCAGGAAGGTCGCAAATAGTGGGTGCACATTGTTGTTTTGTGATGCAAGCTATGTACCTGTAGGTCATAGCAGTACATGTTCATTAAGAGAGGGTTTCAAACATGAGGTGTTTTATGAATAATAACTAAGCAAGTTGCTATTGGTGTTGCTCTATGATTGGCTCTGATTAGATGGATGGCATTCACATTCCCAACATGATTCCCAAGTATACAGGTCATTGCATTCACAAATCCCTGAGATATAGTATTGGAAATTACAAATAAGGAGACCACTTTACAAACCCGTTCCTAATTGTGTTTTGAAAGGACATGCAGTATCCCTTATGCAAATCATGACGTCTGTTCTAACTCACCAAAAAGGGTTCTGTTCACCACAAAATACTATTTGTAGTCACAAATGCTCTGATTTAGCAGATTTCAGGCTTCTCAACTACAAAATCCTTTTGTACTTCAGGCTTATAGTGCCTCTGCTCTGGAAAAACTTAGATTCAGACCTCTATTATAGTGTTTGCTGGTAGATTAATCAGCAAAGATATCATGTCTATGCATAAGGTGTACAGCGCTTGCAAATAAACCATTGCTCACTCCATGTTCTTGTATATAAAACATTATTTTATTTATTGAAACTGAACCAGGCAACTGAAGCTAAACAGGCTCAAAGAGTCTGTTGAGTCAATCTATTATCTGTGTAACTCAAATCCTCCTGCGTATGTGAAACTCTGTTTACTTTACACTTTACATTTGATCCAGAGTAGTAATATAGCTCACTTTCAGAATGAATCTCCGCATGTTACTACTCTAGAAAGTAGGCTTCTCTCTACCAGATTTTGGTAGTTACATACCAGTTATTCTGACCACATAATTGCATCTCTTTTCCTACTGGGTTTAGCTAATCTATGGCTAAGTGTACTCGCCAGTGTCTCCTATAGTATCCCTGCTCCAGTCTCTTATACATTCATCCTGCACATAGTACCTGCTATAACTGCATACTTTTTTTAAGTTATAAAAGAAAATGTATTCATAATTAATGCAATAATCAGTATAGAAATACAACTGATAAATTGAATAAATGATAAAGTAAAAATGTTGTTACATGAGAAAATTCTCTGTAAGAAACACAACTCACATATTAATATCATTATTGAAAAACACAAATTCACTATATATATATATTTCATGGAGGTTTAGCAACCTCTACATTTCTAAGAAAGTGGGTACGTGAAGAGTAAGCCAAAGAGTTTAGGAAATTTGTAATGGGGAGCCATAGCATGTCTCTTTTAATAGCAAGGGATATACATAAGTTCTATCTAGTCTACGGTTATAGTATACACCATACCACCAACCCTGAAAGGATAATTTTGAAGATTCTTTCCAAGATTTTGTAATTTGTTGAAATGCAACAGCCAATAATAAATCTAAAATTGAAATATTTCTTTTTTGACAAGGAGACCATTCCAAAATTGTATTTGTGAAATTAAGAGTGATTAAAGTATTAAATATAATATTTATTTGATTCCAAACATTAATCCTAAATTGATATGTGAAAGGACACTCAAATAACATATGTTTAAGATCTGAGAATGTCCTATTTAAGGCCCAACAAGAGGATGGAGAAGCAGGGTTCATTTTGTGTAATGACAATGGAGTAATTAATAATCCATTATATACAAAGAACAAAATTTGAATTGCGTTGGCTGCTCTTGTGGAGTTTCATATTTTAATCCAAACTTTATTTGACAAGCAAATTGGAAAGGAAGAATCTAAATCTTTCTCCCACCATAATTTTACTGCAGATTTAGGTCTTTCTTCAGGAGGGGCAGTAATAACAGGACAAATATGGGAATCTAATAAGAGACCTTTTATTTGAGAAGATTGAACAATAGGTTTATGTTGAGCAGCAAAATCCTGATATGATCTATGTACAATATTTATTAAAGTAGTGTATTTTCTAGCCAATGAAGATGGAAAGAAAAATGTATGCCCTCTGATTCACAGCTCTCCTATTGTGGATGGAAGGTTTTTTCATTGAAACCCATTGGTAGGCTCTTAGGAACCACAGATCTGTTTCTGGATAGCTTGAGAGAGGCCCCAGGTAAGACTGTAAAGGTAAGTTAGCACTGGGGCTAACTGAACAAAGCCTGCTATCATGGTTCATTGTAAAAAACAGTGGCTCTTGGATTCTGTCCCTCTAACTTCTGTCACTGCAGCCTCCAACACACATTCTAATCATGACATCACAGCAGCACAGCACTTTCTTCTCCACAACAGCACTAACAAAAAGCATCTGTCATACAGACAATACACATATCAAATGCGTATCTTGGCATGGATGTTAGTAGCTGTGGAAACACAGTGTTAAGCTCAGCAGCCACAAGTCCCACAGGCATAAACATCCTGGGGCACATCTCCATAAGAAGGGCCTAGCAGAGATCGTAGGATCTTCTCTGGTAAGGAGACGACTGCGCAGGCAGGGTGTGAACAGGAGATGGCTGGCCTGAGAGCGGCAGCACTATGGAGTGAATTGCAGAATGCTGTCCCTGTTCATGATACAGAACTGTGGGACTGTGGGACTGTGGGACTGTGAAACAGCACACTGTGGATAAAAACCTGGAAGAACACACAAAAGGGTTTTTGGCAGCGATTAAAAAAAACAAAAGCGGAACTGGAACACAAAATTGAGACAGTTGCGCTCAATGTTGGCATATCGCCAACCACAAAAACCTGGCAGGAAAAGTGATTGAAGCCAAGAGATCACTGGCTAAGACCATGCCAGAGGTCAAAGTCAACATTGCTAAACTGTAACAGCTGTGATCAGAGATGAAGACTTTAACAGTGTGACAGGATGTCGCATAGGAATGCCCCAGACACAACAATGTGGATTTCATCACGGTGCCCAAAAAGGCTGGAGACCCAAGCATGTTTTTATTGTGAAATAATGTCTTCTATCAACAGTCCTGGGTGATGAGGCGGCGATTCTCTACACAGTGGAGCATACTCACAGAGTACCGGGATGGCTTCCAGAACCAGGAGCACCACTACTCCCGATCATAGGTAGACTGTTGAACTTCAGGGATCAGGGTCACATCCTGAATGTGGTATGATCACACGGGCACTAGAAGATTGAGGGTAACTCTGTGAATTTCTACCCAGACTATACTAATGCTGTCCAGTGGCAGACAGAGACATGTATACCGGTGAAGCGGCACCTCCACATCCTAGACCTAACGTTTCCCTGATTTTCCTAGCTAAGCTACAGGTGTCCACACAAGAGAAATTCTAGTTCTTCACTGTAGTGACAGAGGTTTGGAATTAGTGAGAAACACAGTGGTCCCGGATGCCAGTTCCACAAGACAGAGCACCATAGACAGACTGGGAGACCTGGAAGTCATCTTGCATACTCATCCTAAGGAGTGAATAATGCCCACAAAAGACCAGGCAATTCAGAAGAGGGGCTCAAGTGGTGCTGGAGGTCCAAAAAGGCAGCCAGTGAATGACTGATAATAAATGGTCTGCCCTCGGGGAGGGTCAGCAGAGTCCAGTGACAGCATAATATTGTCTGAGGATGACCCAGACAATGCTGTCCTGCTGGTGGTCAGCCTCATGACCACAAATCTACTATTCTAAACAATGCAGGCTGGAAAGAGGGAAATAACTGTGATGGTGATGGCAGAACAACACAGGAGGAAAATCATTCTTGGAATGCTAGACAGCCAATGAAATAACATGTGGGACCACTGCCTCACCCTCCAAATAAACATGACCTCACGGTTGTTGTTGGGTGATTTATAACATGTCAATGGGTGGGTGGAATGCATCTCAAGTGCTAGGAAGGTGGGTAGCTGGAAGCTCGCTGCATGAGGTGACAGGGAGGGAACGGGATTTGGGGGTGGCACAAAATCGCAACAATCAACACATCTCTTGGTCAGGATCCATGTTGACGGGAGTAACTGGACCCACACATGCTTTCCCTAGAGACATTAGTTACACACGATGAAAGACTCCTCACTGACCATCCTGTCCTGGAATTTAAATGAGTTGGGCAACAAATTGAAGAGGGGAGTGGTATTGTAATTCCTAGCTCGCCACACCGCTGATCATATTCTATTACAGGAAAGCCACTGGTTAGGAAACAATTGCACTTTTTTGGGCAGAGGTAAAAACTCAGTGCTCACGCATGTGGGCTTCCCCATGGGGGCCCATGGGACATGCATAATAACCCACAGGTTCCTGCCATGCTAGGTGTTGTAAAAATTGGTGAAACCCTAGGCCAGAAAGTCAGTTACCTGGAAGAATTATGTGTGGGTTCCTGGTGCTTCCCCTCGGGTCCTGCAAGCGGCACGGCTGGCATCCATCGGTGAATGGATAACAAAAGTGGCTGAGGCATTCCTGATGATGGGGGAGACCGTAACCTAACCCGGCAGGAAGACCTAGACGTAGTGAGCAGGATGGAAGGACAACTAAAAGGAGGATACAAGTTTATGCACATTTCTGAATGACCTGGGGTTATTGAACCCTTGGGGAGCCACCCATCTGGGACAGTGACAGTATTCATAAGAGACCAACATGTTGACATCCCTCTCTCAACTTGATTATTTTTGGATCCTAGCCTGGTAACTGGGGAGATTCCAAAGTATACACAACTTACTAAGAGGTACTATTGATGCAATTGTCACAATCTCATGCCTGTACTACACTCAGTTGGAAACTGTCCCCCTGGGTACAGATGGGTGGGAACTAGACTTTTTACATAAGAAGCAGCACATATTCAGTAATTCCGAGACACAATGTATCAGTACTACTTGATATAGCAGGTCTGGATCCTGCTCCTGCCTAGTGCCTTTTTAAGTACTAAACTCGTAATCTTGGCGGGTTTACACAAATAACCGACTCAACAGTTAGCTAAGGAACGTCAACTTATCAATATTGGTTGCTCCTTAAAATACACCCTTGGTCAGTGCTTAAATTGTGAAAGAGTGAGTGCCAGTGTCCTAAACTCTGCTCTGGAGGTATTATTAAAATACTGAAAACCAGGTCTGTGTAGCGTTGAATTCGCCCTAGGCCTTTTTTATCTACTACCAGACACTGTTGCCCTTTTACCTCACTCTTGTCAGGCCTTGCTTTCTCCATTTGGGTCTGCTTTTTCCGCCTATCTTTTCCTTCCCATTTGTGTATATTTCTACCACTAGATCGCGGTCAATATTTGATGAGGAAAAATAAGTGTTAGGCCTCAAAACTGGATACTGGTGAGCCCGACCAGCAACCAGAAGCTCACATTAGGCACTGCCATGGATGAGGGGGTGAAGGTTCTCTCCTTTGTCTTTCTGGCTATTAATAACCACGAAACAGCTTAAATTTCTTGAGACAGATTAAAGAAAAATACAAATTCGTTTTCTTTAATTACATTGAAAGGAAAGTTAAGTTTCGTGCTGCAAGTGATGTTCCGGGTGATGTGCCTGATCCACTAATGCAAGTACAATTTTGTATTTACTAAACAAATGTTGAAAGCAGTACATTCTGTCCTCTTTTTCCTAGATCATAGCACTGTAATTTACCGTTGCATATTCAGCACATGGATGTGTATAAGTAAGCATTAAGGAATGGAAGCTCATTAAGTACGTTAGCAAGGAAATATTTTCAGTTCTTAGAAAATAAGCAAGGAGGCAGAAGGCTATTCTGTTAGCATTCTCTTTTTTAATTGGAGAATAAGTTGCATTAATTTGATGTTGTGCAACTATGTACTGTTTCATATTAGCAAAGACTATACACACTAATTAGGAGCAAACTTTAGCACCACATGTCGGAGGGTCAGTTTGGAGTAGTAATATTGCTTTTTGCTACATCCTGAGGGAATATCAAATTGATTGCGCATTGGCATGATTTTAATTACTAAGATCTATGTTGTATCCAATACAGTTACTCTCACCTTCATCTCAGGTCATAGGAACTATAAAAATGGCATGCCTGTTTTCAAATAAGCCTCGTTAATAAATTTTGAGGTATAAAAGCGTCTTTAATCATTGACAAACGAAGAGAGCTCCTCTAGATATGAGGATACCAAGATAAAAAAAACAAGCATTGGCAAACCCAAATGGTCTAGGGCCTGATTACAATTCTGGTGGTCTTTGGATCACCAGACTTGCGGTGGCAGTCAGCCCTTTGCAGCTGTGGAGGTCCGAACACTACATTAGAAGGTTGGCTGGTGGATCTGTCAAACTACTGCCATCCTCGTCAGGATCTCAGATCCCGACGGGCTGACAGCGCTGCAGTTTGCAATCAGCAGGGCAGTGCCAAACTCAACGCCGTCCTGCTGACCACAACCATCTTCTCCACCAGCCTTTTCATGGTGTTCTACCACCATGAAAAGGCTGGCGAAGAACGAGTGCAGGGGGCCACAGGGGACCTTTGCACTGCCCATGCCTTGGGCAGGGGCCGTGCAGGGGTCCCCCTGCCCAGCACCCTCGAAATGTGTACTCTCTGCTGTGCAAGCCTATGAAACAAAATGAAAAGAAAGCTTGTAATAAATATTCAAACATTTTTTTTTAAAAACGTCACTGATGTGGACACTTTGCTTCTCATAAGTTTGCAAATAACAAGTCTTTCAGTTGTGCCATCCATTTTTTTAATTATGATTTGTGAACAAGATTAGAAGAAATCACTACCTAACCAAGGGCCAGATGTATTGAAGGATTTTGCATTCGCAAATGGTGCAAAACAGTCAATTTCACCGTTTGCAAATGCAAAATCACCTTTCACAATGAATGAAAGGCATTCGCAGTGCAAATATAAGGAATTGCTCAAATAGCGATTCCTTGCAACTGCGACATGAATTTGCGGGTCGCATTCTGCGAATGTTCCTTGCAATATTCCTTGCAATAGTAACATTAATTTGCGGATTGCATTCTGCGAATCGCAAATTGTGATCTGGATTTGAGAATCGCAGAATGTGAATCGCAAAAACATGTCACTATTTGCGATGTGTAAATTCCGTCTCACAATGCAATGTATCAACAATTCGCAAATAGCAAATATTCGCAGAATGGCCTTTTGCACATGCAATTCACCTCAAAGTGAAATCAGATGGTAAACAGGTGCAACCTATATAAAGAGGCCCAGAATGACTCAGCCTCTTTTCCACAATGGCTGTACTCTACATGATGGCGAGGAGGATGAGAATCCTGTCAGTTTGAGGAGAGGGTAGGAGGAGACAGGAGCGCATTTTTAGAGTGCGCATTACCCTTTTTGACCAGACAGAGGAGGAGATATATGACAGTACAGGTTAAACTCAGCCATGATACTTGACCTGATAGCTGACCTACAACCCCTACTGCAGCAAAACACACACAGGACCAATAGCATACCCACCCATGTGCAGGTATTATGCTGCCTGCACCTATTAGCCTCAGGGAGCTATCAAGAGGTCATAGCAGCAGCTGGAGGTGTCTCACAGAGTGCTCTCTCACGATTTTTCAATGCATTTCTCAATGCCATGCTGAGCAAAATTCAGCAACACATAAGATTCCCCAACACCCCACAGGAATTACTACAGACAAAATTTGATTTCTATCAGATTGCCCAATTCCCACAAATAGTAGGTGCCATTGATGGGACACATGTAGATATCTGACCATCATAGGCCACAGAGTGTGTTTATTGGAACCGTAAAAGTACACATGCCATGAACATACAAGTAATTAGCAATGCCTCCAACATTATAACGGATCTAGTGGCCAGACACCCTGGTAGCACACATGACTCTTACATCTTTCGGCACAGTGGAATATACACAAGACTACTTGGGGGGAGTTTGGCGAGGAAACCTACTGGGTAATGTAGTAGTTGACAATGTCCCATTGATGTACATGTGATGTCATGGATAAGAATTACTCATTTTACTCTCCTGTCATTTCAGGAGACAGTGCCTATGCTATGCGGTCATTCATACTGATGCCCTATCTGAGTTCTCCAATGCCAGCCGAAAGGAGGTATATTGCTGCTCACAGGACAACCTGCAGCGTTGTTGAGAGGACCTTTGGCCTGCGGAAGAGCCGCTTCAGATGCCTACACCAGAGTGGTGGTGCACTACAATACAGCCCTGAAACAACATGCAAAATCGTGGCTACTTGTTCCATGTTGCACAACATTGTTACAATGAGGGGCATACCTGTAGAAACCACCGAGCCGGACTCAGATGAGGATATGTTCCCTTGCCACCCCTTCACCCAGCAGACAGAAGAGGTGCAGCGGAGGGCAGACAAAGATGTGCTGAGATCACGCCCAACTATTTCTGATGTAAGTAATGACAATACCACGTCTATTTTATGAATTGCTGTAGGTAGCATCTTTATTGCCTTGACTTCAGGTAATATATGTGTGATTAGGACATGGCTATGCACTATACACAAACAGGTGCGAGTAACAATGTCACACTATTAGCATCCTTGTATAACTGCTTTGCTACATGTTAGTCCACTGTACCGCTCAACATTGCTTCCTACGTCCACGCACTCCACTTGAGTGTTCAGTGGCCTAGGTGGCACCTCTTGTAGCGGATTCAAAGACAGTACTATGTCTGGTACTGTAACGCCTAGGATCCATCACAGGGGATGTGAGACTGCTAAGGATAGAGAGCTCCTCACTATCCCCACCACCCAGTTCGCTATATGTAGCACTCCGTGCTGTCTGGATTGTCTCCAAAACATTGTTTTTTTGTACCAATCCTTGTGCAACGTACCAACTGCAATGTGCCATCTCCACTTGTATGCCCACAGCACGGCGTGATGTCAAGGTAGTTGTGGTAGTGAGACGATTGACAGATCTGCAGAACCCATCCAACCTGCCCATCAATTGGTGTTGGCACGTACGGTGACTGACATGCTCCTGCTGCATCACAGTGCAGAGTTCCCTAATGGCGTTTGTCATCTCATTTGCGTTTTCTGCTGCTGTCCCTCATGCAGCATGCACATGTTTTCATAAAGAGACTTGAAATGCTTGTGCATTGATCCCATGTTTTCATTGAGAGACTCGAACTGCTTGTGCATTGATCCCATGTTTTCATTGAGTGCATCCACCTGCTTGTGCATTGATCCCATGTTGTCATTGTGAGACTCGAACTGCCTGTGCATTGTGCCCATGTTGCACTGTGTGCCTGCTTCACAATGCCTCTTCAGGGGAGTGGACTGACGCTGGGCCAGGGACAGTGCTTCTAGCCTCTGGGGGTGGTGTGGGTACTTCAGCATTTTGTCAGAATCCTGGTTATACTCAGGGAGAGGTAGCACTCTTCTGCATATTGGTGCATGTATGAAGGACTCACTGGTGTCTGAGTCGGACTGTGGCTGAATTTCGCTATCCCTCACATTTCCACCTTCTGCTGCGTCCGGTCCCGGAACATCTGCAACAACGATGTGCAGCATGTCATTTTTGATTAGTACTCAAATAGTTGCATAATAGTATTAAATGTACACTGGCATAGTATCACTAAGAGTCTTTTGTGCTGTTTCTCTATTTGGTTTAACACTATCTTGATATTTATGTGGTATTTGCACTTTAGGGGTGTGGACTACCAATCCCATAAGGCATTGTTGTGTTGTGTGTAAGATGTGGCATGGACTACTTATCACACTCCATAGTGCCAATAGCTGTTTTCTAAGGGGCATTTGTACATGCACATATGGAGAGATGCATCATTACTGCCCTTATCTTTGCTGGTGCTGGGTGTGTGTCTGAGGTGTCAATGTCAGTGTCACCACTGACAGCTTCAGGAAGCAGTGTGGACTCCACCATGTCTTCCATTGGTGTGTACAGTGTCTGGGTGGGTGGTCCTCCTCTGATACTCCTTGCCTCCTTTAGCCTGCTGGCTACACTCTTTTTGGTACGTGAACGCAAGTCATACCATCGCTTGCGTATCTCCTCGACGGAGCGCTGCGCAACACCCACTGTGCATATTTTGGTCTGGATGTCTGACCACAGTTTCCTCTTCTCACTTTCAGGTACCTGTAGTGAGTTTTTCCCAAAATGTTTGTTGTAGTTCCTGACCACCTCCTCGGTGAGCACTCCAATTCCTGCTCACTGAATTTGAGCTTGCGCTTCCTGTCTCCTTTCTCCTTCACATTCCAGTCAGTAGCCATGATCCTGTTTGGTCCTGGCTAGCTCTCAAGGCTGCCACCCTGGCGCTGGGCCTGGTCTCTCTGCCTGCTCCTGTGGGTGGGGCTTCTGGAAACAGCATGGGCTGACTCACTTCCTGGTTGTGATGTCATCAGGCTGTTCTGGGTTGCTGTTTTCGCAATTTACTATTTCCAAACACCGATTCGCTATTTTCTACAATTCGGTATTTGCAAGTCACATATTGCGATTGCAAATTTTAAGAAAGCGCTATTACCGACTTGCAGACTTCATACATCCCATTTTGCATTTTTTAAAAAGCAATCTCTTAATATTTGCTATTTAAGAAATACAAACCTGGAGCTTGATACCTCTGGCCCCAAGTATTGTGATTACAGGCATCCGCAATGTGACAATGAAACTAAACTAATTTATAACAGCGACTTTAATAAACATTGGTAAATGCATTAGGTTTCACCTATGTGATTAAGAATAAGCTGTTTTTTGTTATAAGTTGTAGCTTGGTGAACAGATGTGCAATATACGTTACTGAAACTCTGTGAAAGTGTTATGGCTTGTTTATTGAGAAAGGCAATATATTGTGCTATTACTGGTTTTACTATAAACCTGGGAGATTAGGTAAAGGACAGAGGATTTACCTAAAATGAAATGCAGCCCACAACGTTCTCCAGATAAAAATGTGAGAAACATGTTTTAGTGCGGTTGTGATTTAGGGGGTGGATAATGGTATTGTAGAAACTACAGGAAGATGAGTTAAAATAAGCCTTTGCTAGAAGATGAAGATGAGTTAAAATAAGCCTTTACTAGAAGATGAAGATGAGTTAAAATAAGCCTTTGGTAGTCAATAGTTTGTGAGCTCTAAAAACTATTGAATTGGCAGTTTTATACTTGTTACTAATGAGGCAAATAGTAGAGTTGGCAGATTGAGAAGGTAGGCCACCAATTTTTCCGGCAGAATTTCCACCCCAGCTGGTTGTAAATATAATAAAGGTGGCTCTGGTGTTGTGGTGTTGACTATGGAACTAGGTTCCAATCAGTTATTTTGTGTTGTTAACTCTGTCTCGGTCATGCTACAACAAACCTATGTGAAATGAATAAAATACATGAAAACAGCGACCCATAAAACTCTGGGAAGTACAACGCAATTCTAAAAATAAAGGCTGCAGGTTGGTAACAAGCTTTAAGCGGTTGCTCCTGGCAACCAGAAGCAAGTGGGGTTCCCTAGTGACAGCCAGCATCCGCTCAGTGATTTATGCCATCTGGAAGGGCCCTGATGGTGCACGTGATTCCTGCTGCAACTAGTGAATCAGCGCCCAGAGGGACCCACATTAAAGCAAGTAACAATAGTGTAACAATTGTCCTATTTGGATGAGAAACGCACGTCTAATCAGGCTTGTTAGACATGAAAATAAATGGAGTGAACTGGCACACACCAGAGATGATGATGATGTTTGGATGATTTGATGCAGGAATTATTAGTGAAAAAAACTGGAATAGGCTCTTTTCTTCATAGGTTATATGTTCGGGAGCAATCATCAAGTTGTTTTGTCACTTTGTTGAATTACACAGCTGGTAATGTCACTGCTGGCCACTAACTTACCATAAGATATGCGGGTGCTGGAGGGGCGACTTCACAAAGACTGGCAATTACAGTCAATACGGAGGCGAGTGAGTAGCTCGTACCAGTATATCGTGAAACGTCTAGACCGTGACTAGGGAAAAACAGGTAAGGAGCTTGGAAGTGCCCAAGGGGTACTGCGTTGGTTTTGGCATGATAGGAAACTGGGATGAGCCTCAAAAGAGGGGAATGAAAGAATGATGGATATCTCTCCTAATAGAAATGCCAGCACTTGAAAAACAATCACAGCACAAGCACTGTGCAGGCAAAATCTAAAAATAAGAGTCCCATAAAAGTGAATGAAAACAGTACTTGGGCCTCAGGACACTTATAGGAAAAGCACACGAGAGGAACAATAGGAAATAGTATGCTACTGCCAATATAAATGGAGGAAAAGTAAGTGGCAAGCACAGGAACCAAAGAGAAGCAAGGGGCAGGATGTAAGGGCAAATAATTAGAAAGCATGTCAAATATTCAGCACATTTTTGTGGGCATGTACACAGTGCACAATTTTCTGCAAACAATTTCAATGTAGAAATTTGCAAAAGTACAATTTCCAATCTAAATTTCGAAAAACGCTCTACTCTTATACCTTACCCACCCTATCAATATCTTTCTTATCCTGAGAGCTGCTTGACATTAGATACTGAGGCCCCAAGCTGCTGTCAGATACAGGGTTAAATTCTTAAAACTTTGCATATTCCCAACATTTCCCATTGATTTTACATATACCTGGAGGGTAAAACAAAAGATCATTGAGACCTAATATTATCAACCGTTGGCATATATAGACGGCTTATAGCATTATTGCATAACAAAGGTTCCTGTATGGCCTGCTGATATGCGTATTTGTCAGGGTGAAGTGCTTGCATGCATTTTTTTGCAATCTTAAAATTAAGACTTCACTAACTTGCAAATTTGGGCCCATATTTATACTTTTTGACGCAAATCAGCGTTTGGGCAGATATGCGTAAAAAAGTTTACCGCCGGCTAACACCATTTCAACGCGCCAGCTGGGTGCCTTATTTATGGAATGACGTTAGCCGGCGCTGCGGCCTGGTTAGCGTCAAAATAAATGACTCTAACCAGGTAGGGGAGGCGAAGGGAAGACTGGGGGTTGTGCGCCAAAGAATGGCGCAAGTCAGGTCAGAGTCAAAATGTTGGCTCTAACCTGACTTGCGCCATTTGTTGACGCACAACACCCATGGAAATGACTCCTGTCTTAGCAAAGACAGGAGTCATGCCCCCCTGCCCAATGGCCATGTCCAGGGGACTTCTGTCTGCTGGGCATGGCCATTGGGCACAGTGGCATGTAAGGGGCCCAAGTTAGGCCCCCCATGCCACTTAAAAAAAACACAAATATACTTACCTGCACTTACCTGCACACCATGGATGGGGCCCCCCATCCATTGGTGTCCTCTAGGGCGGGCGAGGGTAGAAGGGGGTGTCCCTGGGTGCAGGTGCGGGCACCTGTGGACTGCTTCCATGGTCTCCCACCATGGAAATGAGCCCACAGGTCCCTTAACGCCTGCCCTTACCCAGGCGTTCGAAAAACGGCGCAAATCCATCTGGGCGCCATGTTTTAAGGCCCTCCTCCTCCTGTGCATCATTTTGACACCGGAGGATAAATAAGGCGCACATGCCTTAGAGTAATTTTTTGCACGGGAACACCTACCTTGCATGTCATTAGCGTAAGGTAGGTTTTCACGTACATAAAGTGATTCAAACTCCATAACTTTGGCGCTAGACAGGTCTAGCGCCAAAGTATAAATATGGAGTTAAGTTTACGCCGAATTTTCATCAAACAAATTGACACAAATCCAGCGCAAACAGAGCATAAATATGGGCCTTGGAGTGCAGGAACATTTTCTAGAGGAAATGGGGAGACATTATGACTATAGTTGTTGGATAGAGGGAGTGAGGGTAAATCCTGGAATCCTGAAAATTACTTTTTGTTTTGAGAAAAATAAATCTGCTCAAGATCTGGAGAGATGGTCAAAATGATTATTAAGTGTTTGAAAGTCATACATTTTATTTAAAGGGAGAGAGAGAGTTCAAGTATTTTACCAATTTATAAAGGAGCAATGGTTAGTGGATATCCACTGGTCAGAAACATCTGCCATGATTTTCCACTTGTTAATCCAGGGAGAGCCTTTCACGGTAGTGATAAACTAAGCATAAACTTTCATGAAACACATATTAAGTGTGGCATCAGTTAGGAGCTAATAAAGTCTACACATTGCAACTAGAAGGCAGCATAAAATAGACGGAGTACCAAGTTAGCCTATTATTATGCCTACTTGGTGTTCAGAGTATTTGAAATAGTGCAACAAAATCCTCAAAGGCTATTTTATCAGCTAATCATGCAGCTAGAAAGGCAGGTATGTGACAAAGTCTAGGCTACATACAACATCAATGTGGACAACATTGTTTGTATGACAACAACATCGTTTCCACATATGGTAGTACTGAAAGTGTGAAAGGATAAGAACTCTAAAACTGAGCCTTCAAAAATAGTTTCACAAATGTATTGCTATTATCATGGAGTAATTGTGGGATATCTTAAGTGTCAACAACAGTTATATAAGTGTTGTTGTCATTGGTGATGTCATAGGTTATCTCATTCAAAATGTCATCATTTATCTCACATGCAATGCCA
This sequence comes from Pleurodeles waltl, assembly GCF_031143425.1. Classification (NCBI taxonomy): domain Eukaryota; kingdom Metazoa; phylum Chordata; class Amphibia; order Caudata; family Salamandridae; genus Pleurodeles; species Pleurodeles waltl. The sequence goes on from NC_090444.1 coordinate 1,190,195,044, forward strand.
TACGTGATGTCCTTGACGACATTAATTAGTATATCAAGTGTAGAGTGATGAGGAGTTCAAGGCAGAGACACAAGATATAAATTGAATAGTACACCATAATTGGTGAATTTGAGAAGTTTACAATTTTCTCTAGAAAAATAATATCTATTCTTATGGATTATGCTATGAACTAATAATATCTCTAGATAATTCATCATTGTTCTAGTGCTTTCACAGTCAGGAGAGACAATGTCCCTTTGTTATTAATGTACATGGCTAAATAGTCCAACATATTGACTTCACACAATTCATGGTTATGAATTTTAAAACCTTTCTTGGGTAAACAGTTTCCCTTCTATAAAGATTCTGCCTTATTGCAGAGAATAGACTACTTTCATAACCTTTTGATATAATAAAATTCTTCTCAAATATGAAATCATTAAAAAACAATTAACAAGGTACTAAACCCATTGGAATTCAACTACAAATCTCATGTCACTCTGATGTCATACAATATCCTATTTTGAACCAATTCATCTGCATTATTAGACCCTATATCACAAAGAAAATTGGGTATCTGCACCCACAGGCTCACTACTTCACATAGGTACGGATTTCAGATTTTTAAGAAGTCATAAGAGTTACACTTGGGGTGGTCATGTAGGCATTATCAAAATAGGTATATATTGATGGATGGTTCAGCAGGTGTCCTGAGGGAGTCCCAAGGCACCATACATTTAAAAAGATGAGTGGTCTGACTAGCTGAAAGGGCTTCTTCCTGTTTTGGTTCCATGGGACTGGTACCTGTGCTGTGGAACTGAGCAAAAGGACTACCTGGAAGCAATATGAAGGAAACTGATGTAGTCTACATTACAGGACTTCAGGACTCTGTCCCTCTGTCCTTCATTTGAAATATAAACATAGGATGTAAGGGGAAAAGGTAGGGGTAGCCTGATCTGTGGTACTTGTGAGGGAGGGGCATCCCATAGGAACCCTCTCTGGGGCAAAAAAAAAAATTCTGCCACGGGTCCCGTGATTCTCCAGTGGGACTCACTGCAGCCCATATGTACCAAGGTACATCTCTCGGAGTAGTGGTAAACCAGTCAAGTTCGGTGTAAGTAAAAATGTTTGTAGCTTACATAACTATGACATCACTTTAACCTTCACATTTGGTGAGTGAATATACATATATACAAACACATACACACACACACACACATATATATATATATATATATATATATGTATATACAAACACAGTGGGGGTAAAAACTGAGTAGTTATAGTTAGGTCAGCATTTCCATGGGAAGTGACTTTTTGTTTTGCTGATAACTTTGGCCCTGTTTGACGAACTTCCATGACATGTTCTGAAAAAGTTTTTTTTTTGTCTAGTTTGTGTATGGAAAGAAGGGGCAGAGAAAAAAGGGGGTGCCAAAACACAAAATCCCCATGCATTTTCCATGGACTTCCATAGGCAGGGCTACAGCAAAACCTGCTGAGTAGAATTACACCAAATTGGTTAGGAAGCTAGATCTTAGTCCACATATTCTGCTTTTTTTGTGGTTTTGTATAAATGTGTTCAGTAGCTTTTTAGAAACTAAGGGTAAAAAATGTTTTTATATCTGGACAGTTAGGTTCACAAGAGGCTCTTTTGGGAGTCGCAATTTAAAAATAAAGCATAATATTTGGCACAGGGAGCTTTATTTCCCATGGGCCAATTTGCTTTTGTGGGATTTAGACTCCAGTGAGAGCGAGAGCTCTGATGGCTGCCAGCAACATGAGAAAAATGTTGCTGGCAGCCATTACAGGTCTCGGGGACTTAGCACCCTGTCCTGAAGTACACACAAAAATAATATAAGGTAGAAGTGTAGGGGTACCCTGCCCCCCCTAGATCCTATGGAGGGAACCCAGAGGGACTCCGAGTCAAAATTGAAATATCTGCAATTTTTGGCTCAATCCTGTGAGACTCCCACAGGATCCAAAAAACAAAAACAAAGAGGCAGCCAGCGCAGCATTCTTTAGTTGTAGACCACGGGGTGCACACCCTGGAACCAATTTAATAAAAATAAATGAGAAGGAGGGGCCAAGCAGCCCTCTCCCCAAGACTCTAAAGGCCCCGGGTGACCCCTTCTCCCAGGCCACTAAACTTTGTAATAACTTTGGCACCGTTTGACCAATCTCAACAAATCCTTCCAAAAAAGTGCTACTTTTTGCTAGCTTGTGCATGGAAAGTATCAGGGTTATCCATGAACCGGGGGCCAGGGAAAACGGGGGGGTCCCAAAACATGCTTTCCATAGGTACTTCAGGCACAGCTACAGCCCAAACCATTGAACAGATTTACAATTTCAATCCTGCATACCGCAATAACCTATGAATTATCATCAAAGAGCTGCATGCAAACTGCATGTATAGGTTGCAATGTTATGTTTGGTATGTTTTCCCCCAGCTTTTCATTATCATATTGTTGCTAAAAAGGGACTTTTGGGTAGAAATACATTCTTATGCATAAAGCCAACTCCAACCACAATGGTATATTTTAAATCTGAATGTGTGCTTCTCCAGACCAGACAATCTTAAAATATATTGCCTACCTCTATGGATGACATATGATTGACATATGATTGCCTACACTTTGTAATCCTTGTTGTCTTATGTAACATTTCCTATAGACGGATTTACACACACATGATTCTTTGTCTCTGTAAATGTATGTGATGTAAAGTGCTCCGACACCCTACGCTGGTATGAGTAGAACTATAAAACAAATTAAGTGCATGTGAGGGAAGGGCTATGGAGAGATGAGTGGTACTATTGGACTGTGGTAGTACGGGAATCAATGAAGAAGGAGTCAAAAAAGATTGTCACACCACTGCTAAAGCTGGTCCTGCAGCCTACTATTAAAGTGAAGTCCTAGGGACCTTATACTCCTCAACTAACTGTAATTCAGCATTCCCTAGGTGACAGTGTCCCCTGTGTATGTTTTTTCCAAAGATTACAGTCTTTATTTTCAAGTAGTTTATGGCATGTGAGATGCAAAGAGAATAAGACGGAAAAGCATCCAAAGATCAGGACACACATCCTTTGAGGTCAGATTGCACAACATAAAATCAGCCGCATTACAAACAATTTTGGCAGGAAGCTAGATCTTAGGGCCTAATTATGAGTTTGGCAGTCCACAGACCGCCAAGCTCGCGGTGCTGGTTGGACTGCAGTAATCCCGGAGGTCTGACCACCGGATTACAATCCTGTCGGTTGGACTGCCAGGAGACCACCACCTCTGCCGGGATCAGGGATCCCAACAGGTTGGCAGTGGTCAAAGTTGTGGTCAGCCACAGCAGTGCGGAGCTCAGCACCACCATGCTGCTCATGGCTTTGCTTTCCGCCAGTCTTTTCATGGCAAGGGCTCATTGGGTTACCAAATAGCAATTAACAAAAAGTGAATCCTTACAAATTGCAATTTGGTAATCAATATGTAAGAAATTAATCCCTAAAGAAATTGTGATTCGTTATTAAACCAGTGTAGTATTTAGGAAATAGCATTTAGTGATTTCCTAAATAGTGAATTGAGTCACAAATAGTGAGCGCCGCATTTGTCCTACAGTGATGACATCAGAACTAGTAAGTACTTCTGTGGTTAAAACTGAAGGGTATTGGTGCAGGAGACCCCTAGGAGAATCCATTTCTAATCAGACTTTGTTTGCCATTCATCCATTGTGGACACTTAAATGTCAGGTAAGGACAGTGACAAGGATGCTAGGAGTAGAAAAATAAATCTTAAATTCCCACAGAGAGAACTGGAAATTCTTACAATGGAGTGTAATAGGCACCATGACCTACTTTTTGAGAGGTCATTCCTAACAGTGCTTAAATCCTGGAAAAAGAAGATATGGAAGGGAATGCAAGTAAAAATTAATGCAGTAGGAATGACCCTGAAATCCATTGAGGAGATACATAAGAAATGGCATGATCTCGGATCATGTACCAAGGAGAAGTTGGCAAGCAGGTTATATGGGGCAAAAGGTCCAGGTGGAGGCACTTTCCACCACTTTCCCACCAATTTCCATTTGAGGAAGTAGTTCAAACCAAACTGGACATATTATCTATCTGTGGGGTTAGCTCAATTGACACTTCAGACATTCCAAGAACTACAAAAGGTAAGTTAAATATAGAATTGTAATGCAAAACATGTTATGTTAAAGATGTAAGTCAGACAATTACAAATATTGAGAACCCATACTAACACAGTGAATTCCAAACCCTAATGTTTACAAAGCATATCCAGAAGTATAGTATATACAAAGTAGTAGTCCATGTACTTTCAAATCTCATCATGGGAGATGTAGGGGGTCATTACAACATTGGCGATAAAAGCCGCTTACCGCCGTGCAGAAGACTGCCAACACACCGCCGAAGCAGCGGAAATCCGCCCCAGCTATCATGACCCACAGCTCGGAATCCGCCAAAATTCAGACACCCACAAAAGTCCGCCACACCAAAGGTCAGTGATAAACTGGCGATACCAAAACCTCCACAGTCACGAAAACAGAAATACGCCCACACTATCACGACCCACGAATCCACGCGGCGGTCTTTCAACCGCGGTATTCCATTGACGGTACACACCGCCGCGCTCAAAATACACTCACACATACAAAACACATCCACATTGGACAATTCGAAATACACATACACACACCACTCCCACACATCCAATACAATATAAAACACACACCCACATCACCCACAAACCCCTACGACAAAAATCCTGAAAGAAGCCTAGAGAGAGACACCACAATCTATAACCAGGCATCCACAGGCACACAACACCATCACCCACATAACATCCACGCACCCCACACAACACACCACTAAATATCACCCCACATATCACAACACACACCACCCCACACATCACCCACACCACCCCATGGCACGAGAAAGACACCCCAGGTTCTCTGAGGAGGAGCTCAGGGTTATGGTGGAGGAAATCATCCAGGTAAAACCATAGCTATTCGGATTACAGGTGCAGCACACCTCCATAGCTAGGAAGATGGAGCTATGGCACAGAATAGTGGACAGGGTCAACGCAGGGGGACAGCACCCAAGAAATAGGGATGACATCAGGAAGAGGTGGAACGACCTACGGGGGACCAGCACAACACCCACCCAGCGGGCCCATACCTCTGTCCCCAGGACACGTCAATCAGCAGTGTGTCCACCACTACAGGGAACCCAGGCTAACCCATCACCCCAACAACATCAGGGACCTGGGGGCAGGGGCAGTGGGTACACCGTTAAGGGGTCAGAGGCCCAGGAACACAGGGAAACTGGGAGGGCTGCTGTGCGACAGGGGGAGGACAGGCCCAGGGAACCCACTCTCCACGAGGCCCTCTCCAACATCATGGGAGCATACCATCATTCCCAGGAGACGATGGCAATGGTACTGGCCAAGTTTCAGGAGACCCAGCGGCTGCAGGAGGAACAGTATTTGGGCTTCAGGGAGGAACTCAGATCCATCAATTCCACCCTGGGCACCATCGTAGGGGTGCTGAAGGAAGTCCTCCACACCAGGAGGGACACTGTGGCACAACAAGGGGCCCCTGACACTAGCCTGGACGATGAACTGCCCACCACCTCCGCCGGCACTAGTGGACAGGAGGCACCGCCACAGGACCACCACACCAGCAACCCACCCCCTGCAGATGGAGAACCACCCCGCAAACGGTCCCTGAGATCCAGGACAGAGACAGAGAACGATGCCAAAACCCCCGCCAAGAAATGAGACCGCCCTGAATGTCATCCTTTTGTCTCACCTTGTCACTCTGTCCATCCTCAAACTGCCCCAGCTCTACTTCCTATGCCCCTTTGGAAACTACACCTGTGAGACTGATAGACTGGACTCTGCCATGGACATTCCTCCACCATCACCCCTCCCCATTTTACAGCACCCTCCAGAATTGAGCACTTAAATAAACACCCTTAAAGCACAAAACAATCTGGAGTCTGTCTGTGATTTCGAAATAGTGTATTAGCAATTACGGTGACAAAATGCTCTTTCAATTGTAATGCCAACATACCTATGTCACACAGCTCTAGTCCATGAGGAAACAAAGCAGATGTCACACAGTGGGACCCACATCTGTGAAATCGTAAGGGAAAGGGAAAACTCAGTGACCATACACTGGGTGAAAAGGACAGACAGTAGAGAGGTAGTAGTGTTACATTACATGTAGAAGGCAGGTTTGTCTTCTTACCTGTGTCTCACTGGAAGTATTGCAGGATAACCGGGTTCCTGTTGTCGATGTCCTCTTCTTCTGCTTCCTCGTCTTCACTGTCCACAGGCTCCACAGCTGCCACAACACCTCCATCTGGACCATCCTCCTGCAGAAAAGGCACCTGTCGTCGCAAAGGTAAGTTGTGAAGCAGGCAGCAGGCCACAATGATCTGGCACACCTTCTTTGGTGAGTAGAATAGGGAACCACATGTCATATGGAGGCACCTGAACCTGGCCTTCAGGAGGCCGAAGGTCTGCTCTATAATCCTCCTAGTTCACCCATGGGCCTCATTGTAGCATTCCTCTGACCTTGTCCTGGGATTCCTCACTGGGGTCAGTAGCCATGACAGGTTATGGTAACCAGAGTCACCTGAAAAAGGCGAGGGACAACTGTGAAACACACACTAACCTGTAGGGATATCCCCAGACCCAGACAACTATTCCCACTGATTTGGATCCAGGTGCTCACCTAATAGCCACAACCAGTGCCTCTGGAGTTGCCCATCACATAAGGGATGCTGCTATTCCGCAGGATGTAAGCGTCATGCACTGAGCCAGGGAATTTGGCATTCACATGGGAGATGTACTGGTCTGCCAAACACACCATCTGCACATTCATCGAATGATAACTCTTCCGGTTTCTGTACACCTGTTCACTCCTGTGGGGGAGGGGGGACCAAGTCCACATGTGTCCCATCAATGGCACCTATGATGTTGGGGATATGTCCCAGGGCATAGAAGTCACCTTTCACTGTAGGTAAATCCTCCACCTGAGGGAAAACGATGTAGCTACGCATGTGTTTCAGCAGGGCAGACAACACTCTGGACAACACGTTGGAAAACATAGGCTGGGACATCCCTGATGCTATGGCCACTGTTGTTTGAAATGACCCACTTGCAAGGAAATGTAGTACTGACAGCACCTGCACTTGAGGGGGGATTCCTGTGGAATGGCGGATAGCTGACATCAGGTCTGGCTCCAACTGGGCTCACAGTTCCAAGATTGTGGACGATCAAGCCTGTATGTGATGATTACATGTCTTTCCTCCATTGTCGACAGGTCCACCAGCGGTCTGTACACCGGAGGATGCGGCCATCTCCTCACATGTCCCAGCGGACGGTGCCTATGGAGGACAACAGGAGCACAGAGTCAACCAACTCAGAGGTACACACACACAGCTTACACAGAACACTATTCATAATCCGAAATTAGAATGTATGAGTGTTGAGGCACGGCCTATTTATGTGTGACGCAGTTAAAAATAGAGCCATGTGGGCCCCTGAAATGGCGGCTGCCTGACCTGTAAAGTGGGACAATGGGATATGAGGTAACTGCGCTGGCGTTGTACACCTTTGTGGTAGGCGGTCGAAGACCGCAGCGCAATTTTGCATTGGTTAACATTGGACCCTTTGGGTCCCTGGAGCCAATGACGATGTACGCTGGCGGTTACGGTACGCACCGCCGCGGACGTGACGGCCATTTTCTATCTGTTCAATCACTCGATACCTGATCTTTGACAGGAGAGGACCTACACTGCAAGTGCTGCTGTGTCCTCAGTCTGGAAGAGACAATGGCTCGTGCGTCTGGGGAAAGGGCCCCTGCCTTCACATCGGAGGAGTTGGAGAAACTCGTGGATGGGGGTCCTCCCCCAGTACACGCTACTCTACGGTCCTCCAGACAAACAGGTAAGTACACTGGGAGCATGCTGTATGGTCAATGCCTGTGTGGAGTGAGGTGGATGAAAGATGGGGGGGGAGAATGAGGCGTGCATGAAACGACGGTGAGTGCATGTGCCACATGGCAAGGGAAGGGATGCAGTCCAATGACTGTGACGGTGCAGTTGGTAATAACTTCTCTTTTTCCCCTGTACAATTCCTGTAGGTCAGCGCCCACCAGTAGAAGGATATTTGGTGTGCCATCGCCAAGGACGCCCGGACCCTGGGGGTCTATCACAGACGGAGCACCCACTGCCTTAAGAGATGGGAGGACATTTGCCGCTGAGGCCCAGCTGGGGATGGCATCCCAACGTGGGAGGGGTGCCCGTCGCACCATGACCCCCCTGATGTTCAGGATCCTGGCGGTGGCGTACCCAGAGTTGGATGGGCGCTTGAGAGCCTCACAGCAGCAACAAGGGGATGAGTACACTCTCATTCTGCTGCAGTGGAGGTGTCTGGGTGGGGGAGGTGGGCTGTGGGTTCCCCTAGGCCAGGGGGTGAGTGTGCTAGTTAGGTCTCCTTTTTCAGGCAGGCCCTGTGGCACTTCACCCCACCTGGGTACAGTGCCAACTACACCTAGTCAGGCTCCTGTGAAATTCTTGTGTGCAGATGTCAGCCATAGCCTTGTAGGCCATGTCTCAGGGATTGAATAGTGGACCCCAAGTGCGCGGCGTAGTGGAGGGGGCTTCTGTGTCTGTCGTGTCCGCCAATGGTAACGGTAATGCATGCACTCAACATGTCTTTCTTCTGTTGTCGTCCCCCTTTTTGTGTTCTCCCTGTTCTTGTGTGCTTTAGCATCATCAGGCGGAGGAGCAGTGGCACCGGAGCAGGAGGGAGCTGATCCCACATGGACCTGGAGGGCGACACTACGGAGTCTGATTTCACCAGTGGGACGGAGGGCGAGGGGAGCTCCACTGCGGGGATAGGAGCTGAGACCAGTGATACAGACTTGTCCTCTGATGGGAGCTCCCTCGTGGTGGCGGGCCCATCTGTGCCCCCCCCATCTACATGTACAGCCGCCACCCCCCCTTCCAGCACCGCCCTCCCAGCAGCCCCTCAGCCTTTGCCCTGTGCCCGCTCACCCAGGAGGGTGGGCATCTCCTTTGCCCCAGGCACGTCAGGCCCTGCCCCAGTCACCCCTGCTGCCCTCAGTGAGGAGGCCATTGACCTCCTCAGGTCCCTCACAGTTGGGCAGTCTACCATTTTGAATGCCATCCAGGGTGTAGAGAGGCAGTTGCAACAAACCAATGCATTCCTGGAGGGCATTCATTCTGGTTAGGCAGCCCTTCAGTGAGCTTTTCAGACTCTGGCCTCAGCACTGATGGCAGCCATTGTCCCTGTCTCTTGCCTCCCCCCTCCAACTTCCTCTACCCAGACCCACACCCCTGTACCTCAGCCTACCCCAAGCACACCGTCAGACCAGCATGCACAAACCCCAACACACAAAGGAAGCTCAGGCAAACCTAAGCACCACACATCCCACAGGCACTCACTCAAACATCACACACATGCAGACATAGCAACATCGACTGCCTCCACTGTGTCCCCCTCCTCCTCGTCTCGCTCCTCCCTCCCAGTCTCGTCTCCACTCACACCTGCATGCACTATATCTACAGCCACTACTTCCATCACCACCACACCCCGCTCACGTGCAGTCACCACCCCCATTACATTTCACACATCCCCTGTGTCCTCTCCCAGTGTGTCTGTGACGCCACCTCCCAAGGTACACAAACGCAGGCACACACCCACCCAACAGCCATCCACCTCCAGCACATGCACCTTCACCCAAAGTCACCAAACGTACACCTCCTACAACCACAACCTCTTCCTCCACTCCCAACCCCCTCCAGCTACCCGTCCCAGTGTTCCCAAGAAACTTTTCCTGTCCACCCTTGACCTCTTTCCCTCACCTCCCCCACCCTGTCAGTCTCCTAGGGCCCGACTCTCCAAGTCCCAACCTTGCACCTCAGCCACGACATCGGCGGGATCAGTGGTGCCAGTAGTCACCGGATTCTGGAGTGCACCAGGCAACAGGGCAGCCAGTGTGGCAAGGAGCCACAGCACGGACAGTCCCCCACCTGTCAAGCATCAAAAGTTGGCCAGTGCCCAGCGGGAGAGGGGAAGGACACCAGCCACCAAAGCTGCTCCCAGGGGTACAGGTGGGAGTGTGGAGTCAGCTGCGACACCTTCCAGGGTGGGGAAGGGGCACAAGAAACCCAGCAAGTCTGGGAAGATCGGTACAGCGGAGAAGACCGCCATCAGCCCCGCTGCCCAGGAGGCAACTGCCATCAGCCCGCTGCCCAGGAGGCGACCGCAAGCACCAGCCCCGCTGGCCCAGACAGGACCGCCAGCACCAGCTCTGCTGGCCAGGATGCGACCGCCATCAGCCCCGTTGCCCAGGAGGTGACTGCCATCAGCCTCGCTGCCCAGGAGGCGACCGCCAGCACCAGCCCCGCTGGCCCAGACAGGACCGCCAGCACCAGCTCCGCTGCCCAGGAGGCGACCGCCATCAGCCCCGTTGCCCAGGAGGTGACCGCCATCAGGCCCGCTGCCCTGGAGGTGACCGCCAGCACCAGCCCCGCTGGCCCAGACAGGACCGCCAGCACCAGCTCTGCTGGCCAGGATGCGACCGCCATCAGGCCCGCTGCCCAGGAGGTGACCGCCAGCACCAGCCCCGCTGGCCCAGACAGAACCGCCAGCACAAGCTCTGCTGGCCAGGATGCGACCGCCAGCAGCAGCCCCCCTGGCCCAGACAGGACCGCCAGCAGCAGCCCGCAGGCCCAGACAGGACTGCCAGCAGCAGCCCCGCTGGCCCAGACAGGACCGCCAGCAGCAGCCCCGCAGGCCCAGACAGGAGTGCCAGCCCCTCAGGCCCAGACAGGACCACCAGCCCTGCAGGCCCAGACAGGACCGCCAACAGCTGAGTCGCTGCCAAGGACACCACCGCCACAAGCACTGCTGCAATGGACACCGCCGCCACAAGCACCGCTACAAAGGACACCGCTGCCACAAGCAGCGCTGCCAAGGACACCGCCGCCACAAGCACTGCTACAAAGGACACTGCCACCACAAGCACCGCTACAAAGGACACCGCCGCCACAAGCACCACTGGCCCATGAGCGCCAAGAGCACTGACGCTACTGAGTCCGCCACAAGCAGGATGAAGCACTCTGGGCACAAAGCCCCCTCCAGAACCAGTGGAGACAGGCATCCACTACCTCTGTCCTTGGCAGGATGAAGCACTCTGGGCACAAAGCCCCCTCCAGGACCAGTGGAGACAGGCATCCACTACCTCAGTCCTTGGCAGGATGAAGCACTCTGGGCACAAGGCCCCCTCCAGAATCAGTGGATATTTACATCCACTACCTCTGTCCTTGGCAGGATGAAGCACTCTGGGCACAAAGCCCCCTCCAGAACCAGTGGAGACAGGCATCCACTACCTCTGTCCTTGGCAGGATGAAGCACTCTGGGCGCAAAGCCCCCTCCAGAACCAGTAGAGACTGTTATCCACTTGAGAGACTGTGGCTTTGCACTCCCCAGGATTAAACAGTGGTCAACCCACCCACTGTAGAGACTTGAGAGACTGTGGCTTTGCACTCCCCAGGATTGAACAGTGGGCAAACCACCCGCTGTAGAGACTTGAGAGACTATGGCTTTGCACTCCCCAGGATTGAACAGTGGGCAAACCACCCACTGTAGAGACTTGAGAGATTGTGGCTTTGCACTCCCCAGGATTGAACAGTGGGCATGTGGCCCCATCGTGGATTTGGTGTCATGCACTCATCCGGCTGAGGTGCCCCCCCTTTCCCTTCCCCCTGAGGTGCCTGTTTTATTTCTATCTGATGCCCCTGCAGTATTCTCTCCATCATGTTCGGGTACCTTGTGTGAGCCTCGCCCATGCAGTGTGGGCCCAGTGTTCCACTGACTTAAATGGAGCAATACCTGGACTTCTATTCTTGGTGTATGTATTTGTTAATAGTGTATATATATTTTTGCACACTGGATTTTAATATATTACAATGGTTACACTCATTTCCTTTTGTCTTTGCATTCTTCCGGGGGGGGTTGAGGGTGTAACTGTGATATATCAATATGTATTAGTGTGTGTGAGGGTGGGGGTGTTGCGTGTTGCGTGTGTGTGTCCCTGTTTTTTCCCTCACCCCTCCCCTGTGTCGTAGGTGCAGTACTCACCGTGGTCTTCGCCGCCGGCGTTCGTGCTTCCGGTAGAGGAGCAAGAAGATGAAGTCTGGGAAAATGTGAAGCTCTGGTTCCATGGCGTCCATGGCGTCCGGTGGTTCCTTGTGGGGTGTGTTGTGGTGAGCGTTTTCCCTTCGAAGTCCTGTTTCCGCCGTGTTTTTGTTTGCGGTGAATCTCCCCCGGAAAAGTTAGCGGATTGATAGGTTGCGATACTGTGGGCAGTACATTGTCCTCTGCCTGTCTGTTGGCGGTGACCGCCGCGCTGTTTGTTTGTACCGCCGTGGCGGTCGGAGTGTTAAAGTGGCTGTCTATGTTGGCGGTTTCCGCCACGGTCGTAATTCAATTTTTTTTTACCGCCGGCCTGTTGCCAGTCTTACTGCCGCTTTAACACCGACCGCCGGGGTTGTAATGACCACCATAGTGTTAGAAAAGTAACAAATAGAGTGTAAGACATCAATAGTAAATGTAACAACTAAAGTGGAAGCAAAATCACGTATAAAGCACTAAACAATTCTCAATCTATGTTTATACACAAAAACCTTCTCAACAAAAGTGACAATTCAAAAGAGGATAGTCCAGAAAATGTACATATCCTTGTAGATGTGGCAGCCAATACAGTCAAACACATGCTGCACGTGTGAGTTCTGAAGCTACATAGCATAGAAACACAGCTGAAGCAGGCAGTGAGGACATCAGATCAACTGCTACGCAGGAACCTGCAGTGAGGCCATGACAACTGCTGGTAAGTTATCGACTTGACACTGTTCATCTTTCTCAATCACAGTCCCCTGTTGCAAATGTGTTAAATAGGGTGGGTGTAATTCACGAAGTCGCACTACGTGGAACTCCATGAAGTGGTAAAAAACTCCAATTTGCTAAGCGGAGTTCCCCAGGCAGGTGGATTTTCCCTGTTGCCACTGTTTTCATTGTGTTTTATGTCAAACGCAACAAGGAGTACATTCTCGCATTCAAAATCAAGCGCAAATAGCACCATGCAGTTCGCATGGGCATGGCCATCTTATTTTTTACTCCGTTTATGGTGCTGGGCCTGTTTTTTCATCCCTTAATGATCTTTTCAATCTTCCACCCTCCTAGTTAATCTACCCCTTATTTTGATTTATTGTATTAGTGTGTCTTTTTGTGTGTGTGAATGTTTTCATTTTTTACAATTCCTGTAGGTCAGCGCCCACCAGTAGAAGGATATTTGGTGTGCCATGGCCAAGGACGCCTGGACCCTGGGGGTCTATCACAGACGGAGCACCCACTGCCTTAAGAGATGGGAGGACATTTGCCGCTGGAGCAAGAAGATGGCGGAGGCCCAGCTGGGGATGGCCTCCCAACGTGGGAGGGGTGCCCGTCGCACCATGACCCCCCTGATGTTCAGGATCCTGGCGGTGGTGTACCCAGAGTTGGATGGGCGCTTGAGAGCCTCACAGCAGCAACAAGGGGATGAGTACACTCTCATTCTGCTGATTCAGCGTGCAGTGGAGGTGTCTGGGTGGGGGAGGTGGGCTGTGGGTTCCCCTAGGCCAGGGGGCGAGTGTGCTAGTTAGGTCTCCTTTTTCAGGCAGGCCCTGTGGCACTTCACCCCACCTGGGTACAGTGCCAACTACACCTAGTCAGGCTCCTGTGAAATCCATGTGTGCAGATGTCAGCCATAGCCTTGTAGGCCATGTCTCAGGGATTGAATAGTGGACCCCAAGTGCGCGGCGTAGTGGAGGGGGCTTCTGTGTCTGTCGTGTCCGCCAACGGTAGCGGTAATGCATGCACTCAACATGTCTTTCTTCTGTTGTCGTCCCCCTTTTTGTGTTCTCCCTGTTCTTGTGTGCTTTAGCATCATCAGGCGGAGGAGCAGTGGCACCGGAGCAGGAGGGAGCTGCATCCCACATGGACCTGGAGGGCGACACTACGGAGTCTGATTTCGCCAGTGGGACGGAGGGCGAGGGGAGCTCCACTGCGGGGATAGGAGCTGAGACCAGTGATACAGACTTGTCCTCTGATGGGAGCTCCCTCGTGGTGGCGGGCCCATCTGTGCCCCCCCCATCTACATGTACAGCCGCCACCCCCCCTTCCAGCACCGCCCTCCCAGCAGCCCCTCAGCCTTTGCCCTGTGCCCGCTCACCCAGGAGGGTGGGCATCTCCTTTGCCCCAGGCACGTCAGGCCCTGCCCCAGTCACCCCTGCTGCCCTCAGTGAGGAGGCCATTGACCTCCTCAGGTCCCTCACAGTTGGGCAGTCTACCATTTTGAATGCCATCCAGGGTGTAGAGAGGCAGTTGCAACAAACCAATGCATTCCTGGAGGGCATTCATTCTGGTTAGGCAGCCCTTCAGTGAGCTTTTCAGACTCCGGCCTCAGCACTGATGGCAGCCATTGTCCCTGTCTCTTGCCTCCCCCCTCCAACTTCCTCTACCCAGACCCACACCCCTGTACCTCAGCCTACCCCAAGCACACCGTCAGACCAGCATGCACAAACCCCAACACACAAAGGAAGCTCAGGCAAACCTAAGCACCACACATCCCACAGGCACTCACTCAAACATCACACACATGCAGACATAGCAACATCGACTGCCTCCACTGTGTCCCCCTCCTCCTCGTCTCGCTCCTCCCTCCCAGTCTCGTCTCCACTCACACCTGCATGCACTATATCTACAGCCACTACTTCCATCACCACCACACCCCGCTCACGTGCAGTCACCACCCCCATTACATTTCACACATCCCCTGTGTCCTCTCCCAGTGTGTCTGTGACGCCACCTCCCAAGGTACACAAACGCAGGCACACACCCACCCAACAGCCATCCACCTCCAGCACATGCACCTTCACCCAAAGTCACCAAACGTACACCTCCTACAACCACAACCTCTTCCTCCACTCCCAAACCCCCTCCAGCTACCCGTCCCAGTGTTCCCAAGAAACATTTCCTGTCCACCCTTGACCTCTTTCCCTCACCTCCCCCACCCTGTCAGTCTCCTAGGGCCCGACTGTCCAAGTCCCAACCTGGCACCTCAGCCACGACATCGGCGGGATCAGTGGTGCCAGTAGTCACCGGATTCTGGAGTGCACCAGGCAACAGGGCAGCCAGTGTGGCAAGGAGCCACAGCACGGACAGTCCCCCACCTGTCAAGCATCAAAAGTTGGCCAGTGCCCGGCGGGAGATGGGAAGTACACCAGCCACCAAAGCCGCTCCCAGGGGTACAGGTGGGAGTGTGGAGTCAGCTGCGACACCCCTTCCAGGGTGGGGAAGGGGCACAAGAAACCCGGCCAGTCTGGGAAGATCGGCACGGCGGAGAAGACCACCATCAGCCCCGCTGCCCAGGAGGCAACTGCCATCAGCCCGCTGCCCAGGAGGCGACCTCCAGCACCAGCCTCGCTGGCCCAGAAAGGACCGCCAGCACCAGCTCTGCTGGCCAGGATGCGACCGCCATCAGCCCCGCTGCCCAGGAGGCGACTGCCATCAGCCTCGCTGCCCAGGAGGCGACCACCAGCACCAGCCCCGCTGGCCCAGACAGGACCGCCAGCACCAGCTCCGCTGCCCAGGAGGCGACCGCCATCAGCCCCGCATCCCAGGAGGTAACCGCCATCAGGCCCGCTGCCCAGGAGGCGACCGCCAGCACCGGCCCGCTGGCCCAGACAGGACCGCCAGCACCAGCTCTGCTGGCCAGGATGTGACCGCCAGCAGCAGCCCCGCTGGCCCAGACAGGACCGCCAGCAGCAGCCCCGCTGGCCCAGACAGGACCGCCAGCAGCAGCCCCGCTGGCCCAGACAGGACCGCCAGCAGCAGCCCCACAGGCCCAGACAGGACTGCCAGCCCCTCAGGCCCAGACAGGACACCAGCCCCGCAGGCCCAGACAGGACCGCCAGCAGCTGAGTCGCTGCCAAGGACACCGCCGCCACAAGCACTGCTGCAATGGACACCGCCGCAACAAGCACCGCTACAAAGGACACCGCTGCCACAAGCAGCACTGCCAAGGACACCGCCGCCACAAGCACTGCTACAAAGGACACTGCCACCACAAGCACCGCTACAAAGGACACCGCCACCACAAGCACCGCTGGTCCATGAGCGCCAAGAGTACTGACGCTACTGAGTCCGCCATAAGCAGGATGAAGCTCTCTGGACACAAAGCCCCCTCCACAACCAGTGGAGATTTACATCCACTACCTCTGTCCTTGGCAGGATGAAGCACTCTGGGCACAAAGCCCCCTCCAGAACCAGTGGAGACAGGCATCCACTACCTCTGTCCTTGGCAGGATGAAGCACTCTGGGCACAAAGCCCCCTCCAGAACCAGTGGAGACAGGCATCCACTACCTCAGTCTTTGGCAGCATGAAGCACTCTGGGCACAAGGCCCCCTCCAGAATCAGTGGATATTTACATCCACTACCTCTGTCCTTGGCAGGATCAAGCACTCTGGGCACAAAGCCCCCTCCAGAACCAGTGGAGACAGGCATCCACTACCTCTGTCCTTGGCAGGATGAAGCACTCTGGGCCCAAGCCCCCTCCAGAACCAGTAGAGACTGTTATCCACTTGAGAGACTGTGGCTTTGCACTCCCCAGGATTGAACAGTGAGCAACCCACCCACAGTAGAGACTTGAGAGACTGTGGCTTTGCACTCCCCTGGATTGAACAGTGGGCAAACCACCCACTGTAGAGACTTGAGAGACTATGGCTTTGCACTCCCAAGGATTGAACAGTGGGCAAACCACCCACTGTAGAGACTTGAGAGACTGTGGCTTTGCACTCCCCAGGATTGAACAGTGGGCATGTGGCCCCATCGTGGATTTGGTGTCATGCACTCATCCGGCTGAGGTGCCCCCCCTTTCCCTTCCACCTGAGGTGCCTGTTTTGTTTCTATCTGATGCCCCTGCAGTATTCTCTCCATCATGTTCGGGTACCTTGTGTGAGCCTCGCCCATGCAGTGTGGGCCCAGTGTTCCACTGACTTAAATGGAGCAATACCTGGACTTCTATTCTTGGTGTATGTATTTGTTAATAGTGTATATATATTTTTGCGCACTGGATTTTAATATATTACAATGGTTACACTCATTTCCTTTTGTCTTTGCATTCTTCCGGGGGGGGTTGAGGGTGTAACTGTGATATATCAATATGTATTAGTGTGTGTGGGGGTGTTGCGTGTTGCGTGTGTGTGTCCCTGTTTTTTCCCTCCCCCCTCCCCTGTGTCGTAGGTGCAGTACTCACCGTGGTCTTCGCCGTCGGCGTTCGTGCTTCCGGTAGAGGAGCAAGAAGATGAAGGCTGGGAAAATGTGAAGCTCTGGTTCCATGGCGTCCATGGCGTCCGGTGGTTCCTTGTGGGGTGTGTTGTGGTGAGCGTTTTCCCTTCGAAGTCCTGTTTCCGCCGTGTTTTTGTTTGCGGTGAATCTCCCCCGGAAAAGGTAGCGGATTGATAGGTTGCGATACTGTGGGCAGTACATTGTCCTCTGCCTGTCTGTTGGCGGTGACCTCCGCGCTGTTTGTTTGTACCGCCGTGGCGGTCGGAGTGTTAAAGTGGCTGTCTATGTTGGCGGTTTCCGCCACGGTCGTAATTCAATTTTGTTTACCGCCGGCCTGTTGGCAGTCTTACTGCCGCTTTAACACCGACCGCCAGGGTTGTAATGACCACCATAGTGTTAGAAAAGTAACAAATAGAGTATAATACATCAATAGTAAATGTAACAACTAAAGTGGAAGCAAAATCACGTATAAAGCACTAAACAATTCTCAATCTATGTTTATACACAAAAACCTTCTCAACAAAAGTGACAATTCAAAAGAGGATAGTCCAGAAAATTTACATATCCTTGTAGATGTGGCAGCCAATACAGTCAAACACATGCTGCACGTGTGAGTTCTGAAGCTACATAGCATAGAGACACAGCTGAAGCAGGCAGTGAGGACATCAGATCAACTGCTACGCAGGAACCTGCAGTGAGGCCATGACAACTGCTGGTAAGTTATCGACTTGACACTGTTCATCTTTCTCAATCACAGTCCCCTGTTGCAAATGTGTTAAATAGGGTGGGTGTAATTCCCGAAGTCGCACTACGTGGAACTCCATGAAGTGGTAAAAAACTCCAATTTGCTAAGCGGAGTTCCCCAGGCAGGTGGATTTTCCCTGTTGCCACTGTTTTCATTGTGTTTTATGTCAAACGCAACAAGGAGTACATTCTCGCATTCAAAATCAAGCGCAAATAGCACCATGCAGTTCGCATGGGCATGGCCATCTTATTTTTTACTCCGTTTATGGTGCTGGGCCTGTTTTTTCATCCCTTAATGATCTTTTCAATCTTCCACCCTCCTAGTTAATCTACCCCTTATTTTTATTTAATGTATTAGTGTGTCTTTTTGTGTGTGTGAATGTTTTCATTTTTTTACAATTCCTGTAGGTCAGCGCCCACCAGTAGAAGGATATTTGGTGTGCCATCGCCAAGGACGCCCGGACCCTGGGGGTCTATCACAGATGGAGCACCCACTGCCTTAAGAGATGGGAGGACATTTGCCACTGGAGCAAGAAGATGGCGGAGGCCCAGCTGGGGATGGCCTCCCAACGTGGGAGGTTTGCCCGTCGCACCATGACCCCCCTGATGTTCAGGATCCTGGCGGTGGCGTACCCAGAGTTGGATGGGCGCTTGAGGGCATCACAGCAGCCACAAGGGGGTGAGTACATTCATATCCATCTGACTCTGCGCGCATTACGAGGTATCTGGGTGGGGGAGGTGGGCTGTGGGTTCCCCTAGGCCAGGGCGAGTTTTGCAGGCAAGGTCCCTTCGTGAGGCATGTGGCACCCCAACCCCACCAGTGGTAAGAGCCTTCTACACCTAGTCAGGCTCCTGTGACTTCCATGTATGCAGCAATCGGACATAGGCATTGTACCCCATGTCCCTGGGATTAATTAAGGAACTCTAAGTGCATGGCGTAGTGCAGAGGGCTGCTGTTTCTGTAGTGTCCGCCAACGGTAGCAGTATTGCATGCACTGAACATGTCTTTCTTCTGTCTCCCCCCCCACTTTTTGTGGTCTCCCTGTTCTTGTGTGCATTAGCATCATCAGGCGGAGGAGCAGTGCCACTGGAGCAGGAGGGAGCTGCATCCCACATGGCCCTGGATGGCGAGACAATGGAGTCTGAAGACACCAGTGGGATGGAGGGCGAGGGGAGCTCCATGGCAGGGACAGGTGGTGACATCAGCGACAGTGACTCCTCCTCTGATGGGAGCTCCCTTGCGGTGGCGGGCCCCTCTGTGCCGCCCGCATCAACAGGTAGGGCCGCCACCCCCCCCCCCTACGAGCAACGCCCCCCCAGCAGCCCCTCAGCATGT
The DNA here is from genome assembly GCF_031143425.1 of Pleurodeles waltl. Taxonomy (NCBI): domain Eukaryota; kingdom Metazoa; phylum Chordata; class Amphibia; order Caudata; family Salamandridae; genus Pleurodeles; species Pleurodeles waltl. The sequence continues at coordinate 1,190,214,533 of NC_090444.1, forward strand.
GTCCCGTCGCCACTTACCCAGGAGGGTGGGCATCTCCTTCGCCCCAGGCACCTCAGGTCCTGCCCCAGTCAGCCCTGCTGCCCTCAGTGAGGAGGCTATTGACCGTCCTGAGATCCCTCACTGTTGGGCAGTCTACCATTCTGAATACCATCCAGGGTGTAGAGAGGCAGTTGCAACAAACAAATGCATACCTGGAGGGCATTCATTCTGGCCAAGCAGCCCAACAGCGAGCATTTGAGGCTCTGGCCTCTACACTGATGGCAGCCATTGTCCCTGTGTCCAGCCTCCCCCCTCCAACTTCCTCCACCCAGACCCAATCCCCTGTACCTCAGCCTATCCCAAGCACACCATCAGACCAGCATGCACACGCATCAATACACAAGGGTGGCTCAGGCAAACATAAGCACCACACATCCCACAGGCACTCACACAAGCATCATACCCATGCACACATACCAACATCCACTGCCTCCACTGTGTCCCCCTCCTCCACGTCTCCCTCCTCCTTCCCTTTCTCGTTTCCACTCACACCTGCATGCACTACGTCTTCAGCCACTACCTCCATCACCAGCACTCCCATTACCACACACCGCTCACGCGCACTCACCACCCCCACTACCATTCACACATCCCCAGTGTCCTCTACCAGTGTGTCTGTGAGCCCTCCTCCCAAAGTACACAAACGCAGCCACACACCCACCCAACAGCCATCCACCTCACAACAGCCTCCAGCCCATGCACCTTCACCCAAAGTCAGCAAACGTACACCTCCTACATCCACTACCTCTTCCTCCACTCCCAAACCCCAACCATCTACCCGTCCCAGTGTGTCTAAAAAGCTTTTCCTATCAAATGTTGACCTCTTCCCTACACCTCCCCCCTCCGTCCCCTAGGGCCCGCCTTTCCAGGTCCCAACCCAGCACCTCAGCCACCACATCACCGGGCACAGTGGTGCCAGTAATAGCGGGATTTTGGAGTGCAACAGTGCTGCCAGTGTCCCACGGAGCGAGGGCAAGGACATTCCGCCACCTCCAAAAGTAAAAAAGTTGCCCACATCCCAGAGGGAGAAGGCGAAAACACCTGCCACCAAGGGCTCAGGCAAAACTAAAGTGGAAAGTGGCAAGACAGCTGCACCACCATACGAGGTGGGGAAGGGCCAGAAAATCAAGGGGAGGTCTACGTCGACGCCAACCTGCACGGCGGACAAGACCGCCACCAGCACCGCCACCTGCACCGCCACCACAGAGACCGCCACCAGCACCGCAGACACTAAGCCCGCCACCAGCACCGCAGTCACTGAGCCCTCCACCAGCACCGCAGTCACTGAGCCCACCACCAGCACCGCAGTCACTGAGTCCGCCACCAACACCGCCGCCACAAAGACCACCACCAGCACCGCCGCCACAAAGACCGCTGCCAGCACCGATTCCACAGAGGCCGCCGCCAGCACAGATTCCACAGAGGCCGCTGCCAGCACCGATGCCACAGAGCCCACCGCCAGCACCGATGCCAGTGGTAGAGGGAGGCTCAATCCCTTCTCCTGCAACCTTGGATGGCTGCCCACTGGTGCTGCTGCTGCTGGTAGTGGTCCTACTGTCAGCGGTGCAGGTGGCGGTGCTTGCGGCGGTGCTGGTGGCGGTGCATATGGCGGTGCTGGCCGTGGTGCAGTTGCTGGTGCTGCAAGTGGTGGAGGGAGGCTCCAGACCCTTCTCCTGCAGTCTCGGACGGCTTCCCACTGGGGCTGCTGCTGCTGACAGTCGCGGTGCTAGCGGCGGTGCAGGTGGCGGTGCTTGCGGCAGGGCTGCTGGGGGTGCTGGCCGCGCTGCAGGTGACAGGGCTGGCGGTTGTGCTGGTAACCACCAGGCCTTCACCTGCGGCCTCCGAGGGCTGAAGTGTCTTGCCTAGTGTTTTCTGCCCCTTCCTCACCTTGGCAGATGGTGGTGTGACCTTGGCTCTGGCAGCTGGAGTTTTTGAGTAGGCCTTGCTGGGTGGTTCGTGCTCCTTGCCCATTCTGCATGCTGGCCCCTTCTTCACCTTGGCAGGTGGCAGAATGCTTTTGTCCTTTGCAGGGGTTGGTGGCACACTGGCTTGGCTGACGGGTGCCCCCTTTGAGCCTCTGTGAGTTGCAGGTACCACAGCGGACGGCGACTTGGTGGCTGAGGTGCTGGCCTGGGTTCTGGACACCCCTGCCTGAGGGGAAGGACGGGGTGGAGAGGTAGAGAAGAGGTCAATGTTTGCCAGGAAAACCTTCTTAGACACACGGGCAGGAAGAGGGAGAGGGTCTGGGGTGGAGGAAGAGGGAGTGGTTGTAGGAGGTGCCTGTCTGCTGAGTTTGGGTGCAGGTGCATGGGCAGGATGCTGTTGTGAGGTGGATGGCTGTTGGGTGGGGGGGGGTGCTTGCGTTTGTGTACTTTGGAAGGAGGGGTCACAGACACACTGGGAGAGGACACAGAGGACGTGTGCATGGTTGTGGAGGTGGTGACTGCTCGTGAGGGGTGTGTTGTGTTGGGCGTGCTGGTGATGGGGGAGGTACTGGATGAGGATGCAGTGCATGCAGGTGTGAGTGGAAACGCTACTGGGAGGGAGTTGGGCGAAGAGGAGGAGGGGGACATTGTGGAGGCAGTGGATGTTAGTGTGTCTGCATAGGTATGGTGCTTGCGTGAGTGCCTGTGAGATGAAGTGTGGTGCTTGTGTTTGCCTGAGACACTTTTGTGTGTTGATTTGGGTGAATGCGGGTCTGAAGATGTGCTTGGGATAGGCTAGGGTTGAGGGGATTGGGGCTGGGTAGAGAAAGCTGAAATGCTCTCTTTTGGGCCGCCACGCCAGAGCAAATGCCCTCCAGGTATGCATTTTTTTGTTGCAAATGCCTCTCAACACCCTGGATGGCATTCAGAATGGTTGACTGCCCAACAGTGAGGGACCTCAGGAGGTCAATAGCTCCTCACTGAGGGCAGAAGGGCTGACAGGGGCAGGGCCTGAGGTGCCTGGGGTGAAGGAGATGCTCACCCTCCTGGATGATAGGGCACAGGAAACACGCTTAGGGGCTGCTGGGAGGCGGTGCTGGTAGGGGGGGGATGGCAGCTGTACCTGTTGTTGGGATGGGCACAGAGGTGTCCGCCACCGCCAGGGAGCATCCATTAGAGGAGGAGTCGATGTCTGTGGTCTCCCCTCCTGTCCCCGTCGTGGTGCTCCCCTCGCCCTCCGTCCCACTGGTGCCCTCAACCTCGGTGGATTCGGCCTTCTGGCGACGGAGGGATGCAGCTCCCTCCGTCGCCGGTGCCTCTGCTCCTCTGCCAGATGATGCTAATGCACACAAGGACAGGGTGACAAAACAAAAAGGTGGGGGGAGACAGAGGATACACTTGGTCAATGCCAGCAACAACACCACCGTTGGCGTACACAACAAACAGGGAGCAGCCCTTTGCACTAGGCCATGCACTAGCAGTTACTCACCAGCCCATGGGGTACAATGCCTAACGCCATTAGCTGCACACCTGAAACCCACACAACTATGCCCAGTAGTAGATGTCCACTAACACTATTGGGGTAGGAGTGCTTCAGAGCCTGCCCAACAAGGGACCTACCCTGTCATCTTCACCCTGGCCTAGGGGCACCCATAGCCCACATCCCCCACCCAGGTAACTCTTAATGCACGCAATGTCTGGATTATGATTCTGTACTCACCCCCTTGTGGCTGCTGTGATGCCCTCAAGCGCTCATCCAACTCCGGATAGGCCACCACCAGGATGCAGAACATCAGGGGAGTCATGGTGCAACGGACACCCCTTCCTAGTTGGGAGGCCAGCCCCAGCTGGGCCTCCGCCGTCTTCTTTACCCAGTGGCGCAGGTCTCCCCACCTTTTGGGGCAGTGGGTGCTCCGCCTGTCAAAGACCCCCATGGTCCACACCTCTTTGGTGATGGCATGCCAAATACCCTTTTTCTGATGGGTACTGACCTGCATGGAAAAGACAGCAGAAAAGTAAATTAGTCAACCGTCCAGACCGTCACACTCATGGTCCACCAGATCCCTCCCATCCCCTGACACACATACATTGACCACCTTACATGCTGCACTCTGGCCAGGACGCCTCTGCCCCACCCAACATGTGGCTTACACACACAGCACTCCATACATTCATGGCCCAAGCATCATGCTCACAGGAGACATTGTCACAGAACCTGATTGTCGGATTCGCATACTGGTTCTGTAAAGGAAGATATTCATCATTAGTGCAATAGATGTGTGAATATGACCCTCTGCTCACTGTTGTCTTCCATAGGCTTCATCTGCTGAGGGTGAATATGAGATGGCGGCATCCTCTGGTGTACAGACCCCTGGTGGACCTTGCGACAATGGAGGACAGACACATTATCATCACCTACAGACTTGATCGTGGCACAATCCTAGAACTGTGTGCCCAATTGGAGCCAGACCTGATGTCAGCTATCCACCAGCCCACAGGTATCCTCCCTCTAGTGCAGGTCCTGTCAGTGCTCCATTTCCTGCAAGTGGTTCCTTTCAAACAACAGTGGCCATGGCATCAGGGATGTCTCAGCCAATGTTCTCCAACGTGTTGACCAGAGTGTTGCCTGCCCTGCTGAAACACATGCGCAGCTACATAGTATTCTCCCAGGTGGAGGATTTGGCCACAGTGAAAGCTGACTTGTATGCCCTGAAACATATCCCCAACATCATTGGTTCCATTGATGGTAAACTTGTGGCATTTGTCCACCCCCCCGGAGAAATGAACAAGTGTTCAGAAATAGAAAAAGCTATCACTCTATGAATGTGCAGATGGTGTGTTTGGTGGACCAGTACATCTCCCATGTGAATGCAAAATACCCTGGCTCTGCGCATGACACCTTTATCTTGAGGAATAGCAGCATCCCATATGTGATGGGCAAACTCCAGAGGCACCAGGTGTGGCTAATAGGTGAGCCCAAGGTCCCCACACAGTATAAGTTGGTGTCTGGGTATGGGGTTGTCCCTAAGGGTTAGTGTGTGTCTGACAGGTATCCCTCGATATTTGCAGGTGACTCTGGTTACCCCAACCTCTCATGGCTACTGACCCCAGTGAAGAATGCCAGGACAAGGGTAGAGGAATGTTACAATGAGGCACATGGGGTACAAGGAGGATTATAGAAAGGACCTTCGGACTCCTGAAAGCCAGGTTCCGGTGCCTCCATCTGACAGGTGGATCCCTGTACCACTCACCCCAGAAGGTGTGCCAGATCATCGTTGCATGTTGCATGTTGCACAACCTGGCCTTGAGACACCAGGTGCCTTTTCTGCAGGAGGCTGAGCCTAGAGATGGGCGTGTGGCAGCGGTGGAGCCTGTGGACAGTGAGGAAAAGGAGGCAGAGGAAGAAGATGGTGACAACAGAAGCAACATAATACAGCAGTACTTCCAGTGACACACAGGTAAGACTGTAACTTAACTTAACTTATCAGTTATCTGTTGGACATTGTACATGGCAGCATGATGTCCCTATGTCTATGGCCACTTACTGTACCATTTGGCATCTCTGTTTTCAGATCTCTGTGGCCCACTCTGGCTACTTCTATGTGTACTGCTGCCCACCAAAGGTAACTTCAAAGTATATTTTACTGCACATTTAACTTGCAATGCTTTGATTATGTTGAACTAATACATATTTGAATCATTTGACAGACTCCAGATTTGTATTTGTTCCAAGGGTGTTTATTTGCGTGCTCATAAGTAGAGGGGGATGTGCAATTGGCTGGGCTGATGGTGGAGGACAGTCCAGGGGAGAGTCTAGTCTATTTGTATCACAGGTGCATTGTCCAATGGGGCATAGGAAGGGGAGCAATGGAAGTTCAAGGTGGACAGGGTGACAAAGTGGGACAGAAGGGTAACAATCAGGAGGGTCTTATTTCCTGGTGGGGGTCTTGGCAATGTTCTCTGGTTTCTGCCTGGATCTCAGGGACCGTTTGCGGGGTGGTTCTTCTTCTGCAGGGGGTGGGGTGCTGGTGGCCTGTTGGTCCTGTGGCGGGGCCTCCTGTCCACTAGCGCCGGCAGAGGTAGAAGGCTGTTCATCGGTTAAGCTAGTGTCAGGGGCCCGTTGGTGTGCCACTGCCTCCCTCATGGTGTTGCCTATGTCACCCAGCACCCCTGCAATGGTGACCAGGATGGTGTAGATGAGTTTGAGGTCCTCCCTGATCCCCAGGTACTGTCCCTCCTGCAGCCGCTGGGTCTCCTGCAACTTGGCCAGTATCTGGGCCATCGTTTCCTGGGCATGGTGGTATGCTCCCAGGATGTTGGTGAGTGCCTTATGGAGAGTGATTTCCCTGGGCCTGTCATCCCCCTGCCTCACAGCAGTCCTCCAAGCTTCCCTGTTGTCCTGTGCCTCTGTCCCCTGAACCCTGTGCCCACTGCCTCTGACCCCAGGTCCCTGATCGTCCTGGGTTTGAGGGGTTGCCTGGAGTCCCTGTAATGGTGGACACACTGCTGATTGACGTGTCCTGGGGACAGTGGCATGGGCCTGCTGGGTGGGTGCTGTGGTGGTGTTTCCTGAGGGGGGAGGCTCTGTATTGGGTTGGGACTGTGGCAGGGTAACCGACTGTCCAGAGGTCCCTGATGGGCCAGGTTGGTCATCCTGATCCAGGCGTACAGAGCTGCTGTCTTCACCGTGGGCCTCTTCTGGGGAGGGGCTGGATGTAGCTGGCACCTCCTCTCCGGTGACGTTGAGTAGGGGTCCTGTGGGGATGCAAATGCAGTGTCATTGTATCTGCCTGTGCCATCTTGTGCATGGGTGTGTTTCCCTGTATGGTTGTGATTTCCCTGTCAGCTTTCCCTTGTGTGTGTGGTGATTTTGTGGGCTGGGTGAGTCTCTCTACTGGGCATGTTGTGGTGATGGGTGTCCATGCAGGTCTGTGATGGGGGTCCATGCATTGGTGTTACATGCAGGGCTTGGTATTGGGATGGGTGGGTTGTGATAGTGGGGTATGTGTGAGGTGGTAGAGTGATGGTAGTGAGGGTAGGGGTTGGAGTCTGTGATGGCATGCAGATAGGGTGGGGGATATAATAGTAAAGATTTGACTTACTAGAGTCCAGTCCTCCTGCTACTCCTGCTAGTCCCTCAGGATGCATGATCACCAAGACTTGCTCCTCCCATGTTTTTAGTTGTGGGAGAGGAGGTGGGGATCTACCTCCAGTCCTCTGTATGGCTAGTTGGTGTCTTGCAACCACGGAACGCACCTTCCCCCGTAGGTCGTCCCACCTCTTCCTGATGTCATCCCTAGTTCTTGGGTGCTGTCCCACAGCGTTGACCGTGTCCACGATCCTCTGCCATAGCTCCATCTTCCTTGCAATGGACATCTGCTGCACCTGTGATCCCAATAGCTGTGGCTCTACCAGGATGATTTACTCAACCATGACCCTTAGATCCTCCTCTGAAAACCTGGGGTGTCTTTGAGGTGCCATTGGTTGTGGTGTGAGTGGTATGTGTGAGGATGTGTGGGTTGATGTGTGGGGTGTTGTGTTGTGGGGTGCATCGATGGTGTATGGGTGATGATGTATTGTGCCTCTGATTGAGTGGGTGCTCCTGGCTTGTCTCTCTCTCTGTTAGCAATCTTTTTTCTCATTGAAGGGGTTGTGGGTAATGTGGGTATGTGTTTTCTAGTGTTGTGGGTCTGTGGGTGTGGTGTGTGTATGTGTGTCAGGTGTGTGTAGTTTGAATTGTTCAATGTGGTGTAGTTGTGTTAGTGTGTGTGTATTTTGAGTGCGGTGGTGTGTACCGCCAATGGATTACCAAGGTTGAAAGACCGCCGCAGTGATTCATGGGTCGTGATACTGTGGGCGTGTTCCTGTTGGCGTAACGGTGTGTGTTTTGCTATCGCCGTTTTATCACTGACCTTTGGGCTGGCGGACTTGCGTGTGTTATCTGTATAGTGGCGGATTTCTCTTTGTGGGTCATAATACCTGTAGCGGAATACTGCCGCGGTCACGGTATGTAGGCAGCCGTCAGCACGGAGGTAGGCACCATTTACCGCCACGGTTGTAATGAGGGCCATGATGCCTTACTCATAAATGAGAGGTCATTTTTTTTTCAGTAAAAGTGAATGTTTAGTTACCAGAAAAGCCTTTAAAAGAAAAAAAATCTAATCATTGTTTTTTTAGTCTGGTGTTAATCTGCCTTAATGCTTTCCTACCAAACAGTCAGTGCTTTTATGTGAGGCATATGTGGATAAAGAAATAAAATTGGCCCTGTGACTCTTCTAATCATAATCACATCAAATTCCAATGTCCCTAGCAATCTACTGTGCCACTCACTACTTACTTTTAAAGAAGTGTTTGGTCAGAGCATTGTTTGCAATTTCTTTTTATTTTTGTTTTTCTCAATATAGCTACTCCTGCTGTTCAACCAGCACCACTCAGGAGGCACGAAATAGCGGCCTGTCTGCGGCAGCTGGGGCTGGAGAGCATCCAGGCTGAATACTGGCAGTAGGTGGTCCTGGAGGATGAAGAGGTGGAAATCGCTGCCTCTGACCCAGGTCCCAGTTCATCAGCAGCATGCCATCATCAGCCCCCAGCCTCCCGGCCATTACATCACTGGCGCTGCCATCAGCTGTCAGGGACCCTGACTACACCTGCGGCTGCCCTCTCCTGCTCTGACAGGGCATTACTCCAGCCCATCCTGCAGAGGATGGACCATATGAAAAGCTGGCTCCCCAGGATCAAGTAGAGCCTTGAACAGCTATGGGCCCAAATAGACAATACCCTCTTCTGAGGACTTGTTTCAGGTGGCGAGGGTAGAGAGGGAGTTGGGTCTGGGTTTCAATTTGGACTTTCGTTTGACATATTGGGGATGGGGCTATTTGTTTGGGGAGAGGAGTGAGCCTGTTGTGGGTAAAAAGGGTAGATTTTCTTATTTGTTAAAAATAAAAGGGAACATTAATTATACGTAACTATGCCTCAAATGTTTATGTTGGTGTTTTTTGTTTGCACTGCTCTTTTATTGTAGCCTGTTTTGTTAAACCTTCTAAAAAAGTGTATGCCATTTACTTATGCCCTTTCTCTACTGCCCTCTGTAACTATATTGACCACTAGGGGATGATTGCATTGCCTATTTTGTACACAAAAACCTAGATATAGAACAAAAACATCTTCTTTGGTAGAAGTTTATTATTAATAATTAGTAACTAAACAAGTTAACTTAAATCCATTGTTCTTCTCTTACCTGAATAGATGAAGTGAGGGCTACTACCTCAGTCTTCTTACTGCAAGGTGGCATCTTAACTTAAGGGTGTGTTAGTTGTAGTAGCAGGCTAGCACACTAACAGAGAAGACAAAATGTGAACTCCAACTGCACGATTAATAGAAGGGTTATCCATCACTGTCAACCAGATTGAAAGAAAACAGAGAGTTAGTGGGTCATATTATATCACAACTTTAGGAAGACTGAGACCAGACTAACACAATGACAGTGTTTGACACACAACAAAGAAGACCTGATATGATAATAAAAACTAGAAATATCAACTTCTTCTGAGCAATGGTGGGGAGCTAGTATTTAAAAACTAAACTTAGGAAATGAAATAATGTAAGAAGTTGGCTCCAAATCAGGAGTGGTTTGACTAGGTTAAGCATTTACGCAACACACCGCATGAGGCCCTAATGATGATGTTGATGGGGCTGGTATGAATATTGCTCAGGTAATAGAAGGTCATGCAGTGACCATGCTTTCCCCACATCCGCCCCAGCAAGTGTGTGATCTATTTATGGTGTAAAATTAAGTCACACCTCAATAAATCACACAGCCCGGGGGAAGAGGGTTAGGGGCTTGATGAATAGATAGGAAAGGGAATTTGGGGAAAGGTGTGACAAAGACAAACACTACACAAAAGAAACCATGACAATATTCAAAGGGGTGCTGAGCAGCACACCATCATCAATCTGTTGTTGAAAAAAATAAAGGAGGGAGAAGTATGACACCGTACAGTTAAATGCATTGCAAATAGTCCTTCTGCCACAGAGAGACCCAAGATAGTAGATCTCTAAAGGTTATATCTTCTAGGTTTGAAAAATGCAAATTATGGAGGATTGACGTTAACCCACCCACTTCTAAAAATTATGATTCTTAAAAGGAAAATGGTGTTATATTGCCAGATTGGGCGATGCATCTCCATTCTTCTTGGGATGTCCGTCACTCTTGGGTGCCTGGCTGAACCTGTCTGGTAGGTAAGCTTGAGTATTGAGATTTTACCAAGATTTGGTCATGCAGGAAAAGACTAGGAGAAGGCCTGCATATTGGAAAAAGCAATAACTGTATTATAAAGTAAAGGAGAAGGACAAAAGAAAGCAAAGTAAGCTTCATGAGGCGTCAGAGTGTCCCAAGAAGACTCAGAGGAAGACCAAGAACATAGGATTTTCACATTTGAGCCAGCAATGCAGCAAACACAAACCCAGTAGCGTTTCCCAAATCAACGCACCTCCCTCCAGCCCACAGAGCTCAGTTAGTACTAGGACACAGAGTCTTTGCCATCATCATGGTTTCTCTTTGAAGTTCATAACTTTCTCTTTCGAACTTTTAAGGCATTCCTGCCCTGAGTTCTTCCATCCTCCTACTCCTCCTGATTCTGAGTAATTCAGTCCCAGTCCAAAACCAAGCGAGGTAGACCTGTATAGTGCACTGCTGTTGAAGAACAAATAAAGAAACAGAATTGGAGTATTTTGCATAGATTTGTATTTGGTAACTAAAGTGACTAATCTGGTCTGAGGAGCTAGAAAAAAAGGAGTAGACCCTGCAGACAAGTTTCACTAAGTCTGAAAGGCCAATCACTTTCAGGAAAAAATGATCACCCATCAGACCCCAAACATTGCAAATCATCAGAAACAAGTTTACTAATTTGTTGAACTCTCTCCCTCACTGTCAGCCACTACATGCATCATCACTCACACTCACTCAATATATCATCACTCATGGGTGCAATAGGTAGTAGTTACCTCTTCCAATCCAAGCATGGTGGATGAACAAAATATTATCTTCTCTTTGATGGTAGCAACACATTGGAATTTGACATTGGCACTGGCAGTCTTTTATTCATTGATCTTCTGGGGCAGCCCTGCTAGGTGATGTAAAAAAAGGATAGGCAATGCATGTGAGGGAGGCAGGCATAATCTTCAATGTCCTTTAGGGAATGTGGGGGCTTCTTCAATGCATATGGTCCCAAATCCAATCCGGCCATGTATGGGACTAGAAAACAGTGGGGCTGCATACAATTTACACAAATAAAATGTCCCACTAGCACTTCATTTTTGCAAAGAAAGAAAGAAGTTAAACGAGAAATAATTACAAAGTTCTATAGTGGCACTGGCATACTCAGTCCAGGAACTAAAGTTCGTCCTCAAACTCAGGTGGTTCACCCAGAAGTTGGTCATTAAGCACACTTGATTCTGACCAATCATCCTCTTTCTACTCCTGTCGTTTTTTGGGATTGGTGTAATCAGGCGGTATAAAATGCTTCATTTTGATCATGGGTAATCTCTCCACATGTTGAGGTGAGAGACTGACCCCTCTGACTGTTACAGCTGCACGAGCTGCACTGAACACATGTTCAGCAGACATGTTGACTACAGGACAAGCCAGGTACTTTATTGCCAGCCTTCTGAGCTCTGGCCATTGAAGAATCTTCCCATGGCAATACACCAATGGGTTTTAATCCTCATACACCTCATTCGGGTCATCCAGATACTCCTGGAACACCCTCTGAAGTATCATTGGTGCTGCCACTTGCTTGACTTCTTTTGTCTTTGCCTCTGCACTGGACATAAGATCTGCTACTTGAAACCAGGCCAATGCAGAGGTTGGGTCCAATTCTTCTGATGCTATTGTTGCCGGTTTTGATTGCTGTGAGACAAGACCACCCTCCCTGAAAGTTCAAGGTGGCACCCCAGAACTGTGGATTGGGACTCTAAGTTCAAGTTGCTCTTCTTACAGTTCTTCAGCTTGCTCAACAACCCACCACTTGTATTTTGAAACATCCCCTTCAGAAAAAGGAAAGAAAGTGGGAAGATTTCTTTTACAGCATGGACCAAGTAGGGTGGAACAAATGTACTCTTTGGATGAGATAATGCCATTTTACAGCCCTGCATTACAAGCCAAGTGAAGGGTTAAGCTCTCAAGGCATGCACTTCTGGGTTTTCATTCACACCTCCAAGTGCAAACCTTTCAGACACCTTCTTTAGCTGCTCCTGTAGCAAGTACAATGATGGGATAGCTTGGCCCATAATACTGTCCTCCTTGCTAACTTCCCATGTGAAAACCTCAAAAGGGATCGGCATCTGTGTCAGGCATTTGACTAGGCCCCATTTGTGTGCATCATTGGTCATAGCTTTCCCATTTGCATCCCCTCTTATAAAGACAGAGTCATTGATCTGTTTGTACTGCTCAAACAGACGTTGCAACATATGATAGGTTGATTTCCAATGTGTGCACCTCCTGTATCATGGCTTTAACGTACTCTGTTACCACGCTGAATAATCAGCAACTGTTTCTAGGCTTTAAAATAAGGGCTGACTTTGTCTGCAGGTGGTCAGTATGTTGCTGACTATGGGGGTCATTCCGACCCCGGTGGGCGGCGGGCACCGCCCGCTGGGCGGAGACCGCCAGAAGACCGACCGCCAGAAGTCATTCTGACTTTCCCGCTGGGCGGGCGGGCGACCGCCAAAAGGCCGCCCGCCCAGCGGGAAAGCCCCAGCAACGATGAAGCCGGCTCCGAATGGAGCCGGCGGAGTTGCTGGTGTGCGACGGGTGCATTGGCACCCGTCGCGATTTTCAGTGTCTGCTTTGCAGACACTGAAAATCAGAATGGGGCCCTGTTGGTGCCCTGTTAGAGGGCCCCTGCAGTGCCCATATCAGTACCTGTTAGGGGGCCCCTGCAGTGCCCATGCCAGAACCTGGGAGCAGGAATGCTGCTCCCAGGTTCCTCCCCAGAGGGCAGGCACACATTTCCCAAAAAAGATTGCAGTTGGCACACCACTGGTGGAAAGCTGCTTCTTCTCACTGACCACTTTTTTGGGAGCAACTTTCTCTGGGGCCATCTTAAAGCTCTCAGTTGTCAGTGGCACTAAGCTGCACAAGCAGAAGAGATTTGAGGACTTAACTGTACAGAGCTTCTCTTTGGCAGTACTCTGGGTGATGTGAAGCCTCTTCTCTTGTGCACCTAAAAGTAACCAAGCAAGAAAAACATGTAGTAAGTAAAACGTGGCATTGTTGCAGGTTGAAATAGTATAGACAAATACAGTCTTAGTGTGGTTGGTTACTTATGTAATAAATCACAATTTAATCAAACATTGTAAATTCAAACCACACCACCACACTATAAAAATAATTTCAAGTCAGGCAGCACAACATGCAGGTATAGCTCTTTGCTTTATCTCCAACTGATTTAAAGGAGACACCTGTGGTAGTCAGAGAATGGTTCATGAGTGCATGGAACACTCATTGAAAAACCCATTGCAGCAATCTGGTCCAGGAGACATGGAATAATCATTAAAAAAAGAAATGCAGCTGATTTGTCTACAGTGCACTGCAGCCAGGGTGTCCAAAAGGAAATGGAATTATTATACACTGAAAGAAAGCGAATGCTGTAGTGCGCCTGTTAGCCTTTGGTAGATGGATGGAGGAATAGATGTGGATGAATGGATGGATCAAGGCAAATACCAAATATAATAAAATGAAATAAATAAATGTAATAAAATTAAACATCAAAACAAAATTAAAAAACTGTAATAAAAATAAAATAAAAAAATAAGAAATTAAAAAAATAAAATTAAAAATAATACCTTAAAATAAAATATTTAAATGAAAATACAAAATAAAAAAGTAAATGAACAATGAAATAAAAATACAATTACAAAATAGTAGAATAAACAAATAAAATACAAACTTAAAATACAAAATTAAAATATATACTTTAAATAAACAAATGATCAATAATTAACAATATTGACATGTAAGCTTATGGCAAAGACACACTGGCCGGATGCACAAACTGGCTGCCAGCCACGTGGTAAATCAAGGAGCAAGACAGCATGGGTAACAAAGAACACATGGAAGCCTATGGAAAGAGACCCTGGCCAGATGAACAAAATGGCTGTCAGCCACATAGTCATACAACAACAACAACAAGGAGCAAGGAGCCATGGGGAACAAGGGAGAACCCATGCAAGCCTATGACAAAAACACACTGGCTAAATGCACTAAATGGCTACCAGCCACATGGTAAAACAACAACAAGGATCAAGGAGGCATGGCAAACAAATAACAGATGCAAGCCTACGGCAAAGGGACACTGGCTGGATGGACAAAATGGCCAGCAGCCACATGGTTAAACAACAGCTGTGAACAAAGAGTCATGGAGAACAAAGAACACAAGCAAGCCTATGGACATAGACTACACAAAATGGTACCTGGCCACACAGCATGAAGAACAAAGGCACATGGTGGAAGATGATAAACACATATAGACACACAAACACACACATTGCCCAGAGGGAGGCATGGTGGCAACACTGAAGAAAACACTAACATTAATTCAGCAATGCAAAACACAAAAATGACCTGAGCTATTAAAATTTCACAACAACAGTACATACATCCTCCAGTTCCACCAAATATCTTACCACACAAGATAAACTCTTTTTGCAAAACAAATGAAATGCAAACAATAACCAACATTTTTAATTTAATACAATGCCAATTTAATCTCTGTACTAAATGAAGTTATAAAACCATATACCACTGAACTATTTTTTTCATGCACTGATTACTACTAGTACCGGGCCAACAGGCTCGATGGCCCTTTGGAAATCTAGGCCACATAGTAAAATAATATTGCAAATGTAACAAACATGTAGAAAAGGACAGACACTGAGCTGTACAATAATTTTCCTTTAGAAGAGATGAAAAATAAATTAAATGCAAAATAAATAACTAGGCCCATAATTAAACTTCAGGCCACCGACCACTATAACTTTTTAAAATCAAATTAAAGTACAAATAAATACTGGTGTATGCCCAAGCAACAAACAACAACCTTATTCAATAGTTTTGGAACTTACTTGTGTGATTTCACCAAAACAAAGTCCAAAAATCCAAAGGTAGCTCCAGTAGACAAACAAAGTGATGCTCCCACCTCAAAATCCAAGTGAAAAGTGACCACGAGATGGACAAAGTAATGGGAGGAGCCTGCTGGACAGGAACAGGAGGTTGGACTCTCTGGCACTTCCTTCCTGCTTGAAAAAAAAGAAAAAAATCTTCTCAATCTAAAAAACAACTTGAAGGTTCCATTGGAGAAGAAAATCCACTCAAAACCAACTTTTTGACTAGCTATAGATGTATCTCGAGTAGAAAATTTACTCCAGGTGCATTCGCAGTTGTGAGCGGGATTGTTTTGGCCGCTGTCCCGGCCGGATGCAGGGTGGGTAAACACAAATTCTTATGTGCATGGGCGGAAACAGAGCGAGCGAACACAAATTCTCACAATTGCCCGCTAGTTGCCATAGAGTACTGTGGCACTGACAAGAGAGTGCCAAAACCCAACCTTGCACACACGAATGGACTTCGGTCCTCACCGGATTGCGTAATTCGGGAACTCCAAGCTACTCTGAATTCCCCAAACTTTACCGGTGGAGTGGAGTTCTACATCCGGGGCTAGTGTTAGGTGGAGAAAATCCACCACTTCTTGGAGGGTTACAAACCTCAGTGCTAAAGGTACAGCACCTGCAGCAGAAGCAAATAAAATTAATAAACCAAAAATTTGTAAAACTGGATAGAAATATTATTACTGTGTCTAGTACCCTAATTTCCAATGAGATGTCGATGAATGACAATTTTGCAATTTTGTGTGATGCAATCAAGACCTTTTGCAAGGAATTACATCAGGAAAACACACAGCACAGATGTAAGGTGCTCCATACCGCATCCCGTATTGATGGCTTAATATTGTGTAATCAGTTGGCTACCACAAGCCACACCCACCTCATTATGCGATACTGTGAGTTTACAAGTGGCAATGGGGAATTAAAACTTAGATGTGGCAAGAGGAGTCCTACAAGTCATTAATGCAGGGATAATTATGCAAACAACACACAGTGCTAGTGGCACACAAGTTGGAGAGGGAAAAAGAGAAGAAGAATCCAGTGTGAGCAGCATCTCAACTTCAGGCAGTCTAAATCTGCATTGATGCAGGAGTCGCAGTTATGCTGGGGAAAAAGTTAGACCAAATACATCTGCTTGCACCAAACACATGCCTTCAACAATCTAAATTGTTTTGCTATATTTGTATGTCTTGGTTACCCTTCTGTAGCTCGAGTTACCTCATGTGTGGGAGGTGGTAGTACCTGTTCTACCTTTTTTGCAACTTGTCTCATGTGAATACTACAGCGCACCACCAGTCTCATTTCAGACATCTAAAATATGTTCAATGACACCTCTGGAATAATCCAGGGGATTAAGGAATACCCACTAAAACCTACAAACTAATAAAACATATTTAGCTATGAGATTAAAGTTACATTTAAGGTATACCTGAAAACTTACTATGGTGGTCATTCTGACCACGGCGGTAAAAGGCGCCTACCGCCGGTCAGAAATCCTCCATAATTCCGCCGCGGTCGCGGTAACCCGCCACGGTCATTCTGACCCGCAGCAGCCAAACCTCCGAAAATCCGACAGCCACAACAGACCGCCAGACCAGCGGTCGGCGGAAAAGTGGAGGTGACCAAACCTCCACCGTCACGCCAACAGAAATACGCCCATGCCATTACGACCCACGAATCCACGCGGCGGTCTTTCAAACGCGGTTTTCCATTGGCGGTACACACCGCCGCGTTCAGAATACACACAAACGAACAAAACTCAGCCACATTGGCCGATTTGAATTCCACACACCTGATACACATACACACACCACTCCCACACACACAATACAATATAAAACACACACCCACATCACCCACAAACCCCTTCGACCAAAATCCTAAAAGAAGCACTGAGAGACACATCAGCGATCACAGAATACCATCACACAGAGGCACACTACACCATCACCCACACAATATCCACACACAAAACAACACACACCACCACACTCAACACACTTAACTACACATACTCCACCCCACCCATCATACACACCACTCCATGGCACCCCAAAGACACCCCCGCTTCTCAGACGAAGATCTCAGGGTCATGGTGGAGGAAATCGTTCGGGTAGAGCCCCAGCTCTTCGGCACACAGATCCAATACACCAGCATTGCCCGGAGGATGGAGCTATGGCAGAGGATTGTCGACAGGGTCAACGCTGTGGGACAGCACCCCAGAAATCGGGAAGACATCAGGAAGCGATGGAACGACCTACGGGGGAAGGTGCGTTCCATGGTATCCAGGCACAACATCGCCGTGCAGAAGACTGGCGGAGGACCCCCACCTCAACCCCCACAATTTACAACATGGGAGGAGGAAGTCTTGAACATCCTGCATCCTGACGGCCTCGCAGGAGTCGGCGGAGGAATGGATTCTGGTAAGTTGAAGCTTCACTACTGCTTCCCCCCACCTGCATGCCAAATCATACCCCAACCCTCACCCCCATCCTCGAACCCCACCTTCACCCCCACCCCCATCCTCACCCCCACCCTCACCCCCACCACCATCCTCACCCCCACCACCATCCTCACCCCCACCCCCAGCACACCTATTCCCTGCCAATGTCTCACCATCACAACCCACACATCCCAAAACCTAGGCCTGCATGCGTCCACTAAGCATGGACACCCATCACCAAAGCATGCCCAATGCATATACACATCCCCCCCACAAGCCACCCTCACCAAAGCCCCCACACACGAATGCCAGCACTTGGGGACACGGGAACCCACAGATACACCCATATGCCACACATTGAAACTATAACCATACCTCTATACCCCTGCAGGACCCGACCGTCAACACACCGCCACGGAGGGCCCAGAATTCTCCACACCCCCCACCCAAGAGGCCGTCAGCGATGACAGCAGCTCTGTCGACCTGGACACTGATGACCAGCCCGGACCATCGGGGACCTCTGGACAGTCGGTTCCCCTCACACAGGCACAGGCCACTACAGACCCAAACCCCTCTGGGAACACCAGCACAGCTCCCACCCAGCGGGCCCATGCCTCTGTCTCCAGGGCGCGTCAATCTGCGGTGTGTCTACCACTACAGGGCACCCAGGATAACCCACCAACCCAACAACAACAGGGACCTGGGGGCAGTGGTAGTGGGCACACCGGCCAGGGGGCAGAGGCCCAGGGAAACAGGGCAACTCGGAGGGCATCTGTGCGACAGGGGGGGACGGGCCCAGGGAACCCACTCTCCACGAGGCCCTCACCACCATCATGGGAGCATACAACCGCTCCCAGGAGACGATGGCGACGGTACTGGCCCGGTTCCAGGAGATCCAGGTACTGCAGGAGGAACACTATCAGGGGTACAGGGAGGACATCAGAGCCCTCACCTCCACCCTGGTTACCATGGTAGGGCTGCTGCAGGAACTCATCAGCACCAGGACGGACACTCAACAACAACAAAGGGCCCCTGCCACTAGCCTGGACCAAGAAAAGCCAACCACCTCCGCCGGCGCTAGTGGACAGGAGGCCCCCGCACAACAGCAGCCCACCAGACCCCCACCTCCTGCAGGAGAAGTACCACCCCGCAAGAGGGCCCTGAGATCTCGCAAGAAGACAGAGTAGGATGTCAAGACCCCCGCCAGCAAAGGATACCACCTGATGTCATCCCACTGTCCCACATTGTCACCCTGTCCATCCTTGAACTGCCCATGCTCCATCTCTCCACAGGCCTATGGACAATGCACCTGTGTGACTGTTACTCTGGACTCTGCCATGGACATTCCTTCACCATAGCCCCCACCCACTTGAAACCACCCATCCCATTTTGAGCACTGAAATAAACACCTATTTTGCACAAAACTATCTGGAGTCTGGCTGTGATTTCAAAATATTGTAATTGACATGACAGTGCAAATATGTCCTTGTACATAGTGAAGTCAACAAACAGCTGCCACAAAGCTGTAGTCCATGGGGAAACGAAGCACATGACTCGTAGTGGGGACCCCAGATCTGTAATAGGGAGGGAAAAGCCACAACTCAGTCATCATACACTGGGGCAAATAGACAGGCAGCAGAGATGCTGGAGAGTAGTTTACATTAACAAAATTATGTTTGAATTGTTACCTGTGTCCTATTGGAAGTACTGTGCAATGATTCTGTCCCTGTTGTCTGTTTCAGCCCCGTCGTCTTCCTCCTCTTCACTCTCCACAGGTTCCACAGCTGCCACAACACCACCATCTGGACCATCCTCCTGCAGGAAAGGCACCTGGCGGCGCAAAGCCAGGTTTTGAAGCATGCAGCAGGCCACGATGATGTGACACACCTTCTTAGGTGAGTACATTAGGGATCCACCTGTCATATGCAGGCACCGAAACCTGGCCTTTAGGAGGCCGAAGGTGCGTTCGATCACCCTCCTAGTACGCCCATGGGCCTCATTGTACCGTTCCTCTGCCCTGGTCCGGGGATTCCTTACTGGGGTCAGTAGCCACGACAGGTTGGGGTACCCAGAGTCCCCCAATAGCCATACACGTTGTCTCTCTATCTGTTCCATCACGTAAGGGATGCTGCTATTCCTTAGGATGTAGGCGTCATGCACTGACCCTGGGAATTTGGCATTTACATGCGAGATGTACTGGTCAGCCAAACACACCACCTGGATGTTCATGGAATGGTAACTTTTTCTGTTCCTGTACACCTGCTCCCTGTCTCTTGGGGGAACCAAAGCCACATGGGTCCCATCAATGGCACCAATGACGTTGGGAATATGTCCAAGGGCATAGAAATCACCCTTCACTGCAGCCAATTCGCCCACCTCAGGGAAAAGGATGTAGCTCCTCATGTATTTCATCAGGGCCGACAACACTCTGGATAACACCTTCGAAAACATGGGCTGAGACATCCCAGAAGCAATTCCCACTGTTGTCTGAAATGACCCACTTGCCAAGAAGTGGAGTACTGACAGGACCTGCACCAGAGGGGGAATCCCTGTGGGTTGGCGGATGGGGGACATCAGGTCGGGCTCCAGCTGGGCACACAGTTCATGTATAGTGGCACGGTCAAGCCGGTAGGTCAGGATAATGTGGCGTGCTTCCATTGTCGACAGGTCCACCAGCGGCCTGTACACGGGAGGATTCATCCGTCTCCTCGCCAAACCCAGCGGACGGTGCCTAGGAAGGACAACATGGAGCACACAGTCAAGCAACCCACAGGTACGTACTCACAGCTTGCACAGTAAACGATTCTCTATGCAGTGAATGGCGTGTCTGAGTGGCTATGCAAGGCCTAGGCCTGTGTGACGCAGTTGAAATTGAGCCATGTGGACCCTCGAAATGGCGGCTGCCTGACCTGTGAAGTGTGACAATGGGATGTGAGGTCAATGCGCTGGCGTGGCACACCGCGGCGGTCGGCGGTCGAAGGCCGCGGCGCGAAGCCGCATTGGTTAACATTGAAGCCTATGGGTTTCAGGAGCCAATGGCGAAGGGCGCCGGCGGTGGCGGTACGCACCGCCGCGGTACGCACCGCCACGGACGTGACCGCCATTTTCTATCTACTTATTCACTTGCGACTTGAACTTTCACAGGAGAGGACCTATACTGCAAGTGTTGCAGTGACCTCGGTCTGGAAGGGACAATGGCTGCT